>NC_135133.1:8544284-9157305 GCF_050908995.1 Andrena cerasifolii
GTCTATTGAACACTGCTAGATCTTGCCTTGGAAACCTAATACTGGGTAATGTACCAACGTACACATTAATATTCAAAGTAAACACTATTCTTTTATAAACAATTTATTTCTCTTCTATCTTAATTTTTTTATCAAACACCCGACTATTTTTCGCGTCAAATACTGTAACTCTCAGAAAACGGAGTCGGGTGATCCCTGACCCACACCGAAATCTCGTGTAAACATATTTCTCGTATAAACAAATTATCTAATTTGTTTGCAGCTTCTAACATAAAACTATAAAAAAAACTTGTAAACTTTAAAAATACGTTCGTAACATCCTCTATTTCGAATCTAACGAAATAAAATAGCTTCTGGTAAGTACAATAGGAATAAATAAATTCCACAATTCTTGCAAAAATCGAGAGAAAATCAGCACCCCGTTTCCAAGTACTTAACTGTAATTCACGTCGACCCATTTACGTGAAATCGTGCGAAATTTCGGCCGGGCTTGTTTGCGTTTCCCATAAGCGCAACAAGGCCCGACAATGGCAACGGGAACTCGAGTGACATCTCAAGTTTCGGTAAGCCTTCTGGACAGATCCGTATCTCTGCCTCTGTGTGGAGCAAATGCGGCAAAAGGGGTGGTCGAGCTAAAAAGGGACCACGGCTTTCCACGGCATTCTTCGCCGCGAAAATGCGCGTGGCTCGCAAAAGCGCACGCGGTGCTTTACCTCTTTGATCCCCAGGAAAGGAGGTCTTCACGAAATGCAAAAAGGGACCCGGCTACTCGCCGCAAGAAAGGGCACGGATGGGGGACTAGGGTTGCCCGTGGCCAATAGCGAAAATCGGTGGGAATCGAAGGGGGTGACGTGTCCATTTGTGGTTGACCAGTCGTCAGAAATGATCCGCGACGGTTTCCAGGCCGTGGTAACGCTGTTATTCGCATTTCCACGTTCTCTCGCGACGCCACAAAGAGAATCCTCGGTCCAGCCTTTTGCCCTTGATAGCCGCTGAATAAACCATCGGTGCTTCAACAACAACTGTTCATTTTACTTTAGGCGTCTTAGTTTCTTTATTCGGTTCGATATCTGAATATAATTCTGACGTGGTAATTAAAAACCTTGCTACTTCATAGACTCCTTGCAATGTGTATCGAAACACTCGGTTTTCCGTGAAAAAAGGAAATATGGGTTTCAATTTTCAATAACTCCAGACACTGAACTTCATTGCGGTTTCGAAATGGTCTTCCAATTTGTATCGGTACGTTTCAGTTTAAACAATCAAGAAAATTCTGCCGATTAACCAATTTCTAATTACGCAAAATTTGTAATATTTTTCAGCGACAGAGGGACCGTGGCCTTAGATTAGCCGCGGGCTTTACCTACGCAGAATCTTGGCTGCATAAACGCGACAAAGGCGTAAACGCGACGTCGAAAATTTTCGCCATGTAATCTTACGCATTGATCTGCGGGGCAAAAGGGGTTGCCTTCCGTGCATAATAGGTTCTGCTGGTCTCTTGCCTTAGTTAAGTCCGAGTTAGGTCGGATTAGCAGTGGCAGGCTAGGACATCTGTCGTATTGACGGACGGTGGTCAGCCAGATCTCGAAATGAACAACACAATGGCACAGTCCCGACTAACAGACCCTGGTGGATCGTGGACTGCTGCAACCGGCCCAACGAATATCCCGAAATTCTCATGTCATCCTCGACGTTTCACTTAAAAGCTCCACGAACCGCTCTTAGCGCCGCAGACGATCGATTTCCACGCGATGATTTCGGAAGATTTGCAGGAGATTCGATTTTCATTAAAACATCTTTGAAGTATCTCGAATGAGAATGGCGTTAAGAAATTACATTTATGTAATATGATAACTTTTAAACTAACTTAAGAACTAACTAACTGATCGAACTTAACCGGAGAGGCTCCAGAATCGAGTTTCTTCTTCGGTAGATACTAATTAAACTCGCAATCTGAAGGTTCCTATCTTGCGTTCGACCCTTTTGCTGTTTTCCGTCGCTGTTCACTTTCGGTGCACCACGATCTCACGGATCGTGAGCGGTTTGTGCAAGGGTGGGTGGACCTGGCCCCGCAACAATGTTGCTTAATAAGCTTATACACGCTCGAGCGAGAAAGGACTGCTTTCGGCCAGCGGCTTGCAGATGTCAAGCGTCCGTCATATTTGATAGCCCGACGGCAGAGACCCTCTTTCCTTGGGCTCGTAAGATTATTTGCGAAAGAGTTTTCAGTTTCCTAGTACCGTTACAGCGCACAGTGGGCCCCCTATTTACCCCTGACCCGTTCACAATGGCCCTGACTAGGACACCACGATCCTCCAGGGACTCTCTATTTCCCTATCTAATTCTTCGACGGAGAACGACGTCTCTTTGCCGCGTTGCTCGCATAATCTTCGCCCTCGATGAAAATCATGTCGACGCCTTCGCGAAATTCCATCCAAGTGGGGGATGCTGCACCCTTCCTCGACAGTGTTACCTTTATGGCGATCATTGAAACGTAATCAAAACGCTTGGCCTACGTGGAACGCTGTTTTGTAGCTTCCGAGGATCGGTAGCCATTAGGCAGGAACACGTGTCTCGGGGCGAAATTTCGTAAATGAACAGCGTCTTCGTGAAACGCCACCGTGATTAGCCTAGACTGATTATGTAATCGAAGAATTCGTGGCGGAAACGCAATTGTTCCCTTTCACGAATTTGAGAGTTTGAAAAAGAAACTACTGGAGCGTAAGATGTTCGCGGAACGAGTAATAATTTATCAATAATTCAAGAGTGCTTGTAGAAAACATTGTAGGTGAGAAAATTCAAAAAGAATTTTTTATAGTATAGAATTTTAATGCAGTTCCCCTTTGTAAATACATCTGTAGAAAACAATGTAAGAGATTGGCACTTACAGTGCTTGCAAATTTAAATGAATGGCACATTCAGTTTTCTCTACAACTAAGAGATGGCACATACAGGGTTTTCTACAAATACAATTCTCTTTTTCTTGAATTTGACTATATCAATGCAAGAAATAGAAAGTTCTGTGACGTATTTGGATTATTGCATACGTATGCCTATTTAGAAATCAAAATAAATCAAATTAATAAATAATTTTGAAGTCAAGGAAGTTTTTTCTCTCTCCTGAAAAATTTGATTTTTGGAAACTTACATGTTTTCTACAAGGCCTCTTCAATTTTCATTTGGAATTGGAATTTCTTAAAATATTACGTACCATATGAATACAGTTAGCGTTAGTGTACATATATTGTGCAAGTAACGGGCTTTGAAGTTGAACAATCTAGTGACGAATTTTTTAGTTATGCGAATGTTTGAATATATCAGGCCTCGAGCAGATAAGACTGGGATCAACGTTGCAAAGGCTGCACGAGCATGGAGCATACAAGAAGCGCAGGAAGGACAAGAATCCTCTGGATGGCAAACCATTTGCGAAAGGCATAGTTCTCAAGACGATCATTAGAAAACCAAAGAAACCGAATTCTGCTAATCGAAAGTGCGTCATTGTACGACTTTCGACTGGCAAGGAAATGACTGCATACGTGCCTGGTACGTAGACCATAGATACACAGGGTGATCTAAGAAAAAGGTTTAGAATTTGATAACACTAATAAAAAGAGGCAAAAGTAATCATAAATCTTAGAAGTAATCTGGAAGAAAATATATTTCGAAACACGCTTTTGAAACTCTATTTTAATATCTTGAAATTCAGATATCATGATCATTCGATATCTTAAAACTCTATTTTGGGGATACTATACATATATATATATATTCCAATTTATTTATTAAGCGACCTCTCTCTTAGATCACTCTGCAGGAAACAATTACTCGAATTGCGAAGGAAATAACAATACATGACTAATACTATTTAACGTCACACGTATTCTTTCGTTTCAGGAATCGGCCACAACATCCAAGAGCACAACGTTGTGCTGTGCAGGGTGGGAAAAGTGCAAGATACCCCTGGTGTCAAAATAAAATGTATCCGCGGGAAGTACGATTTACCTCAACCAATCAAGAAAACTCAATAATTATATAAGTTCGTCAACTTCTGTCGCGAGAAAACTGTTTTGTTACAAGCGTACATTAGCTTCTACTGTAAAAAGCTACGAAGAACTCTATTAAAACACCACTAACTCTATTTACATAACAACTTATTCAAATTTTATCAGTAATCACGAATCTACCCTCGATTCACCCTAAACAACCAAAGTACTACTTCTTAAAAATTTCGACTCTTTGTACAGTGTTTTAGGTTTACGATACCTCTAACATCCTCTGTCTAGTACCATTACCATATATTGTAGGGCAAGGACTTTAAGGATGACGAAAGATATTCAGTATCCAGCGAGGTCGCCGAGAATTCGATCCACGAAGGAAATGAGGGGGCTCGCTAGGTCACGCTTTCGGGGTCTAGCGCCCCACAAATTGCGGCCTTTTGACACACATTTCGTACGAGGTGGCGGCTATCCCCCACCGTGCGTTTACCGTTAGCTGGACCATGCATCGTCCTCCGAGGCGAGGAGAGACGCGGGGACAATGTGTATCCCGGTAGATCGGGATGTCACAATGCAGAAAGGGTCGTGGCGCAGCCCCCTTCTTTCGACATTATTACGGAAGGGTTGGCCTTCCAGCATCTGCACCCTGCATCCACCCACGCGGCCACTGGCTATTGACCATATGACATGCTGACCAACATCCCGATGTTTTCAAAAGATGGGCTCTCAACCTGGCCGAGCCTCGAGGCAAACGTTTCTATTTGAGCCACGCCGGCACACGCAAGTAGTAGGCGTTTTCTGGTCATCGATGTTCGTCTCAGGGCACAATTCGAGTGGTGTACAATTTACAGGATGTTAGACCCAGTCTAAGTTCCTTTGGACGTTGGAAACTTTAGAGTTTACAGAGTTAACTTCTTGCGAATGGATTCAATCATAGGTGCTTGAGAAGTGCTCTGAACATGATGTAGATTTTAATTTGAATTTGGAGTATTCTGTAGATGCGTGAAATGAGAACCTAGGGAAGACTGGTCAACCCTTTGCGAGGGACGACGATGACGCAGAAGCCTATTAGACTTGCGCAGGGATAGATTCGAGGTTTATTACTCTTCCTCTATTACTGCGTTACCCTCGCGAAATAACATCGCAACTTTGAGTTACAGGGTCGAGAAAGCTAGGTGGTATTGTCCTAAAGTACAGAGGGAAGCTAGAAAACGCGACAATCATCATAAAGGAGGTAAAAAAGCGAAGAAATGTGGATAGGAATTACTGTAAACCGTATACAACGCGGACTGAGGTAAGCGAAAATTGGATTTTTTACGTGCCAGGTAAAAAATGGTCGTTAACTAATTTAAACCGTTTTCGGAGTCAGGCGAAGTTAATCCGTTGCGCCATAATCGAGTTTTCCTTAATCCAACCTATCTTCCTCCCTTCTCCCTTTCTCTGCCTAGCTCATCCAACCGTTGTAAACCGAGAGGACGCGTAGCTGTAATAAAAATCAACGACGGTATTTTTGACAGGCGCGTTTTGCCGCGAACGGAACGCTACAAGCCGAAAGTCCGGCTTTTATTGCGTTAGAGGACTCACGTGTACCTGGCCGGAGTTCACCAGGAAAGCGAGTATTAACGTTTACAGCAGTTTCGCCCTTTATTTTAATGCCATTGGATCCTTCCACGCCCGACGGCAAGGCTGCGGTACTGGTTGCTTTATTACGGTTTTCCGTAATAATCACGGTCTCTTTGTCTATTGCATTTCGCGCTGATAATTCTCCCCACTCGCCTCTCCACCCTGCTTAACGAAGCCTCATTAACCAGAGCTCACAGGTCGAGACTTGGCCGATGGACGAAATTTAAAGAAGAGGACGAGACGGAGAATACCACTTGGGGGTTTTGAAACCGTCGTGGGGATTGAAACCCAGTTTCTGATTTAAGGCAGAAGGTGGTCTACATAGGAGTAACGGAGGTGCAGTTCACGAGGGAAGTGGGTCAGGAACTGGCAGAAAATGGACAAAATGTTTGAGTGACCGCCTCACTCCCTTCGAAAGACCCTCAAACAAATAGCGCGCAAACGCTTTTGACCATCTCCGTCGGGATTCTCAACTCTTTACCGTACGGATTAGTAATCGGACACCGAGCGATCTGCTCTCGAAAGTTTTTGTCCTCTGGCAGCTTTCGCTACGATGGCTCTCTTCCAGCTTCAACTTATGGGGGATTTTGTCGTTGGGGACACAGGAATCTTCCGATCGATGGATTTTTATGCGGATATACACATACAATATTTTAAACAATGAAGGATGAAGCAAATACGAGGGTGAACAAATATTCTGTCTTATGCGCAGTGAGTATATTACTGAATAATAAATGATTAAAGGTCCTTAATTACTTTGAATATTGCGATATACCTAGATTTCGTATTTGAAGTAATTTAAAATGTTCAATACTTAAAAAATATAATTAAGTCCAAATATTCACGATGCCCTGTCCAACCCAACATGTCTTTCTTTCAATAATTGTTCATAGCATCGCAAATAAAGAAGTTATTCAGCGCACTAAGCTGCACTCACTCTCGTATTAAGAACTTATTATTCCTCCTAGCCTGTGAACTTTGTGTCCACAATTTATTAACACCGTATACACAGTATACCATCGCTGCAGAAAGAGCCATTCCCCACAAACAGCCTTTTCCCAGACTTTTCCAAGGGCCCACTGATCATTGTCGCGAATAAGACGTATCGGTGTGTTGTTTATACAGAAAGGTATTCAGCTGGAGCCGCCAGTGAAAGGAGAGTACTCGGTCAAGGAATAAAATTCATTCTCGAAGATCGGCCCAGAGGCGTGTCCCGCGATACAGTGGACGGAATTCGACAGAATGCCAGGCAAGGACGGAGAGAAGGCATTTTCCCGCGGGAAGGAAGGCGTGCGCAAGGACCGGAAATAAGCAAATCTCGAAGTCTGTTGGCAAAACTTGGCCGGTGGTCCGGCCACATGATAAATCGAAAAGTAATTGCCCCGGGTGACGTTCACCTCTAACATCTTAATGTGTCTCTACCCGCTACGCATCTTTTTTTTTTGTAAACTAGCTCTGGACAGCCTCGGTGTCGAATTCTAATAAAAGGGCTAATGCCTGTCCAAAGACGAGCTGCAGCTCCAAGACCTCCTGCTAAGACTTCTTCCTCTGCGAAATTCAATGAACGAACGTAAAAGACAAGTATTCCTATGAAATAAATGAAAGTCGAGGGAGATAATATGTTCGGGCAAAAGTCTTTTACACGATTCGCGTTTACAATGGAGGATTAATTAATTTTCGACGATCGTATAAGTACTTAGTGCGTTTGAAAGAGGGCATTCCGAAGTGGGTAGAAGCTAGACGCAATATTTCTTCACTTCGAAACCCACTTGGGTGCCGTGAATACGGTGAACGTTATTGTCGAAAGAATACCGAAGTTTTATGAGGGGAACTTAATTAAATAGTCCCCCTAACGAGCTCGAAGCAAGCGGACTGCTTCGCTTTTGTGCGGAGTTGTGTAAATGCCGGGGTCAGGCCGATCCCCGATTGTCACCGTTAACGAAAACTACACAGTCGAAACGTGAGAGGTTTTATTGCACGTTATAGAGAGACTATACCCTCTACCTGCCACTGTCACTTTATACAGTGTCTCCGTTTAATACCAGACCATTTTCTGCCCTTTCATCCAACACCACGCAATGCCCATTCGCGAGTTACGATCATTCCTGCCTCGGCATTTTCTAGATTACTATAATCAGATACGAGTGTTTTCTTCCTGCTACCTATATATGAATCTTGTCATCGGCAAAATTTCACTCACGTATCACCTCTGAAGCCTTCGTTTCGAGCGAATTTCACGGCGAACAAAGCTGCCCAATATACTTTATGACGAGTCATTAAGAATTTCAGCTACTATGGGGGAGAGAGGTGCGGTACACTTTTGCTTAAGCACCCGAACAATGTAACAAACTGCATTCCCTTTTTCTTTTTACGACCACCCGAGCATTTGAATTTGCAGGAAACCAAACGACATGCTAATTACCGATCGCCACCTTCCTCCGAACAAAGACTTGGTCGAGCGCCCTAGGAATCGGCGGGGTCGTCGTGTTACGTGGCGAATTCAGTGGTACTGAAGAATAATATTGTGGTAAGGACAAATGGAAACATTGCGTGATACCGATTCCACGAAGCGTTATCGTTATCGGGCAGTGCGGTCCCTTGCATCTGTTTAAGAGTAAATCCTCTCGGATTATCGGACGGTTTCTATTAGTTATTTGCATTATCTAACAATGAAGGCAAACAAACGAGCCGATAGTTACCGATAATTCGACGATTGCGTGGACGAGCCTGCGAACGATCGCAGCTTAATGATCGAAGCTCACGTAGGCCAGCATTTTACCAGAATTCTTATCGCCCCTCTTGCGTTAGTGGAAACAGACATTGAAATGTCCGAAGACTCACGAGCAACCTTAATTCGAAAATCGTTCCTCTGGCCTTTCCTCTATTCACTCGATTGTGTACAGATATCGCGGAAATTGATTACTCGCCACGGGGCCATTTAAAGGAAATGAAGGGCTGGCGGGTGAATCGAGACGTTTCCACGGGAAATCGCTGTCGAAAGATTCTCAGTCGCGTACCGTTACATTGGTTTGTGTATCGCTCCGCGCGGCAGGGGCAGATGCAAATGCGCGGACAGGCATTCATCTGTCGCCGGAGGACGGCCACGGGGGAAGATCGCAAATAACGGGTTGCGGTCGTCCCTGCACCATAGAAATGTGGGTTATGTGGCCAAAAGAGCAAAAATTTGTATACATGGGAAAGGAGGCGGTGCGGTGAATCGAGCGACAGGGTGCTTTTCTATGGAAACGACACGACGTTTTAACGGGGCCCGTAGCGAAATACTAAATTTGGCGTGATCTCGGGACGAAGACATAATGAGACGTCTCCACTATCGAAGATAACTGTATTTTCGACGTTTCCCTTGGCCGCTCGCCTTTCCCACCCCCTGCTCTGCTCGAACACGATTTTCCTTGGATTTGTCGGAAAGGAAATTGCACATTTGTTTACAAAGAGGAGCCAGAAGCTAATAATAAATAAATTAATAACGCTCGATCCTTGGGTCTTTCTATTCCTTATTTTATCACGTGTTTCAGAGCGAGGATAATCAACAAGCATCTCGTGGGTAGAAACAGAGCTATTCTAATGAAGAGTTCAGCACAACGTTCTGCTTCGAATCCGAAGGGCATGGAGAATGCGTAAGACAATGCGTCCGACGACACAGGAGAGGGCGAAAGTCGCCTGGCGAAAGATTAACCGCTGAACTTGCATAGTCAGTCATGAAAGTGAACCATTAGTCAGCACGAGGCCGGAGGAAAGATGCCCATCTTCCGGTGCAGCGTTATGAAAACGGCCATATGTTGTCCATCCCTAACGAGCGAGGACCAAAGATCCATCAACGGCACAATGAGCCTTAAGGTGCAAGCCCTCCAGCCCTCTCCCATCCCTCGCCGCCGCGTTGGGCGAGCGAAAGATTTCGCAAATTTCCCTCGGCCGCAACGCTTTCGCCGGTTAATTTATGAGCAATTTACGCAAATTCCGCGATTCCCCCGCATCCTTTTAAACGGCGGCGGTCGTAAATCACGCGACACGGGCCAGAAACAATGGGGCCCGCGCGAACTTCTACGGAAACGTAGCCGAGGGAAGGCCCACGAAAGGGTTATGCAGCGAGTCCTATGTACTCGGCGTGCCGAGGACACTTAAGTATTACACCAGAAGACACCCCGCCGTTGCGGATACCGGCTACCGAGCGTCGAAACAGTCAACCTTACGACCGAGAAACGGGGGGAGGTTTTGCAAAAGTGCCCTTGCGCAGGCGGATTTAAAAGGGTGCGCTGGAAGGATTTAGTGTGCCAACCGGTAACTGGATTTTTCGAAATCCCGGGGCAAACTGGCGACGACAGCTGGATTAATTTAGCGGGATTCGATTGTTCGGGGCCGAGGAGCTGCTGCAATTCGATTCTGGCATTGACGGCGACAGGTACTGCGGTAAGTTCACGGCTACCTAAGATCGTAAATCTCGATGTGATTTTCCAGTTGCTGAGGGATCGAGCGCGTACTACACTTAACAACACGCCCATTGAGCATAATCAATGGGGAATGGTGACAGGCAAGCCCGGTATTATGAGAGCGACTGCTCCGCCTATTGCGACATTTTAATAACCGTACTTTATAATTCCTTTATATAATATCAATTGCAGCGATATTCGTGTCCACGCCACATACGATCGTTTTGAAACATCTAAAGCGAGTCTATTCCTGCTGATATATCTATCGTACCCTTCCATTGTCGTATTCCTCCCTTCGGACTGAGAAGCATTTACTGAACAATTATAATGTGTAACATAATTTTCTCGTAAATTCCAAACGCAGGGAGGATATTCAAGTGTGTACTTTTACTGTTCCGCTGCTGCAGCAGTTCTCACAGGCCGGCAGTGGAATTATTGCCGAAATACCTCTGGGCAACCAAGCATACGATCGTAAATACGGGAATGTATGTTTTCGTGTACGTGATACAACTGTTTACGCATGCTAGGAAAATCGAATCTGACGAAAGTCAAGTTTTATTCGTAATTGTTCGAGTAACTCGAGTGAATTCAAGTAAAGTTTTGACTTACGCTGATTTATTCTGGAAGTATAAAAATTCCTGGCAAAATAATTTCGATTATTTTAATAGAATGTCTCTAGTGCATAATTACATTAATTACATCCACGTAATTACGCATCGTCCCGCAAGGAGCTTGAAAATAGGAAGTGGCGAACGCGTGCCAGTCCAATGCCTGGCGCTACGGGGTCATCGGGGGTATGCCCCCACCATTTTCTAAGAAGCCCTCCTACCCCACGACCTTGCAAGGGTTGCCCCGCATATATAAGCGAAACTACACCCCCTCTCACTCTAAACGATTTTGACGTTTCACTCTGCGAGCACGATTTTTGGAAAATACCGTAGATTCTGTGCGACTCGGCTCCTCGAACATTTCGGAAGTACACAATCTGAACGGCGATTCAGTGCTGTGCGATAATATTAGTGACCGGTGTCTGACCTTGGATTAATCATTCGGCAAGAGGTAAACCTTGTTTACGGTTCGTCGTTGCTCGGTAGACGAACGAAATATAGCTGTGAATTATTAGCTTGCGTAATTTGTGGATATTTATATGTCTGTGTTGTGTTTGTTCGCGGAGAAGCAAGCAGTTTCGATCAAGATCGCACCTTTGCCTTCTTCTTTTCTCGCTACTTTAACATCGGGGCAGAAGAAACTCGCGGCGTTGCCTAACGCGTGTAATCTCGTTCCGATTTCATTAGCGTAAAGGCCTAAACAATTTTCTAAAGTGCGTCGATATTGCTATCAACCGTTACGCTCGCTTTTCGTCCGCTTTCTACGATTTCGAAAGATCCGTATCGCTAATCTCGACGCAACAGCTCCCATTTACCCGGTGTATTACATTCATTTATCGCCGATCGCTGCTCGTCGACTATATCGCGCAATTAATACCTCGTAACTCTGCCACTCGCGTAACACCGATTCACGTACCATCGTAAAGTTTCGTGCTCTTTAATCATTCAGGATTTTCTGCTGCAGACGGCGAATAGGAGGTTACAGCATGGAGCCGTACCCCGAGTCGATCGGCATGCACGTCGCCCTGGACTTCACCTCCGCGAAACGGGACCAGGCAGGGCCCACTGAAACACCGGTGCTCGATCTCTCTTGCAAGAAACAGAGCACACCGGCCATCATCACCGAGTCCATCTCCTACCGATCGCGTTCAAATTCACCCGCGACCACGGACGAACAAGAAGAGACGGTGAATGTCACGGATTCTTCCGCTCCGAGTCCGTTCGAAGAGCGAACGTTCATGGTAACTCCGCCTTCGGAGTCCGATTCCCCGAAGAAGCTCAAGTACGAGGCGTTCTACAACGCCGCGAACGCGTTAACTAATATCGGGGTGAATCAGCATGCCTGTTACTCGGTCCTACCAATGAATATCTCGATGCCGGTTCCACCAGCGGTATTGCCAACGTTGCTGGCGCAAAATGCCGAGCCGGTGAAGCCGATTCAAATGGTAGGTGCCTCCGTCACGTCGACCACCACGTCGACGGCGTATTGCAACGGGATGGCGGTGCCCGCTTCGTCCACCGACGCGAGCAAGAAAGCACCGAGGCCGTTCAAAGCGTACCCCAAGGATCCACTGTCCTTCAACGTGGGCACGGCCGAACTGATGTACGATCAGAACGCCAACGAGGCGTACTCGGAGTTCCGAAAGCGAATGCTCGACTCCGTCAGGCGTTCGAACGAGGGGACCAACATCAAAATGCGCAGGGTGGCGAAGAGTCCTGTGCTGCCGACCAGCACCGTTGACGAGAAGGACGCCGCCTACTGGGAGAGGCGAAGGAAGAACAACGAAGCCGCGAAACGCTCCAGGGACGCTAGAAGGGCAAAGGAAGACGAAATCGCTATTAGGGCGGCTTTCCTCGAGCAAGAAAACATCAAACTCAAATACGAGCTCGTCGCGCTTAGGAACGAAACGGCTAAGCTTAGATGTATGGTTTATACGGCTTAGATTCGCGGGTAAATATTGTACAGATTCTAGTTATACTTGTTACCTGCCGAACGCTCGCAACGAATTATATTAATTCCTTGAGCAACGATCCTAGAAGTCGAATTTATCGGATTTGTAAAAATTTGTAATCTAAGCTGGAAATTTTATGTAACTTCTACTGAAATCTTATCATTCCTTTTTTTTTTTTTTTTTTTTTTTTTTGAAGTATTGACTTTAGGCTCGTAGGTTCGTGACGGAAATAAGTGTTTGCTGTTGGCCAAACGTCTGTAGTTTTACTTTCGAGACAGGGCTTTTTTTATGGATAAAGTGAGACTTTTAGACGAATGCCCTTGTTATATACTATGTAAAAAAACATTTCAATGATAGAATGTCTAGAAACTAATACTTCTATGAAGCCAGTGACTTACAAAGTTGCCAGTACCAATGAATTATTTATAACGAAACGATGAGCGCGCCAAATAGGCTATCTGAAGTTAGCTTTATCCAAAGTATAAAGGTTTAAGGATTGTTACGCCATTGATACGCGTGCTTTAACGCGAACAAGTATCGCGCTTTATTATAGGCAAATAAAAACGACTGAATTTATATAGCGAACATTGTGTATATTATATAATAAGCTCAGGAAGAAACATGTAAATAATCTACGCTGTCTTGTACATACAAACGTTGTTGTGATATTTAAAATATATTTATAATAAAGGAAATGATTTAAAAGAAAATGTCATTCGTCGTAAAGAGAATTCTAACGAAAGCGATCATTTAGGTAGAGAATCAACCAAGTCCATCATACTCTCCGTTTCGAGAACATTTCTCTCATTAGTTTGATTTTGCGTAAGAGCATTCGTGTACGATCTCTGTAACTGTCGAGGGATAAAAACTAAAGACGAAGCGCTCGTGTTAGTCTTGGAAGGGTTCGATCGACTCGCATTAGAATCAGAATCTATGGACGTAGGATTTTTTGCTGCAACTGTAAACATTTTAGTTCTCTGATTTTTGTTTAATTGTACCTTTTTAGTCTTCGCTTCCTTCTTAGTACACTCCGATTCCTCAACATCCATTTTATTTTTTGGCTGACCTCTCGTGAAATGCGAAGCGTTATCAAAGCGAAAGTTCTTAGGGAACTTGTGCGCATTCACGCAGTGGTCTCTCCTCTCGACTGGATTGTTAAGCTTCATATCGCATTCAGACACATAACACTGATACTAAAAGAATACATACGCACGTTAAGTAATATTCCCAGCGCAATAAATATCGAAGCGCACGATTATAAGTACCATTGGTCGCTTTAGGCATAACACTTGAAAGAAACTATCGTGCGTCTCTTGTATATGTATGTCTAACAAGCGCGGACTCGGCAGAGACTTTTTACACTCCGCGCAAACGTAGCGGTGATTACTGTTATAGTGCATTTCGAAATCGAGCAACGTTTGGAATCTGGCTTTACAGCCGGCGGCATGGCAAGGGAATTCTCTCATACTGAAATTGACGGATTGTTATGAGATGCTCGTACAGTTTGCTAGGTTATGTAACTCGATCAAAGACTTGTACAGAAGGGAAATATTCTATTTACAATTCGTGACACAAGCCCTCATCGTCGTTAATTGTTACGCCCATTCGTTCGAAAATTTTGCAAGCTTTATGTGAATCTTCAAAGAATGGATCGTTTATGGGTCTTAACCCTACACCTATGTTTTGAAAAAATTCCTCCATGCTTGCAAAATAGCTATTTCACTTTATACAAAATATAATCTGTAATAACAATTATCCAGTAGTATATATTTTACAGCTGATTAACGCACTGCTTGCAAACGCACTGGCATGTCATCTTTGAAATGCTTGGAAATGCTTACAACTCACGACGGTGGCGCGCTCCACAAGTTCAAATTTGATAGAGATCGATAGTTTTCGATATTACGCAGTGGCTAATATTGCGATTCTCGAAATTATGAACTGTTTCCTCATTAGTGCGTCGGTGTGGTCGCGGAAGCACCGTTATTGTCGCATTGTACTAGAAGTTTAAATATTTCTAAGGAAATAACGAGGAAAGTGTTAATTACGCGATAGATTAAGCGCGGCCGTGATCGTTAATGACTCGTGAGTGCGGAGTTCTATCGAAGGCCACAAATTAGCCAAGATTTTTGGGGAAAAGCAATTGGTGAGTGAAGTCTTTTATAACCGTTACGAATTTGTCACGCAGAAAGTCAATCTTCTCTATTCTGTGTTATTAAGTCGGGTTGAAAGAGATTTTGATATTGACAAAATAGCGACGTAAAAGTATCATTATTTTTCGTGGTTACACGAGAAGGTGTGAGTACATGATGCTGATTTATTCGACTAGCAAGCGAGTCTTCAAATTTTCCAGTATGTCCGCCATCTTGCCCTCCAGTTCGTTGCGTCTTTGCATTTCTTCTCCTTTATCCTGAAACAGATGCGCCATTTTAGATAACGCTATTGCAATACTGATTTATTTGTTAGTTAATATGAAGGGAAAATCACTGCATAATAGAGTTTTAGAGAAATAATACCATTTCGTTTGTTAACAAAATTTATTTCCACTTTTATTCAAGCTCGGGTAATTTTTCAAATTTTTACAATAATAGTATTTCGTACACTGTTTAACAATTGCAATGCATCGCCATTTCATGGTGTTTAAATTGTTTGATAATCAAATATTGTATTTATATGTAAAAGGTTGTATAGTACGTTTTTAATAATATATTTTAGTACAGTGATGCATTCTAATGTTCAAATATTTTGGGAATGTATTGCTGGATATATACAGTAAGTATATTTAAGGATTATTTTCATTTTCTTAAACAATATTTGGCATTCTTTGTCTCAAGCTTGAAATCTAGTTACAAAATTAGAAAATACATTTAGAAATTTTCATTGAACAAATATTATTTGTTCTTCTTTTTATTTATGCATTATTGTTTGCCAGTTTTTTGATAAGAATAGGCCCCTTATTGTTTACGAATTCTTTATGACTCTTCTCGTTTGTTCTAAATTATTTAGAACATGCATCTATCATTTTTCAGATAATAAGAAATACATTCATTTATGGATTGCAATCAGTGGCAATCAGTCCCCATTTTAAAAAGGATCATGATTTTATCCAAACACTACACTTTTTTCTGTACTACTTCACTCAGCCTGTTTTTAGTAAACTACCTCTTCATTTTCCCCCAAAAAATGGAGATCATTTTTCTTTTAATCCGCCACTGATTGCAATGGGTCATCCTGAAAATGCCCAAAGCATAAATTATCAAGAACTTTGGCTTTCTCAATCTGTAAATTGAATTTATTTTTATTTAAACCATGCATTTCTGCAACGAAATTACATTGAGTAGTACATGTCCAGTCGTTTATCTCCTTTATCAACCTATATCTACTTTCTATTTATTATCTCAAGCACAATTGGTCTCTCAAGTAAATTTTTCTCACTACTTTCATTAAATTAGCTTCTGATATTCTGAGCATTAATAAGTATTAAACCACTGAACCAAAGTTTATCATCCGTCAAATCACAAATAAATCAGCGAATTCCAACTTTCGATACAGTTATTTACTTCCCACTTTTCACGGCGAAAGAAAGCAATTGATTGATACAGTAGAGTTGGTCGACAATAGGGACATTTACCTTACTACAAAACATGAGCGAGGTCGACGTAACCAATTGATCTACTCGAATCAATCTCTTTTTGTCCCGCTTTCTCGTTTTTGCTTTCCGGTTCACCGGCGTATTTCGCCAATCTTTCGTCATAGCGATAAGGATTCTGTTGCGACATGGTCAGATCGCCAGTCTTTTCGCCATTCTGCATCGTTTCATCGTCCTGAATGCTTCTGAGCCCCGCCATCTCATTGCTCCCATAACTGAAACG
The DNA here is from genome assembly GCF_050908995.1 of Andrena cerasifolii. Taxonomy (NCBI): domain Eukaryota; kingdom Metazoa; phylum Arthropoda; class Insecta; order Hymenoptera; family Andrenidae; genus Andrena; species Andrena cerasifolii. Next base: position 8,560,780 of record NC_135133.1, read on the forward strand.
ATAATCCTTCTTATCAAAGCTGAGAAGATCGTGAACACCCCTCGAACTATCGAAGCCCATTAACGGCACCAATTCCTGCGAGGCATGTGGAAAATCCTCTCCATTCTGACTTTGAGCATCTGTCTTTGTTTGATCGCCTCCAAGATATCCGTCACTATAATGACCTCTCACAATGGGCCCAGTCTTCTCAGCACTGCGCTTCAGAGGTTCGAGCCTCTTCGAGTGCATCGACCTTGGAGTCTCAGCATTTGATCCTTTCACGTTCCTGTGGCTATAAACGTTTGGCAATCGTTTCCTCTGCTGAAGATGCGACCTGGTGTCTCCAGAACGTGTGCGATTAGAAACTCCTGGTTTCGCTACCCTGGGAGACTTCGCTTTCATTGAAGAAGCTGCTCGAGAATCGAGACCTCCCTTGAGCCTCTGATAATAAATATCCCGAGGATAGTCTCGTTGCCTTGGAGCTGGACTATCAACGAGACTTACACGCTTCCCGCTTCGCTGCGGAGCTTTTCCCTCTTCCTTGCCAGGTAACTCAGCTTTCCGATGCGCGAGAGGATTCCCATTCGTGTACCTTGGTTTCTGAGCAACGCCAGTTTGAATTGTGCTATCCAGGACAAAATCGAACGGCGGTGGCCACATTTGCAGCTCCTTCTGTTCGCCTTCGTGGAGCCTCTTCGGCAACGGTCGCTCCGGGATACCTATTTTAGGTTTCAAATTCTCTTTCTTCGGTCTACTTGATTCCTTCGACGAAAGCTTTTTAATACCTTCCCTATCTGCCACATTATTAACCTTGTCCGACTTATCGATCGCCGAGAGCCTCGATCTGGCCATTTTCGACTCTTCGGAAGCAGCTAAATAACGAAAAGGCACGATTAGAGGCATGTACTTGCTGAAGTCCACTTCTTCGCTGGGCTTCCGTCCTTCGAAGTTCGGTCGGTTCTCGTTCCTGAATGGAGCCTCGTTAGAATATTTTACGAAGGGGTCAGAACCCTTTTCCTCGGTGTTTTCTACATTCTTCCCCTTCGTTCCCGTATCTTCCTCCAAACTGTACTCTTCATACTTATTCGTCGCTGGGAGATCATACTCCTTCTTCTCCTTTCCATCACTCTCATCTTCATCCCCGTTGTCGCGCACGAGAGAATCCTCCCCTTCCTCGTTCGAGTCCTCCCTCGAGTCAGGCGTCTCCGGCGATACATAAAAGTCGCTTTGGGTGTGCTTAAGCTTCCCAAAGTAATTCCCAAATCCCTCCTCGACCAATTCGCGACTATTCAAAGGCTCTCCGTAACTGTTACGAAGCTCCTCCGGCCGTCGCTCCTCATCGTCTTCGTTTATTGGCAAAGGTTCATTATAGTGCACGCTGCTGTAAGTATCATTCGCTGATGGCGAGTCGTCGTACTGTTTGTACGATTTATAATCGTCATCGTTATCGTAGTCACGAAGCTTCTCTTCACTTTCCTGCGGTTCCTTCGGGCTCGAGGAATATCTGCTCCTTTCTCTCGAATCGTCCTCCGCTAAATGATCGACATTGGAGTGTCCGTTCTCGTCGCACTTGGGCTCTTCACCTCCGCGAGCCATTTTCATCTCGCCCTCCTTGTGGCCATCGTCCTTTACACGATTCCTGTACCTCTCCTGCTGCCTCAGCCTCTCAGCGTGCTCCTCGTGCTTGCGCTCCAAATCAGCCAATCTGTCCTCGTACTCCTTCCTCCAACGCGGCTCAACAGTGTAGGGGCTGTAGAACGGGGTGTACGGCGTGGGCGGTGGCGGCGACTGCGCTTCTTTTCCACCCTGAAGCTCTCTGTTCTCAGGAATCAGCTTCTCCGTGCTCTCGTTCCTCCTGTACATCATCTGTTGCTCTCTACGAGTTGGAATCAACGGTTCAGGATAGGATAGCCTGATATCTTGCGAAGGGATCTCCGGTAGGGGTGGTTGCCTCATGGGGGGCAGAGGGATATTCACCAAGAAAGGGGACACCGCAAGTGGCGTGGATGTGGGAGGTGTTGCGGTAGTCGCAGGAGCAGAGGCGTTACTAGCCCCGTGGAAAATATTCTCGTACTGTTGTAAATGGCCCAGAACGCTCGTGTTGCCGAAATTTACGACACCTGTGAACCTGATGGTCTCTCGCTGTCTGGGTGCCATGGTAGTCGAGGTCGCAGTCGATTGGGTAGAGTTCGACGATGAAGGGGTTTGCTCGGGGTTGGCTGATTGCTGAGTGCCCCCTCCGTCGCTTGAAGTGGTGTTCCCGTTGGACAGCGTCGCTACTTGAACAGGGCTCACCGTGTACCCGAAAACCTGCGCCAAACCTGAGAGAATCAAGCCCAGCGCTCGCTTGTCCCTCGCGCTAGATTCTCGACTGTCCAACGACTCTGAAACGTTCGATACTGGCCTCTTCCTCCATTCCGAAGAAATCTCCGACCCCTCGGACGCGGCACCGAGAGCGCGCAGCGCGCACAGGCAACACAGAGCGTAGTATGTCCTCAGTTTCATCGTCGAAGGAACGAGCACTTTCTGTCGGGAAGCTGGTCACACTTTACGCACCGGGTGCTCGTCTAACCACGTTGCCTCAGCGACGTTGGCCACCGTGACATGTTCAATCATGTCGTTTCCGTGTCACTATTGCCCCCGACGCCGCCACATCTCGGTCTGCGCGAACTGCGGTTCTCTTCGTTGCTTATTCTCGATAAATCAGCGAAGACGAATGAACCTTGCAGCGTCGACCTCGCGCGATACACTTTGATTACCGTTGGTACTGTTACCGCGCCATCGTGCGACAAGGCTTCGCGAAGTTCGACGAACGAGTACCTACTTTTGTACCTCGGCATCCGGCGCGGACTGCGCGCTGCGTCCCGTCCCGTGCGTCGTTAAACAAAACGTCAACTGGCGGGGATGGATTTTTGCATAACGTCGGAAAGAAATGTCGAGTTTCTCCTCAATTGCACGGGGCCTGACCGTTGATTAGCGACAACTGAAGCGGGACGGTGTAGCGCGGGAATAGAAAAGCCACGGAATCGGTTGTCGAGGCGGCGCACAATAGATCCGGGCCCCGTTTAATAGCACGCGCGGTAGTTGACGTAATTAGGCGAGGCAACGCGAGGTGCCGTGGTTCCGATTAATCTGCAGCACGAATTAGCCCCGTGATAATTAATTTCCCTGAGTGCTGATAAAATCGGGAAATAAATAATGTGGAATTCGATTTTTTCGCGAACCTTCTCGATACGGGGCCTCCTTTTGGAAGGAAAAAATTGTGTTACTTGTATTCTTTGTATTTAACAAACTACTACCCTTATCTTCTATTTAATAACGATAGTACGTGATAAGATTAGCTGCTAATTCTTTAAAAATTTAAATTCGTTAGCTCGAGAGTTCTCCACCTGCTTTCATAATTTTTCTGAAACTTGCCAAGCTATGCAATTGTATAATATTGAATTGGCTTGGAAGATTATTTATCAGCCATTGTGTCCAACGTTTTCTCAGAAACACGCTCGCGTCGCAGCATTTCGCAATAAATCAAGCTGCCGTAGCAATGAAAATATGAGAGAATTTTTTCATCGCGCAGATTCATACGCTCTGATAGCGGAGCACAGGTTTTTATAACCAGCCTGCAATATCTACCGGGAAATCTTGGATTCCAAGCAACGTTTGTAGTATTCAATTTGGGAGGGGAAAAAGCGCGCCGCGAACCGTAAAGGCGGAATTAAATTACGACTCGGCTCGTTGTTATCGATAGCGAATCGTTGGGTGATACTCGTTAACGTATGATTTCATTACATCCTTTACCGAGCGAAAGGAAGTTCGTCGATGCGTACAGCCATTCGTCCACGTACAATTATTCATCTTTGCCAACCAGAAGAATCAATCACACGTATACGCAAAGAATGTTCAGTAGAATCTTAACGCCACTCTTTTGCTAAGCCGCAAGTGATGCAACCGTAAGGAATTTCACGCGAAATCGTCGATCTGGTCCCGACTTTTCCCCCCTCCGGCACGAGAAGAATGGGGATTAGTTTCCCTCGAGCGCTTTTTTTTCCTACCTGGAGGATTTTATTATCAGAAACTGCACGACTGTTGCACAATACAGGAAACGAGCCAATTAAAAGGTATCCGCGAAGAACACGTTTAATCGACCGACACGAGAGAGCGAAAATAGATACCGGCACCTATGGTTCTTTCAGAAAGAACGATTTAGATCGAGCAGCGGTTGAGAAAGAGAGGCTCTCGATATGCGACGAGGGCGATTCGATCAGGTTCGCCGACTTGCAACGACGATTTGCAGAATAGCGAGAACTATTTCACACGTATTTTTTGTTATCGGCAATCGTCCACGTTGAGGGGGTGAAGGGAGCCCCAAAGGTTGGGGGAATCGAAAACATATTTTCTGAAATTTACTAAAAGCTGAGCAGGGAGCTAGATATCCCTTTAAAAAAACTCACACTTCTCGAGGTATTCCAGGAAATATGTTTTCGACCCCCAACTTCGGGAGCTGTTTTCACCCCCTCAACGTGGACAAATATATTTTAATTTTTCACTATTCCACAAATCTGCGGAGTGTCAACAAAATCGGCGTGCGCGGGTTCGATATGTTCCTTTGTTAGAATCAAAGACGATATCGTGTGACGATAATAAGCTCGGTTGAGTTTAGATATTTGCTGGCTGGTCTTTCATAAGTATGCCGATTATGTCACCTGTTCTCTACCCAGAGAAAGTTCGAACAAACGGTGCCGCTTCGATTTCCTGGACTGGTGTGACAAAACCTCCTTAAGGGGGCAATCGGCAGCGAGAGGGGAGGGAAAAGCAGAAAAAAAAGAGAAGTTAACGACTGGCAGTTTTTCAGTCGCGACACGATTCGGGAAAAAGGGCTCGTTTTATGTAACGGCCGCGAGTTCCTGCTCGTTATTTGTCGTGACCCCATGAATGGTAACCGCGGCCGCGTGTTCCAACCGCTGTCTCGATCGACCGGCATGTCGGTAATCGCTTAATTACTTCAGCATGGTAATTACGCGACGCGCTAACCGCTGCAAATCGCGTGCAAGCTTTTGGGAACGTTCTCAGGATTATGCTGCTCATTATCCTTGCTCGGAACAATGGAGGGCATAAATATTATGGTGGTGGGATTGCTTAGGAGCACCACCCGGATTATTATCTTCGCAATGACGACATCGTGTCATTTTTGGCGAAGCACGCGATTCTCGTATGCACGCCGATGTTGTCACTGTTTAGCGGTTGTCACGTTTCGTTCGATTGCGAGTTGAAGGTTTTGAAGATGAGGGGAGGAGACATTGTTGCAGACGCATGAATATTTAATTGAAGTAGAAATATTTTTTGTTTGGGAACTGCTACGGTAGAATTCAATTTTAGCACGCTGAGGACGAAGCTGTGAATAATTTAGAGTTTTAAGAGGTGCGTATTAATGCTGTGTTGAGAGTCAAATGATTACTTTCAGATATGAGAAGTTTGCACTGCTCAAGCATTAGAATTTTTTTCAAAATAACTTCAATTCACTTGGAGGATTCAAAGTTATTCTAGTTTCTTTCTGCAATGGAATCGACAACCCTTTTCTCACCCCTGTCTCTTACGAATGCATTGCCCCCATCGAACAAACTGTAATCGAAAAGTTCAATTTTATTATTCTTCAACTGAGTCTTTAAATGGTCTTTTAACGAGCTTTGTAACAGGCACTTGAATAGCTTTCGAACCAACCAATAATCTCAATGAGATTACATTAAGTCTTTAATAGGCGTTATCCGAGTTCATTCCCCAAATCGGCAGCACCATAAAAAGACACTCCATTCTCAATATAGTCGGCACAGTTTTGTTCACCAGCTCGAATTACTCACAAGGAACCGTTTCCATCCCGAAAATTCTGATTTTAATGAAGCTCCGCGTGAATGTGGATCATATTGGAGTATGCATGGAGCAATTCCTTTTCTACGGAGATTCGCAGTGAAGGAGTGAAATCAGCCCTTAAAAATGTAAATAATTTCTTCATCGCATATATCAGATGTGTGTTAAACCTGAACTCATTTAGTTGTATAGATTTTCAACAAAAAATCTGGAAGAAAACTCATTTTATTCCCGACCCAAACGACCCTTAAGGTTATCGCGTTTTTCATTTTTTTAATGTAACTTTGTAACGGTGCGTAGATAGAACAAAATTATAAACATAAGACCTGTCGAGTTTCCTATGCCCTGTAATTCTAACAAAAGAGAAATAAACTTATAATAAAAAAAACCCAACGAACGCGATAACTTTAAAGGCTGATTTCACCCCTTCAGCGTGAATTTCCGCAGAAGTACAAATTCTTCACACTGATTTTAGTAAAATTATAATTTTCGTGATAATAAAACAGAGTGCCTCGATTACATGATCGCGTTTCGATTAGGGAGACTTGCTGGAAGTCGACAGAATTCCGCGTAGACGCGTTCTGGTTACTCGTACCAGATGAATGCGTTATTGGGGCAAGTTGTTACGTGTTCGTTGAACCCCGTAAATGGGAATTGTCTCCAGGACTCGTCAGTCAAGATATTAGAAAAGACCAGTAGATCTGACGTCGTGCGTACATAAGATGTGGAACGATTTCCATAGGCTATGGGGTATAAAAGAACGGTTCAACCCCTGGACCACACAGTGTGACTTGAGCCAGGTTTAAACATGAATCTTCTGGTAAGGCACGTCGCCAGTGTGGCAGAATTTTCATCGAAGTTCTTTTCGTTGGCCTGGAGCCAGTGGAGCAGTGTGTCGTTAGTTGATCTTCAATGGAGATTTAGTGCGCCCTAGTGACATCAGATCATAATTGCAGTCGCTGCTGTTGTTCGTCGCCCTTGCCATTGGCATAGGTGCCACCATCCCTGAAAAAGTGGCGGGTGCCAATGACGTACCGCAGCAAGTGGCCGCTGAGGATCAGGGGCAGATTAATCCTGAGGAGACGGGCGATAAGAAAGTGGCAAAAAGGAGTTACGGTTGGAGTCCGTGGAGTTACGTAGGGCATAGTTACGGTTGGCCTTGGTACGTAGATTTCTGCTAGAAGTCTATCGATCTGTAGACATCTGAGAGGATATTGACTTGCTGAAGAGATTCTCGTGGGTATCTTCGCGACAGACACCTGCTTCTAATTCTCGACTAAATTGTCACAATTTCTCACTCTCGCAGAGAAGATTTAAAAAGAATTTTTATAGTCAGAAGCCAAGCTTGCTGAAAGAGATTTCCATCCCGTTTACAAGCGAAAGAAACAAGACAAAAAATATTAATTATCACTTGAACTCACGTGGAAGATTCATTCACATTCCCTGTGAAAGAAAATGTTAACAAGAAAGTGCTTTGATTGGGAGTTTGACTACTACAAGTTGTTAAATCCTTCCATACGTAGACTATGTAAATATTTAGTCTAAAGTGGTAAACAAAGGATTCTCTGCAGTAACAAAATAAGACATTTGAGGCTTTCACGAACTTTGTATTCACAAGCTGATACTACTTGAGTGCACAGCTGTGGGCCATGTTTTTTTTGGTTAACGTAAACTTCAGTGTCCTCTCCAGCAACCGAATTAACTTAGCAGTGAGGTGCATTGCGATAGAAGGATTGACGAATTTCGATTTTAGGTATGGACATGGATGGTACCCTGGGTGGTACCCTGGTTGGCCCCTATTTTATGGACACGGTTACGGTGGCTATTCCGGTTACCACGGCTCAGGCGGCCATGGTTGGTACAAGGGATGGTAAAGATAGAGAGGGCAGAATCGTCGAGGACGTTTCTACACCCTCATCGATATATATCACGTTTCTTTCTCGATTTTAAGCGTTTCTGCACAAAGTAACCATCAGGTTAATTTGACGCTCGACCCACACCTAGTTTTAACGAAAGAATATTAAATATCGCCGTACTAAGACTGAGTATCATGTTAAACCACGGTCACCCTTAAGAGTATCAGTGTATGGAAGAAAAATCGTTACCACTAATCGTATTTTTAAAGGCCACGAAATGAACTGAAATGTAACTCGGACATTAAACGGAATCATTCAATACTTGCTCAATAATTTCTTCGTATTACTGCTGTAGCTGTACATTACATTTGTGTAAGTGTGTCACCCTTTCACGACGGTCGTCAGTGGAGAAAATAAATGATTCATGATGCACTAGGTGTAAAATAAAATTGATGCACGTACCCTCAGACGTTTCTTTAAGTAAGTTGCTAATATTTCCTCGCACACTGTCAGATTCTTGTCCGTATCCTATGAAACAGGGTACATATGTTACACGTTGCAAGATTTGTGATTTCTGTGTGAGTTACCTTTAACATGTTCGTCAGTTCCTTGATCTTCTGCAGCTTAGCCTGATCATGTATGGATGAACTGTTGCATTCACGGTGGTGATTCGTTGCGTTCATTGCAGGTTGACAGACCGTCTTTCTTTTTCCAGTTCCCCGTTAGAAATCCATAACACTTGTCCCTTCGTAGTGACATTACGCGTGCATCTGATATGCAGTACATCGTTGCCTGGAAACGACTGAAGCAACACAAGTTTTATTGGATTTTGCATCAGACTTTTAATATACTTATATTTTCGAGTATCAAGTATCTGCATGCTTCTTAATGGAAAAAATCATATTACTTATCACTTTGTAGGGATACTTCGATAGCAATCGGAACTTGAGTTTGCGCGTATTTTACCGTCTGCTGCTTTGAAGAATTCTGTTTTACTGGTAATCCTAGGGGTGTATTGGGATCCCTGGGGACACAGGAAATTCATTTGACTACAGACGAGGTATAGGATAAACCTATCAACCACAGACGAGGTATAGAATAGACCTATCAAACAATGTATTTTTGTGTCGCCGGTTTAGGGGGTCCTAGGACCCCCTTGCCATTTTAGTGTCGCATGCAACGTTACCGGTGAAGTCTCAAAACAGATTGTAACGCTACGCGTGGTAGGAACTAGAATTAAGCACGAGTAAAACTAGTTTATGTTTTGAGAGTCAATGCCCGCGATTTACAAATGTTTCTGTTAGAGTAACAATTTAAAAATTGTCTTATGAACATATTTCGTTCAACGGAAAAGAACGCAGGAAGAAAATAAAACGATATCACATTCGTCTTTTAACCTTGCTGTCCTATTCCGGTTTATTTAACGCAAAACAAATTTATTTAACATACAAATTTATATAAACAACAACATTATTTGTGGAAGACATGCTTTCATGATGTAACGTGGAATACCTCGCAAAGGAATTGTAACTTTGTATATTTCAATAAAATGCTGAAGCAGAGAGGACTTTAAAAATTGTGAAAAACTCAACAGTTCCAGTATCTCGCTGAAATATTCCAACTTGCACTTATTCTTCCATCTTAACACTATATTCGTATTCTGGGGTTCGGTAGGAACAATCGAACAACATTTTAAATTACATATTTTATTCTTACATTCTACTATAGTATTGCAAGTTAAAGAAATTCTTATATACGACTAGAATATTTGACAATCGCAGCCATCGGCTCGGTTCTCACCGATTACCAGGTCTCACCGCGAGGAGGTTGCTGCTTTTGGAGACCCGTAGAGAGATAGATGGAATCAAAGTTCCATCGATCTCCCTGTACATGAAGCCTACTAAACCAAAGAGATGGATGGAAACAAAGTTCCATCGATCCCTTCGGTTTAGATATAGAATCTAGGGAACTGCCAAGCAATCACTCGATTAAAAGAAATTCAGGAAAGAAGGAAAGGCGAAGGGTAAGCGTGAAACGAGTATTGGACGGCGCAGTTCCTACCACCCTGCTGTCCAAGTCGAAAGGGAAAAGCGCTCGGCGCCTCCCAGACGATTCCTGTTGCTCCGATGCGACTCGTCAGGAGCACACACTTGACCTGACTCAAGCCGTCTAACACGGAGATTGGGTAATCGAACCGGGTGACTTACGCAGGCAGTGTACCATAAGGTGCACCCCCTACGCCCGAAACTTTTCCCTTTGGACAAGAACACCAAGGGATGAAACTGATCCACCCATACCGATTCCATGCTCAGTCACTTGCTTCCGCAAACGGAAGCAGCGGTAACCTCCTCATCACAGATGAGGAGCCAATAAACGAACAACAAAGTTAAGGATTTAGTGACTGCTTGGCAATTTTACATGGGACCTTAAATACTTCATACTATAATAAATTAGCCTAGGCTTACTTAGATGTCTTCTTTCACTGTCACTTTGCACTAGTTTCTTGTTAAATATATCGTGTTATTAACTCCATTCCCCGAGTAACGGTGAACCTGAAAAGCTGAAACAATCAACTACTATATGTTAGTAACGGTGTGGTCGGCCTGGAAAGAAATTAAGGAAAAGCTTATTGAGTTGGAGACGATCGAGATAATTTCGACCAACAGCAGAGCACGCACGAGCATGCAAAACCACCGCAGAGATGAGTACTTGAAGGAAAGAGCAGAGAATGTAGACCCATCGATGAGATGCATGACAGAGTGACAGAAGTCACAAAAAACCATCGAAGACATAGACGAGATGAAATGAATCAGGGAAAACCATCGAAGACATCGACGAGATGAAATGAATCAGAGAAAACCATCGAAGACATCGACGAGATGAAATAAATCAGGAAAAACCATCGAAGACATGAAATGAATCAGGGAAACCATCGAAGACATCGACGAGATGAAATGAATCAGAGAAAACCATCGAAGAAATTCACGAAAATGAAATAAATCATTTAAACCCATCGAAGAAATGCATCAAATAAAATAAATCATGCAAACCCATCGAAGAAATACACAAAATAGAACGACTCGCGCAAAATTCTCGAAAGTATGCATGGAAATAGGACAGATGATGGAAAACGACCGAAGAAATCAGATTTGACATTCGCGAAACAATAAAATTTTAAATGACTTACCGAACCCCAAAATTTCATCAGCACCAAGCGAATAAACGAACCCAGGCCAGAGGGGCGAGAGGCTGGCGGAAGAACCAGGGTTGAAATCCTGACCAGGTCCCCAGCAAGTTCAGCAGCTCCGGGGGGAGGGGGAGGAAGAACCAGGTCCCCAGCAAGTCCAGTGGATCCAGGTGGCTCGGCAGCTCCAGGGGGGAGGGGGAGGAAGAACCAGGTCCCCAGGAAGTCCAGTGGATCGAGGTGGCTCGGCAGCTCCAGGGGGGAGGGGGAGGAAGAACCAGGTCCCCAGGAAGTCCAGTGGATCCAGGTGGCTCGGCAGCTCCAGGGTGCCCGGAGGTCCTTCAAGTCCGGAGGACCGACGACGACTGAGTACATGAAGATCTGTGATCTCCTTATGTAGACTTCGAGGAATGATGTCCCCCGATCAAAACAAGGTCGACGGTTAGTTACAATTGCGAAATCCAGCGAATTCTTCGGCAAAAATGGATTTTCGGCTAAAATATCCATTCCAGTGGCTATTGCTGTGACAAATAATGTTAACAACATTTACACTAACCGCCCAGTATAAATTATTATTAACTATAATCGATAGAACTCGAGATATCAAGCAATTTGTAACATTTGGCCTTGGATTTGCAAATGATTTTCTGCGCCGACTGAATTCTCTTTTATTCTCAATGTTTAATCGTTCGATACATTAATGTTAATGCTTATACATATCACGTAGTATCATTTGCAGGAATATTTGGAGAAATATGAGTGAGATACTTGTTTCTACCCCTTAGTTACTAACATCGGCGAAGTATAGGCTAAAACGATAGACCTATCACCTTATGGGAATTCGCGTTCACATCACTAACACGTAGAGGCACGGTACTCTATGAAACACTTTTTGGCAGGCACAGGCACTGACTCTACAATCGCGTTGCACACGATTACAAAATCATTTTCTGTTTTTAAACATCCTTCAGTTTCTGAAAAAGTCTTCTAAGTAACGGGTATATCTGAATGGAATCCTGTTAAATTAAAAGGCCTCCCACATGGTCCAGTAATCGATGAAATTGAGAAATCACGAGATAATATGCACTATGCCATGCACACACTTCACTGAACCGATGAATTTCTCAGGGCTAGACAAACTTTTAAGACACTCATGCATCATGCAACTTTCTGCGAGACTTTTAAAATTAGATTTTACTGTAAATTTCAGTGTTGGCGGTAAACTAATATTAGGGGCAAACGGAATCCAATTATTATTACTTCACTGGAATGATTAAACAGTGCATTAGAAACTTGTGGGAATATCAGTAACAGCGTGAATTTTTAATACTTTTTTCGGCGCACGATACGTGAAAGGGTTCGCAAGGGTACGCAAAGTGCTAATAAACAATGTCATCTTGCAATTTATAGCTTGCACGGGCTTTGAAGAAATGCCATTTCTGAACGCCATAGTGTCTTGATCCACGAAATGGATTTTCGGAGAGAAATCCGCGTGAGTCGTTGACCAACCGAACCAAAGCATACCGTAACAAAAGCCTACCCTCTTATGTCAAACTCACTCTCTAAACAAGTCACACGTATACAAGTACGCAACACCTCTCAGCATTTCAACACATTTCAGAGTAGTTGCTGAGTTGGACGCTGTTCATGAACAGAGGTCGCTAAATTCAGTCTTGAAATTATGGGTCGGTAACACAGATTGGGTGGCGACACGAAGTCCCATAAGGTGATAGGTCTATCCTATACCTCGTCTGTGCCTATACTTCGTCTGTGGTTTTACTCGTGCTGAATTCTAATTCCTACCACACGTAGAGTTGCAATCTGTTTCGAGACTTCACTGGCAACGTTGCATGCGACAGTAAAGTGGTAATGGGGTCCTGGGACCTCACAAACCGGTGACAGGTAAATACATTGGGGGATGGTCCCATCCTATATCTCGTCTGTGGTAATAGGTCTATTCTATACCTCGTCTGTGATTTTACTTTGGATGACATCCAAACCACGTATGTTAGGTCGATATACGATTTTTCTTCAATACCCAACCTCCTTTCTCCACCGCACTCACTTCTCATAGTACTCAACAGAGGTCGCGTTCCAAAATCGTTGCAATTTAAAATTCCATGGCGGGAAATCCTGCAAACTAAGAACCAAAGATTCCCGACATGTATCTTCCGCTTAATCGATATTACAAATTACCTAAACTATTCCTCTTCAGCTTCGCCAGCAATTTCCCCAAATAATATCCCCAATTATATCTAAACTATACCGATCATTTCACCCTCTCAACCGTTCTAGACAATCTTCTCGCACTATTCGCCACAGTAACAACATTCACATTGTATCGCTCAATATTTACCCATACCGCGAACGGGACACTGAACACGATCCAAAAGAGGGGTGCGTTCCAGCCTGTCCTGACAAGAGTCAAAGGCTAACCGGCTCCACGTTTTGTGGCTCGAGTTTATTGCTCTTAAGTAGATACTGACCATCCTGCACAAAGGAATGCGTCAGCATCCCCCTTCCGGTGGACCAGTTCTCTGTCAGCGGAAATTGACCGAGAAGTTTTGAAAACGAGAGTCAAAGGCTAACTGGATGCATTTTGCGGTTTGCCTTCGCGCACAATGGAGTGGACAGTGGCCATTGTCCGCGAAGAGGCGGCAGCATCCCCTTTCTGGATGGACCAGTTTCCCAATGGCACAGGATCCACGAAAAGTGCCACGGCCGGGATACTCAGGGGCAGGACCTCGCCACGCGAGCGAACAGGTTTCGAAGGGATGATGCTCTGTGTCGACGAACGAAAATAGATCGTGATCCAGATCAGGTGGAAAACTGGTCCATCGTACGCAGAACCCTCTCGGAAACGGGAGCGAGTCATCCACGTGCTGTTTGATGGAGCAAAGATCAGGGATAGGAGAAGTGGCCAGCAGGTTCACCAGCCGCGAATAACAGGTTGCACTGGACGATGGATGTTGATCATTTGTACCGAAAATTTGACCTGAATTTCTAGGTAATACATATTTCTACAACTGGGGATGATAGATGATTAAGTCCCTCGTTTGACTGGTCCACAGCTTCGTGTTTTATTTTAGAGGTGTCTTACTTTGATCTAAAATTGACGTGCTCAATATATACAGACTCGCGTCAGTTGACGCAAAAAAAAGGGGAATTAATCAATCTGTAAATATCCGGAGGAAGTCGTAACAAGAGCTTCGAATGGGCTACCCTTCTGTTTGTATTTCGTATTATCGCCATAGAACTCAGCCTGTCTGCTTCAATTTCCGCGGACTTGTCCCAGAGAAAATTCTCGTCGGTCCTAAACGAACTCTGTCTCGACGACAAAAAGGGGTTCGAGGCGAAGGACAAAGGAGAGCCCGAGCACTCGATCAAAAGTGAAAAAAAGACGAGAGAAAGGAGAAAATAAAGGCCGGTGACGTGTGTGTCACACGAGACGCCGAAACCAGCCCACATTGGCCACTTCTTTCACCTGTCCATCATTCGCCGTTCCCCGCGCCCCACCACACCAACCCCCGTCGACGAAGACGTCTCGCTGAAAGAGGACATTTGCGTTTCCGTGCTCGTACCAGTCATTGTACGCTTTTATCGGCCGTTTCGCGTTCAGTTCTACAGGGGATTTCGTGCTCGTCGTGGAGAATACTTGAAAAGGGAGCCGCTATAATTGACTGCTTTATTCCGAATTCAACGCTGCTCCACGCGCCGATACATAATCGCCTGGCTAACATCGATACGTGATCGTGCGAGTTATAGCGAATAAACGAGCACCGAGGTGGAGGGAAAAAGGTACACCACGTTCGAGGGGTGTTAACACGACCATCGAAAACGGCAACTTCGGTGTTACATACCGAAACAGTTGATCCTTCACCTATCAAGCGTCACGCGTCTTGCGGATTCTGTCGCCAGCATCGTTTTACCTGTGGGGGAAGAATCAAGTTGCCTTAACGCCGTCGTTAGCAAACTCATCGAGCGATCGGGGAGAACAGCGTGACCTCGTCCGAAGGAAATCAAACGAGCACGATTGAAAGAGCACTTTCGCGGGTTTCGCGAGAGGAAACCAAGCACGTCCGTGGTGGAACACTCTTTCTTCCTCTGTCCTGTCCGCAGCCACCCTCTTCCACCCTCTGCCGAGTTAATTTCAGTTTCGTCTGCAAAGACGTGTTCCCTCGGAGGAGGCCATGAAAAGGTTTCACTGCGTGCACGCTGCATTACCTCCATTCGTATCGGTAACGAGGCCGACTCCCACACCTCCTCCCCTATTCCTCCACAGGATTTCGTGCATAGCGCGAGGCATACGCGCGTAGACGCGCGGTATTGCCAGGACACCCCGTATACAAGGAGGGCGTATTTGTTTTACTGCCTGGCTGCTGGCATTGGTTGAGAACGTGCTCCGCATTCTTGAAATCGTGCCACCCTTGTTACAGCATAGACTCTCCACTGCCACCCCGCTTCCACCGCCCCAGCCATCAACCTGGCTCTCCTCTTCGACGATGCCTAGCATCTACCAGAATCGACGGCAGGATCTTTGTCCTTTCTGCCACCCTCGACTTCCAGGGCTATAAAAATTCTTGATTCCTGTAATGGTCACGCGATGTACGCGGGGGACGAACACTGGCGCACGTTCGCCATATTTCTGAATTAAGGGTGCTGCTTGGGCGGCAGGGGGTAGCTTTAGGAATGGCAGCTCGGAAGGGTGACGATAGTGGACAGCAATTTCAAATCGCAGTTGGTCTTCAAGGATACGTTCTGAGTTAACGTTGGGCTACACGTGGCTTCAGTGTCTTTTGCTCTTGGATACAAATGATTGCTGGGTATAAGTATCCCCCTGTGCAATTCTGCTTGACTGGAAATTTTATTCCCAAACACTTAGCTGAGTATTCGCCACTGTTACACCCAAAAATCAATCCCACTTCTACTCCGCAATTACCCATACAGAGGTACCACCATAACAATCCACCAATCATGGCAGCGCAAGAATCCTTCAGCCACAGATACGATCTCCGCCACACTTGGCATCCACTTCTCGACGCCCCAAACGGCGACCGCAATCGCGAAGCTCGTCCTCCATACCACACCTCTTAAAGAAATGCAAATAAATCTGGCAGGTTAATCGTCGAAGCGTTCTCATTTTTCTCTCCCAATGGCAATCGTAAAATCCTTATCTCCCTCGACGAGTCCCGGCGCGTCCCCTCTCGAAACAATACGCTGTATCTGATTTCCGGTTCCGCGTAGGGGTGCTGGGTAGTGAGCCGTCACACGGTGGACCGCGTCTTTCGCCGTCGCGGAAACAGCAGAAGTATCAGAGCGCGATAGGGGAAGGTGAGCGGCGGCCGGGAGTGCGCGGGAAAGAAGGACAGGACGGAAGAGTCCAGCACTCTGTCGATCCTAATTTACGGCCAGGATTCCAGGCGTTTATGCCTTTCCGATAAGGTCGTTCACGCAGATGCTGCGCCTGCACCGATGGATCTTCCTCCTCATTCTTCTTCCCACCCTTTTCCACGGCTTTCCCTGCAGGTAGCGGCTTTGGCCTGATGATAGGCTGCGACGAAATGTTGCCCCGAGATTGGTATTTCTCATCGTTAAAGGCTCCGCTGGAAATTTTTATTCGTAAAAGTGGAGCCCCAGCAGAGTCCTCCTGGACGAACACTGTGCCATTCCTCGCAGTTGCCTCATCAAAGGGCATTCCTACTCTCTCTCTGCTCCTTCCTGCAGTCGAGATTATAGCCGGGGATAAAGTCAACCGGTCTTCGTATCTTTGTGGCAAGTTTTCTGGGGAAGATACGATCGTGGTACTTCTTGCGTGGACGATGTGTGTTGGAAAGAGGTCTGAGAGACATAATAGCGTTACAAATTGTAATGGAGTATTTATTTATAATCTTGTTGCAGTTTAATTAACTGGCACTTTCTGAGCTCTACCAGATTCCATCTTCTGATTCCATCTTTCATCGTGTAATTATTTTCTTTCGGGTCGCTCTTACGTTAATTCAAAAATGTCAAGTGTCCTTTCGTCTTCGAAAGGTTAGTTCACAGTAAGTTCCGCGAGATTTTGTAGACAGGCGTTGCACAATCTCTTTGAAACCAGAAGGGTTGTGTAAATGTTATTATGTTGAAATAAACCGCAACGGGGTAGATTACATAATGACGAACGTCAGGCTCGAACGTAGATGAAATCGATTGCTCCACTGGAAGAAACCCGCGGCAAATCTGGCTTAAACATTATAGAATCGACGGGGTAATAAATTTCATTTCAATTCCCCCATCGATCAGTCGACGGCCGCGATAATATTTGTTTAAGGGACAGACGACCGGAGATTCGATAAAATTGGAAATTTCGGTTTTTTTCCGTCCGAGGGAGGGGTGTTAAATTCCCTGTGAGATTCGATTGGTCGACGGTCCGTGGCGGGCACAGATTTCCTGTCCGGAAGCAGAGGCAAGATGGGCTTGTTCATGGTTTTTCGTCGCACTGGCACCTTCCCTCATCCCTTATCTTCGTTCTCCAAAAACTGATGCTAGTTACATCCAATTATCAAAGGAAAGGTCAATTTAGATCAATTTTGTTGGCAAGGATTCCCCTACTATACAGTTACACACTAAAGTATCCGCCCACCCCAAATATATATAACATATTTTACTTATAAGTAATGCTAAATTCAGAATTATCCATTCTAATTTACATTGGATTACACCTCTATTAATTACCAAAGGAATGCTCAAAAAAATTTTGCTAAAGAATAATTTTGAACAAGACGAGCCCGAATTTCACAGAAAATTAGTTTAACTTCCACGGGTAATAATACTTTTTTTTTAAAATAAACTATGCAGTATTTTAAAATTGAATGAACTACTTAATGCCAATTAGAATTGCGAATTCTTCCTTTGAAGTCGACTTAATATGTAAAATACTTCTGTGAGTAATAAAACTCAGCGCTATACTGAATATTAAATTCTTTTACTTCAAACAAGCAAATCCATCAGAGCGATATTTCCTACATCCCCTTACAAAAACTTAAACCTTCCCACACGATTTACATCTACCAAATCAAAGTCCTTTGAATCGAACATTCGAACCGTAGAATTCGTTTGAGGACAATAATGCAGTAGAATCCTCCCGCGTAAAGCCTTGACCAAGCCGTCAGCTGATAATCTGATAAGGAATGTTAATTACTAGTAACCTAGTTCTCACGACCATCACCATCGGAACCAGACTAACCAACGATCTACCTAATCCACAAAGTCAGCCCCACCTTGCATCGAGCATCAGTCCACGAAATTACTCAAGCAACCCGCGACCATCCCGATTTCCCCGCGACTTACTTTCCAGCCCCCATGAATCACGCTAGTTCACCCTTAAACCGTCCTCGAAGACAGAAATGAAAGCGTCGTCGCCGCCACTTTGTACACCCAGGGACACCGGCTTCCAAGGGAGAGTATCGATATAGCTACTCTTACTTTTGGCTACTATCCGCGGAAGTCGACAAGGGGGTTTGCTGGTAGGGGATGGAAGGGATAGGATGGCCAGAATTTATAGCGTCTTTTGCGATCCCGGCGGGCAGGGATGAGGCCGCCACCCCTCAGACTCAATGTTTTCTGCAGGGAAAGTCGGAAGTCGAGTCGAACCCTGGCCAGGACTAGCCGTATCCCATACGTCTTGCTAACAGACTGGGTAGGTTTGGTCGTGTCCACAGGCAGAAGAAAAAATTCTTTAAAATCGTCCAAGCGATCTGCGCCTCGGCTGGCCACGCGTTGAGACGTGGCCCGCTTCAGTTAACGCCCAGGTGTAGGTTTCGTTTCTTAATTCACCTCGGGAAAGGCGCAATCGATTTTCAAAGGTGGCCCTGCTTGGACAATACGTGCACGCTATCGGGTAGATTTAGTTGGACGACCAAGTCCCTCCATTTTCCGAATGGACTTCTGACCCAACCATCCCACGGCTCACGGGGGATGCTTTTTATTAGACTCCGCCAGGATCACCCGGTATACACCGGCGCGATCGTGAGCGTGTGTCGTGGCCCTCTGTGTGCATGCACACGCGCGCGCGTTGCGTGTAAGCGAGGAGTCCCGTATATGCCACGGCCGTGGCCATGTTCGGGGTGGAGGGACAGCCCCATTCGCCAAATTAACTGCGTTAGACCGGGACCCTGGAATTCTTTACGCTTTCCTCGACCTACGACCGGCCATTTTACGCTGGATTTTTCGACGAAAACGCTCGCCCTACGACCCCCTTATTTCCTACCCCCACGGTCATGCTTCTCCTTTTATTTTCCGCGCTTGATTACCCCCGGCTGAATTTAATTTCGAATACATTGCGCTTCGTCCACGCGCGTCTCTCAGTATACAAGAATACGGCGATGAAGGGTATTGCAAAATTTTTCGCGAGGCGTTGGAGCCGATGTTTACTTATCTGTGTCGTCAGATTTTAGTCTGCTTCTCTTTAGTATCTGCTAACTGGCCTCTGTGTACTGACTTGATAATTGAGTGGAAAAAAGCACATGATACTACCATTTGATAATGTTAGAGGGAAGCAAGTTGAAGGACAAATTATTTTCATAAGAAGATTATTTTGAACGGTGTTTGAATCAGATGGTAAATGATGACTATTATCAACTTTTACCTGAAAAATTAGTTCATATTGTTTACCACTATTTCTTAATATTTTTCTTTCGTTATCTTTCCATTTATTCTGATTACGAGAACGTTTTTGACTGTGAAAATGATTAATTTCTCTACATATCTGTTATCTCCAAGGAGCCGAGTGGCATCGGCCCCTTTTCCACTACGGATTTGTTTTTTCTCATCGTGATGAAAATTTAATATGATTCTTACGGTACAATGAAAGGAAAATTGATGCATATGTGGCATGCGCGTGTTTCCCACTGAACCCCTGAATTGCGGGTGATAATCTGTTGTAGCAAACAGTAGGAACTCTGAAATGTTGGGACGGAGAAGGAACACTGAAATAATTCTTATATGGTAATCCATGTTTAGAGGTAGCAGTCATCAGTCGAGCTCTACTGTTTTCAGTATACTCGATTGTTTCAATAATTTCGTTTACACGATGCCCCAGATCCAGGTCGTCAAAGTCGCGCGACTTTGTTCTCAGCTTTCTTTCCGAAAGCGGTGAAAGTGCATAATGCGAGGAACTTAAGTAACGATTTCACTAGGAAACTTCCGCGCGACGAGACTTTAAAGGCGAGCGGCCGAGACGACGGCGGCTTAATCGAATCGCTAATGTTTGCAAAATCTTTGTTCGAGACGTCTTAAAGAGATGGAGGCGAATCGGCGCTCAGCCGAGCGCGAGAGACAAGGATCCTTTAATCCAAAGCAAAGAGACACCGTCCATGCGAGAAAAAGAGCTCGCCCCTCTTTGTATTGCGGATTTTCAGATAACTGAATTCAGAGCGACGGGGACAGAAACTTACCCCCTTCAACGTTCGCCGTAACTCGTTTCATCCTTGCATCAAAAAGGAGGTCGTCGAGCGGGGCGCGATCAAAAGGGAGAGCTCCTTGCCCTAGAAAAATCGTAATTTCTTCTACCTGGTCACACGATCAATTACGTGACGCTGCTAACACGAGCACGACACCCTGACACTTGCATGTGGGTCAGGACGTTCCCCACTTGCACAATGCACGTACCGTTTTTGCTTTCCTCATTTCATAAACTGTTATCAATTTCTTCTGTGATAAAAATGAGAGTTCGTAGTTGGAATAGTCTTCTTATCTTGACCCACTTTTTGATTTAGAGGTCGATGGAATATTCCCTACGTTTGTTCAAGTTTTAAAGAAACGTATAAAATCTTTTCGCCTATTGTAACATATTAAAACTCCTAGATCCTAGAAACTAGCCAAAGAAGAATATATGTTTTTCATTTCTGTTGATACTGTAGTCAGATATTGGTTGACAGAAGTCTTGCACTATATCGTGGGTTTTTTGGTCCTTTGGTCGTGGTCCATAATCAATTCCATTCTTCTCTTAAGTTGGCCTGTATTGTATTTGTGAGGTCTTGGTACGGGATTTGTTTTTTAATTTCATTTGCTCAGAGGAATATTGCTCCTTTTGCGGAAAAGTCGACTATCTCGTTACCAGGTATGCCTTCATAGGAGGGAACCCAGAAAAGCAGAAAAGAAAAGGCGACTATGACCCGACTTAGAATTGGCCGCTCCAAAATAACCCCTGAAAACACCTAATAAAGAAAACAAAACCATCGCACTGCAATCTCTGTAATAACGAGATAACGGTCAACCATCTATTATTTCAGCAGAGGCTAAAATAGAAACTGATCCGGAAACACGGTCCCGGCATCACAGGGTCACATAAAAACACCATAAATTACCCCTACCAGAAACTCCAACTATCTCAATACAGAAAGAAACACAAAGCAAATTCCTCTGATCTATAATGGCCTAGCAGTAGATGCGACCTAACGTTCTTAATTAAACAAAAAAACAGAATATACGTTTACCCAAATTTGACCATATCACATCCACCCTTAAGTTGCGTCCACTGCAGCAACGAACTCAACGCTCGCAGAAGTCCGTGGACAGTGGCCAGAATCAACGTCGGTATGTTTATCCGACTGGGAAGCTCATTGTCGCCAGACCGTGCAAGTGAATTCACGAGTGGAAGCGTGTCGGAGCTACATTCCCTAAGAACGGATGAAATCGTCGAAACGTTCCGCGAGCGGCGATTCACCTCGAGGGCTAGGAAGCCCCGCAATCCCAGGTGCCCGAAAATCCCTATCAATCGGCGGAAATCATCCCCGGTTCCTCGTCGCGTATCCTTTCTCGTTAAATTCCTCCCCCGCCCGTCGGTGGCCAGTCCATCTCCTCCAGGTGGAATATCCGCGTTCGATCGCGAATAACTTTCTGAATAGGTGATCACGTAAAACTGATTTAGCAATTTGCCCATTCCGGAGCGGCGCGATCTTAGTTCAAATTGAGTATAGTCCAAGTCTTACTCCGGTGAACCACTACTAATCCAATTCCAGGGATCCCAAGACGTCCCTGGTGGGAGGAGCGGGCGGAGGGGTGGTTTGGAGCGGCGAGGACGAAAGAGAAAGAGCGGCGGAGAGGCGACGCGCAGACAGAAGGCGAAAGAGAAAGAGCGAGCGGGGCGGAGGGCGAGGGGGTGGGCGAGAGAGTTTCAGGCGAAGATATAATATCGCCTATGCAAATAGCCTTTGGACTTAGACCGGCTGAATATACTTTAGGGCTCGCAGCTCCAGTTAGACCGTGTCGTATATTCCAAGGGGGTGCGGGTGGGTTTCCGTGTGCAGACGCTCTTAAAAAATTCCATCAGCGGAACGTGCCTCGTTACGCTGTTGTTCGACACAGTCACCCCGCGGACGGACCCTCGCGCGGTGTTTAAGCGGAAGTTTCACCGAGTTACGTGCGAACGGGCACCTCGTCCTTTTTCCCGCCCCTTTCTTTGCGCCCGCTGTTGGAGCATGGGATCATTGCGCGCGCTAATGCTTGCTGAATCTGGTGATAGATTCTTGGAGGTTGTAGTTGTTACTTGGCAGAGGTAGCACTTTCAGGGTCGTCGCTCTCTCGAGTGAACCAATCGAAGGAAATGAAGTACGCTGCTGTTTAGGGGAATTTAGAACAATTTTCTTCCATTACCAATGCTGTTCTCTGATAACCTCCCCTAGCTGGAATGAAGCTCCCTACTGCCTTTCCTAGCTATAGAAAATTATCTCCAATATCTACTGGCATTATTAGGCCACCCTTACGATAACTACCATCTCGTTTCGCGCTTCTGCACCGGCAAGCCTGACCGACGCGCAAACAGGCACAACTTTTCCACTTACTGTGCGGAAAATAACGCAGCAACGTCCACCATGACGAGAGAGACAGAGAAGGCACGCCGCGCAAGAGGCGAACGTAACCGATGAAGCGAAAAGGGGTGCGAAAGGGGAGAACCGGGGCGGCTGTAAAACCGGGGGGGTAGAGAAGTCGGGGTTAGCGGCTTGGGGGAGGGTGGGGCCGGGAGAGGGTAACATTAGGCAGGGTTTCCAGACGAGACGAGGGTAGGACGTTTGAGGTCAGTTCGGGGCGGTTTTTTCAACCCCCGGAGCGAGTCGCTCAATACCAAGCCGCCCCTCGACTGACCAATGGTCGTACTCCGGCCCCCACCAGGCCAACTGGCTGACCAGCCAGCCGATTGGACGAAAACCTCCCGAGGGATACTCTATCCGACAAGGATACTCACGGCCCGAATCCTCCAGACCCGCTAACTAACCCGGAGAGAGGAGAGAGATTACGTACCGGGTGTGTACGTTCGATATCGGCCACTTCGTCGAGCTGCACTCTCCTCTGGCCACGGAATTCTAACGGCGTCTCATCCGGCAAAGGAATTTCCGACGCTCGGCATGGGAGGGGGATTACAACGAATTTATGCACCCGTCGAATTCTGTCCTGATTATTCCGCCGACCTCGCGCCACGGAATTATTCCAGGTATACGAGGAACGAGCGAAACGGGACGCTGCTGCACGCGTTGTAATTGATTTTAGGGAAACCGTCCCGCGGCTGCTACCCGCTTTACGTTCCATCGCGAGGGGTGCAAGCAGTTCGTCCCTGGCCTCGTGGAATTTTATCACTGCCCGTTGCTTGGGGTCAGGTCTGGCTGATTCCCAGTGGGCTGCTTAATTGTGTCGATGCTTGGATACTGGGACTGGTGTTGAATTCAATTTTAAAGTCGTATGGAAACTGGAAGTGTGTGGTGTGGAGTTATAGGGAAATATTGAAATAGTAATTTATTTAATAGGCAAGGAAATAATGGCGAAAGATATTTATTGAAGTGATATTTACTTTGAGAAGAATACACGTAGGAGAAATTAAATTATTAAATACCAATGTGGTTTCTGAACACTCTCTACCCTAATTAGTTCACGTAACCAAGTAGTAAGATAGAAATCTTACATACCATTTTTAGATTCCTTTACCAAGGCTTCTCCCAAAAGGACCAACGTCGCGGGAACGCGATATCCCGTACCGGAAGAGTTCAGCATTTCCTGCCGTGTCACCCGCTAGACATCCAGAGATGGAAACGGTGTTGCAAGGTGGCGTCGATACAGCCGTACGTTCGACTGTTTACGAATGTTATCAGCTATAACAGCGGGACACCCTGTATCCGTCCAGTGGCAGCGTTGGTCGCTGCACAGTTTGCCCAAGATGATATCGGCGTCCCTCCTTTTCGTTAGGTTCCGCCGTTACTAAAGCAAATGGGTCTTGAAACCCTGCCAAAATTCAGATCAAGCCGCCGACTTAAAGACACCTTAAAGCAACCGAGCCCAGGGACGGAGCCCTGAGCCCGGCGAGGAAGGGGTTGACGCTCGAGGGGGCGCGGGAAGAGGGCCGCGCGGAAATTTCGAGCCGTCGTTCACGGTGGAAATGACGTCGCGAGTTAATTTGGATCGATTTCCGACCGCCGAGCGGTTACCACCGGCGGGCCGCGTCTTCCTCTTTAAACTTCCGGTCGAACGGCTGTTTATCGGCGTATTGGAAATTTCGCGCGTGCAGATAGCACGTCGAAGGTGTCCTGGAAGCGACACGACAACTGGACGCTTTCTGTGCCCGTCATCTTCCAAACACGCGGAAAGATTTCTGCAATTCGTGTCGTCACAGGGGAGCGAGCAGCTTTTTCCTGCGACTCTGTCCCTTTTGACTTGTCTCCACGTGACGGAAACTACGCGTGCGCGCAAAAGAATCTTGACAAATATATAATTCCAGGAGCCGTATCTTCAAGTTGAAAACTGGAGAAAACTTATAGGCGTCGAAAATCGTGGAATATCAAAATAAATATCAAATTACATCCAGCAACTGGAAACTCATGAAAAATTGTGAAATCTTCAAAAACTGAAACAGCTTGAAAACCACAAGTAATTTAGATCACAAAAGATTAAAATCTAAGATCACAAAAATGTAAAAGCTTACTTAGGTTATTTTTTAATGGACTTATGGGTCAAAATGGACCCTGCATCCGAAGTGTGATCAAACTATCCGCCATCCAAGGGTTAATATGGAATTCCACTGGATGAACTCAGATTTCAACCCCTGTTCCGTCAAAACCCTTCATTTCGCTGGTTCCAATGATTTCTACACGACCACCCTAGGAAATTCACAAAGTGTCACTAGTACAGCAAATATGGTGCTGCACGCTTCCACTGCGCCTTTCCCGTCGTTGTCGCCGGGATATCTCCGCGAACTTTTCGCCCACGCTCGCGTATCGTCCAAAATTCACCGCCGCCGTGATCCTCGCCGCAATCTTCCCCGCGCGACAGGTATTTCTACGGTTATTTTTTTCCTCCTTCCGTGGGTCTTTACTCGTTCGTACGGCGCAGACAGGACTGGCTGGGCTCGAGCCCACGGGACTGGGATCAAAGGAAGAATTATCAGGGTTCCGAGCGCGGTCCGGGATTTGGTCCCGTAGGAGACTTACCACATGTAAATAAGGACAGAGCTTCTGTAGCTCGCTCCTGCCCTGCGTAAATAACATTTTTCCGATAGCGACGGAATAACCCTCCAGCTTGCTGCAGACCCACCCCTCGAACGATCTTTTGTCGCTTGTTTCGTGCCCGTTGATCGCAGGGAAATCGAGGAGACGGTGTTCTTAACACATTGACCGATAGACGAACAATATCTGTCAGCCGTCCCGATTTATCGTTGTCCTCCTGCAGTTAGAATGCCTCGTATATTACGCGATAGTGCGCGGAAAAAAACTAACCTCGCCGATGCGATTCCATTTTGTTCAGAGTAAAATTCATTGTTTTAGTTTTACCCTTATTGAAGTAGACATTCCCAGTATCCCTCCACAGCAGAGTCAAGAATCAGGTTATTAGAGAGTCGCCTAAACTTGAAACGATACAGCACAGTGATAAACAGCGGCAGCGCAATCTAAACAGTAGCAAGCCACGATCAATAACAGTAACACAAAAAGAGAAGGAATTCCAATGGACCGTATCTGCAGGTTTGAAAGCACGACGTGGTCCCTGATTTTTCGCGTTTCTCGGCCGCCCTTCCATTTTTATCCTTCCCTTTTCTCTTCGAGCCGCAGCACCTTTCTCGTCCCACCCACCCCACACACAATGGAGGGGCGAGAGGGGGGGCGGGGATTTTTGTTTTCCCCGCTCCTTTTTTTCTCCACGCTCGGCCAGCATATTCGGCGCGGCGGTGGCGGTTCTACGTTTCAAAATGTATGCAAAAGACTGGAGCACCCCGCGCATCCTAACACGGTACACACCCCCGAGAAAATCGTTTCACCCTCGGCGAGCAGTCAGCGCGATACTTTCTGTTCCGTTGTCGTCCCTCTGGCCGCGCCGAGCGTGCCGTAACGAGCTAGTGAACCGCGCGAACATCTCGACGCTCGGAAAACGCTCCGTCTTGCCGTGGATAGGGGTGGTTTCCAGTAGGGTGGCGAAGGTCGAGGTCGGCGCTACATTTTCGTCGGACTGTACTGGGGTCCGGTCGGCGTAGTTACCATCGATTCGTGGCCGCAACTGTTTCGCCGTTTAAAAAAGGAACGCCTCGAGTCCTCGGGGTGGAAAGACATCTTTCCCCGACATATATTTCTGTTTGTCCAAGGGGCCAGGCAACAGCCTCCGCACAATATGGGGTCATTTTACGTGTTTTCTTACATGGGCGCAGGTTGCTGGCCCTCCTCTATAGCTACGATATCGATGTTTCTAAGGGGTAGGAGTGGGACGCTGTACGTTCACGAAAATTGGGGAAATCGGTATTGAGGATTTTTTAAATGTTGCTTATTTTTTTTACTCTCTTGCTATAACTAACTTTTAGCAGATACTGGTGTTGCAAGGAAAGAACGGTTCGTTGCAATTGAAGACCTTACAGCAAGAGGGGTTCAAGTCTCTTTTTTGACAGTTTTTGAATTATGACGTGTAATATATATATGTAAAAAAATCTACTTCGTTTGGTGCACGATTGATGCAAATCCGATGACAAATGAGCGGTTTATTGCAAATTATGAACCTGCAACACGCTACTGTTTTGTGCAATATTTTTGTTCTCGGCAGGTCCAGATTTGAAAAATTCGCCAAAAATAGAAATAAAAACTTATCAACTCAATAACTACTACTTATTGTGGGGAGATATGTATCTTTCAGTTAGTGTGCCATTTTTAATGTTAAGTCAAAGCAATAATTTCGTAAACAGTTATTTCTAATTTACTCGAAGTTGGTAAAGATGTCATCATTCGTGCTCAACTTCCTTTTATATCAAGTTGATGAAAGGGAGAGCTTCTATTTCGTGTGTTTAATACATAACTACGGGATATCTCAAGTAGACACCATATCTCGTGCTTCCAGGGAAGAATTGAATAGAGACAAATTTTATTGATACTTTGCTGCCTTGAGTAATTCAGAAGGTTCGTCGAGTAACAATCGAAGATATTTCGAGCGACTCCATACCTTTCCGGTTGATTAAATCCTCCCCTGCTGTTCTCCAAAACCCGTGAATTTTTCTCGTTGTCAAACCCTTGCCCCGCCACGGACGATCAAGCCGTCGCCAGCGCGATATTTGAATTTCTCCATAAACAGGGGGCACATTCACCGTAACGATTACATCCCTCAACCCTCGCGACTGCGGAGGAGAACAATTTTCACCGGGGGATTTATCGGAGCGGGAAGTCTTGCGGGCAACTGTACCTCGCGCTTATAACTCGTGCCTGGAACCTCAGCAAAGTGGATCTTGGTGGTGCATATTGATTTACGATAATTTCATTATTTCCCCGAGGGGCAGGGGGGGGGTGGGTTCTTGTAACCGATTAACGTCTCTTCCGGGCAACTGTCCGCCAATTGAAATGCAAACGATCGCCGGCGTTATCCCGTTTCTTTTCGGTCGGCCAATTTGACTTCGTCTCGAAGATCGTTCGAGGATCGAGAATTTCCTGCTGGTAGCCCGGCTGTACACCCGTGCCAACTTCTTCCTCGCCCTTTTTTCCTCTCCTTCCTTCTCGCTTTTCCCTCGCCACCGACGGAAGATACGGATACAAACGAACTACCACCTATCCGTTGAGTCTGCACCGAAGGCGCGGGACAAAGAAGCAGCGACGAAAAAGCAAAAGGGAATACGAAGGGAGAAGCGACGGGGCCGAGGGGTGGGAGGAGACTTTTATTGGCTCTGACTTGGCGCCCCCCTAACGTCGTCTACTCGTTTGCCTCGCAGATTTTCATATGTTTTCATCCGCTCGGAAAATTAGGACGTTATACACCAATCGGACTCGCGAGCCTCCTCAGACGGAGGGAGCCGCCTTTGTGAAGCGAGACGCGCTGCCATCGAACCCTCCCTATCGTTTATTGGTACACATTTTTCGTGTGGCTCTTACTTTTGTTGGAAAGGGTGGCCTAACTTGCAACGTGATGCTTGGGGCTCCAATCGCCTCCACAGTTATATTTGCGAAATTCGTCCGCTTTGTGGACAGATTCAAAAATATCTTGCATCTTCAATAAGGAACGGATAAGTAGACTGGGATTGTACAATCAGAGATATAGAAACGAAGGAGCCTGCTAATATCAAGGCGATTTAAAAAGTTTTCAATCTTAACTCCATTTGTAATCACTGCTTCGACCACTGATGTTCTCCGAAACCAAGTTCTTAACTTAACCCTTCGTGGTCACACAGGGTGTATCGCACCCCAGGCAAATTCTTTTTCTTTGCCAATATTTCTGTAACTGTGTAGACCTTAACAGTAAAATTTGAAAACTTGGCGAATTTTAACAAAACATTTTTTCAACTACTAATTTCATGATATCAAATTAAAATTTACATTTCTAGAAAAAGACGCGAGAGAAAGTGTATAATTATCACTCATAAGTTGAAGGATTCAAAAATACGAAAATGCTAACTGAAAAATGACGCTGAGACCCTATGTGACTAATTTGTGATTATAAGGTGTGCCCACGAAGGGTTAATAGATAACTAAATCTGGTTCGCCAAAGAAACACGCGCACATCAATCACTATATTATAATAACTGTGTTTCTATGTCACAACGAAAATCGGGGAAAACAGTGTTTGGGGGTGGAAAAATGCGAAACGGTATCCGCACGATGAATGTTCAAGCAGGGTTCTCTGTAGCCATCTCGGGTTAGAAAAAATGCGACAACGAGGCGGGGGTGGTGTTCCTGTTTGGGAGGTGGCTACATCCACCGCAGGAGGGCGCACATAAAAAACATATTTCGAGGTCCTGCCAGGGCTGCGGCAGGGTGGACCTTGGTTCTAATATATCAAGCCAGATCGATACTATTCCGCAGACTTCGGTTGTTCGGAAACCATCCGGAGCGCCCTTCCACCTCCTTCCTCCTGTTCTCTACGACGACCACTCTCTCAAATATCTCGAAGTTGGAGCATCGGGAAGACGAGGATAAGCCACACGTAGATATAACATGGAAAATTCGAGGAGTCTCTCCCGATGCGACTTTTACCTTATTATTCTTCCCTCGCCTCTTCCCGTTTGTTATATTCCCGACGAGGCCCTTCTTCTTCGTTTTTTAACGGTTCCCTATGCCTTCCGAGACCATCGACCGTGCTCTAAAAATTGGCAGAAACATCGCACAAATCCTGAACCCATCAAACCATTTTCAATATCACGAATATACCGCTGTGATTCCAGAGCTCGTTTCATAATAGCCGCACATTAACACCTTAACCGAAGACACTGTTCTCTACTTTTGAATATATTTTCACTTCACACGGTAGCACTGTTATCTCGGTCCAATCCCCTTGCAAGCTACATTATAATATATATATTTTTTTTAAAATAATTGCGTCAGATCTTCATGCAGGCCAGCCCGAAATAACAACAATAAAGGGAATAAGTTCGCAACAGCGGATTAGGTGGCGAGGGTATTAAAAAAAGGCTGTCAGAAGCGAGCACAGGGTTGCTCCAAATACAAGGTAGTTCCCTCGCGAGCTCACCAAGGAGCATCGTTACACCTCGTCGGTGAAAGGAGACGAATTACGGTGTTGTAAGTGTGGAAAATAGGTTAACGATCGAAAGTGCTCCCGAATCTGTATCGATCCCCGTGAAGTGGCGGGAGGGCAACGAAATCAGATTACACAAAGGGCCTCTTACCTGATGCGCTGCGTGCGAAGCCTGGCCCAAAACTGCCACCCCTTTCGGCCTGGAAAAGGGGTAATAGTTTTCCGCGGTCGCACGTCGGTGCTCGTGTGCGTGCACAGGAAGCTACCGCCAGGTATACACACGCAACCGGATCATCCCCCTTCCTTCTACCCTTCCCGGCGATATGCCTATGCTGTTGCTCGGCTAGAGATCCATGCCAGCCGCGTTTTCCTATTCGCCCGTCGGGCATACGGACACTCTGCTCGACGCTTTCGGTTAAAAATTCAGAAATAACTGACGTTCATGGCCCTCCATCGCCTCTATTTGCATGTTTCATCACTGCGCAGGGTTGTACCAGAAATTAAATTGGGTGGCCATAGCGAGGCAGGTACGTTACGCGGTTCTAGTAGAATACTTAAGAGATCGTTATGAGGAAGTTGTAGATTGTAGACGATTCAGACTTGGCGTAGAAATGTAGAACAAGCTTCTTCTCCGTGAGAAGGTTTCTAGCGAATTGAAGTAGAACGCTGGGAGGTAATACTTATTTGTAATGGAATCACGATCTAGGTATTAGATAAAAGAGTACGAGGCGACTACAATGAGAATTCCGGCTCAGTTCTATATATCTACATTCAAAGACGTCCAACGTTACTTTTCCTATTATCGGTCCAATCTTCCTCATTGTCGATGCACAACTTGCCCATGAGGAGTCAGTGTCCTCCCGCTGCCTTCGAAGCGACACCGTTTGATCGAATATTCCACGGGCAGAGGTGGCCGCGAATTTTTTGCTGCCGCTGGAAACTCGAAAGGGACGTGGCGCAGGCGAGAAGGGAGTTTCCGAAGGGAAAATCCGGGATTCGGCGAATATTCGGTAGACGGAGACGATAGCCATGCGCGATAGCGCGAGAATTCGCGCGGCCCATTGGGCATAGGTCAGGCAGAAGCCAATCCGACGAAACTCTCAGATATATGATAAAAATTGACTGGAGGCGTCCCCGGGATCGTGCGGAGGAATCGCACGGTGGAAGAGGCCGAAAATTCCGTCCGTCCCTTAAAATCCCTTGGATAACGCGGTTCGAGGAAGCCCCTCGTCCATACCCTTCGCCGTCCCCGACGATAACGCTGCGTGAGGCGTCTTCTCCAAGGATGGAGAGAGAAAAGGGACTGCCAAGTCATCGGTGCACGATCAAAAAATGATCCATCTGAACTAACCGGGAGGGGTTGCTCCTGGCCACGAGAGAAAGCGTCAGGGACTATATGTATGGGAACCTTCTGTGCCTTCCTTCTGCTTCATATCACGTTGCGAATTAATGTTTTCTAATCGAAAAGGAAATTATTGGGTCGTTTTCTTAGTATTGGAGAAATTACTTTTTGTTTCTCTTTTCTATTATTTCTATTGTTACACCTAACGCCAACATCGTCGAAGAGATTGCACAATAATTAATAAATAATAAGAAGGATCGACATAAAAAAAAAATTTCTGCAAGTCTAAAGATGTCACCTTATATCTCAAAAAAGTTTAATACATTATTAACAACAGTTTGTTGAAAACAAAATTCTAAATTTCGGATTTTGAATACTGTCCAGACATTATGATTCATCTCAAACGAATATGTCCTCGTGTTTCACTCCCCTTCGAGGGACAGACCAGCAGTGGTAGCAGTCCACGGCGAGCCTATCAAAAGATCGAGGCACCATTTCCCTCCTCTCGCCACCGACAAAAGGAAGCTCGGCCCCGCCACGAAAATTTCCTCCACACGAAACCGTACGCGAAACATTTCCCCGAGTACCGCAAAGCCGCGCGAAATCCGCGCCCCCGCGGCGTAAGTTTTGTCGATCTTCTTCACCGTCGAGCAGAGCCATCGGAGAACAATGGCGCGGAGTATTTCAGCGCGGATCGCCACCGACTTCGATCGGCGTCGCCGCGTTTATCGACCTTTCCGCGTTCGTTACTGGGTCGTAAGAGTCGCGGCGAAACATCATCCCCCGCGACTAAAAAAAAAAACGGAAGAGAGAATAAAAAGGAGGAGATATTTACGCCACTGGAAAAAAGCCCCGGAAACAATGAATAATTTTGTACGTACGCACAGTGGGGAAACTTTGCGATTTTACGGCCAAAACTACAGAAACGAAATTTTTTAATTTTACAAATTTAATACAAATGTCAATTGAAGAACTATATCCATTTTCGTGGTCGAAGCCTGAAAACTTATTTTTAATATATAAAATTCGGCACTTTTACGTTCTAATATATGAGAAACTAAATTATCCGAAAAACAGCACTTGCAAAAATTACGAACGATAAAGACTTTTTTATTATTTTCATTTATACACTTTTTTCTTTATTAGAGCATGCCTCTGCTACAGTGCAGCATTTGCGAGTCATACGAGCTTTGTATTAAAACATTTACCAGTAAAATTGGTGGCATTTGGTACTCATATTAGTTCTTCAATTGACATTTGCATTTATTTTGTCGAATTGAAAAATTTATTTTTGTGGTTCTGGCCATAAAATCGCGAAATTTCCCCACTGTGGCACGCCGCGGCTGAACCAGATGTCCACGGAACTGGGAACCGTGAATCACGATTCCCGGTCGCGTTCGTGTGGGCTCGGTGGTTCGCGGCGCGTACAGCCTGCCCCCTTTGTTGGCCGGGACCGCTGGAAATGGGGCAATACATATTCCGCTTGATTCCAGCCATTTTTGTATTTGTTTGAAATTTTAATGTGCCCGCAGTCGGGACGGTCGAGCGTGGCCGAGGCCGGGGTGGCGAGAGTGGGCGAAGGGTTTGGGCGGAATGCCGGGCGTAAACCGGCAGCCATTACCTTCGATTTCGAAATAAATTGCGCGCCATAAACAGGGTGGTCCATAAGAATACATACGACCGGCTTACCGCGGAGGTACCCAATGTTCTGAAAAATGTAGCCTCGCCGCGCTGATATCGATCCTCAAACTACACCCCTGTCGGCGTCCTCTGCCTCCCTTCCTCTTATCTCTCTTTTTTTCGTCCCCTTGTCTCTCTCCTCCCCCTCCCCCCCCCCCGGTTTTCCTCTCGTCGCGCGGAACGCGAAAAAACCGGCAGACACTGGCTTAATTTCGATGCACAGTCGAATACATCCGTCTCCGGCTCGAGGAGCAACGACGTACCCGACGATCTTTGACTGCCGGCCCCTTCCGTTGGCCGCCTCGTCCCGCCCGATATCCGCTCGGCAAGAGATCCTCGAGTGGCCACCCCCTCTCCTCACACGTCAAAGCGGTTTTTCGGGATATTTTTTATTTCTTGTCGACAGGCTGTGTGCGCGCACGTCACTTTTGTTCGGCTGAAAACACCGTCGAGTGGTGATGAAAAAAGTCGGGCGGTAATTACGCGGGGACCGCGCGTAATTGAGCCCGCCGCCGGGGCCTCTTCGCGGGGGCAGGAATTTTTTATTGCGCGCGCGCGCTCGGATATTAGAGCGACACGGAGGATTTGGGTAATCTCGCGGACGCTCGATGCGACCGCCACGATGACGGCAATTCAGAAATTGAATGAACACAGGGAATAAGTGGAGGGAACCAGCGGCTGGAGGGCCGGGAATTAAGCTGCCAAGCAAACGAGTCGTTTTTCCCTTTTTTTTCCCTTCTTTTTTTTTATTTCCCTCCTTTTCCGCCTCCCCGCCCTCCTGGCCGCGGTCCTACCGCTCCGTATCAGGACGAGCTGTTGCTCGTTCCGTTGCGAAGGATGATGGGGACGCTGGGAAAAGGACGGCGCGGTTTTGAAAATGGCCGCTGCCGCGGACTGATAAGGGGTGCGCTCCTCGCGCTGTCCGAGGGGCTCCCTCGACAAATGGCCCGTCACGATTCTCGTAAATCAAGGCTCAGGACGAGAGACCAGGGTCCTCGTAGGAGGATTCTAAGTCCTTGTTTCGTTGGCCTCTCTCGCTGTCACTCCGCCGAACGGGTAATCCGCTTAGCGGACGCACGCCGCGCGGGGAAAGTCCTCCCTGTAAAATTAACGCGTCTACTGAGCGTCGATATACATTCCGTTAATTATCCGGGGATTAACAGTTGACAGTCCCTTACTCGTCTGGCTACTTATTCTTCCGCTATTTCCTTGCGCGATATTTGGGAACATATCGATCTTGAAATCTCCTAGAAACCGTCAAATAAACAAGCCTCTGTCTTAATGCCGTCTGATCCTCCTTCAAATTGACTCGAATCGAATCGCAGGCTCCGACGAATAACGCGTTTCCCAAAGCGTAGCGACTCTCGTTGTGCTTCAAAGCGAGAGTTTCCCGCTTTCTCGCGAGGACTTTCGCGTTTCCATACTCAGCGATGGGCCCGCGCGAGGGGGAGTGGGGCCTCGCTGGGAACTGGTATGTACACTGTGCGGAATCACAGGGCGAGAGCGCGGAACTCGCTGTCAGCACCC
Organism: Andrena cerasifolii; assembly: GCF_050908995.1. NCBI lineage: Eukaryota > Metazoa > Arthropoda > Insecta > Hymenoptera > Andrenidae > Andrena > Andrena cerasifolii. The sequence continues at coordinate 8,595,155 of NC_135133.1, forward strand.
TCGTTAGCCAAGGCTGCGAGGCCAACGAGTGGTTCGAGCTCGTTCCGTAACGATAATGGAACCCTTTGAGGATCGTCGAGTGCAGCGCGCGCGGACACGCCGACACGGTGTGTAGACAGGGTCGGCGGGGTTATACACACGACTATTTTATCCGGAAGGCTAGAGTTACTAGTCCCAGGTATACCGAGAGACGAGAAAGAAAGACGGCGGAAAGGAGGGAAAAGGGACGAGGGGTCCCCGCCGTTACGCGAGAAATCAGCGCAGGAGAAATTTTAAATATTTGAATTAACCCCTTCTGGCGGTGTCGTGGGCCCGTATACCTGGCTCTCCTATTATCTTACTCTCTCCTCCTCTTTTGCATCTGTCGTATCCGTCGATATAAAGTTTCTCCCCCTCCCCCGGCTCTCCTGGCCTCTCTCTTTCTGCCCATGTAAAATTATGTTAATGGATTATCCTAGGGGTGGTTGGCGCGATGTTTCCAGGTAGTCCGAAGGAAGAACAGGGACGTCAACGGCTGAATGCTTCCTTCTTCTCTCTCTCTCTCTTTCGCATCTTTTTTCCTCGCCGCCCCTCCTTTCAGTCCTCCTGCTCGCGGAAGTAGGTCGAAGCGCATAGGTGGTTCCGCCGCGTGTTGTACGCGCGGAACGCGCCCATGGGATGCGCGCCCGTCGAGCGACAGATGGGGTTAAAAAATCGGTGAAGAGGATTAGGGATGCGCCGAACTTGCATTATCGATTTCACCCCGAATACGCGCGACCGCCGCCGTTAGGCTCTGCATTTTCATTTCGGTTAATCCCGAGGACCCTTTCTTTTTTTCTGGCCTACGCTGCGCCCCGTTAGTCCCTCTGGTCTCTCGTCTAGGCAACCGCGATGCGGAGGACTTCTTGCGGTGGGGCTGCACTATTTCCTTTAATGAAGAATCGATTTCGGATATTTTGTATTATAAAGGACGGTCCGGGTTGGGTAAAGATTCTGTAGCAATAAAATTGCGGAGGTGTTCCAGTTTGTGTTCAGACGCTGTGCGATAAATAAGACCAAAAATAACTATTTTATAATTACTCGTTACTTCAAGTTCGGAGGTCCATCATTTCCGACACAGGACATATTTACACCTGTATAAATTCAGAATTCCGTGAGTCAGTGACCCCTCTGATTTCTTCATGGGCAGAAAATTATTCATCCCGTTGGTTGCCTCAAAATATCCTCGCGACGGGACGCGCCGACGGAGGTACCTCAAACGGACGCTTCAAAGGTAGGAAATAATTAATTAGACGGGAGTAACAGGTGCAGGTTTCGATCGGTCCTTTCGATGCAATCAGACAGTAAAAGTTAAGTATCCCTCTCTCTCTCTCGAGTGCGGTATAAGTGTCCCTGATATAGATTAGCCGGGGCAAAGCGAATCCACTCGAAGCGATTCGGAATCAACCCGAATCCCTCTCGACGGGCGCGTCAACCCCCAAAAAGAGAAAAGAAAAAAATAAAAGAGCCCGCTGCTTCTCCACCTCACAATGAAGATCTCGATCGGTTACAAGGATTTCACCGTTGGAAGTCGCGAGAACCTACGCCTCGTCAGAGATTTCGGATAATTCTGAGAAGCGTCCAAGCGAACTGGAGGGTTCTAGAGATGCCCGAGATAAGGCATTCAAAGCGTTTCGAGTATTTAAGGGGTGAGTCCGTGTGTTATTCTACCCCCGTCTGTACGCAAATATTCCTGCCCTGTATGATTGCTGGATGGAGTGAGTGCGAAGTATGGCGCGCTTCGTTATGGGGGGACACCGTGTCAGCCATTTCTGAGATCACTAACTGAGTTACGTAGCAATGTATCATTTATACAACTACTCGACCGAGGAATTTCTCGAATTCCAAAAAATAAATTTCAATTCCTAAATTCCATTTCTGTTGGAAGAAATCCTTGGAATGTCCCTCTCCTTGGGTATGGATATAAAATAGCTGGGTTGCAATAATAAAATGCAACTACTGGGAAGGTGAACAAGTGATTTTATATTAAAAAATTAGGTTTCAGTTTGAATCTTTATCGTTTTAGTGACGGTAAATCACGTTAATATTCTTGTATAAAGACGACGCATTACGGAATTAGATATTTCCATCTGCTGGATTCAAAGGACGTTTACCTCTCGAAATCACATTCCTGCGGTGAAAAGAACCTGCGAGTGCACGAATCGGGCGATCGTTCGATTAAAATCGGATTTAACCTGACGTCAGCTGGGTGAAAAAATATGTAGCTCGTTTGGGGGTCGGTGACGAAACGGATATCGCTGCTTTAGCGGGTATTATTTGCTTTCTTTGTCGTCAATTTCTCGCTCCCCGCCCTGTTTTGGGTGTCGGTTTTCACGTTTTTTCACCCAAAACCACCCCTGGCCCCATTGTGCGCTCGACACTCTTTTTTCGAAAGCGCGTAATCCGGCACGAGGGGTGAATTCAAGCACTTCTGCTTTATGGTAGTTGCGAAGCAGGTTGGTTACTGCAGGTACATGCACACACACGTCAACAACAGGGCTGATTTAGTGCGGTTCCGAGCCAAATTTAATTCCATTTCCAAAGAAATTCATCACAACCTACGCGCATAATAAGCATCGGTATTTAAATGGTATTTCAACCAGGAATCCCCTGCAAAATCTTTGAACATTACTTTTTTTCCAACTGTTATACTCGACCCACCCTTCATCCGACCGCTCCTTTCGTAAATTAAACCACGAAGAGGCAATTAAAAAACGAATTACCCCGGTGAAAGGGTTGGACGCGAACCGTTGCGTTTTTTCGACGGCTTATCTGCGACGGAGGTTACGGATCGCGTGGAAAAAACGTGCCAGGTGACGAAAACGTGAATCGGTTTCGCTTTTCATTCAGGAAATTGGAAAACGTCATCTGGTGCCTGCGGGGACGGCCTGCAACCCTTTACCCCGTTCGCCCATCGTCGGTGTAAACCCTCGCAGCGGGGTAGAAATAAATGAAATTAATTTTCTTCAGGCAGCAAATTCCAGTAGCGATCTCTCTGGCTGCTGTGCCAGGGGATCGTAAGTATTTACAAAATATTATCATAAAATTGATAAATCATTTTGCTACTATCGCAATCATTTCTGCACCCCGGGATATTCTAAAACACAGCACTGCCTTTTTTTCTTCAGAGATTTCAGAGACATCCACTACAGCTCAAGTATTTCATCACATGAAAAGAGAAAGTAGAATATTCTTCCACTTATCTACAGCCCAACTTAAATACCTACTCCTGTTTCACTTAATTATGTTATCTTGCAAGTCTTCCTTGAACTGCAATTCGATTATTATTTTATTATTAACACCTGCAGTCTCTTCCTTTTCGAGCTGCCATTAAACAATTTTAAAGCGAAAAGTGGAAAAGAAATTATTAGTGTCTCGACAGTTCACATAAGAGCAAATATTTTATTTTCTCATTTCTCAAACGTACATTCATGTAACAAGTAACAATTAAATACTTTTGAGCCGCAGTGTATTTCCCATAGGCTCAGTGCCACACGTGTGGAGACAGTTGCACCCCGGCGAAATGTGCACGCACGCATTTCCCTCTCGCCCTACCTCTTTCTCCAGCTCACACACGTTCGCGTGATCAAGAGTATGGGGGCAGGAATGTATGGAGTTCCACGTGTATTTGCATCTCAGGTAGTTACACGCACAGGCTAAGTAACCCCTAACCATCGTACCTCCCCAACTGGCATTTGCATCCCAGGTAGCTGGGCATGCAGACGCGCGCTGGATCCTCGTCAATGAATCACGCGCAAGGAAACAGAGAAAGGGGGGTAAAAAAATCGTATTGCATAATAGGGAGTCCTGCCGCGAAACCCTTTTTCTACCTGATCCCCCTCCCTCTGTCGCAAAGGTCGCCTCAGGTAAGATTTTCGGGGCCCTATCACACCTCTTACGAGGAGAGAGATCTTCTGGCGGAGGGCCAGTCACGTTTCAAGCTCACGCAGGGAACGATCGTGTGTGATTAGTGCAAGCTTCATTTTTCTCTGAAACTTTAACCCTTGACTGGTCGCTCGAGGATGTTCTCGTTACATTGTGATTCGATACTTTGAAGTGTTGGGGGTGGGACGTAGTTTGTATTTCAGACGAGGGGAAGATTATTCCATGTGTATCGATAGGTGGAATAGTTTCAGCGTACGAAAATTTGTTCGGGAGAAAATTGAGCTTGACTTGTTAATATTTGTCTGTAATTTTTGACAGTAGTATAATTCAGTAAGGAACTATCTTTCTTAAGTTGTGTCCTGTGTTATCCTTTATTTTCAACGTTTCAAGTCGCATGTTTGTACTTAAGAATTAAGCTTCCATCGCGGTGATACTCGTTGCGCGATAATCGATGTAAGAAATGACTCTCGAAGCAAGGGAAGCGTAACCTTGCGGAGCGATCAGTCAGAGGGTGAAAGCCCTCCGTCGAAGGCGAGAGTTCCTCGAGGAAATAATTTCTATTTCGAGGACGCAAGGTCAGCTTTTCATCAGAGAGGCAAAGTTTCTGAATACTTTGTGGAACTTTCTCCATAGACCAGCGCGAAAGTACCTTCGAGGAAGAAGACCCGGGGCGTCGTAAAAATTCGTGCGAACCAGTTTCAGTACACCGGGGGTAAGTGCGACCGCGCGGATTCTACAACCCCTTTCGAATAATTAACGCTAATTGCTCTTTGCATTACGAGCGAAGCCACCGTTTGCACCAAATAACGCGACGGAGGACGTACACGTCGTTAAGTAGAGCTGTGTTTAAATACGACTCTTTCGGATCTTATTCTACTTATCGCGAGGATGGAGAAAGATCCAACGACTAGATATCTGGAATCATTTCCTTTTCGATTAATAAACCACGATAGAATTCTGCGAGAACACTTAACGAATGTTATTCTCGCAAAACTCAGAAGCAGGCAAAAATGGTGCATAATTGAGAGACAAAGCATTCCTAAGCAAATGTACTTCTAATTCTTTTTTCATCTCCAAGATAAATAGAATAATCTCCCAAAGAGCTTATGTAGGCACCACTTGTCATAAAAGACACCAGACATACTAATGCTGAAGCTCAATGTCCGATGATGATAGTAGCTAAGGAGCTTCGACGTCACCTCGAATCAGATGACAACAATCTAGCAACGCGATTTACATGATCGAATAAACTGCATAGGTATTATTTATTATTTATTCGCCCGGTGTTCTCGTAGACATCGTCAGAGCACATTCTCGACCAACGTACTCGTCAGCATCGTTCGGTGGCTATAATCCGTGGAACGCGCGATCGGACGGATTGAAGTGACGGATCAATGACGAGTGTCTAATTAACGGCCGCGTTCTCGGGATCGGGCCTGCCTCGACTAATTGACCGTTCGTCTCCGCTGCAACGCGGCGTCCTTACTAATCAATATTCACCGAGTGGCGTGTAAGAGACTCGACGGACGAGGACAGAAAGAAATGGACGGGAGAGAGACGGGGGCACCGATACGCGCCGAGGGACAGAGCTGGGAGAAAAACAGACGAGGAAAAAAGTGTCGAGGGTGCACTCCGGTTCCGTGGTGCGACAGTTCGACGTGTAAGCGCGATCGTGCACACACACGCGCACACATACACCCGCGTGTATTCGTTCTGGTCTATGTGTGCGAGGGTGAACGAGAATTCTAGTGGGTGCTCGTGCTTGGTCAGCACTCAAGGGGTGAGGTCACCCTATGGTCCAGCGGGCCAATGGGACGAGCGGATTTTTTTTATCAATACCACGTACTCGGGGGAGGTCGGACCACGGGGGATGGAATAAAATGGCGGCAGCGGGCCCCCCGTGCGACGCAGGGGGGCCGTGCACGCAACGAGTCGAGATTACGCTCGGCCAAGTTCCACGTTCCACGAAAACTGGGATGGAAGCTTTGCTTGGTAATGATAGACGATCGGATGGTGGGAAGAGAGTGGTTTTCGCGATGAGACAGCAGGATAGGTCGATTGACCCCTTCGCGGCGGACCTGGGTGGAAAAGGATAGAAATTGTTAGGGCTAAGAGGTTCCGGTGTCGGAGTAACCTTAAGGTGATTTGATTCCGCAGATAGCGAGGCGCTCCACATTATCTGCCATCGTTATTTCCGGCCGAGGTGTTCGATTCACGCCCACCCCTCGCGCGAGATGAGAGTCCAATAACAAAAGTAACCCCCGAGAGCCGCGGCGTTGAACGCGGATTATCGGTTTCCTCGGGCTCGCGCACCAATCGAATTTTGCCCTTCGTGTAATATTAAGACCAAGCTGGTGACATTTATTCGTCGCTGGTGGGTCAGAGGAATATTTCAATCCTTCAGCATCCACGAGGATAAAATCACGCGTAGATTCCACGCGCTGTTGAAGACATAACCTAGTCACCATTAACGGAGAAATAACTGTTTCCTTAACCTAATACTGCTGCGAAACGAGAGTTACTTCCCAGAAAGAATTCATAGGCTTTTATATCTTCGAGATTATTATTTCAAGAAATAGAATTTCCAACAGACCAAAGGGTAGGGCAAATATTTTTGCCCCAGAAGAAGTCACTCCTGCATGAAAGTAGAATTTCCATTCATTCGTCGCGGGCCGGAAGGTGTGTCGTTAGTCTTCTCTTCAAAACTCGTTGTAACAACCCTGTATTTAGTTACGGCTACTTCCCCGAAGGGGTGGTCGCGCAGCGGCCGGTTTTTGACCCACGCGCACTGCTCTGACCTCCGCATCCCTCAGGAAGCCCTTAGACGTGCCTCGCGAGCGGGGAGGAACGAGTTTTGACATCTCTTGACCACGTGCCAACACCTCCTTCGCGCCGTCTTATCCCGGCCGCTGAGTGCGTCGGGGTTATACCCGGGGTCCTGAGTGAAACGCGTTCGAAGGATGGCCCCGGACTCCTAGACCGTGAACATTGACGCTGGAAAACGCCCGCTGTCACCTCTGAACGAGGAGCGAATTCAGACACGGGCCCCTTTGTACGAAACTCGCGCTGGCTGCGTCAAAGGGAAACCGTTGCGTTATTTTCCCTCGGCCGTGTAACAAACGTTCGCTCTCATTACCCTTGTCGCTGGCTGCAAGGTAACGCGTGCCTTTGCGCGGGAATAACAAGTTGCGCTTCGAAAGAATAACAAGCGCGCAACCGTTCTCATTGTCAGCCGAAGGAAACAGACAAGTGGTCGGGCGCGGCCCCGCGAGCTTTCCTTGAGAATTTTCTTCCTGCGGGGGCGGTGGAAGGACGTCCCTGGCATAAAGGACGATTCGTATAGCGCGGCACAAAACATCACTTAGAGGCCTTCGCAGCGCAAACACGCTAATGGAGCCCCCGCCATCGCGCCCCGTACATATAGACGAGCCTCTTTTCGCACCTAGTCGCGAGAACATCGATACGATATATAGACGCCGTTCCTCATCCGTGGTACCCGCGCGAAAAGCGTTTTTGAAAATACACACGCGACCCGCGATGTTTTGACGGTATCCGCCCCTGTCGGGGACACTTCGCGCGGAAGAATAATATCCATCGCGAAGTACTTTGAAGCTTGCTGGGAAATATCAGGGCTCGCGAATATTCTGACAAGACTTCTGTTAAGAATCAATTGCGCCAGTGATGAAGCAGTTTCCGTTGCTCCGAACGAGTACCTACCAGGGGTTGAAAACAGTTATGATATCGGTTTCGGTTCTCGAAACAGTTATGAGAACCGATATAATCTTGAAACAGTTACGAGTGAAACGGTTCTGGCCCATATCGGTTTCGGTTCCGGTTCTACAGAACCGATATTATGTCGGTTCTGTAACGGTTGTATATCGGTTATACAGTAAACTCTTGCTATGGGCTGGGCTCGCTTCAACCATGTGTAAGCGCCTTTTAAATTATGATTAAATAATAAATCTGTGAAGAATAAATTGATTCTCAAAAGTAGTTTGAAATAATTTTTTTTTTAAGTTAAGTTTAAGTTAAACTCTTATTAATGCGGGGTGCCCCCTTAAGTGTCTAAAAATTTAAACGAAGTATAAATTGAAGAGAGACACCAGATAGAGAGGCCCAGCGATAAAAAGACTTATAAACAAATCGAATTTCCATTAAAAAAAATGTGACATTGATCGTAAATATTTTGGAACGTACTACGCATACCCGATGCGTAACAGATAGGATACATTACTTTTATAAAACCGATATAATATCGGTTCTGCAGAACCGTAACCGAAATCGATATAGCCAGAAATTTCGGTTCCTTATAACAGTTATTTGGAATATCGGTTCTTCATAACTGTTTCAGTCAGAACCGATATATAACAGTTTGAAACAGTTATTCTCGGAACCGTTTCAACCCTTGGTACCTACCTTTCAATATTCGCGAGCCGGGCGTTGAATAATCAGGTGTCAAATTCGAATTCATTTTCCACTTCGAAATTGCGTCCGCGGGAGGGAAGCTTGAGAGGGATACCTAAATAGTCGGCGATGGCGGGGGACGTAATTGGATGCCGAGGAAAGTGGAGGCGAACTACCCTTTGGTACCTAGGAACTCCAAGTTCCGTGATATCAAAGCGCGCCACGGGGAAGGATGTCGAAAAAAGCGTCGTGGAAATATCGGTGTTGCGAGAAGGGGGAGCGAGGGAAGAAAGGGTTGGACAGAGCGCAAGGTATACCGTCGCGGGGGTGGGCGCAGAAGACGGCGCAGAGAGGCTGCGGGGGTCTCGTGTCGTTCCACGAGAGGACCTGAGAAGGATACATAACTCGTCCCTCGACACGAGTATTCCGTACATATGTACACGCCCTCATATATGTACGCACGGCCCTGTCTGCGTGCCCCTGGCCCTGTGTGATCGTCTGTCCCACGCGCCGACCTCGTCGTAGATCAAAACGATGTACCAATTTCGCGGGGTACGGTTACGCCGAGATCAAAAAAAAAAAAAGAAAGAAGAAGAAGGCGAAAGGAAAGGTAGAGGAGGAAAAAACAGACGAGGGTTCGGTGTATTCTGAATTTAAATTTCGAATTCCGAGCTGGCATATGGTCCCGCGGGACTTTGCCATCGGAGTCCCCTGGTCAGCCATCGGATGCAGTTTTCGGTCTCGACGTCCTTCAATTTTTGAGCAGGATCGGCCGAAGGTGTCCCATGGGGCAGCGGCGGGAAGACCTTTCTCCGGCGTGTGTGTATATCCGGGAAACGGTGGCTCCACCCTCGCTGTAAATTCCAAATAACCCCGTAAAGATACATCGCACGGTCGCCATTTTCGAGTTATTTACGAGGGAACCGTGTGTCCCTCGGTATCGACGACGATTCACGTGAAATAACCGTGAAAGTATTACGTAAACTGTGAAATGGTACTCGAATTAGGCCGCGTCGAAACTCTTCGGCCCTTCTTCGTCGGACGTTCCCTTGAATTGTCACTGGTTTCAAGGCTGTCTCGCGTGATGGGACGTTCGATTAATTTATTAAATTTTACTCACCATACAATTGAGAATACTTAGGCAGTAAATTGTTCTCGAAACCTCTAAGGAAAGTCCAAATTTGCAGTATTATCAGGGATTTCTATAAATTGCAAGGACTTGCAAGAAGGAATTGCAAATGTGGTCCCAGCAGTTTGTAGCTATCGTTCGCTCAGTCTACTGTCTTAGGAACCTCTCGTTTAATCGCAACATTCGTCTGATCGATTGCATAACATCCCCGACGACATTCATCTGTCGCGTCCCAGAGGCACGAACGGACAAGATAAGATTCTCACGGTTCGTCCAAAGGGGCCGCCGCGATCGTATCGTTTTTCCTCTCATTTAACAAATCCTCGCCGACGTTGGGCCGCCCCTCTAAAACCGAAGTGGATCGGGTCTCTTCATTTCCTCCGCGCTCCGAGTGGATACCCCGTAAATCTCGATGACTGCCTTGCAACTCTTCCGCGCGATACCAGCTTCCTTTTTTCTCCTCGTGGCAATTCCAAGGGGATCAGCGAAGGGGTTTCCCAAGAAGGCCTGTCTCCCGACAGCAAGCGTTCCCTCCACGAGTAGAAGAAAAAAAAAAAATGTAACGCCAGCCATGTGATCACCGGTTTCGCGAAAGAAGAGGTCGATCAGAACCGATAGGGGTGGAAAGGGGTTGTAAAAAAGGAACGGCGAAGAGGAACCGTCACCCCAAATATCGCAACTGACACTAAATCATTAATTTGGCCGGACGGGGTATTTTTTTATTCTCTGCAGGTAGAGTCGAAACCCCTTTCGGTCGGGCAGGTATGCCGTGCACCCCTTTGTGTCCCCCCCTACCGTGAGTTACGAGGAAAAACTGTCGCCCAGGCCGCTCTTTTTCGCCCTGGGTGATGGCCCATCTCGAACCCTTCCCGGCCGCGACACCCGAAAAGGAAAACACTCCGCACTGTCATATCGGGGACTAATATATTTTTGATCGGTACCGGAGTCACGGGGCCCCGTTTCCCACGAGGCGGAGAACGCACGGTGAAACGGGAGAAGAAGTGTCGTTGTCCAAACAAACACACCCCGGGATGCTGGTGACTTACGGATCGCAGTTGAATTTCGCGCGATCACGGTGAGAATCGGCTACCCTTTGCTGGAAACGATGAAGCTGCTGATTAGTATTATTGATGCGATGATAGTGGTGTCTATCTAATTCCGATAAATATAGAAGAATAATAAGGGTAGGTAGTAAGTAACACAGCAGATCCTCGATTAGTTTAACTAAATCTCTATTTTCTTGAGCTTCAAATATAAATATTCTCCCGAAGTAATTACATCAGTGAAATTACTTCGTGTTATGTATTCATACCATCTGACAGCTGCGAGCATTTGGTATTCTTCTTCACTTTTCCGCAACTTCTATTCCAAGCTCTCTGCACCCGAATGGAGGTAACAAGGTTTGATCGTTAAGCACTTCACGCACGATGCATCCTCCCACGTCGATTCCGTAAATTCACGCCGCCGCGGATCTGCCATTTTATTGGATTCCAAAATGTCAGGGACTCGGATATTATCGGGCGTATTAGGCGAAGAGTCTTTCGTAGTTGGGGTCTCGAAAGGGACTCCATTAAAGGGTCGAACGCGACTTAATATGCGACGTCACGAAGTCGTGGGGCCAGGGTGACAGGGAGAGAGCGAGTCTCGTCTATCTGTCCCCGTACAATGGACATCTAATTCGAGTGGCGGCCCTCGCCGGCGGAAAGACGGAAAATCGGGAAATCGGCTTTGGTCCAGATGAAACGCGAAAACCAAAATCCCCGATGTAATCCTTCCTTTCAGCCTGCGATTTTTTTCTCCCTCCCGTTCCCTCGGCCCGCACTTTGCATCACCCTGTCGCTCTCTCATTCTCCGCATCATCGAACCCCTCCGCGCATCGACTTCTGTGCCCCGTCTGGCCTCCGAAAGCTCCGTGTACCCTTCCGCCGAAATTTTAAGGGTTAAAAACTTGCACTCGACTCGACAATGCGTCACAGGGGGGAGAAGAAAAAATAGAGGAGAGGGAGAGGATGATGAGAAAGAGAGCGGCTGGGGTAACGCCAGTCCCCAGAAACGTCGCGATTCCCGATCGTCCCGTCTCGCTTCCGCTGCTCCCTTTCTCTCGCTCCCTCTCTCACCGTTGTCGCGAGAGCAACGAAAATAAATAACGAAATAAATGACAGTCGTTCTGGAAACTGTTTTGGGTTTTGTAGCGCGACCGTGCTTTTATGCAGCCACCCGGGCATCCTTTCTTCCCCCCCTCCTATTGTCGTTGCTCCTCGTCCTTCCGCTCCCTGGGCAAAAACGTGACCCCCGCGACCACCCGGCTAGAAATTTATTAGATATTTATTGCGCCTCGGTTTCGTACTGCGATAGAAAGATCACAGCGTCGCAGAATTCGCAATGATGGCGGCGATTGCATTTGCTCTGCGTCGACTTATCCAAGGGGATGATTTCTTCGAGCACTGTTGCATCGGTGCTTTGGAAGTTTTAATTAAGGTGGTTTATAGTTTTCATCAGATTGACTAATCGGTCTAATCGTGTTCGAGGACGTCGTGCCAGGTGGAGCATAGTGACAGAAGACACGCGATGAAGTATTTTCACGATAGGGGTGGTTAAGTCGAAAAGTAAACTTCGATCTCGCTCTGCGTGAAACAGACCTTTCAGTTTTTACACGAAACCACCCCTAATGTTACCTTCATTCTACTCTCACTTTTTAGCTAAACAAAAACATGAAACGCGCAGGACGGGGGGAACAAAAAGGGCAGTTGCTACCCCCTGACTTCAGAGAAACTAAAAAAGTGAATATTTTTAAATTTTTAATTAAATTGTCACTGAAAAATCGATTAAAGAAAGCAAGAGGGCTGCTCCACTCTCAACGCGTGTTTCATGATCCAATTCGTTGATGTCATCGCCAGGGTTGTTTTTTCAATACCGTCACCTCAAAGCACAGTGGGGAAATTTCGCGATTTTATGGCCAGAACCACAAAAATAAATTTTTCAATTCGACAAAATAAATGCAAATGTCAATTGAAGAACTAATATCTAACAAAGAAAAAAGTGTATAAATTTTAAATAATAAAAAAAATGTTATCGTTCGCAATTTTTGTACGTGCTGTTTCTCGGATAATTTAGTTTCTCATATATTAAAACGTAAATGTGCCGAGTTTTATATATTAAAAATAAGTTTTCAGGTCTTGACCACGAAAATGGATATAGTTCTTCAGTTGACATTTATATTAAATTTGTAAAATTAAAAAATTTCATTTCTGCAGTTTTGGCCATAAAATCGCAAAATTTCCCCACTGTGCAAAGTTGCGAAAAAGTCTACGAACGCCCTTGCTGTGAGTTGTCCCTGGGAGAACTCGAAGCAACTATCCAGGTACCATTTAGACCATCATATATTCGTGAGCATATTTGCGAGCAATATTTCTACATCCCCTCTACGAAATGGTTAATTAGCAAACTATAACGAGATACTCATCGCGTCCTTCGGGAGCTCGAAAATGTTTCCCTCATTTATCCCAATTAATCCGTCGAATAGGCGTGCAGCATTTTTAACGACGCACCGAGATCGCGATGGACGCATGAATGCGAGATGAAAATTAGCATCCATTCGACGGGGTCCTCTCTGTTCCCCTTCGTCACTCCGCCCACGCCACCCCCGAGCCGCGTGTTCCCGTCGAGGAACTTCTTCGAGGGCGACGTCGGGGAAAAAAGAAGTCAAAAGGTCGGAAAGAATTTAATATTAAAAAACTGTCATTCTGTGTCGATATGAAAATTCCACGAATATCAGCTTTTTTCCAACGTCTGTTTCCTTCAACCCCCATCCCCCCACCCGTTGGCTTCTTATATCGCCCGTTTCCCCCTCCCCCTCCCCAACCGTTCCATGTATCTTCTTACCGCGTTCCCGCAGACGCCCGTTCTATCGGGTGTCTCGATTGTTTAAGCGAGCTTTCCCCGCCAAAAGGAAACTGCATCAGAGAGCGCGTTTTCGAGGAAGGGCGACGGGGGCGCGCGTTTAATTTCGAAGTATGCTGCGCCACGCTCTACACGCTAATCGATGAAAGCCATTACTCGGCTGCAACTTAAGGGAAACTGAATTTGAACACGTAACTCGATAACACGCGACCGTTCGTTTTTGATGGTCGCCGCGCGATGAATTCGTTGGGCGAGCGGAGCGCGTCCGAGGGACGATATCATTGCGGCTGATATCGATTTCGTGGCGAGAGCCTGGCGAGCGTGCTTCTGTAGCGCGAAAGGGCGACCGTCACCCTTTTTTTTTACAGCGAATTAAGGAATTTTAAAGTCCGGGGGGAGAAGCACCCGCTGGACCGAGCTAACGCGTGGATTTATTGGCAATTTTTTTAAAAAGCCCGTAGATTTATTTCCAGCTCGGCTGAGCGAGCATCGATCCTCGAAGGGGGTGAATTTTATTTTACTCGCCCACGTGTACGTGTGTGCACGCGTGCCAGGCAGTAAACATCTCGCGGCGCGGATAATTGAATGGGAAAGCACCGGGCGAGCTTTTCAGAAAGTTTCGCCGCAGTAGTTTGACTCGGCGATCAGGAAGACGGGCTCCAGCGCCGTTGACCTTGGGGCACTTATTTTACATCGCGTCATAATCGAAGATCAATCGGCGCCAATTTTCACTCGCCACTAAAGAGGCGTGCTTAAAGTATCGTTTGGTTTTCAATTATTCAGGGAAAGCTAGTGCCCGCTTGCAGCTGGCAAATTTGTTTTCCGCTGGCTGCGGAAATTAATTCTCCACTGGGAAAACTTGCTCACTTCTAAAGGTATTTCAAGCTTCGTGTACTTTCATCGAAGTAGAATATTGCAGTCTGCAAAAACAATCATACAAAACTAATATGTTAAATAGGAGACTTTACATTTACATACACCGCAGGACAGTAGCGCACTCAGGGTTTAATCTTTGGGGGTGTCGAGTTGAACGGATAAAAATAAAATTCATTAGGTGATTATAAAAATATATTTAAAGAATAAATTCGAGTTTTCTTTTCTTTTCCAAACCTCTTGAATTACCTACTTCAGTCATCGTTACAGTGATCTCCTTTTTTCTTTTTCTTTGGGGGGGTGCCAGGACCCGTTGGCGCCCCTCTGGGTGCGCCACTGCCTCGGGAGAAGCTTTTAAATTAGATTCCCATCTTGTTATTAAAAATTCTCATCTCCCGAGAAGTTACACTAATAACAAGTAACACATGTAGTTTGATACTTAGGGTTGATCCAAGCCCGTATCTACTTGGCCAGGGTTAAGGGAGGAGATAGTCCTCTGGAGATAATGACAGAAAATCTGTTTCCAATAGTACAAACGATTTATCCTACATGACAATATCCAACGAGTGCAATCTTAGTTCGATTTCGGCTGGAGGGGCGAGGTGATCTTTCCGTTGTAAGTGTCGAGGGTGAGCGGAAAGTATCCACAGAGAAATAATGGCAGAGACCCAGCCTCCATTTGTATAAATGTCGCGTGGACTGTATGAAATGAGTATGGTGTTTTGCTTGGGGACGCTTGTGCTCCGTATGATTAAAAATCTGTCGGCAAGTTTCGACCGGGAAAGTTGAATGAAAAACGGGGTGCCGCGTGTTGTTCGCCGGAAAACAGGGTGTTAGCAGTTACGACACTTTAGAACTCGCCGGGGCGCGATATGCGCGAGTGTGACTTGCCCGCGGAAGTACAACGACGATCCGGCGAAGTTTCGGCGAGCAAGGGCGCTGGAACTTAACCTAAGTAGTTGGAGATCGTTCCTTATTGTTAACCTTTCGTTGGACAGCGACAACTGCGACAGTGAGCGCGTTAACCCGGGGATATTTCGTGTTCCAGCAGCGATCTCCATTCTTACTCCATTCCGCGAACATAACCGTCCCAGAATCAACGATACCGTCGATCGCGCGCGTGCTGCATTTATCCCCCGGAGACACTAGAGATCACGATCTCAACGCCATCGGAAAACGTTTCGCTCAGAACTTTCCGCCGAAGTGCCTCGCGGCTTGACCGCAACGCACCCCCTTCAGCCCGACTCTTCTCGAAACGGAGGGTAAACAAATTTCCAGGCTGGTAAATTGCGCTCATAAATTTTCATGAGATCGCGAGGGAGGGTGGGTGGCGGCGAAGGAGGCGCTGGGAAAGTGAAAGCGTGCACACGCGTCGCGGGAAAAGTGAGAGTAGAATAAGCACGAAATTTGGAAGGATTAAGGGGCAGCGCGGCGGAGGTGAGCGGGTATTTTTAAACCGGGGATCGTTAGCCAGCCGTCTTGCGAATCAGAATATGGGCAGAAGCTCCGTGGAGGATGCCGTGAGGGAGAGAGTGAGTGGTGGGTGGGTTGGAAATAGGGAGGGGGAGGGAGGCAGGGGACGGATGGGTAGGTGGGTGGGTAGCCCTCTAATCGATCGTGGCTGTCCACCCTTATCAGGGGGTTGGGAGAGCCAGTATATAGCCGAGGTCGGTCGTCGGGGGTTGCTGCTGCTGCCGCTCTGTGCTTCTGCTTTGCATGGCCGGCAAAGCTCCCCGGTCGACCCACCCCTGCCACCCCTCGACCACCCCTCGCTGGTGTTTCTGCGTCTCGCTCTCTGTGTCCCACTCCCTCGCTCTTTCCCTTTTTCCGTCTGCCGCCCCCCACCCACCCTCTTCCCAGCCTGGATCCAGCGTCGACCAAAAAACCAACCCTTAAAATAGGGGCCACAGACCACGGCCATTGTTGCCAGATGCCCCGCGCATTTGCATTTTCCCGCAGATTCCTTGAAAAATGAAGCTGCCCTCCCGTGGCAGGCGTCCTCCGCGCCCCTCTGCCCGTGGTATTAGGACAAGCTCCTAAACCTTCTCCTCTCCACCCTCTCTCTCTCTCTCTCCTTACATCCCACCCTTTGTTCTGCATCCGTGTCAGCATTGCTTTTCTCCTTTTTAGCCACCCACCCTCCTGCCTCTCCGCCCTTGCGTCGTGTATCTCAATTTCTTGATCAATATTGAGTTATGCCGTTACCGATCGGACGGCACGCTTGAGACATCCGTCAGATAGACGGTAGGAGAACGGACGACGGCCGTGGCACGCGCCGCGTGGCGTTGGCGTGTCAGCGTGTCGCGCGTGCTGTCGGGAGCGACGGAATGGATCCATGCGAAATTGGAGCGGATTTTGTTTCTTTAAATAGCCGCCGATGGTGTTCCACGGTGGCGGAGGAGTCTCGAGGTTCTTATTGATAAATTAGTCGATCTTATTATCCGAGTAAACACTAGACCGGGGACTCCATCTGTATTTGAGCGACCCTTGTTTGAACGAGCCGCGCGAAATCCGTATTTACGCAAAGTCGACGCCACCCTATTGGTCTGGGACTTATGTACGAGGTGTGCTACAAAGGGCTAAGAACTTGGATACACGGGCATGTACAAAGTCGATCTATTTCGTTACTGTTATGTACTGTTTACAGGCAGAGTTCGGCATTAACTAAGTAAAAAATTATTTAAATAACGGGTCAAATGAAAGTTACTTTAACCTTAGATTATTTGACGAATAAAGATAACTTTTTATTCATTGAGCGTTTCAACTTCAGCGTTGAATAAATTTTTCAACTTTAACTTTAACTTTAACTTTAACTTTAACTTTAACTTTAACTTTAACTTTAACTTTAACTTTAACTTTAACTTTAACTTTAACTTTAACTTTAACTTTAACTTTAACTTGACGAATAATTTTTTAACTTGTATTCATTATTCGAAATTTTCATTTAAATGAAATTTTGACCCATCTCTATTTAAAAGTATGTTTTCTCACTGAACTTGTAGTTGGTAACTGAGCAACCAATTCGACAGAGTAGCATATTATCGTAATAACGAATACTCTGTTACCCATATGTATTTGTAGAAAGAGCGACGATCACTTTGTAAATGAGTGAATGGAAATACATGTAAAAATACAAATGCAACATAAACTTTTATGCAGGAATGTAAAATGTAACGAAGTTCCAATAGGCATACAATTTCAGCTACTGAGTTCCCCCTGAACAACATTCTTCTATTTCAAACGCTCAAAAAAGGAAATCTCCACGGTTTCCTGTGGGAGAATCGTTTCCTTCCACCCGTTGCTCCTCCGCCCGTTGATTTCACCCCCAGATCATCGTTCATCAAATTTTATTAATCCAACGCAGCGAGACGCGCAAAGGAAGCCCTTTTTTACGTTGTGCGAGGGAGGGTAGGGAGGACCCTCAATGGGGCTCGATACGTTTCACGGGATCCCGCGGAGCAATCGTAATGGGAATCGCTTTACAGAGTCGAAGCAGGTTTTTCCGGAACTGTAACCGGTGATAGATTTTCGCGTCGAGAAAATTTAATGGAAAAATCCGAGGTGTCAGGCACAGACACGCCGGCGATACGTCAGACCATTCACAGCTCAGCCGCTTCGACCCAGAACCCAGCGGAGGAGGGAAAGAGAAAGGGTTTGGGAAATACGCGCCCCGAGTAACATTCGTCTGAGAGGGGCAGGGAACAATCCACGCCACACATGCCACGTCGAGCAACTTTCTTCGGTTCCGTGGACTCTAGCTAGCTTCCGTTGATTTTTAAACCGAGCAGCTCGACCGAACGACGTCTATTCATGTCTTCTAAAAAAAGTTTGCGTTCCGCTATGCACCGTTTCCTCGATATCCACTCCCCCACCCCCTTTGAACGAGACCGCTGGATGAATCCCTTTCTGAAGCAATGGCAAAATCTCTCGCACACATATTTACGCGATAGTGTTTGCGAGTTTTCGTTTGGAATCGTAATTGGGTCAATAGGGAGTGTTTCTGAATTACCTCACACGGATCACTAATTATATTCCCAGGCTGGGTTGAGTCGTTAGAGGACTTACACGTTTGGTCGACGAGTTGCATTCGTTTCGTTAGTGGAGTTTCGAGGAACGGCTCCCTTGCCAGGATCATCGAGTTGTCGGGTGTAAAATGGGCTTGTTAGGCGGGACGCGGTGTTACAGGGGCTGGTAAAACGGTAGTGCCGACATCTGTGGAGGGGTAGTAGTCCAAATTGTCAATGTGGACGACTCGCTAGGTAGTCGGTAAGGCAGAGGTGTCTAGTTCCTAGGTCTAGCTTCTAGCTGGAAGGGTCCCCGCTGCCTGTTAGGGTTGTCCAACGAAAGACCCCCTTCCCCGTGGAAAGGGCTGTTCGTTTCGGGGGGCGCGAAAGGGGCACCATGGGACTGGCTAGTCTGGGGGAGGGCAGCAATGGCACGAGAACCATTGACAGGATGTAGATGTAGAGTAGAAGTTTTAAATGAGTTTGATCGAATTGGGGGTGAAAGCGCGAATTATTCCGTGGACGAGACGTTACTCGATATCTGAGATGAATCGCAGGTCGGAGATCAATTGGTTTCGTGTACTCTTACGTAGAGTCAACAGAATTCTAATCATTTATTATTCGATTAAATTATACTGCGCCCCCATATTTCACAGAATCCTTACAAAGAACATATTAAAGAAATTGTTAGAAATTCATAATTACACTATAAACCTTCGCAGTATACATAATATTAAGAAATATCCT
The DNA here is from genome assembly GCF_050908995.1 of Andrena cerasifolii. NCBI lineage: Eukaryota > Metazoa > Arthropoda > Insecta > Hymenoptera > Andrenidae > Andrena > Andrena cerasifolii. The sequence goes on from NC_135133.1 coordinate 8,614,115, forward strand.
TTTTTACCACACCTACAGTAGCAGACAAAAAGTTACCACTTTTTCGAACCACCCTACTTCTATTACTGTGCAATATCATCTCAAAAGTGCAGTATGTGCCTAATATACATATTCCGATATAGAATTAAAAGCTGTAGAAAACTTTTCCGGTTACAGTTGAGTTTGTTTAACTAACAAACAAAAACCCTACATAACATTAAACAAGACAGCAAACTTTTAAAGCCAACAAAAAGTTACCACTTTTGAACATTGATAAAAAAATCTAATATTTTGTGGGGGCACTTTTTGATTTTAAGACAACCTAAAAAATTACCCAACGGTAACTTTTTTGTCAAAAATGTATCGCCCCTTTCAATCTCATATAACACTATTGTTTGTCAGTTAAATCAATTCAACTGTAACTGAGTTTTATACACCTTTAAATTCTCCACCAGAATGCATTAAACATACCACACTCCCAAATTATGCTAAAAAATAACAAAAATTGAACCTAATCTAAAAAGTGGGAACTTTTTGTCCGCTAGTGTACATGTCCTTTTACCAAAAACTGGTCAAAGTTCGTAGGTAGCCAAAAAAATACTTTAATTAAAAAAACATTTAGTAATATATCTTTACTTTTAATAAACACTTTGGTTTAATAAAACGAGCGGACCCTTGCACCGACCTAATATAAAACGACAAATAATACTTACCCCTACTACATCCCCCGGTCTTCCCTGACCCCATTCACCTCTTCATTTCTTTGATGACCCTTCTAACTTCGAGGAAAGTAGCTAGAATGAAGACGATACCAAAATGAAACTCCAGAGTAGGTACATCTACTATATAATACATAGGAAACAGTCCACATACCTTTCGCTTTTAAAATACCAAGCCCTACAAGCGTCTACCATTAACAAGCTCCCAGACCAATAATAAGATCCCGACGCCGCCCCGAGGGGTTCACGAAACTCGCGGAGCCATAGACGTTTTGCATCGAAAACTCCGTCGCCGCGATTCCCCACGCTGGTTGGCGGTAGGAGGACCAGATTAATTTGGCAAATTGAACCGGTTCTTCCATCGAGTCCGATAATTCGGTGACTATCTCCAGCTCGACTAGTCCGTGGGGCTGTATCGTCCTCGTTCATCCAGGGACCAGGCCCTCGTGTACATACCTGGCAGCCTCCTCCAGGCTTGGTTGACGGGAATTCCAGGATCCTGGTCTACGTAGCTAGTTTCTCTAATCGAATTAGGAGGAGTCAGGATATTGCGTGTCGCTACGCCTCCCCCGCCCCCCCTCTCCCCCCAAGCAATTGTTTTAAGTTGACATCTCCGCCTAGCTGCAGCCTCGCGTGTGTCTCCGGACATCGAATTTGAACTAAACTATCTGCAGGCCGGATTATAGGATTATCGTGGCATCCTGGAAAAAGCTCCACCAGTCGAACGTGTTCCTGCTCCACCTCCTACCGATCCACCCCGGAAATCGGATTTGTCGTAAACGAATATCCACGGAGCCGCACGTGTTACGTACCACTCTGATAAACGTCGCCGCTGACTCCTCGTTACTCGGTCGTTTTATTAAACGAAAAGCGTTTCCAGGGGTTGAGGTGAATCCTCCGAGTTCGTATAAATCGCATCAGCCGAGGCTGCTGGGACTGGGTGAAATGGTTGAGCTTCTCTTTGCTACGAAGTTGGTACCTTCTTTCGGCGACATTTATTGTGCATTTTTTCAGCTAGTTGGATGTTATCTGGCTCCCGTTGCCTGAGCGGGATTAAGCTGGCAGGGGATCAGGTATCCCACTCATGTGTTCCATCTTGATTATCCGGGACCCCTGCAGGGCTCCTGGAGATCTATTATGCGAACACTTAAATGAGCGTTACAATCGTTTACATCGACAGTTTAGTGCATAAGATTCAGGGGAACAAAAATATTATTTTGGAGAACTATTTATTGCATATAAAAACTCAGATTTCAGAAAAAGTGGTCATACAATATTTGTGCACTAAGCCATCCATGTCAACTTTGAATTTTAAAAAATAAAAATTCGAAAAAAATTAGGTAAATTTATAGAATTTCGTGGAGGTCGCAGCAAGTTCAGTTCAACCTGAAGACCCATCTCCAGGGTCATCCTCCCTCTGGATTCCACACAGGTTTCACGATCGTCCTCATCTCAAATGCTTCGTAGCGCCCGCGCGAAATGGTATCGTAAGATTTTTCAAAAGATCGGGGGTTCATCAGCGCAGCGTGTGTCATTAACGTACGTCCATCATGGGGCCACCACCATCTCCTATTACAGAAAATGACTCCGCACGGTCTGACGCGGACGCGATAGAGGGGCCGCTCTAAACTTTCACTAACGACCGAAGTTTTTCGGTGTCCGAGCCCCCGCGTCTCTGGGTATCATAAATTCAAAATGGCGGACCCTTTGGGGGCGAAAACAAAAGCCACTCGGGTCGAGCAGGAAGGCCTGGAGGGTCGGGGGCGGGTTGTGTCGGCGGGCAACCCTTCTGAAGTCCTTTCGAGCGGGGCGGCGGGGTGTAGGAAACGATGAGGATTTTCGAGGGGTCGCGCCATCGAAAATGGCGGACCCAATTAACCGAGCACTAGGCTGCCCGTTATTTCGCGGCGTATGTACGCGTCATGGAGACCGTCGGCGGGGGAGGAAAGAAGGAGGGCCTGGGAGAGTCCTCCGGAAAGGACGCGTGCGAGCCGCTCTCGAGGACCCTGCTCTGTTGATACGGACCCTCGGATCTACGTCTTGTTGACCTTTTTCAAGCTCCTGCAAGAACGATGCGAGAATAAAACGACAGTACGTAATTCTTGCCCCCTCGAGTGGCTAGTTACTTGCTTTCGCGAAAGAAGGATTCCGCTGTGCCATTTATCGGTGGCAAGTCAAACGCCCAGGGGTCTTTTCAATGTATCACTTCTTTTATATTAGTTGTTTCAGGTCCTAGAGATATCAAAGCAGACGAATGCAATTCTTATTGTCTTCAATAGTTTCACATTACATCGAAAGAGAATTTTAAATATGACGAGTGTGACAGTGATGGGCAAGATTTTCATTTAAATAAGTTAACTCGGGTTTTGTTCGTTATTCGAAATTTTATTGGAATAAAAATGTTGCCCCTCTCTGGAGGGTGAAAAGTATATCAAGTGTGTAGTAAAAGAAATTACATGTAACTAAATACATAAATGCAGCCCTGTAATAAGCAGCAAAGGACACATTCGACGGCTTGAACCCTGAATAGTATCCATTGCATCCCCCCTGAGTGGGTCTCAGTTTAGTCGCTATATCTCGGCGATGCACTATGCGCGATCCTTGCACCATAGTGCAATCATAATATTGATCTAGAAGCCTAATCATAAGAATGCAAGTGAATGTTGCTTGCAAGAGTTCTCAGGTCACGAGAACGTCTCCCGAGTTTTGTAAGGAAATTTGGAGCATCGGTAGTACCGGAATGATTGACCATACTCAGGCCACTTTGCTGAGCGATGAAGACGCCCGTAAGCGTGCTATGCAGTGTCCCGCAGGGTTGAAGCCAGGAATGAATTATAGCTTGAATTACAATCTCGTTTAGAGGATGTCGTCGGGAATATACAGAGGGAGCATCCCTCTAAACAGGCTTCCCATGGTCCAGAACTGGATGGACAAGCTGCGCGAAGATTAACCCGTGATCTCTGATCTCGCCTGACCAGATGCTGGACCTTCCCTCGACCTGTTCCACTAGACAAGTGCCAAACCTGTGTCATGTTAAACTCTAAGCGTTCTTCCTCATCACCACCCACTTCTCTAATCCCTGCACCTCATTTCCCGCGCTCTTCTTCATATCCCAAACAAATCTCAGAGACCTTGCGCAAAGAATCTTCCCATCCCAAGGCAATCATCAAGAATGATCATCGTCAAGTCCCCCGTCCTGTGCGTCGTCTGAAGTTCGCCCAAGCGTCTCAGCATCGCGCGTCAACCCTTCCGACGCTCGCGTCAAGTTCAGAGAATCTCCACAGACGGACAATAAGAAGACGTCGACGAATCATCCTCCGGCTCGTTCCTCCGCGATCGTCCACATTATTTCCTCCTCGAGCCACGTAGGTCGAACAAAGTACGTGGCACCGTGGCGAGGGTAGTCACTGAAAAAGGGGGTGGCCATAGATCGGCTCGAGATCGCGACTCTGAAAGGCGAGCGTCTCTGGCGCGTTTCTTTTGAGGCGGCATTAGCCGGTCGATTCCATCGAATTTACGCGACCTGGAGCTGGATCACGGGGCGCGCGATAGCTTGTATATTTGCAGAAGTAATAACGGGGGCGCAGGGAACAGAGCGGCCCGGAGGACGAAGAGGCCGAGGGCGCGGAGGTGGGTTCGTCGCGAGGGGGCAAAGGAGGTGGAAGGGTAGCTTGGCGACACTCAAGACCTCTGTCTCCCTCTCTCGCTCGCTCATTCTCCGTTTACCTTGCACGCTCTCGCTCTCGCGGAGCTGTACAAGGGTCCATCTCATAGCAACGCCCACGGAAACTCGAATCGATACGACGCACTGTTCTGGAAATTCGCCGGATTTTCGCGCTCGTTTTCGAATTTCGAGCGCCCCGAGAACCCTACCCCGCGGTGCTGCCAGAGGCCGGCGCATCGCTGCCTCGCCACGCCGCTGGAATTTTCGTAATAACCGCTACCCGCCAGCCCGGCTATAAATTCGAGAATCACGGCATAGAGGGACGGGGGCGGATGCTCGCCGAAAATTCTACCCACCCCGCTGCGGCCGCCGCGGGACGACGCCGAAAAGACAGCGTCTGGGGGGCACGAGCCGGATTTTTGATAAAGGCACCCTTATCTCTCGCGGGCACACGGTCCTTCGGCTCGCTCCTTGAAAAACTGCACGAGATTGCCAGCCCTCGCATAATGCGCGGCAGTCACGGGTTTGCATCCATCTGCGCTTCGATTACTACCCTCTCCTTTACGAGCAGCAGTATAAGGGAGATGGCTCGTTTTTCCTTCTTACCGGCGTTCTACGCGCGCTACGCTGACTTCCTCGGAGGGGGTGGGATGCAACAGAGCTGGAACAAGGGTCGCGACGTGTCGCGGTGTTGCCTTTCACCTTTCGTCGCGATACCTGCGATAGAAATCTGATTTACTAGTAATTGATAACACCCTTTCCCTTCAACTTGGAGTTTCGAAGCTTCCCTCCCCCAAAACACCCTCTTCGTTCAACATCCCGCCCATTCTGTCAGGCGATCGCCGAAGTAGAACGTCCTAGCTTGCGCGTAGTTTGGGGAAAAGAAAGAGGGGAGGAAGCCAGTGGCGAAGAGGGTCTTGAAATGGCGCGAAAGGAACGAGGTGAGTTTGTATTCTCCTCGTTCTCCTCGTTTTTACTGGCGTGGCCAGTCAGGCGTCCCCTCATGCATGACCGATGTCGATATGCGTACACGGGCAACGTACACGCTCGACAGCGAACCATCGTCGGGGAAAGTCCTTTCTGCCGCCCCCAACCCACCCGGCGCTCGTCTCGCATTCGTTTTCAGATCTGTAGAAAAGTTCGTGCACGAGAAATCCAGAAAATTGGACAGAGCGATCGCTCCGACTATCCCGGCGAACGTTCTTCAAATGAACGATCAGCCGGAATCCCATAAGCCATTTTTCTCGGCGAGATCCATGGGTCGAACGATATCGAAATTCTAAAACCGACCGGATGTAGGAGCAGTTCGTTCCCGCTGATGGAGCGATTCCCATTTTAATTTGACGGCTGCTTAATCCCGTATATTTTTGCGAAACGAGCGGGGGAATTGCGAGTGGGTGGGGCAGTGGATAAGTTCAGAGATGCAGCTGTCAAGATGCAATTAAGTTGCAACTGCAATACCACTGTGTCGTTTATATTCCTCTTCGATTAACCCCTTCCGACAGAATGTCCACGCGATGAGACCGTTTTCGAAATTGTCTTGACTCGGAACGTACATACAGATCTCTCCGCGAAACCACCGTTCGAGAATGCCTGCTCACTGGTTTCTGCGGGGTAAATGGATGGTATGGAATTTTAGCTACATTGGCGATGGCACGATTGCTTTCTTTCCACCAGGCTTGGGCATCGTAGCTGGCGCATCAATCTCTGGGATGGTTTTCGGTTTCGTTTGTGGCTTCCGTGGTGGGTGGTCGAAATTGGTACCTATATGCACTCGATTTGGAATTAATATTGAATAATATCCTGCCTTTGGATGGAAAGGATACTATATATTCGACGTGGTAAATTCTCTTTCTCTCACAAGGTAAACACAATTTTTCCCCTCACACGCTCTAAACGGCACCAAATTTGACGAATTTTTTTTTATAATACTAAGAGGTTGAAAATTATTTCTATACTTCCTATGCTTAGAGCATGTATTCATGAATATTTCGTATAAATATTTTACAGAAATATTAAAAAATGGTCGAGTTATGTGTTGTTACTTTTTTCAAATTAGATAGCAGTATAACTTGAACAATTTTTATTCGATTCACATGAAATTTTAATAACGTCTTCTACAATAAATTATCTACAGAAGTACATGCGGATTTTACGATTCATTAAAAACTTTTTTTGCTACAGGAAATTTTAGACACAATTTAGGCTTGAAATTTTAGGCGAAACTGATATTCTCCTCAAATTTCCATCATTCTCACAGAAATCAATATCTTGACAAATAGTAGTAATAATAGTAATCTGTAGCAAATGTCATGTAAATAATACTCCGATTTTTTATCCTACGTCAAAGTATACGGGACTTCTATTGCTAGCCGTGGGGAGTGTCTTTCCAGAAACTGCAAAAATGGAAGCGCACCAGCAACGTCATTTTATTTAACAAAAAATAATTACAACTTTTTTTATACACCATCAGGCATATAGAATAAAGTCCCTAAAAAAGTTTCTTCATTTATTTTCTAATTTCGTTTAAAAAAAATCTGAAACTTACATATGATTTTCGTGCCTCCAAGGTGGCCCATCCAGTTAACACAAATGACACTTTCAGCTGTATTGAAGATGTATAATTTGAATTACCACCCTCGTTTCGAAATGAATTCAACCGTTTTCGGCACCGCGCCCGTGTCCTCGCTGGCAGCAGAGCTCGACTGCTGAATATTTCACCAGCTCCATCGAATTGCGATGTAACCGTGGTGGAGCACGTTGATCACCACTGACACGAATTTGTCTACACGGGCGATTGTGGTCAGTCGATGCAGGAACAAGGCCCCGCTACTCGTCGATCCAGTTCCTGGTCCGGTTTCCACGTTGAACTTCAACCCCGAAACGGGGCTAGCCCTGTCAACACAGAGGCGCGCGCGTAGAATGACAAATGTGGCGGCCACCGCTAATGTTGCTGCACAACAAATTATATCCAAGGTGATAAAATCTGTTCGTAAGTTAGATAAATAGTGCTCGAAGGCGACACGTGGTACACGGATCCGGGGAATCCCTCTTTAATCGAACTTTCATCCCTGTTCGCCCCTTGTTTCCAACTTGGATCGTCGCGGCGAGAACTGCTCGAAAATTCACGTTTAAATGATAATCCCGCGGTTAGATTGTTTTATCAAATTAATTTACATGCCCTCTTTCGTTTTCTGTTACAGGCGTCTTGCGAGGGGCGGATATTCAATGGACGCTGCAATATTTCGCAGTGATTTGGATGGGTGATTGAATGATTTGTAACACGTTGATTGGCTATGGATGGTGATTATTTTATTGAGATAATCAATGGTGATAATGTATGAGTGGGTAATAAGATAGGATTAGAATTCTAAGACAGTAGGGTGAATGAAACACGATTCTTTTTCCCTCGTTTCAAATACATTTTCGTAAGAGAATTTAATATTAAACGAAGCTCATTTATTAGTTCACACGAATTTCACGTATGGTGAAAATTGGTCCGTTACCGTATTTAATTTAGTGGAAGCACTGAAGTAGATTCTTCGATTCAGTACCAATCGAAATATAATTTCTAGTGGAAGGAGCAAGAATCTAAAAAATCATATACTTACAAACCAAAGGAGATGAAGATCGTATTTCATCCCCCTAAAGCGCCACTTTAAAGACATGTACCTACTCGAGAATAAAGAAATTCAGTTGCGCTCTGCTGCGATTATTATTTTCCTTAAATTTTACTCAGGCTCACCATTAGTAAGTAGGAAGGTATTTATCCAACCCAATTTATACAGGATGCGGCAGAAGGATGGTACAAGCAGGCAGTAGGTGATCCCTTATGTAAAACTATGTCAAAAGTTAGTTTTTAAGACAACCGATTTTCAAAAATCGCTAAGTACATATGCAGCCGAGTAGAAAGGAGCAGCATTTACAGTAAATACGGTGCAACCGCGAATGGAATAAATCCTCGAGTACAAATAAGTCGAAATCGTAGAATAACTATCTTCGCGTGGAATCGAAAAAGTCGATTTAAAGGTGTTCTTCAAACTCGATTTTCTTGAAACCAAATCCTTATTTCTACCCAAGGATTCGCTCCATCACCAGTTGTGCCATACTTGCTGTTGCAATTTACAACTTCTTAGTCAGGCGCATGCCTGCCAAAGAAAATTTCAAAATCGATTTTTTCGAAAACTAAGCCTCGTATGAAAATTATTTATTCTACACTTTTGATTTATTTTTGCATAAGAAACCACCTCCTGCCCCGCTCCTACCACCCTTTCGAATGCTCCCTGTATTAACGTCGACAAACTCCATGGCAGTCAACGTGTTACTATTACCTGTATGAACATCGTACGGTATGGAAAAGTGCTCGAAGACAAATCTAATCGACGAAATAAACGCAACAGGGAAGAGTCTTGACCCGCGGTTCATCACTCCTGTCCTGCATTCCCGTTGTTGGCCCTCCATCCCCGTCCACCTGATCATTAATTTTATCCAGCGAGCGCAGCGCATACACCGAACGGTAAGTACGTGCTACGTTATTGGGCAATATCGGGCAGACATGAGGCTCGAGCAGCCCCGACTAGGCACGACCTCCATTAACCGCGCCATAAACAGATAATCGCGAATTTCCCTGCGATACCGCTCGCCCAATCAGATAAACCCGAACGCCGAGATATGGAATTATTGTCTACGCGTTCCCGAGCTCGTTCGCGCGGGAACGTAACTGCAAACCGGCAATGGGTTTCGTTCTCACTCTGCGGTCATTGAATTCAATTCAAGAAGGAGTCCAAAAATGTCTGCCTTCTATACTGACTTGATTCTGCAAGGTAGCGACATAAAATTTGTACTCCTACGTGCGTATTCAATATTAGGTGGGGATATTCTGTGACTTTAACCCTTCGTGGTCGCACGGGGTGTATCGCACCCCAAGCGCAATTTCCGAATTCAAACGTCGCGCCTTTGTGACTTCCAAGGGGATTTATCGCGAAAAAAATTGTTCTTTTCCACGATCGTGGAAAATCGCTCTTCTTGAACTACAAAGTTTACATTTCTAGAAGAAGACTATTAGAGCATGATTGTATGAATATTACGAATGTGCATATGTCACTCAAAAGCTAAATGATTTAAAAATACGATAATGGTAACTCAAAAATGACGCTGAAAGTGCAACTCCCAGTGACCAATTTGCGATTATAAAAAGCTGTGGCCAAGGAGGATTAAAGATCATCAAGTGTCTACGGAATATTTAGATCAGTAAGCATTGCAGAGGGACAGTTTGAGTTCCCCTCGCGATACTTTCGGTCGCAGTTAACCGAGAAATTCGCTTTCAATTAATCGCGCCAGGAGGATGCCCTCCCGTTGCCGAAAAAAGCCGTCTGGCCAGGGGGTAGGCGTCTGGTTCACGGAGAGCGTCGACGGCGAGGCGTTTGATTCTCCGAAAATGTGAAAGGCGGCGGGGTTTCAATCCCCCGGAACACGTGTCTGGAGGACATGAAACGGCCCCGGCGGCGTGCTCGCGAGCAGAATAAAATTTCCGCGAGCTCTTCGACGTTATTACGGGGGGGTCGCGCGCGGGGGTACAAGCGGCCGGCGTGATCTGAAACGCGGCGGTGTGTACGCGTCTTTGTTTGCGTTGGGTAGCGCGGGGGCGAGCCGCGAGGGCGAGAAAGAGGAGCACTCCGTTAATCATTATCCAAGGGGGTAAGTCGAGAGGCGAAGGAAGCCTCCTTTGAGGCCGGACCACGGTTGCTCTACCCGGAATTCCAGGGCCTCGGATTACAATTTGGCGAGTCCAGGTCGAAGGGAGAGTAAAATGGCCGCCGGCGGTGGGTAGTTTTGCCGGTCGTGGGGTGGCTACGAGGGTGGCTAACTGGGTGGTCGACGAGCACTGCGAGGAGTAGGAAGAGAAGCTGGAGGTCGGTAAAGGGGATAGCGGTGGCTGAGGACTGGGGCAAAGGGGGGCTGATGCTAGCCACAACCCCTTAAGGGTCGAACGAACCCTTGCACTACCACACGTAGTCCAAGAACACTCTCCGTCTCTCTCCATCCCTCTGGCCCCTTCCCACCGCTCCTGCGTCCCACTTGCTCCAGCCTCCACATCTGTGTCCTCCTCTCTCTCCGTCCACCATCGGTCCGCGACGCCTCTCTCTCGGTCCCTCCGACCCCTTCAGCCCTCGGTACGTCTCGTTCTCTTTCACCGTCCCATCTACCGCGCACCCACCCACCCTGCTGAACAACCTTTATATCCACAGCCACTATACCCGCCACCACCACGAGTACGTACTACCTACCTCGGTTACTCGTGTGTCCAAGGGGGAGGGAGGTTGTGTGTGTGTGTGTGTGTAATAGAGAGAGAGAGAGAGTAAGAGGCTGGAGTAAGAGAGGGTGGTATCGAGTCGGAGCGAGAGCAACGAACGTGGTGGTTGCTCGTAGAATGAGAAAGGGTACAGTCGAATACCTGAGGAGGAAGAGAGACAGGGAGGTGGCCCGAATGGGGGGAGGGAGTACATGGGAGAGAAACACGAAGCAGGACAGACAACCGGCGAGGATGGAAAGGACAGAGAAGAAGGGGGTGGCCGCACACGGGCAAGGGTGGAATTTTAGAGCCGGGGCCAGCCTTAAAATACACGCCGCGCGAAATACCGGGCGTGAATTAGAGTCCGCGCGTATACACGCTCCTGCGGCCACCGACGAACGAACGGACGAACCTTCGGAATTTTCGCTAGCCGCAAACCGAGCTCGAGCGTTGTTTCTCGCCCCGAATTCGCAGAGTCTCGTCCTGCGAGACGGACCTTGTATCGCGCGACGCGCTGAATTCCACCGGCAACGACACGGCGCCGTTGATTGTGAAACATTCCGCAATTCATTGCCGCCCAAAGATTATTAGAGCTGGGCTCCTGCGAGCTGAATTGGTCGTACCGATCCCGACGTGAAAGCTGATCTTCGGAGACAATTCTTGCTGCTCGGTGAAGGCTTCGTGGGGGTGGTAGAGGGGCGAGGAACCATGGCGGGGTTGAGAGGGGAAATGTCTGATTCGCGGTGAGAAATGGTCAACGAAATAATAATGAGACTTTATTCGCGGGATCTGGGAACTTCGGTGTGCAATGTGGGGAAAAGCAAACGTTGGCGAGCATATATTATTTCGCTACAAGGTTATTAGAACGGATCACAGAATAAATAGTTAATAAAAGGCAATCAAGTTACTAAATGCATTAGCTGACTTGCAGCATAGGTATCATATGTAGTGAATAAGTTAAGTTCGAGTAGCTCGAGGATATTTGAACGTACGACTGTGCTGTTTAGTTACCATTTTGTTTACAAATATTAAGTCTGAAACTGTGCAACGTCGCATTTATTTATTTATTATTTTTCAACGGGGCAGGTTTCCCTTTAGTGTACACGAGTAAGAGGGTGCTTGTACAACAAGACGAACATTAATACAGATGATTTATCATTATGACAGATGTACATTCTTTGGAATACTCAGATGACGTTTCAGCGTGAAGTGAGGTATGGCGAAAAAATCAAACGAGCTTGCATACTTATTAGCTATTTAAAAAAAGTGGTATAAAACAGTTTTGCATCCCTGAACTGCATAGGCGGAATATGGAAATTAATGGTACGCAAAATCTGTGGACAGTTAACTAGAGCAATAATAAAAAGAGGGTGATAAGGTCGAGGTGTGAATAAAAATAAATGGAAGTCGTAGGTGTAGAAGGAATTTCGAGAATCTAGATTCCTGCCTATAACGTTAAAGTAACCCTTATGCAAATTGAAGAGTATTTGACAAGTTGTTGCTGGCGAAGATTGAGAGGATATTTTACGAAGTTTTTGCAAGTTTATACAGAAATGGACATTCTTCCGTTCCGAAGCGAGTTAAAAGCTTCTCTTGTCAGAAGCCTGTCCCTCAACCGGCTAAAGAAACGTGCAGGTCACGGAGACAAATAGGTTACGTCGGGAATCAAGGGCGCACTTTGAATGTTAACGCGTTTGGTGGAACAGGATCGATGGCGGTATCGAGATTTTCGGCGGGACGGGGATCCCGGAGAGGGTCGAAAGTTTTCTTCGCCAACCTCGTTGTGATTATGAAACTCTTCAAGGTTGCGCCGTTATTAACCACGGCTGCAACGTCCAGGAATAAGCGGGCGCTTTGTAATTGTTGGAAAGTGGAAAGTAAAGGAACTTCCGAGACAAATGCAAATGCGTCCTCCGAACAGGCCAAACTGGAAGAAAAAGTTTCTTGTAATTACCTTGCCGGGGGTATCGATCAAACCCACGGTTTATTTCGCTCGCCACTTTCGTCGGAGTTTACTTGCTATCAAGATTGTTGAACTGTGGAATTGTAAATAAAATAACATCGCGATAGCTTTAGTGAACCACCGCAAGGATTAAAATATTCGCGGTTTAAAATTCACGGCATTTAATGCTTGCTGTATAGGAAATATTCTTATAGGTATAATTGTTCCTTAAATATTCTGCATACATAAATAAGAATCGTCAATGTGACTACAGCGCTAACTAGTTACAACTTACAACACGAAACAGAGAAAATCGCATACTTTCACTACCAGGTAGATTTCAAACTGGCATTAGCAAAATATTTTACTATACTTCCCTAATTTTCAATTCTCCATCCCCCAACCCTTACATCAAATTTTTCACACATTACCTCATCTCGATCCATAATAATAATTCACCGAATAATTCGACATCTAATCAAAGAAAACCACCATAAAAATCAAAATTATTCCTCTCCGAAGCAACACGAATATTCAAATCATTTGGTTCTCGTCAAAACTTCACGCTTCCTCATTGCCAGACATTTCTGAAGAACGTATTCGGACACGATCCCCCGTGATCTGGCCAACCCGGGCACGGGATCAGATCCCAGGCGGAAGTCGATGGTTTTTTCCGCGACCCCGACGGCTGCGGCGCAGCGACGATACCGCACGGATTTAACTAATAAGAGCAATTAGCGCCGGGGGTAGTAACTAGAGGTGGTTTGCCCGCCATGGCATGTCTCTCGCCTGGCGGTCGCCTCGGTCAATACCCACCGGACAAGATGGCCGACGCCCACTCCAACACAAACTCAAAGTTACATACATTTATGTACTCAAATGTATAACCCACCCCCTCCGGACGGAGTTGCCTTTCTCCTTCCGCCAGCTTCAACCCTCCCGGTCTCGCCATCCACTCGGCTACACGGACACCGAACTTCATCATTATTATCTCGCTGCCCTGGTATCCACCTTCCCGAGGTGCGTGAATTTTGCAAAGGCCGCGGTACCTGCAGCCAGCGTCGATCCCGTCGATACGAGACGCGCGATGCTCGATGGAAAATTAAAGGGGCAGATCGTCCGACGGGCGATTATCTACTGGACGTGATCGAGATCCTGTCGAAGCATCAAAGGAATCCTGCCTTTTTTACTTTCATCTTGGAATGCAGCGTTGAAATGGTATTTTTATTTATTGATAGAGATTAACGAGGATGTTGGAACTATTCTGAAGCCGTGTGCGAAATTTTCTGAGGTGCCAGGAGAGGGATAGCAGCTGTTCTGCTTTGGAATGTTGAGATAAAAAGTGGCGTTGAGACATCGCAGAGAATTTAGTGGGTTAATTAAAGGGTTACATACGTTTAGCCGTGGCGAAAATGAATGCCTTTAGGAATTTTTTTAGGGGTTTTATTAAAAATAGGAAAATAAAATACTTATTGCACATGATTTATTAATAATTTTTGTATTAAATTATTTATGATTTTTTAGGTTCTTTAGACCATTCCAGAAAATATGGTTAGCATGATATCTCCTTTAAACATAAATGGATCTGAAAAATAAAATGATATTCTTGTAAAATAATGTTGCCATTATGGGCTGACGAGCCAAATATTTCAATTTCAAAAATTAAAGAATTTATGTTCCTTTAAAGTTAAATAAATTTTGCTCTGCAATTGTGCATAAAAAATTGATTCAACAAAATATACAAAAATAGTCCGTAATGATATAAAAATTGGAGAAATAAAGGGCAAATTCCCTCAAGAAAATTCTTGCAAGCAAATATGTATCTAATTTGGTTAAGGTGTTCTCAGTAAGTTTCCCTCTGAATATTCTATTCTCTACACACGTAGGTTCGTAACAAAATTATACTAAAAGTTTCAACAGCACGATATTCCAAACAATAATAAAGAACCGTATCCCGTCTTTACCTCAAAACTGTGAAATTCTGCTTCGCAGACTTCGCAAAAATTCCCCGCAGCGATGGGACTCTCCAATCTTTTTCCCACAAATTACAGAAAGTTGCCGGCGTAAAATTTTAACGAATGGCCCGACACGGCAGCGAACTCGTTAGGCATCGACATATCCCTAAAGAGACCAGTCGACTAGGCACGTCGAAGCGGTCCTCGATTGGTCAGTGGAAAGGGGTGGCAAGCCGGCGCGTGCGATTGGTCAAAGCCACCCTACTAGTAGGCGAATACTGACCCTTCGGGGGTGGATTTCTCTGCGTTGAAAAATATCGGCAATCTCTCGCGTCCCCCCTCGCTAAACGAGCGGAAAGTAAACGGCGCGGGGATGTCGTTGAAACGTATGCGGACATTTCACCGACCCAAACTGATTCGTCTCGCGTCGCGTATTTCGCTCGATCCACCCCGCGCCTGCCTTCCAACTTCGATGGTTTATTTAGCGACACGCCGTGCGAAAGTGCGCCACGACGAAAGAGGGACGGGGCGCGCGCTCCCGCCGCAGATTGGAGGATCGAAGGGCGAAGCGTCGCGGCAGCGCGTAAAAAGAGACGTTCGAGTAATTGATTTAGGGATATCCATTTAATTAGGGCGGACGTTGCGCGAGCCGAGAGATCGAGAGGCCCGTCGGACAATACTTCCCCAGTTCTTTATCGGGAAACCGAGAGGGATGGTCGCGGGAGCGGGCGGAGTATCGGCAATAATGAGATTGAAATTAATTCGACGTCGTGCCGCGGCGGAGATATTCGACGATAAGATAATTCAACAAATTTGCCCAACTAAGCCTTCGGATTTTCCTCCCGCGGCCGCGTCTGTATTACCCTCTTGTCTCGTTACTCTCTTTTTTTTTTCACCTCTCCTCGGTCTCCGCCCCTGCTTCCTCGTGATCTTTAACACCGCGGGGATGAGACAATGCTCGGTGCAATACGAGCGCCTAAACGCCGGGCCACGGCCGTGAGAGACAAATGAACATTGCTTAATCTTTTAACAGGGGACGAGGCAGCGCCGCGAATGCAGCCGAAACTAATCCAGCGCAATTGTTTTCGTCCATGTTGACTGCTTATCTGGCTTAACAGCCGACTAATTCCGCGATCTAACAAACTTCGAGTTTCCTGCCTCCCGCCGCCGCTGGCAGTTAACCCCCCCCGTACAGACCCCTCCGTTGCACAGTTTTTCATCGTGTCGCGAAGGGATATGAACGCCGGACATTAAGATACAGGGAACAGCGTAATCGCTTAACGCCTGCGAGATCATACGTGTCGCCGAGAGATAGCGAAATGGCTGTCGTTTAACGGAGGAACAAATGCTCTGGCGAGCAATTGCGAAACAAGGGAACGGCGCTTCAATGTTATTTACGCTGTTTGGAAATTAATGAAGCTACTGGGTGTTATCAAAATTGGGGAATGTTGATTAGTGTTGTAGGAGTTAGGGGTTGGAGGAGAGGGCGAGACCTTTAATTAGGTTGGTTCAAATTGCGAGGCGACTCAGAACTCGGTATTAACGTTGTGCTTTTGTTTTATGTCATAATTTATTTATTCATTCTTTTATTTACGGGTAAACGTTCAGCATTCAATTTGGTTAAAATCAGTCAAGGGTAGGCAACAATGTGTTGTATAAGGGTTGCCACCGGTACTTTAAAAAAGGATCTTACGTTATTACACGTAATTTTGAATAACAATAAAGTGTGCGGAATTGTTTTATTTTACTATTAATGATATTACGTGAAACATAACGCGATATTATTGTACGTAGTTCCCAAACGTACACAAACCTTGGTCATCTCCGATTCCAAACCGTCACGACACCTCTCTTAATTTAATAAAGAACGAGTTATTTATAGGGGAGAGTCGTACAGTACCGACCAGCTTACAGTACCGACCAAAGCTAGTTCTCGCTTCTTCGACCAGATATTAGCACTTTATATGTATTAACAAATGAAAATGACAATTCTCTATAACCTATTTCGGGGTCATATTGTTTACTTCTTTGCTCTCGATGTTCTGAGGCATTAAACGTATACGTTGATATTCAGTGGGTTAAAAGTTATTTTTTAAAGCTAATCTTTTGTTTCTCGTGTGAGTAAATAATTCTCTTCTATTATGTATACTATCTCTAGCCTATTAAGTTTGCTAAAGCGCCCTAGTTTTGCAATATTTTTTTGTACATAATATATCATGATCTAAAATGTTTCCCCGTGTTTGTCGTACAGTACCGACCATCCAACTGTCGTGCAGTACCGACCATTAGACTGTCAAACAGTAGAGACCAAATTTTTCGAGATTTATAAAATTCATTCACTTTCATGAATATCCGAAACATTGACGATGGTCGATAATAGTATTTCATTTCCTTACTTTTTATATTTAATGTTTTTTTTATACTGGAGATAGGAAATTGTCAGACGTATTTGGTAATTAATTAATTGATGTTTTCTCGATGTTGAAACCCAGGGTTGTAAGTGTAGTGTTATACTTTCCGTAGCTAGGAAACTATGCGATCGTTTTCACGCTCGCATTCTTATAATGGGGGTCCCTTTCGCTGCAGGGGCTATAGGCCACCCCTAAACCGAAATCCAAGGTAGATATTTTTGAACGGTTGTGTACCGCCTAATAGTAGGCAACCGTGTGCTACATCGGCGCTCGTGGAGCTCAGGTATCTCAGGTGCGAGGCACGGAGATGCAAAGCTCATATCCATGAACTCTGAAGCTACTTTTAGCAGCAACATCATTATTCCTTTATATTCCGCGCTTCAATTTGCACAAATATTGGGAATCATTCCAACAAATCTATAATTCAATTTCACTTCACCATTCGTCTGGTGCGAAATTCAAATTAGATTAATCACGATTGCATTTATTGGCGAACAGTTATGATGCACCAATATAGAGTACTGAAATCATTTATTACATAGCTCTGAAACGTACGTAGTACGCAAAGTTTTCATAGTGATATTATTGATAAAGTGATTCCCATCTAAATTATTTTTACCAAGAAGTGAGCTACACGGTTTTGCAATAATATTTTTCTAGTACTAATAATAAAATACATATAAGTGAAATACATATGAGATACATAATGTGTTTATTCGAGAAATGCAATAAATATTTCCAGTACTGTATATTAAGATGGTGAACAAGGTTTACTGTATTTTTTAAAGAAGGTTGAAAAAGAAATTATAACGTTTCGAAGTCATTTCTAATAATCAAAGTGCTCCCGAGTAACTTGGATATCTTTTTTATAAATCCCTTCGTTTAATAAATCTCCAATAACACCTACCTGCATTAAAACGAGACAAGCCGCATCGATTCCATCTCCCATCAAAATCAATAATCCCCAAAAACATCGAACACCAAAGGACCACGAGGCGCATTAAAACCGTACACGCAAATTAACAAGAGTACAACGTCATACGCTCACGAAAATGTGTCACGCGAGGGCAAGGATCGCGGCTGGTTGGTCAAAAAACCGTGCATTCACGGGCGAAGAAAAGGGGCCCGTGTTTTTCTCGTCGAGGGTCAGAAGAGCGCGACAAAGAGCCCGAAGCACTCCATAAAATACGTGCACACGCGAAATCCCGAAAATTCGCGGAGAACGCCGGGGCCAGGAATTCGGCGGAATAGTCGGCGAAACGTCACAATAAAAAAAAAGTAAGGGAGAGCTGTAGACTGGCATGCACCCCCTTCCCTCTCTCTCCCCCATTTCCATCGCGCGGACCGCTCGTAGTCGCGCGCTGTTTTCCGCGGCCGCGGCGACGGATATGGTAGAGGAACGGGGGCGGAAGCGCGGAGCCGGGGCGGAGAGGGTTGGGGCGTTTGACATATTTTGTCCGGAAAACCGACAGATCAGGGACGAAAGCGGCATGCGAGAAAGGGTTGGGGGCGGGTAGGGTGAGCCGGCACAGGGGCACCTCTGCTTCTGACGTGGAGATTAGTGTCCGCCATTGTGGTGACGTCACCATAGTTAACACGCATTCAAAGCAGCGAGGAGCCGGGGGGATGGCGAAACTATTGACCAGCGAGGAGGCAGCGGTAGCCGCGTGTCCCCGTGGCCGTGCCGCGGTTTTCTTTCGCTTTTCCAGCCGTCGTTCGCGCCCAGCGACACGCGGCGGGGGCGGTAAAAAGCGGGGCTGCTGGGCAGCCGGGAACGAAGGCGGATGATCTATCGTCGCGGGCGGATCGGGACTCGTCGCTCGCCGGCGAGGGAACCGTGGCAGAAGTCGCTTGACAGATGAATGTGCCCCGCGGGAACAATGGGGGCCGACCAAAAATTAACGGCATTGTCTTAACTTCGGATCCGCCGCGGCGGCGTGTTTGCCAGCGCCCGAGTCGATTGCCGCGAAACAGGCAGACGCGCCGGGCGTGTTCAGAAGGGGGCAAGGCTCCGCGAGGGCTTTCGATTACGCGACCCACCCGGCCGCGGATTCTCTGCAGCGGCGTTACTGCCGGATTTCGAACTTTATGACGTGTAATTTTGGCTTTGACACGTTCGGGAGATGTACGAGCCCAGCCGTGTTTACGGGCCTCTCGTCGTTCCCGGGGATAAAACTACGGGGGAGGGCTGCGGAGTAAATCAGCGCGGTGTGTTTGATCAGACTCTGTATGCGTTTCATTGGGATCGGTGCACGGGTATGGTGGAGGAAATGATGGACTGGCAGCTCTCTGAGTCGAGACTAGCATCTTGGATAGAGTACGGCACTGGAAATAGTTATTGGGAAAATATATGTTCCACGTGCTGTGAAACAATCTTTGTAAATACGTGATTGATAAAGTAGTTAGTGCACTACTTATTTTAATCAAGATATCGGGCACTGTATGTCTTATAGTTAATCAGCAGTCGCGAAAAAGCACCGTAAAGTGGGGTAACATTGGCAGCTAGTTAACATTTATTGAAGAAGGAAAAGGATAAGAATTTTATGCATTTTGACAATTGTAGCACATTCACCAAAGATGCAATGGTATGATAGGATACTTAAAGCAAATGTGAGAATGGTCATTTTTGTATTATGCTATCTTTCTCGTTGAATGGTTTCACCCGGGAATTATTTATGATGTTCCCAAAATAAAATAGTTTGCAACAAATAGCCTATATTCTAATCTAGGACCGTTCAGCCGTTTAGACGTGAAAGAGGGACAAACAAACAGACAACGTTTCTCTTTTATATATTAGTAGGGAAGTAGGGATAGCAAACTGTTCCAAAAACTTGCCAATGTTCCCCCAGTTTACGGTACGTTGCGGATATCGATGTTAAATGAGGTGCTAGTGAATAAATAGCGCTAAATGTTTGAGTGGTGCAATAAATATTTCCAGTACTGTAGGTTGGCGTTGATGGTGTTGGTTTGAGAAGGATGGAATGTTGGAGTTTGTTTAAAATGCCAATGGGGAGATAGGAAAGTGTCGTCTGTTACTTTCTGCTTTTATTCGAGTGGTAACGCTGGTTTCTCTGCTCTGTGCCCTTTTCGCTTCTTCCTGTCACAAAGTGGGTCTTACCCGATCATTGTAAATATATAAATAAATGAATCAATTTTTGAAAGGGCATTTTAGTGCACTGGGGGTAAAATCAGGCATGTATCAAGAGCGTACAGTTGACAAGGGGCGCAAAAATATCTTTTCACTGTTGGCATTTTTTAAAGTAAAGTTTTAAATGAAATATTACAAGTTGAAGTATAAATGTTTTAAGCTACAAATAAAAATTCAGAGTAAGGTCGTCAAAAAGCCTAAATAAATTGATCATAAATAAGGGACGCAATTTGTCAAATTCGCCTAGGGCGACAAAATGCTGGAGCCGGACCTGACTGGTGGTTAATTTGTGTACTTGCGTATTCGAGATGTTTTTGTATTAGTAAGTAAAGGTTTGTTAACTTTAAATAATCTTCTTGCTACGGGGCATTTTTTTTATTTGAGATGATTTACGAAAGATGAGGAAACAGAGAATATGTGAATATATCTGCAATTTCAATTGTCTATCATTTTGAATTATGTTCTTTCGTTTATTCGTACCGCCAATCGAACTTATCTGCGTTCGTTCACATTCCGAGTCTTCTTTCGTAGATATTCTCCTCATTAATTTGATATCTCTGTTTCTCCTTCGCTATCCGCGCTCTCCGCCTTCGAAGTACAGGGTACCTGCTAGTTAAGATGGCAACAAGTAGAATTATCAGCCTTTCTTTCATAAAGCTGCTAAATTACTGCATGAAATTGTGCTCGTGGACACTTTTGTATCATTTAAATTTAAGCATTACAAGTCCAGAAGACAATATTGTTCCATAAAAATCAGATAGTGCAACTCTAAACTATGCTTCCTAAAACGTAGCAAGCCCAGCGTATCACGAAAACCGACGAGGGCCCCCGTTGCAGCTGCAACTGGACGTGCATTGATGCACCTCGACGCTGACGAGTCTTACCTGAGTTCCCCCTCGTAATGCGACCTTTCATCGCAAGATGGCGTGGTGCATTTCAAATGAATATACAGCTCGTACAGTGGTGCCAGGAATTACTGCGAAATGCGAAACAACTTTAATAGTAACAACTTGAGGCTCAATTTAAAGAATCTCGATTAACGATAAAGTTACACGAACGATAGTCAATGCAGCAGGGTTTCATTACCAGAGAGCGAGCCTCGCGAGCTTCGTGCGCGCGAGCTGTGTTGCGAAACGCATTATGCAATAACCGTAATAAGCGTCCAATAGTAATGCCTCGAAACGAGTTAAACAAATTACGCAACGAGCTTTCTATAGTCAGCGAAGGTGTATTGAAAGGCGGCATAAAATCAGTCCTCTCTGTAGTTCTTCGACTAATCAATCAATTAGCGTGGATAATCCGTTATGCTCGAAAGTATTAGTCCCACTACTCGCGGAAGACTATCGATCAATTAAATTAAAGGAACAATCGTAGGGAAAGAGGGAGGGGCAACGATTTCAGCAAACCGTGACAAAAAAGCACACCAACGAGTTATTTAAAAACAATGTGGTTTATTTGAATCGCACAAGACATACACCGTATCCGCTATGTTTATAATTAGGGACTTCCCCGTGGGAAAGTTGGTCAAAGGCTGTCGCGCGATCTTTGGCCAGACTTTACCCGAAGACGCCGTCATTTTTTTTTTCGTATTGCCTTTATGTCGATCCTCGGTTTAAAAGTGCATCCAAACGCCAGGTGAAAAACCCAGACATACTAGTCCCTAGAAACCGAGCCTCGAATCATTTACCCTGGATCAGAATATTTTTCGCTAAAAATCCAATTTCCCTGCTACCGATACCTCGCGCCTCGCCCCTTCTCGAACCACCCTCCTTTGCGCCCCTCTCGCTCATCTATCGTGGCTCCATCCCCGTCGCTTACTATATTATAGGAAATACTCTTCTTTTTTTAGCTTTATTTATTTAACTGTCTAGATACTTCAATTCGCTATACTTCTGACATTCTCTCTCTCTCTTTTTTTCTTTGTCATCTGGGATTATCTTCTGTTACCATTTTACGTGATTTACCCTGTGTAGAAACGTTAGAAATCGACTGGAGGGACACGTCGCGACGAACTTTAGGAGAACGATCGAGCTGCTCCCGTTCATTTTTTTTTCGCCGGTCGTTGATATCCGCGAGGGTATCTCGTTCATCCCTCTTTCTCGCCCTTACTCTTCGCCCCGCCGTGTCCCGTCAGCCCGATCGCCAGCCGCCAGATTTGCGTGTGTGATTGAGATTCTTTTTTATTCTCTTCGTCTTCGCGAGGCAGGGAACTTGGTCCTATGTAGGATGAATTCGAATAAGAAAGACGAGGAAAACTACTGGAACCAAAGCGCGCGTTCCGTGGTGGCTCCATTACGAGGGAGGCTCGCTTTGCTTTCACGAATGCTTTCGAAATTGATGAGACCTCCATGATTGCCAATCGTTCGCCTGCGTGGAGGAAAATGCGCCTCGACCCGGTAATCACGCGCTCGTTTCCCATTTTCCATGGCGCCGTTACGCCGCGTTTATTGGCGAATGAAAAAGAAACGGATGCAATTAATAGTATGATGATTTATTTATTTCTCGTTCGAATAGTGACGACATTCGTCTGCCTTATTCTCCGCCCCGGTTCTCCACCTCCCTGTTTGTCGTCTCTTTGTTTCTCATCTTCTTCTTCTTTTTTTTTTTCGCTACGGGCAGTGCCATATATTTACAATATATCGTATAAACGGAGCCTGGCATGTACGTATTTCAGAATCAAATCTAACAAACTTTTCCTTTCATTAACTAGATAACGAGATTTTTATCTAGGGCCGTACACGTCTAACACCGAGACAACTATGTTGATATGAGTTTCCTTTTTTTCGTTTCTTTATTAATTACCTCACTCGCACCGGGGTACGCGCGCTCCTAGTCTCTCTTTCAAAGGGACGAACATAAATTGGAAAAACGGTAAAATCCTCTCGCTCACGCGTACCCCGCACACGTCACAGCTTCGACGACACTCACGTACGCGAAAATCGAGGAACACACGCATCCATCTATCCGCTCGGTACTCCCAAGTAATTACCTTATTGCCTAGATCATTTTTTTTTATTTAGGAACAGTCCCCTTCGAAAACGTTTACAACGAGGCGTTTAGGAAACAAAAAAAAAACGATAGGAAGGGAAAAGAAAACGGAAACTACGTTAAATGGAACGCAAATGAAAAGGGAGCGGGGTAGGGAAGTAAAGAAACGTCGATTCGGCGAGGGTGGCCGCGTCGCCCCCCGCGAGTACACCTCAGTCTTGGGCTAGAACGAAAGAACAGGAAAAAAAAAATATATATCATTAACCAACCGTCGGCGGACGCGCCTCGTCCCCGGGCGCGACGATTTTCGCAGGACCAACGATTCCTCTCGATCCTGCGAAAGCCGCTCGCGATCCCGCCGCGACAATAAATATAACCAACGAACAAACGCGCTATAATAATAACGTCGGCGTGACTGCGACGTGGCCATCGATGATTCTCCAGCGACTCGTTGATCGACCAAAATCCTATCTCCTCTCGCATTGCCTGCCACTGGTATCTCGTTTAACGTTACGCGGAACGGGTCTTCTTCCGGCATAGAAACAAAAGGAGAATCGGTGGTGAAAAATCGACGGACACCTCGCGACGGCGATCTTTAGCGCCGATAAACCTAAACAACTTTGGCATTTTCTTAACCATTTAAAACATCTTTAGACAATAATTTAATATCGGAATAAAATAATGAAGACGGCGCTTACAGTCGCTGCAACAGCGTTAATAATTGTGCCAATTGAATAATAATAGTAATAATAATAATAATGATAAAGTCAATGGTAATAGTAATAGGGACAATGACAATAATAATAATAATTTTTATAAGCAATAATGGAGATGGTAATAATAATAGGCGGATAATTAAGTGAATAAAAGTACTATGATACATTTTACATAGGATCGAGCTAGTGCTTAAAGTCTAGAACGCAGGCGCGTGTTTCGAGTTTCACTTTACACGTTTTTAACGTACATCAAGTACACACGGTATCCTAAGCGTCGCGATACGTAAAACAGAGCTCCCGAATACCGATGGTTCTTCGCAATTATGTACACGGAGGATCGCCCCAAGTCGCTGTTGTTCCTTTCCGCGCGGAAAGAAGGCTTCTTTAAAGAAGAAAAAAAAAATAGGGGAAAAGGGAGAGAAAAGAAAAGTAGAAGGAAGAAAGGAGAAGAGCACGCCGACATCGATCGACGCGCTCCTCAGGGCGACGTTGGTGTAATGTACAAAAAGATTTTTCCCCCATTTCCACGTCGTTTCTCCGTCTCCCGGTCTCATTTAGTCCCTAATACATACAGAGTGGTTTGCAGGTCTCCATAGTATATAACGTAATGTACACATATATACACAAACACGCTTCACATACATGTATACAGATATATTACGTTATACAGTATGTGTAATATATATCCGTCGTTAAATAAATAATCTTCAAATGCGATAATAAAGTCACTATCTTCATTATCTTATGTATAATATTTATATTCTGTATAATTTGCATTTAGATTTCATATCTATATTTATATATATATATATATTTATATTCTTTATATGTATATATATATATATATGTATATTTATATTTATAGTGTCTTTATTTATAACTATTTATAAGGGATATATTTTAAATAGCTGTGCTGAGACTCGCAAAGTGGTAACCATTCGTTCTCGTCTTCTAGTCGAATTAAAACACAGTGTACACCTTATCGAGTACCTGCTTTACTCTTTCCTCCGTCGACTTCTATCTGCGTATTCTCCGAACCACGGCTCTTTCGGTCCAGTCTGCGTCGTCGAGAGGAGCCCCACGCGGGCTTCCGTTCGGCCCCACCGTCAAGGGCCCCGCTCTCGTTTCCCCGTATTCAATGCACTTCTCGTCGGGACCGTTTCCAGGTCCTCCGATCGGCTGCACCTACCCCTCCTAATCCCGAGGGGTGACCTTGGACGTTGCCAAGGTGATCCTTCCGTGCAGGAGCCGTCGCCACGATCATGGCCGTATGTGCGCCGACGGCCGTGCATGCTCAAAGGTCTACACCGTTTCTGGACACCTACTCGCTCAGGACGCGTCTGTCTTCTACACCGTTTCAGCGTCTCTCCCGAGGAAGGGGATCCCCTCTTCAGTACACCGGGTAGGGCGGCCTGTGCGGCCAGAGTGGCGGGATCGGCGGTAGGCTTCCGTTCCAAGATCAAGTGTCCTTGGTACTCAGCGACGAGTCCTCGTCCTGGCTGCCCGGGTACGGCATGCCCAGCTTGGGGCCCTGCTGCACCACCACCACGCACTTCCTCATGTGCTTCTCGAGGGTGCTGGGCACCGAGAACGGCATCTCGCAGAAACGGCACTTGTACGTGTCCTTGCCGTGTCTGCCGTGGGTCTTCATGTGCCTGGTGAGCTTGGAGCTCTGGGCGCACGCGTACGAGCACAGCTCGCACTTGTACGGCTTCTCGCCGGTGTGGGACCGCCTGTGCACCGTCAGGTTCGAGCAGTTCTTGAACACTTTGCCGCAGTACTCGCACGTGTCGTTCCTACCGCTGCGCTCCTTCTTCAGCATCGGGCTGGGCAGGCCCTGGAGAGCGAGGCTCGACGTAGTGGCCTTGGTCGCCTTCCGGAACTCGTTGTTCTCCAGGTAATGGGGGCTGGGCAGCCACAGGCCTCCGAAGTCCGGCCCCGAGGACCTGGGAAAACCCTGACCGGAGAATATGTTGGGTGTGGTCGAGGAATTGAAGTTCGTGGGCGACAGAGCGCTGTCTTTCTCCTTGTTGTTATTCAGAGAGTTGGTTAGGTTCGACGGGGATTCCGTCTTGATGAATCCGCCGCGATGGTTCTCCTGCAGCGCCTGCCTGTACGCCTCCGAGTACTGCGCTATGTTGCTCAATCCAAACTTCTCCATCAGATCACCGACCAGGCTGGCCGGCTTCTGGTCCACTCTGCCGCCGCTCTCCTCTCCGCTCTGACCTTGGGTGGTGCTCAGGTCCTCGGGCGTGTTCTCCTCGGTGTCCTCTCGCTCCGTCTTCTGCTCGTTCTCGTCCGCCTCGTCCAGATCCATATTCTCGTCGCAGCTGGAGCCGTCATCGGGAACGGTCTCCACGCTACCCTGAGGGCTAGCAGCGGTGAGGTTCTCCTGGTGTTCCTTCCTCATGTGCTTCCTCAGCTCGGTGAAACTGGCCACCTCCACCTCGCAGACCTCGCACCTAGTGGGCGTCGTCTGGTGATCCTGTGGGCCATCTTGCTGGTACTGCCTCTCCTTGTCTCGATGGCTCCGTCGGTGCACGATGAGGTTCGACTGGAACCGAAACTTCTTGTCGCACACTTCGCACGTGTAGATGGTCTCCGACGCAGAATCAGCGATGATCGGCGTGGAGGCGACTGGCGGACAGGTCTTCTCGCTGTCAGTGGAGTTGTTGTTGTTGTGCCCAACTGGACTCTGATTGTAGCACGGCGGCGAGTTCTCTTTCTGATGATTCCCGTGCGTCGGGATGGTGGCGTTGTTGGGCGCCGGGCTGGGAGGCTCTACGGATTGGCTGTGGTTCTGCGCGGGCTGCTGCTGTTGCTGTTGCTGCTGCTGCTGCTGCTGGACGGTGCTTGGCACTGGTACAGGCGGTACCGGGGCAGGGGGGTTGGAGCTCGTTGTAGTGTTACCGTTACTGGGTGGAGCCGCGCCTAAGGACGGATTAGCGAGGCTCCTTAGGCGCGCCGAGTAAAAATCCAGGTTGGCCTCTAGTGGTGGTGGATGCGGCTGGCCCGCGAGGCCACGGCCATGCGACAACTCGGCCAGATTCGCTAGGTTGCGGGCGTTGTTCAGGGAGTCCAACGAGCTGCGAACCAGCGGATCACCGAGGTTCAAGCCGTCCATGCCCCGCAAAGGGTCCCCCAGGTTCTGCAGGTTCCTGGTAGCGGTCTGCAGCTCCTGCAGCCCTCTGTACCCGGCCAGCGGATTCAGAGCCAGGAAGTCAGGCCTGAACATCGGCGGGAAGCTCCGTTCCAGGTGCTGCGGTAGCCTGAGGAAACTGTGAAGCGGGTCGCCGACGAGGGAGGCTGACGACTGCAGCTGCTGTCGGCCGCCACTGCTGCCGCTCGAGTTCGTGCCGCTAGAGGAGTTCACCGCCGAGGAGCTCCCAGTGGACTTGCCACTGAGGTTCAGGTGATTCGGCGGGCTCAGGTGGTGGGCGTGAGTCGGGGTGGGCGTCGGCGGGCTCGGTGCAGGCGTGTTCGACGAGGAGTTGGTCGACGACGACGGAGAGGTGTACAGCCTGGCGCCGTGGACGCTCTGGATGTGCTGCAGCAACTCCCACGCGGAGGACAGTCTTCTGGAGCACTGCGAGCACTGCAGCCATCTGGGTTCTGAAACAGAGGAACCGACGGTGTCGTGGTCAGACGGATGTCCGTTTCTCCGCGCTATTACTTACGGCAGTACCGAACAGTCTGTCGCATCGCCGCCACCCTCGATGACAGACACATATACGGTAACCCACACAGCACACTTCGTTGCAGCAGTATTGCAGGAACGTTGCTGCAATATTGTGTTGTTGCAGGTTGCGTCGCAATATTGCAATATTTATCTACCTGCAACGTCTCTGCAATGTTATGGTGCACCGCATCGTTGCAGAGACGTTGCTGCAACGTTATGGTGCTGTGTGGGAACGCGATCGAAAATCGTCTGGAAGGATACAGAGAGCACGCGCGTGGGGACGGGGACGGGCACACGTAGCCAGCGGCGCCCCACTATCAATTTTCCGAGACACCCTTAATTTCGCAGGATCGGGATAGAAATCGGGTCCGCCGATTGAATTCGGAATTCAAACGGCGCGGCTGTGTCAAATTGCGGCAGCAAGCCTGCACAGCGAGCCGCGAGGGGCTTAAAAATAATATCCCCGAGAAGGATGGTCGATGGCTGATGCGCGCAGAGGGGGCGAGACGATGGGGGAGATCGGTTGCCGCAGCGCGGCTGGAAACTGACCCTTAACGACTTCTCGACCCTCACTCTTTACGACGCCGCGATAGGGAATCCGGGGGTTGGGCGACGCGCGGGAGGGACGGGTTTTGAATTTCAATGTTTTTAATCCGGAATATCAGATTTTCGGCCATTTTTCACGCTCCGCGTACCAGAGGCGCCACTCCACCGCGCGTCCGGGGGGTGATCGTAGGATTTTATTAATTCGAGGCCACCCTCCGAGGCGAGCGGGGTGTTAGAGCCTGGAGAAAAGGACTTTGTGCATCTGCCTCCGCAACAACCGCCCCTAGTTCGCGGGTTGGAAACACCGTCGGACCTAACCTCGAGAGCATATTCGCGGAGCCCGTAATTCCGGACGTTGGGGCCGATCGTGACAAAAATTTACGCCCCTGGAAGACGCTAGCCGAGTCGATCTACGCTTCGTCCAGGGCGATCCTCCCTTCTCACATGTCGCATCGTTCGCGGTCACGGGGATATAACCATTTGCGGCGCAGGGGAAGTGACGGAATGTATGATTTATAGCTGTGTCACGTGGCGGTGCGATTTCTTTGGTGGATATTTTGATCCCCGATCATTTCGATCTAGTATTTCAGCGGTCGGATAAGTGTTCTGTAATTCGTGGCAGACGGTGATTTCTTGTAATTATACAGGATAAGACAGGCCCCGAGAGTCTCATTTCTCAAGTTTTTCTTTTATCAGGGATTAACGACTTCGAAATCGTCGTAATTACGAGTAGACTAATCTTTGTGCCCGGATATAATACAGGAATTCAATCGACCTTGTTTAAAGAGTCTTTTAGCTGAATGAAATATAAGGCGACGTTAGAGTTGGTAACAGATTAAAAAGTTAGAGATCGTTTCCCATATTGTGCCCTTTTCGCAATGTATTTAGCAACGGGCAGGGAAGTTGACCGAAGACAAAGGCCCTCGGAAAAATAAAGCGGCCCTAATTAAATGGCTGTTCGAGATAAGGGGGAGGGATCTTTGTCGTGAAGAAAGTCTCGAGGAGCGTCTTAAAGCTGAACCTCTGCTAAATCGGGGTTTACATTTTACTCGAGTTCCTTCAACGCTTCGCCTCAGCATCGTGATGAAGTCGTTTGTTGTACTTAACGGAATGTTTCCGTCGATCGTTCTCCCGTCCCTCGAATTCCCTCCGCGCTCGGAGCGTCATCGAGCACTTCGTAATGGGCGGAGGAATCTGCTGAAAATTCGCGGGAACAACGGCGGGGAGACAGTGAGCGCGTGCAGAAGCGAATGCAACCGATGTCCAATAAATGAATCAGCTTCCCTCGAGCGTCAGCGACAATGGGACCCGTAAACAATGAATCCTAAATTAAATTAGAAACAACTCGGAGACGTCAGGCTCAGAAGTGATAGGATAGTGCTCGACAATACACAATGGAACACATATCGCCGGTTGTAACAAGGTGCTAAGTAGAATAACGAGGCTGACGGTGGGCGAATGATTTTTCTACCCCGCCTCGCTGACCTTTCACCACGATTACGCTTGGCGTTTACGCGTTGCGGTAAGAAACGCTCGCGGAATGAAAGAGGGAGGTGCCACGATCCTTGCTGGATAACCTCGCTGCGTTAAAGAACCGACAGGTCGGTGTAAAAAGTGGTGGCGCAGAATGAGAGCCAACATGGTCACGGAGGGGTGGTAGTTATTTGCAAACAACCTGATCCCAGGCTTTTATAATTTTAATAATTAATGGTAGCCCTAAGCAATCGTAGCTCAATACATTAATGTCTTTCCTTGTGAATGCACAATTTAGTGATTTTTAAAGAGACACGCCTAGGATTTTCTATCCTAGATTTAGAAATTGTGGTTTTCATAGTTTCCAAATCTGCTATCTTTAAGATTCACGATACTCTAGATCTAGAAGAGCTTAGATGAATAATGATTCGTAATTAAGTTTGAATAGACATCTCAAGAGTGTAATCAAGGTACCACGCAAGTTTCTATAAGGAATTAGTATTCCGAAGCGCTCGAGAAACCAGCGAACAGTCTCCGATCCATCAAACTTTTCAAAGAGTCTAAAAAGAGCGGCGGAACAAAGGACCAACGTATGTTGGAGGAACAGGAAGCTGCTAGGGGCAGGAGCTATGCAATTTCCACGCAGTCATCGATTCGATCCCTTTCGAGTACGAAACAGGAGTCGGTCTTTTAACACTGACTCGAGGAGAAAATTAGAAAGCGAAGAAAGGGGCGACTCACGCCGCAAATGAGGGTCCATCGTGTGGGAGGCCGTGAAAATTTGGCATATTGTTTCACGCCTCGGCCAGCCCTCTGGCGCCGCAGCTCGCCCGGCTTCCTTTCTTGCCCGGAAGTCGAAAATATTGCCCAGTTTCCCCCGAGTCGTGAAGAGGGGACCGGGAACGCTGGAGATAAGCAAGTGCTCCGGCATAATAAAGGTGTATCGATTCACAGCTGAACGCTTTTCATATGCAAACGTCGCGGGTGGCCATCCGTTAGGATTATTTCTTTAGATTTTCGCCATCTTCTATGGGAAATGGTGTCTCCCAGCGGGAGCCGCGCGATAGAGGGATGCATCGATCATGATTCTGCGGAATTAAATTCTTTGAGTAAAAAGTAAGACGTGAAGAATGAACGCGGGGGCATCGCTAAGTGTGAATTGAAAGTTGATGCAACGGATTGCAGGCTTTAACGAAAATGGAGGAAAAGAATGTACCTGCACTACCGTTGAAAAATATTTGATCACTTGCTACATGTACGTTTGGTGAAGGGGGCAATAGAAGAAAGCGTAACATAGTTGAAGAATCCTTGTAGAAAACACTGAGTGCCAAAATTAAAAAAATAATTATTGGAAAATGTACTACTTGCCAATGGTAATACTATACCTAGTATAGAATTTGATGTTTGGCCCTTTCAGTATTTTCTACAAGGACTCTTTAGTTGACTATTTCTTATCTTCTCAAATTTTTCCTTCGACTTTCTTAGTGTCTATAAGTTTTCCACTGAAATCTAGAGATAAGGCTATTATTCTTACTTTTTAAATTATTCAACTATTCAGATCCTAGTAACTATTCAACTTATTACTTCGAAATTCTTTAAATATATTTGAGCATTGGTAATGTTACATTTTAAATTGACCATATTATTGGCGCGGGTTCTGTTGCCAAGAAAACGTTTGAACGATTGCTATGTGCGAAGGAATATCCAAATGGGACATTCATATGGAAAAACGTTCTACTTTCTCTGTTATCAATAAATTGTACCTATAACAAGCGACCAAATACTTTTGAGCAGTAGCGTAATTGTCGAAGCACACGAATGAAGATAGAATTAAGAAAGTACCTAACTGACAACGAGACTGACGTGGATCCCCTGAGTGCAGAAAGCTTAATACTATTAATATATTTAACAGGTTGCCACAAAAGCGCATTAAAAATCATAGACTTGCGATGAATTTTAAAATTCTCTTAAAAAAGATGAGTGAAGCTTCCCATTAATAATTAAAATACCCATTCTACCACGAATTAAAGTTTAATTTAAAAAAAAAAAACGTATCACTTTGTACAAACTTAATAGTGTACGTTTTCAGTCTCGTTCGAGGTAGAATTCTTCGAGGGTATCGTCGGATCAAATGAACAATATGGCTGCACACGAATCCTGGTCCTACGGCGCTCACGATAGTGACCGAACGATTTTCCCCAGAAATTGCCCGACAAATTGGCCCACGCAACGTTTACGGGCAAATCGTTCGGAATGCCATTGTTTAACGACGAGCCCGAGCCATGGTCATCCTACGAATACTTCCTGTCAACCCTTTCACGGAAGACTTCACTCGAAACGCAGCTACCCTCGTCGGGGCGGACACTTTTCGCAAAATAATTTTTCCGTGTGCAGACTTCTAGATGGATGAATATTCCGCGGACATGTTCACTGTACAATGTATTGTAAAAATAAGTGAACCCGAAAACTGCTTTTCTATTTCATACTTGGTGCTTCAAAATCTGTCGGTGGACTCTAAAGCTCCCATTTTTTTTTTTTTTTTTTTAATAGCCATGTAAGCTTAACCGATTTTCACTATTTGCAGTAGTAACGATCGTTAATAGACTTATGATAATTTAGAGGTAATTCTATCCAGAGTGTAGTGGTTACGAAGCAATGATTTACTCTAGGATTTAGCGATTGTTTACTGGCGATTGTGATTAAAAAATTGCTTGAAATATAACGGCACGGTCGCCGACGAAATCTTTTCGTTTTTCACTCGGGAACATCTGCCGTATATGACGTCACGACACACACAAAGGCCTTTAATCCAGAATGGCGTGTGACAATATTAAAATATCGATTAGCCAACGTATGCGGCGTATGCACTTTGTCCTACGTACAAGGGTTGCACTTAAAAGGAACAGCGTGCGCGGGATCGTACCCAGGTAGCTAGGCTGTGGGCGATTTTAATCAGGGGAGACATCCAGATTATGCAGATTCGGGAGAGTGACTGATTCAAGCTCAATTCGAAACACGAGCCTACCCAAAAATTCACCTAACAATCTCGCTTTTCCTTCCACACCACCTCTCCTTCATTTTTCAATCATGGACCATTAATTGGGCCAAGTTATGCAGAAAGATATCAGCCCTCAAAATGTCAAAAAATTAGTTTAATACAGTACGGATCCCATAATTAGTGTGAAAAATTACCCCAATTATACAATATATTAAAACTACGGTGGCGTGGACTCTGGAAGACTCCTGCAGAATTATTTTTCCTATATTTTCCCTCTTTTCATTCGACCTTGTTTTACAATATCTCGTATCACGAAGACACCTTTCAGTGGTTTCGAATAGAATATGCAAAAGTATCTTTTCAAATATGCAATAACATCGCGAACAACTCCAGTATATCTTAAAAATAAATTTAAGCTTGACAATGTTAAATTATATTAAAGAGGAGTCTGTGAGACTTCACGTCACCATTTATGTCACAAAGTGGGACGCCACCGGTTAAGGGTTATAAAACACAAACGACACAAAATTTAAAATAACATCAATCATACTCCTCACTATTAAAAGCACCCATTACGAAACATTCTCAAACAATAACAGAAATAAAATATCCCCAATAGAAATAAAGCTACTTTTCTTTAACGATTAAAATCTCCAAACTAAAATTCAATTTCAGATCATTGAGAGCAGTTTTCTGCATAACTGCACGCAAAAACGTTTCCCATCCTCCTGCCTTCTGCTGCCATTTTTTCTTTTCGTCGAATGCAAAATTCGCTTTGATACCAGAAATTTTGAACAAGCCTGTACGTTACACAACCACCGCTGGCCAACTTCCATGCGTCAAGTCTCCGTTTCTTTTAAACAAACGAACGTACATTTGAGCGCTCTCGCGTTGCTTGTGGTAACTGCGAAGTTACAGCGCGATTGGTCAGACTATCCTTGAAGACCCTTCGTGTCCCTTGCTCCGTTCAACCGCAAGCGTCAAGAACGAGCCAAGACGTCTATTAACTCTCTCGCCTCGTAAATACGCGCGGGAAGGGAAGCCAGGAGGCGAGAACGGTTTCGTTTAGGAACGCGAAAACTTTCCAAAGCGTCCAGCGTGACGAAAATATCGATTCCTCTGGCGGTCTTTTTCGAATTGCTCGCCCATTATTCCAGCCGGCCGCGTTCTTCGACTTCGCCTGACAAGTCGCTCGTTCGAGAGCCAGTTCCGTTGCCGGCGGAACGAAGAAACAATGGGAAAGCACGCGTCGAAACGCCGCAGACGCGCTTATATTAAAACTTCGCATCTTTCTCCCCATCGCCGGCGACACTTCGTCGAATTTCTTTCAGGAGAAGGAAGACAAATGAAGTGGCAAACAGCCTTTCAAAAATGCCTGCGCGTCAGCGAAGACGGGAGGAAGACGCGGGCAATAAAGTCCAGAGCAAGGTGTGAAAAATGGGGACGAGCGTTGTCCCGTGGGCATTTTCGAAAATCATCTAGCAACAGACATCAGAGGTACTCCAGTTCTCCCAGTTTTCAATACCTCCAGCTAAAAATCCCTCGATCTATATTCTTATACCAAGCGCAATAAAACTCCGAGGCAAAAAGTGGACACGAAGCGTGGCAGCCTCGGAAGAAAGGCACAAATGTACTTTATGCTACACACAGAGGAGAGCCACCAAGGGGAACGAAAGGAAAAAACGAGATCCCCGCGAAATCCGAGAGAAAAACAGCGAGAGGCAAGAAGCGCGTGCACTGTCGCGCGTACTGGCTCCGCAGGTCGGTCCGTGTATCACTTTTATGTCGCCCTCGTTGACTTCCTTCCGCGGAGGAAGGAGCAGGGAGGGGCGGCGAGGGATGAAGGGAGCGGAAGGGCTGCAGGACCTCGAAACCCTGAGATACAACCAATTCGCAAGCAATTCTCGATGCGCCTCGGGCGGTCCACGAAGACGCGGCTGGGCGGGGGCGAGAGAAAGAAGAAAGGAACGGGGGCGAGAAGGAGAGGAGCTTACGGAGGGGTCGTAAAAAAAGCTCGCCCGCGAACGAGAATTAATATTCCAGACAAACATGACAGATAGATCAAATCTGCATCTCACCGGGAGCGCCGGTGTCAATTTCGGCGGATTATCGCTTCCTTCAACCCCCTCCCGCCCGCCCGCCATTCCTTTTTCTCTGACACGCACGATCCTCCCCGAAACGTCACTTCCCATCGGTCCCTCTTACCCCAGTTGCTCTCGGAGCAGTCTAGCCCGCTCAGAGAAAGCACCACTGTTTTCTTTTTGCCTAGACAACCTTCAGCCTTTGCGCACGCGAGAGCCACCCTCGCTGACTTTCCTGGGCGAGGAATTCTCGCAATTCTGGAAAGTTAACTTTGCAGCCCTTCGTCAACGAGCCTCCACGTTACTGTCGCAATTTCGCTTCAGCTTTTTGGGGCCTTCCAGTTCTACCCAACGACACAACCTGTCTACCATTTCTCCCTGCTCGTGGTCGGTGTTCAAAGATAGTGTTTGCCAAAGTGCATGCTCAGGTGGAGTAAAGAAAAATGCACCCTTCGTTCACTTTCTACAGAATAATGCCCTCCCAGGTCCACCGCGACTTACTTAGCGACGTAACGGAACCGTAACCTCGCGTTTTACGGAAACGTGTGATTAATGCAAAGGGTGGTAATTACGTAGCAGCTTGTTGATCCAGCTCGGTGTCTCTTTAAAGTTTCATCACGGTCCGTGGAGCCGGTTTTTCAGCCCCCTTCTGGTACCCATGTTACATCGAGAGTTAACCCCATCCGGGGCCAGCGCTGCCTGCTCGTGCTCATCCCCCGACTCGTCCGCGCCAGGCTTGTTCTCTGGATAAGCCCCTTTCGTCGCCTTTTTTGTCATGTTTTTTTGTTATCGGCCCGGCCACGTCCAAAAGCCCAATTAGAATCGTCCCATTGTCTGGCCACGTGGTCCGCACGAGCGTGCACGCGCGTGTGCGTCCCTGTGCCGGCGTGCAGCCACGTATCTAGTCTGGTCCCGTCGCGTGTGTCCAGGTAAAGGTAACGCGGATCAGGGACGGTCCGCAGGACCACCTCCCCTCGTCACGATCTGCCCTTTATCCGGCTTTTTAGTGGCTTTCCTCTTGCACTCCGTCGAAACACTCGTTGGCTTAAGCTGCGAGGGGAGGGGCGCTCGATTGCCAGTAAATAATTCAGCGGAGTGCTGGGTTCGGGATTCCATGTGGTGGTTGAGAATAATTAATGGAAATTAAGTAGCGCGATGCTATTCTTTGAGTGACGATGACCGAGCTCTCGGTGGAAAATGATGGACTTAGATGCAATCACATTAACAAGATGAATATAAGATTGTGGAGGATGAGTTATTACTGGAATTATTATCGAGGTCATAAGTGGGGGATGAAAACTGAGAATGCCCGAAAGGCAATCAACTTTATTATCCTAATATTCGAATCTACAAGCGTCGCGGGAAGACGTGGGCGAAGAGCGTTTAAAAACCAATATCCAATGAAATTATTATCCGAGCTATTCAGCTTCTTCCCATAATCGTTGCCCCGGAGCGGTGCACAATTAAGGCTCAACGAGTCTTAGAAAGCGGGGGGTGGGTTATTCCGCCGAACGTAATAATATTTACAAAGGTGAGAAGGCGCTAATTGTAAGAAGGAAGACGGAAGGGCGTCCAGCGACTCTCATTGAATCGTAGCCATGATCCACGCCTTCCTCTCTCTCTCTTCCTCTCGCTCTCTCTCTCTGCGATGCAAAACAGGCCGCCACGTCAATTTGCACAGGTAAGCACTGAGTTAAGAATCTCAAAGGCTGTGCTTTCAATTCATCAAGGGCGTCGGGCTGCATGAATTTCGTTTGAGGCGGGCGCCGCTTCTTTGAAGTTAATCGGAGTAAACCGCCGGGATCGTGGTGTCGATTCGTCGACGAGTGGGTGCGAAATTAAAGCTATCCCTTTTATACAGTCGGCCGCAATTGTGCGAGCAGACCTCCAGGACGGGCACTGCGAAGTCAGGGAAGGGTTTGGTTGTTGCGCGCGGAAGCTCGAGGATCGAGAGGAAATTGGACTGCAATCAGGAAGTTTGTTAGTAGACGCGTGGCATCGATAGGAGATAAAGTAACATTTCAAAGTTACAATTGAAGGTGTACGTATCGTTTTAGAAAAAAAGATCTGCGTTCGTACGCGAAGATCTAAAAATTGCAAATGGAAAGTGGCTAAATTAACAAATAGGCTCGATGATAAAATTAATTTCAAGTGTCCTTTTATTGTGGACATCGTCGAACCAGCAAGCCTTCGCATGTTAAACCCTTCGATACCCGACAATGCGGCCTCCGATAAAAAGGGGTCACCGGGTGGGGCGGGGGGGAGGTTGTAAGGGCAGGTTCACCCCAATCCCCGAGCGGGTTCTTTAAATTCAAAAATCGAATCTACCACGGCATTGTTCGTGCCCGTTGGACCACGATCGACATCAGATGGCAGACCGTAACTGTACTTTAAAACTCCCTTTTTCGTCTTTCTTCTTCGCCCCCTCGACCGGCGAATCCGAAAGCAGAATTTTCAGCGCAGATGACAGATTTCCTGGTGCGTGTCCGAGAGGAGGTTCACACTAGATTTTCGCTTGCTCCGTCGAGAAGAATGGAGGTGGTTCGCGACTATCGTATTTGGGAGAAACTTGGGATAAAGCGTTTAATAAATTTATTGAAATAGAATTCGTTGGTGTCTCTTGAAGCGCCGGTTCGAAAGCCTCGCGGAATATGAAACCCGCGATGAATATTTGTTGCCGGAACACACGTGCTTTATTTATAGAGTTTACCTTGACCCGAGAGACCTAGCGCAGAACTCAAAGCGGAATATGTCAAAACATCGCGACGACTCTTTAATAGCACGCGTCTCCACACTTGGTTCGTGACTTTCTCTGTATTAAGAGTTCACGATGATTCTTTTGGGGAGACACCTTTCCAAGATGTACTCGTATATCCTAACAACAAAAGGAGCCAGAAAATCTACTCGCAATGCCAGTACACCCCCGCACATCGATTCTTTCGACCCCTGAAAAATCTAGAAGTCCTCTGTTTGAAAAATAACTAGGCTATACAAATTACCTCGATCACCATATACTTTTCCAATCATGTCCAGAATGAATGCAACAGAAACGTCACGAGTCACTGCTCTAAACGTCCCATAGACTGATTTCAATACCCTAAAAAATGTGAACCAGGTTCGTCTTACTAACCAACAAATACGAACTTATATGTAACGGCTGGTGCCAAACGTGTTAACACGTTGACTGTCACGCAATTGTCCCACTTGTCACTCTACGCCGCTTCTAAGAACTGTGGTACGCTCCAGAATTTTGTTTATTTATTGGGTTTATTTAAAATCGTTCTAAAGAAAAATTACAAGTCCGGTGGTCACTGATCACCCCCGTGCCAGTCAACGTGTTAACTTCTTCCCTAAATCGATGCCATCGAGGTGGCTGCTCCTCAAGTTAGGAGGAAAGAGTTCCAGAGGAAGACTCACCGGAATTGACAGTGTTGGTGTCCGCGTCCACAGACTCCGTCTTCTGCTTCTTCGGAAGATCCTCTTTATCCTCGTCGGAAGCCTCGGTCCGTCTTTTGGGCGTCGAGCTGGCGCTAGCCTTCAGCTCGATCGGGCTCCCAGCATCCGGCCCCGATCCCTGGGGCGTCGGGGGGCTCTCCAGCCTGCCCCCGCCCCTCTTGTTGATGGGGGCAGAGATGCTGGGCACCGAATTCAGCTTCGAGTCCTGATCGACAGCCTTCAGGGCGAGGGCGTCCTCCGGATCGGAGTCCTCCGGCGCTGCCGTCGCTGGCGGGCTGTGGCAGCCCTGAGGAGTGGTGCGACAGTGGTTGACCTTGTGCTCGATGAACCGTACGATCTCGCCAAGGGGGTAGGACGCCCTGCAACCCCCGCATTGGACGGTGTCTGGGGATGTGGTACCTTGCGAGGTTTCCGCTGCAAGCAAAAGACATTTCGCTTTTAAGCAGACTGTCCCAATTCTTCTTCCTCTTAAGCATATTTTTTATGGTGGGTTGTAGGGGATGTAGATGGATGGTAAAATAGTGGGGGATTTTTAACCGTCGTTGGTGAGGCGAGAGATGAAACCGTGTCATTTCTAACTCAGTAAAAATTATTTATTTAGACGTCAGAGAATGAAGGTTCTCAGATTTTTGTTTCAACCCCTGGCTGAGTCTGTTTGGACCCCAGTGTAATGTTATCGAGCGTGATAATAGTAGGGGAAATTTGGGAAATTGAGAAAATTACTTGGCTACTGCTCTAAGAAAAAGAATATCGTTTAAAACGCGTATGGTAAGATAGTTATAAAGGTCCAAAATGACCCAGGCGACGACTTCCGTGTGATCAGTCGAACCGTCCGCCGTCCGACGGTTCACACAGTTAGTTAATCACAAAAGTATCCGTCCGCTCTATATATATCACTGTGTTACATATTACATAAATCGTCTTCAAAGTAAGAATTAGCAATTCTAATTCACATTAATATAAACCTTTCGTTTTGGATGCATTCAAGTGAAAAATTGTGCATTTAAAAATGTATTCTTATTCGTGGAAGTTTGTGCAAAAAAATATTCCCCCAAATTCAATACCAATTTGATTTATAAAAACGTAATTACAATAAGTTAATATTCTTCTAATATTCCTATTTTATTATATCACACATAGATCCAACTAATTTTCTGTGATTTCGGTGATCTCACTAAAGATATATTAATCAAGGTTTATACCTACCAATGTAAATTATAATAAGTAATTCTGAATTTAACATTACCTAATTAAGTGAAATATATTATACTGTTCCGAGTAAGTGTATATTAAAATACACGTACGTATTTACGAAGTACAAATGTACGATTTATTCATCGTAACTTCAGTACACGTACTAAAAATCGACCAGCCTTCGATACAAGGACACTTCAGCTGTGACAATTTTCTGTTAAAGCAGACCGACTGTCTTAATTACTTTCTCTTGGACCACTCAGGCCGCTGCGTTTGGTTTCTCGCAAGTATGCTGACTTTTACTCGTTTTACACGATGGGACAAACACGTGGTGCAATGAAACTAAACAGATCTCTGTTAAAACTCAGGCCAGAGGTACTTGAGGCTAAAGGACCGGACACTTGTCCCTTTTCTCGAACCTATGTCTCGGACCACCCAGCAAATACCGCCACACTGTGACGTTCCATAACATCGCGTGTCCGTTTTGGCTTTTGTTCCTTACGAGCAAAATTCACGAAGGAAAGAAATCTCCTTTCTAGCTTTCTACACCAGTCACCCAAGGGTCTCTGCCAGATACCCTAAATTGCCCGCTAACTCAGCGCGAGTGACCCTTGGCCCATGTGCAGCGCACGTGTGGAGCGTGTCCACTCTGTTCGTTTACATTAGGCAAGACACCAGAACTAAAATTTCGTAGACATCTTGTTCCCTGCTTTTCTCTGGTCCAACCCCTTCAATCCCCCTCGCAAGAACTGTAGGCACACCCTCGGTGCATCATCTCCAAAAATTGGAATTCCAACGGTGGCGTTTATCGAGTCGAATTTCGAAGCAAGGTTAATTGTACACGGAAAATATACGAGTCAACGGTTCAACGGGCACCATAAATATTTCCCCAGCGATAGTATTCGTGCTCCTCAATTAACTCGCGTTCTACGTGCGCACCGTAACCCATTCCGGAGCCGATTCGCGCGCGTACGAAGAACAGAAAGGGAAATTCGGTTGGCCCGAGGAAAGCGTACGGCTGATATAGAGATCTAATTTCCTTCTACGCAAGTCTTATAATTCACCGTGGTTCGAGGGGGCTAAGGTCCCGGGGTCAGCCGCAGACGTAACAATTCACTTTTAAGTGTCCTCGAGCAGACCTGCTGGCAGAGATTGTTGCGTCTCCGCCGTGCCCTTCTCCTTATATTTCGGCCCATTAACATAGAGATTGGCAGGAGTTTCATACATCGATCTTTCCCTCGGCGAGTCAAGTATCCCATATCCATTCGAATAGAACTGCCAGCCCCCGCGTAAAAACAAGAAAACCGTCTGCCCATCGTTCCACCTATTGTCTTCCCTGCTTCCTCGACTTTTACATCCCCCCTTCCCACCCCCCTCTCTCTCTGGCCTCTTCGTGCACGTTTCTAGCGTACGCGAGCTCGCTCTTTTATTTTATCCGACGTCCTCCATCATCCGTCTGGCCGACTTCCCTTTTTTCACTCCACTGTTCTACCGCACTCCTCTGTTTACCCTGTGCGCATACATTTCTACTCGCTCCGATCCCCTGCTACCCTTTTCCGCGCTTTCGCGGGTGCGCGCACACCGTTCGATTCTTTCGGGGCGGAGCTTTCACTTGACCACTGGACAGCGCGCAAACTCCGCTGTCCTTGACCAAGCTGGTGGTACCCTCTTTTGCATGTATGCGGATATTTTACATTGTTACATCAATTCTGCCTATCGAGCTCTGGGGTGCTGCGCGAGAATGTTAGGTTTACAGTAGCGGTGGAAAATAACAGAAATGAGATGGTTACATTAGGAAGAATTGTAACTTAAAATTTACCTCCCATAAATTGGGGTGTTTTCTGGGATACGTCAACACGCTATGCGGAGCCTAGCGTTAACTGTATCCCTAATTAAAAACCTCGCGTACCCACCTGGGTTATTTCAGAGTGGTGAGTTCTTTTTTAAAAGACACCAATCTTTTGGTGATTTTGAATTTGTGGTGAAGGAGATTTAATATAGATTTGGTCACCTTTAATGAGCCACTTGTTAGCTTTACTGGAAGACTTCTATCAAGGAACTTCATCCGTTTTACTCATTGTCCAATCAACAGACCCCAACAATCACCCGAGGAATCACTTTTCACACGAGAATCCTCCGCATCGGAGTCAAGATAAGCCACCCTCCGCCGCTTCGCCCCTCGCGAGCATCTCCCATCGCTGCATCCCCGGAAGGACACATACCTGCGCCCAACAGGAAGCGAGATAAGCCCAGCACGAGCGAGACAATCGGCCGAAATCGGGCGCGAAAAGAGGGCACAAGCCTGCTATCATCGGTGGAGAAATACCCGAGGAAAAGAGGATCCGAACGAGGCCTCGTAGACTAACAACGACGCGAGACGTGCGTAGCCCTCGAGGAGAGCTCGCGTGGACATGGAGGACGAGGAAAAAACGGCGATCGAGGCTCGGACGGAAAGCGAACGAGACAGAGACCCGGTCCTGAATGGACCTCGGGGTCCGTTATTCGCCTACGATTCAAAAGCGCTCGGTTAGAAACAAGAGACGCGCGACCGGTCGTTAACGACAATGGGCTTTTGTTTTTTCGGGGGCAGATGTTGGACCGAGGCTCGGGAGCTGCGGCGACGGGTACGGGTAGCTACCCCTGGCGTCCTATGCAGGCCCAGTACCGAAGGTGAGCGAAGGAGGACCGACCGACCGACGCGTGTCTCTTCGTCACTTGGCGAATCTCCCTCGTGCCGAGCGAACACGCGCCCCGATGCAACCGTATCTCTGCCCTGTAACCTGCCCCCCCGGAACCGGTCCAAAGGAGATACGCCACCCAATCGAGTGTCGTCAAGCGTTTATTCATTTCCCTGCTTCCTGCTTGGCACGCTTCGCTTCTGTCTCTTGCGCGAATTATAAGTATAGGAAAGAGATACGTATGTCCGTTTAAGGTTTTTTAATACTAGATATTCTGAGGGTGCTTGTGTCGGGGGTGTTAGTAGCGGGGTTGTGAGGTTATTTCAGAGATGCGAGGTTTTGATAAAGGAGACTAATTTTTTGGTGGTTTTGAATTTTTGATGGAGGGCGTTTAATATAGATTCGGCCACCTTTAGTGAGCCACTTGCCAGTTTTGTTGGAGGCTTTCTGTTAAGCAACGTCGTCTGGTTTGGTGAATTTTAAGGTGATCTCTTCGAAATGTTTTCCGTCGGTGAAAATAGAACCGTCGAGGGAAAGTTATTGTCCTTTCGCTTGTTAATTTCCCATGCTTTTGATTCGATTTATTCTGATTACCTATCTGGGATAAACACGGAGGTACTGCAAGGAGGATCCGGCGAGGAGTGGTGGTATGTGTGGGAGAGAGGAGGCCGCGAACAGCCGAGAGAAGATAACATAAAAATACGATATTGCCCCGCGAATGTAAGTTGGATTGCTTACAAATTGGCCCATACATCTGTAATGCCTCGATCACTGTACCTCGTGGCTCCCTTACTGCGCGAGACTTCGTAATTTCCATCTACGAGTGGGGCAGATACGTATGGGAATCACTGCAGGAAATGTCCCGAGCTTATTAGTCGTCCACATTAATTTTCTTTCCTCCACTATCCAAGCGAAATGAAACGCCCGGGCCAGAGAATAAACGGCAGACGCGTATTACTCACGATAAGTCCTGATATTAAATCCTTAATTGCTTCTTCCTAATATTTCTCATCTCCGCAGACTCTCCATTTCTCACCTCTTGTCGTTTCAATCCCAAGCAGGCTCTACCCTAAACCCCACCTTTACTCTCCATTCGATTCCACCTGCCCTCGTAATTCGAATAAATTCGAAACATCAAACTGATCCTCGCGCGATCCACCTCCGGGCCCAATTCCGATAAACTTCAAGCCGTTTAAACATCTTGCGGAGGGATCGAAACATCCGCGACGGATTCTTCCTTGCACAGACGTGTCCCGCACTGCGCGACGATACAAACGCGGCCAGCATAGACAATCCCCCTCCCCGAAGAATATCCCGAGGCGGTTTCCTTGTTAGGACATCCGTCCTGTCAAAACGTCCAGAGGACACATCGGAGCAATTGAATTACGATCATCCCCAGGGCGAGCTCCGACCGTAACC
Source organism: Andrena cerasifolii (assembly GCF_050908995.1). Classification (NCBI taxonomy): domain Eukaryota; kingdom Metazoa; phylum Arthropoda; class Insecta; order Hymenoptera; family Andrenidae; genus Andrena; species Andrena cerasifolii. The sequence goes on from NC_135133.1 coordinate 8,657,453, forward strand.
AATAATTCCATTATCCATTAGTATTGGGTCGCGCCAATTTCCTCCGCCGACCGAGGAATCGTACGCGTCCGCGTACGTGGCAGCCGAGCCACGCGAAATACAGAGACGGATCAAGAAACGGATAGATTCCTGGCACACGTCGCGGGACTATCGAACCGCACGATGTACGGATCCGCGATACCGCCGATAATGGAGACCCGTCGACGAAATCAACGTCGTTTCGCCGTTTCCAACGACGAACGGCGTCCCGTTTCCATCGGGAAACCTCTCAAGTGCTCGTGCACGATCATGGGAATCCGAACAATTTCCGCGCGTCGCGGTTCTTTCACTTTCCCGACTGTCGCATTTGATTGGTTACAGCGGTATTTGAAACACTGTGCGGCGTATTAGCGAATACAGTTACGCGTTCGTGGGACGGAGCACGATGCACAGGGATTTTTTCAAGTAGGAAAGGTTAAGTGGACTGTGTTAGTTGAGTAACCAAGGGATTTTATCTAGAGTGATTTTCGCGTAAAAAAATTATGTTAGCTCGTTACATTAACACCGGTGGCCTAGGATATTTATCGGAAGCGAAATTAGTCCTTATAGAAAACACTGTAAGTGCCAAAAATCAAATTCTATGGTATAGTATTCCAATTAACGCGTAGAACATTTTCCGATGAAAATTTCTCCGTTTTTAATTTTGCCACTCACAGTGTTTTCTGCGAGGACTCTTCAAATCAATTTGGAACTCAGAATAGAACAGAAGGAAGCTGAAATCGCCAAGAATATGACAGAACTACTACTCTTCTATAATTCAACATCGCGATCTACTTTTCTCCCCACTGTTCGCAGCCCTCCGAAAACTCTGAACTTGCCACCGCACAGGGCAGCTAAAGCATCGCTTTGTCAGATGATTATCGATCAGTAAAACATCAGAAAGACACTGGGAACACTGTAGAATAGTACGTTTACTACCCCAAAATGTGATCGAAGAAGGGTGCCGCTCAAGCCGAAGCCCGTAGTGTTAATGAAAAATCAGTACACTATATCGGAACCCAGTGTTCGTCAGCGATTCAGCGCACACACCCTCGGAACGGAGACATCTTAACCCCGTTCCCTCGCGTTGTTTATACCTGTGCACGCCATTACGCGTCCCTGCAGGCCGACGGTTTCCATCGAGGCACAGTTGCTCGCGACCAGCCACGGATTCAGACGCGGACACGCGCGAACACACGATCGCGACCGGCGATCGAGATCATCGCCCTGCTCGGTTATCGTTAATTGCCTAAATACGCGGCGTGCGTTTCCATCGACAAGGGCGGAGAACTGCTTTCTTCCATGCTCGGATGCTGACTGGAGCATCGAGGGCACGCGCAGGGCCGTGGACCAAGGGGCCCCCGGCAGGATATCAAAAGAAGAAAGGGCCTGCCAGGCACGTCCTTCCATGGTGGGGGCAATTTTTATACGAAACCCCCACTTTTTCCCTCGTCTTTCTCTCCCCGTTTTCCTCCGTTACCCGTCGCCTTTCTCCGCGCGGCCCGGAAACCCCACTCGCCCCTTCGACTTTCCTCCAGGGGTGAGGAGTTTTTTAACCCCCTCGAACGAGTTCATCGCGACGGAGTGGGACTACCCCACAAAGGATCCAAAATGGCGCACCGTGCCTGCCGTTTTTTCCCTCGACCACCCCTCGCCATGTGCGTGGACACGCATGCCCCGATGCACGCGGGATAGAAAAAACCCTGACCCCGTCTATGGGATCGAGGAAAGAATTGGATCCGACGGGGCCCGGGGATAGGTCGCGTTCGGGCCTCGTTCGACGTAGCCCTTGTACCCCCGCCTCTTTTGCGGAAGCTTTTCTTCCATATCTTCGATCGTTTTCCCTTTTAAGGACGCGTCTTTGAGGCGCCTGCCGGCGGAAAGCGAGACGAGACCTAACGGGTACTTGTTTTCCAATGGAATCGGGGTCATGGGTGTAGTATCGCCGTCCGTCCGTTTCGCGTTAAGTACGAGGGAGATGGGAATCGGGACCGAGGGTACTGGTATGTCGGTGCTCGAATTTGGAACGATTTTTGGGTGGTTGAAAATTTATATCGGATCCGGGGTTCCAGTGGGGACTTCAATCGAGGGCCTTGCAGCAAGAGAGCTGCAGCTCCATCTTTACCAACTTCGAGTAAATTAGATAAAAGTGTTTGCGAAGGTATTGCTTTGACGTAACATTAAAAAGAGATCACTAATTGAAGAACATATATCTTCACGCAATAAGAAGTAGTGTTAAGCAACGTAAAGTTTGAGTTGATAAATTTTTATTTCTATTTAGGGTGAAAAAATATTCTATGATAAAAATATTAATATTGATGTTAATATTTCTATTTTCATTTATTTGCAATAAATCGGATTTGCATCAAACGTCCACGAAGTGATGTAGAATTTTTTCCCCAAAATTGAACTGCACCCCTCTCGTCGCAAGGTCTTCAATTCGTGGTTTATAATAAATAATAATAATAATAATTTCTTTCATAGCAGAATAAGAATATTGGAATCCAAGTTATTAGACCCCAGGAATCAAATTTAATAGAAGTTTTCTTTATTATTGAAATATGATTATTTCAACAGCTCCGTTCGTTACTTCTTCGCAAACCCTCCATCCCTTAACACCTCCACCGACCGCTATTCTCCTTCAACCTCGAGTCGCCAGCCGAAAAGCCGGAACGCTGCGAAGCCAACTCGTTTCTCACGTCTGCTTTCCTGCTTTCCTCCATACAGCCGTGAGATATGCGCGGGAAGCAGGGGTCCCGGGCGAGATTGAATCGCGACGACCAAGGCGTAACTCGCAAGGTGGACTGACCGTGAACGGATCGACGGATCATCCAGCGGCTGCTCGCTCGCGTACAGGGAACGGGTGAAATCGGTTGACCACTGTGCGAGGCCGCATTGTGCCAGCTCGTCCTCGAGCGGTGCACGCCGGCCCGGCTAGAAAACTCGGCGCTTCTATCCGTTCCGCGGTCGACCAGACGGTTATGAGAAATATGAAATCTGGTTCTCACGGGCCGTGAATGGGGTACGCCGCTCGGCGTCTTTCTCTTTCTCGCTGCTTTCCCACTCGCCTCTATCGTCGCTCCACATGCGTATCGTGGGAGGATCTCTAGTCCCGGGGGTCCTTTGTGAGCGGGCAGCAGGACATTGTCCATTGAGAAACGGCCAAACAGGTCCTAGAGAGTTGACCTGTCCCGTCCCCTTTTCAATCGGGCCGCGTCTTTCGAGGAAAAACCCCTTTCCTTATTTCTTCATCAAAATAAATCATGTGGGTCACAGTTAGGCGCGGTCCAGCTGGCTCGCACACTGCCAGGCCAGTTCAGCCAGAATCGATCGCCGATTCCAAATCCATCCCGACATCCTGTCACGTCCCCCATCGACCATGGATCAACGATGGATCGACCGTGCGTGGCCTCCGTCAGCGTTTTCACCTTTCGTGGGAGTCGAAATCGATGCCCCGCGTCGCATTCCTGGGAACGTCGCGGGGTCTCCCGCCGAGCAACACTTCCACGGCCTGCTCCCTCGCCGCGGAAATGTCGCGTGCTTTCTTGCAACGTTTGTGCAATGCGCGAATGATGGTATCGCGACGCTTCGACGGCAGTTTTATAAGAATCCAACTAGCAGCTCAGTTTCGCCACCTCTGTGTACCAGCGATTCCCGAAACGAGCTGAAGTTCGCGCGGTTTCGCCGCGCTCGCCCGATGGGGTAGCCAAAGGGAACCCGCGTGTCAGCTCGTTTCGTTTCCCAGTGGCTTCCCCGGCCCTGTAACGAGGGCCCCGGATTTTTCCTGCAACCGCGAAACGGCACGCGTCACTTGCCGCTCTTGCTGGGCAATCAGCGGGCGAACAAACGGCGAGGAGAGCGCGATAACAACGGGCGAGGATCGCCAATGGGGAACGCGACGAAACGCTATGGCGAGGTTTTATTGTCCAGCTCGGCGCTGCTGTCCTTTCTTCCTCTGTCTGCGTCCTTCTCGCCGCTGCGCGGCTCCTCTGGCCCCGCTCTTTCGCTCTGGCCAGCGTCGGTTAATTAGAAAGTTCCGTGGTAAAGAGAGGAAAGAGGAGAGGGGGCTGCTTCGTTGTTACATTATTCAAAACGACCTGCCCTCCCCCCCCCGTTCTTCCTTCACGCGAAACTCGCTGCTAGCTCGCCGCAAAACATCCGAATGCAAACTTTTGACAACGCGCGAGCGCGCCAAGTGCCGAAGCATGTCACGCGTAATAATTAACGATCGCGGCGAATTTTCTCAAGCGAGAATTAACGCGGACGGGCCCGCGCTGATCCTGTTGTTACCAAATTTCGAGTCGGCGAACTCGAGCTTCCGAAAATGTTTACGAGGGACCGCGTCGGGGGCGGGGGGTGGCCCACCGCGACGATGGCGGCTGTTTCTGTTAACCTGGACAACGGTTGACGAGTAAACTCGATGCTCCTGGCTGAGTTTTTCACGATCGTGTAGTGGGGAGGAGGTGCTGGGTGTTGTTGCGCTGGATTGTTAGGTGTAATTAGGGGAGGGACTGATATCAAGTGTGGGGATCGGTGCAAACCCCTTGAGCAACGAGGTGATTCTTGGATTATTATTATTGTTATTATTAAATGACTTTATTGCACCATTACAATTAAAATTAAAATTACAATGGCGGCAGATATGAGGCAGAGTGGGATTAATTGCACCCTGATAAAGGAAAAATGCTGGGAAGTATTTGGTCACCTGCTACGTGTGCGTTTGAGACAGGGGAAAATGGAACAGAATGTAAAATAGTTGATTACTCCTTGTTCTTATCAAATTGCTAGGGAATTTTTTCCCCCAGTATCTTTGTATTTATCGAACTTTTAATTTTTAAATCAGTTCTTTTCTGTTTTAAGTTAACTTTGTACATTACCATTCTAACTCTGTTGTACGAGCTCAGTTTTAACAGTTATTTTATGTTCGATTAATAAAAATTCTGGAGAATCATATGTATACTTTTGAATCTATTTTTAACGGTAAAATATAAAAGAAGGGAAAATTTTTTTAATTAAGAGTTAATAGAAAATATTAATTCTATATTATATTTTCGAAATGTATGTCTAATCAGACTGATTAACTAAATTTTGTAAATTACCGTATCTCAATATTTATTTAAATTAGGATTAGTAACATCTCCTGATGTTTGAAGTCAAAGACTTGACTATGGGCTCTTGCATAATCGTTCTAAGGGATCTGCGGAACTTTGTACTTTTGCTCGAGTAAACGTAGCCTCTTTCAGAGACCAATGGTAACCATATCCATCTACTTACCTACGACGCGCATAATTGCATTTACTTCCATCACAGTTTCCCAAGCCAACCCAACGGTGCGCTAGTAAAGGAGAGACCTACGGTGGCCCACCAATTCGATAAGCTGCTGTAACTATTTTTTCATCTGTTCACTGGGAACCTCGCCCCGCGTCTCCACCGCGATTATACGAAATTCATTCCGCTCGATAAACCGACCGATCGAAGATCACGCGAGCGATAAATTGATCTGTGACAGATCCCATCCCTCCCGTAGCCCATTCTCACCCCATCGAAGGGTGCAGTTACCCACAATACACCTATTACAACGAAAACACGTTATTAAACTTTCCCCCGAATCCTTCCGAACTTGAAATTCGCCGTATTCATAATCCTCCTTCGGGAGCCACTTCCGTGCCCCCGAATTTCACTAAATCGATCTGTTAATCGCGCCGACGCGTACTTAACAGCTCTCAGCCGTGGCTCCCATAGCCGTGGCAGAAAAAACCTGACCCCAAATTTCTTTTTTTACGCCACTATTCTCGGATCCCGCGGCGCAGCACCCTGCAGGTCGGCCACGCAATTGGTCCGGCCTCGTACAATGAATTATCTGGACGATCCTCCCTCCCCTGGCCCGAACCCCGGGTCGATTTTTTCTCAAAAAAGGCACCGTCCCGCTGTGCAATTTTGTCGGCCACGACCAATTGGAGAGCAGCCCGCGAAAACGGCCACGCCACTGGTCGAAAGCTGGCAGACCTTCGAACTGGTTTCTCTTCTTCTTATTCCGCTTCCGGATCAGTCGCGCCAGCAATGGCCGGACATCACTCCGAGCTGCCTCTCCTTTTGTCACCTTATCTCATTGTACGAGTTCCCTCGCCCGTTACTTTTCGCGTCCTCTCACGATGGTCGCCTCGTTAAAGCAAATATCCTGCGAAAATCGCCGCTTCGAATCGTCACTTCCCCTTCCGGTGCTAACAACTCGAAGGACCGCGGCGTTTGCCTAAGCGAACGGACGATTGATTCGTAGCTTGGTCAGGGATCGTTCCTCTTCGATGGTCTCAGTTTTTCATTTACTTCAACTCGGATGAGTAGAATACCTTTGTTCTTGGTTTAGGGGGACTTTATTGGGCAAAGATTTGATGAGCTCTTTGGCTAGCACAGTGGGAATTACAGATTTTTGGAGCGAGTAGTTTTGTAAACAGTTTAAATGCTTGCGATGAGATCTGTGCACGTTTGAATACCTGTAGTGGAATATTTTTATGCACAGTGGATCGAAGGAATGGAAGAGTTTGTGATCTTTATCGATCACAAATCCACTATTCAAAGAAGCAAATCTTTATTCGTGAGTACCTTGCTGAGTCCAAGTACTAATAAGCTTCTCGAATGGGGCAAACATGAAAGCATTCCATGGTACACTTGCTGAAGATTTGAGCAGTCTATCGGCGACATTGATTCGCGCGTTAAGTAGCAGGTAGAATTAGTTCGTGTTCTCAGACAGAAGACAGCGAGAGTTCAAGCCCATCGAGCAGCGCGAAAATCCTCGATACCGCGCCATTAGTGTTGCCTCCTCTTTCCCATTTAATTACACGCTGGGAGCACGACCAAGCTCCCCGTAAAGTGGCACCAAAGTAGCGTTCAAGTTCCCGAAGTTACGCCGTTGCCAAACGAGCGCGCATAACTGGCTCGCGGCGTTCTAACCTCAGACTTGACTCAGAACCGAGGGAAAATCTAAAAACGACGCGTATCCTCCCTGTTCCCCTGAACTTGGTCTCCAGTAAATCGTATTTATAGAAGGTCCGAGGCAGCGTGTACGCGCCACGTGGTTTACACACGCACAACCCTCGAATATTAGATTATAACGGGTGACCGTGGCCAAGGAAATCGAGGGAAATACACGCGGCCGAATATAATTCACTCCGTACCACCCCATCGCAGGAGATCTGCAACTAAACACCTCCTCTGGCGTCGGCGTGATTTCACGTCCAGGGATTTGCAACCTGCCCACGGTTTTCGCGAGCTTTCGTATTAATGTTCTTTAAAAAAAAAAGATCGGAAGTATTGCCCCACAATTCGTAAATGGTCACTATGAACGCTCAGAATCTGAAAGTTCGTTTTGAACAAAATTTCCCGCAGCAGAACTGATCGTTTGAAGAGGCGTGCCCGATTTGAAAGTGTATTATTCAAAGACTCCCGCCATTCAAAATGATAAATTAGACTTCTCTCTTCGAAATATAAACAGAATTGAAGGGCCCAATGGAAAACAGGCGTATGCCACCGTTTTATAATTGTTTACACTGCATTGCAGGAACGAATTAATGGACAAAGAAACGAAAATTGCTTTCCACTGACCCTCTCAATTCTAAAAATGATACTGGATGGGTGCTCGTCAATAGTCAATTGTTTAAGAAAGTCTGTACAGTAATTCCTAGGAGAGAGTTCCCAAAGTTGACCGTCCCTCCGGGCTTCAGCAAGTGCCCAAATAATTGTCGAAGTACCTACTTGGCCATGCAGACCCAAAGCAGGAAGTAGAAGCCGGGCAAGTGAGTGTTCCAAACCCTAGCAGCATCCCGCATGAGGAAGAAAGAGAGCCCGACGAGTTGACCCTTGCTCCTCGCGATTAGCGAAACGTTAACCGCAAAAAGGGACTGTCAGATCGCAAGGAGACGCGGTCAGGTTGACCCCTCGTCGGCGATGCACCCTCCCGGACAGGGAGACGCGCCGTGGATGGTCCACGAAAGGGGGGTAGATCGCACCTTGGCAAGTGGAAGAAGGTGGCGCAGAGTGACCCTTGGTCAGGTAGCCGAGCCGAGAGTCGCCGGATCCCCTCTCTGACAAGTGAAACGGCCGACAAAGCGTATAATAATGCGAGCAGATTATCGCCCCGAAGGGTGTTCGCACCTTGGAAGGAGGGACTCGGACAATAGTGGACAATGGACCTGGAAACCGAGACTGCAAACAACATAAATTTTCCTCCGGCGGCTAGCATTATGCTTGGACTCTGTGTCCGGCTAGACACTTTCATTCTTCCTTTATTTCTTTTACCGTCGAGTACCCGGGGACAAATAACACCGTACCAAGGCGCTTTTCCGGAGGCCCAGGTCCCGGGCAAGCCTATTCCGCAGTGCTTGTAAATCCATTACCAGCCGAAAGTCGAAGTGCCCCTACCCTTTCTTCCGCTGTTGCGATTTCAACGGCGTCGTTCTCATTCCAGCCGGCGTTTTTGCCTGGCACCGGTGCCGCGAATTAGCATCGAATGATTTCGTTAGGCACTCGTTTCGATTCCTTTTCATCCACCCATGTGGAACACTCCAACCGTAATTGGATGATTATAAAATACCGTTTACTGCTTCCATGTTACTTCCATGGAAGACAGCCTCTGAGGAGCTATCATACTGATTAACGATCCCACTTAAACCCGCATCATTCCCGATGCTTCGCCGCTGCACAGACATTGTCAAAAGCAACGCAAATTGACGTCAATCTGCCGCACGGCGTCCTTGATGCAGGTCCCTCGATCCGATAAAGAACGCGACTTACCTATACACGGTTTCGCGGTCTTAACCCCGTTTTAAGGGATCTCCCACGGCGGCCAATAAGCCGGGTCGTCGGGCTTCGCGAACGAACCCGACGACATCGTATTTCAGCCGAAATTGCCTAGCGGCAGATTGGACGGACGATATACAGCCCCCGTCGTTGAGTTCGGGAAAGATAGCGAGGCTGTATCGACATCGACTCTGCCCTAGCGTCCAAGGATTTAAGGAAAGCCCCCGGTGGATGGCTAATTAATTTCTAGTCCGTAGTAGCCGCCGTTTCTTCCACGTAATGGGTTTAATCACTTCTGCCTTCGACCCCCCACCCGCGGCTCGCATCTCGGCTCGCGAGAGGCCCCGCCGTGTGTACCCTGGGCAAAGAGGAATTACGCGATCGCCGCGTTGTTAACTCAGGTCCAGAAATAACGGGCCGCGCCGCGGCAGCGCGAGCGCCTACCTTCTTATCTTATCAGGCGACTATTTCCAAACGAAATCGGACGGCAATGTTCTCCTCGCGGGCGGAAAGCACCGCCGCGGCCAGCGATTGCGCCACGCCGTTTACCAAGCGGTGTTTAAAGCCGGTGGAAATGGAGCGGGGGCATTTTTGATCCGGCTACCCAGTAGCGACAGGTGGCGCCATCTACCTCGCGGGCAGAGTTGGGCAAAATGTAATCTAATTACAAATTACGATTGAAATGTAATTGTGCGATTCAATTACAGATTACTTTCTGTAATCGTTCATTTTGTCAACCACAATTACATTGTAATTGTCCTGCACACTTGCAATTACATTGTAGTTGTGCAGGGTAACTACATTGGAGAGTAATTACATTGCAATTGTAATCGAAATTTTGCCGCGCAATGACATTGCAATTGCAATTGTGCGAAACAGTTCCATAGTTATTAAATTGTAACTATTTGATCGTAGTTACAATTGAACAATCCGACAAGCTTAAAAGGACATTACTTTCATAATACATATCTTTTATTCGATGTGTCGAGGAGATTGCACCGCTTCCGTTATGTAGTTTATAAGTAGGTGTTCACTTGAGAGTGAACAAGTGGACACTACGTCCGAGAGTGACTGACGGAGAACGACTTTTAAAGGCAAAACTCAATCCATCGCGGCGGCAGCGGATCAGACGCGGTTCGCGCTGGTCTGTGGGAACCTTAAACTCTCAGACAGCGGACGCGATGTGTCTTCCTTTCGAGTGGATACATAGTAATATTACTATCCGACAGTTGCTTCCGAAATACGAACCAGCTTCGTATTCTGAAAGTGCTATCGCGAGACAGACCGAAAGGGATGGTCGAAGGACGAGACCTTCACCTTAATTAATTTTTATGAACAGGGTTCACTACTGTGGAAGACGAAAGATACTGATAAGCAGAGGTTTTTAGGTGTCCGCCTCCGATCACTTTGGTTTTTGGATATGTTTTAGAGGACTGAAAAATAACAAGTATGCTTTTTATTTTGGACCGTTTGCATATCTAGGGAGTGAAACCACCCCTCAAAGTTCATAAGAAAAGGTACAAATGTAACTGATGAAAATATGCCCCAAGTGTTCTGAAGTATTAAGCTACAAATCCTGTAACTGCAGTTCCAACGCTAATTCAAGTCCTCTTGCAAAATTAGCCAGCTATCTATGTAATTGTTCTCTTTCTTGGTATTTAATGATGTTTAGCGCATCTCTCAGTACCCGTGTTGCCGAAAATCACTAAAAATTTAATATTTCTTTCTAAAAAATTGTTCGGTTTTTCATTTTTTGTTATTAATTTATTATTATAGGAGGTGTCATAAATGCTTTTAATTTGTTTACAATTTATGATCCTTTACTGAAATTAATATTTTTACACCATTTTGACGAAATCATGACTGACTAAGAATTTGGCATCTATAACAAAACTTTAAAAAATGCTATTGTTTTCGCAGCAACAACTATTTGCTAATGGTAATCGTAATTGTAATTGTTTTGCACTGTGGGGCAATTACAATTACCCTTACAATTGTAATTCTGCCCCACAGTTACATCTAACAATTACAATGTAATTGCTCTGAACAATTAAAATTGTAATTGGGATTACACTGTAATTAAAATTACACGTAATTGCAAATTATACTGCAATTGCTAAATCGATTGCATGTAATTGCAATTACTTTTTAGTCGGAATTACTCTGTAATTGGAATGAAAGTAATTGATTACGTAATCAATTACAAATGTAACTGATTATCCGCACCTCTGCTCGCGAGTACTCGGCGCACCGACGACTTCCTAGTGAACATTCCGATATTTGCAAGCCTGTCCTCCCCGGCGTCGAAGAAACGGACCCCGATGCTCCACTTAAAATACCACCGCCTCTCGCGACGCATTCCCGCAGCGGCCGCCTCCCCCTGGCTTCTCAAACCTCGCGGGTGAAGGCCCGTGGAAGACATCGCCACTAACGTGACTCGTGTCACGACGCACTTTTTTGCGCGGCTTCGCGTGCTTCTGGGACGAAAAGTCGGCGCCCCTCGGCGCGCGCGGCCGCGAGACTTCTTACCTGGCCACGTGCTCGGCCCTCCGAGGAGATACCGAGCGCGGGCAGGGCGAAGGGAGGACGAGGAGGACGGGGAAGAGGGTTAGGCCACGCGCCAGCCGCCCCAAAGGTTAATCTAAGGAATCAAATCGAAGTAGTTTTTTGCCGAGTGCCACGGGCGCACGCGATGATAGGAGGAGGACGGGTAGAACGAGGTGCTCGACGGATAGGAGAAGGGATGGTGGAGAGAGAGCACGGGGATGCTGGAGAGGAAGATGGCTGAAAGGAGAAGGGCTTCCGACGGGCCGCATCAAAGACAATATTTAACGCGCGCGGCATAGAAAACGCGCATATGCCGTGCACGTGCCGGCAAGGGCGCGTAAAACTCACTTTGTTTGCTAAATAACATCCTCGAAAGTGCCTCGGCCCGATACCGCGGCTCCCGGGGAGGCTTTGCAGGACGCCGCGGCGCGAGGTGTCCTGCTATGCGGGCGTAATTGCGTCAATTAACGAGTCACGCTTTCGAGCCGCTGATAAAATTGCTTTCCCGAGGCAAAACGCTGTTTTGCCGGCGCGTGCAGCGATAAACTTGCCTCCGCTCGCTGGGCGACGCGTCCCGACGACCACGCGTCGCGTCCCCCTTCGAGAAATGGGCAGCGCTTCGAGCTTTTTCGGCGGTGGTCTCGCGTTATTTGGATTACTCTGCTGTACTATTCCGCGTTGGACTTGCTTCAAGCGAGAACCGAGTTGGCAGATAATTGGGGAGTTTTTGGTGGATGAATTCAGTAAGACTGTGGCTTTGTTTGAATTCTGGATATGGTTAGCTGGGCGAGTAGATAATTAGTAATGTTTCGGGGAGTTTGGAATAAGTAAATTAGTGATTAATTATTTGTATTGGCTTAGTTTGTTAAATGGTGGATTAAAAAGGGAGGTTCCTTGTCGCGTTGGATATGAAAGCTGTTGCAGATTTATTTATCGAGTCCGTTAACTGAATTTTAAAAATTCTTTCTATAGAAAATGACAGCGTTATCGTGAAAAGGTCTGAAACTTTCATCTTCCCTTTTTCGTTTCACGTGCAGTGCATTCGTGTTTATCGGAGCATATTAAACTTCGCTGTTTCCACCTACATTGTTGATGGAAGTAAATGAATAACATCGCGGACATTTTTAATATTTTTCTGACATTTTCTCTGCCCACACCGACACGTATCGTACAGAGAAACAATAATTCGAGCGTGACGGAGACGACCTGTTCAGCACTTTATTCTCTGGCTCTGTAGTTAATATTTCCTTCGATTCAATGCTGTTTTGTATTCAAACAGCAGCTGCTTCGACATTCCTTGGATAGCGTCATCTCCGCAACGTTAACGCGTACGCTCGAAGCAGGATTCGTGTCATAATTGGGAATTGTATTGTATTTAACATGTGGCTTGATTGTTCATTGACGCGTGAAAAATGTAATCGAGGGAACAGACACGAAGACGAATTGAACCCAATGAATGTGCTGGGAGAAGGAAACAAATTTGGAAAGAAAGGACATAACTAGTAACCCTATAAAGGATTATAAAATTAATAGGTGGAAGAGGAACTTGCAATCCAAATTGAAAATTACTTCGCTTAATCACGTGAAAATCGATTTCTATTTAAACTGGCTTCATGCGCAATAAGTCCATCGTTATCACGAATTTGGAATTCATTTACTTCGCGTTTCCTCGAGACAAACAAATCCACCTATAAACCTTTTCGTACTACAATAAGTATCAGACTTTCCTCCCACATAAGTGTCTCCCGTCCCAATTGCCACGCGACAAATATTTTTTCTAAAATCACACCGAAAATCCGCACACACGCAAGCTCCATCTGTCACTGTCAATGGAAAGTTACCGGGCCGCGTCTGCATTTCGCGGCGCGGCCCGGCGAAACGGAGTTTTATCAAAGCGTAACCGTAAATCGCGAGGTAATTGTGCCTCGCATTTGCCGTTCGACGGGCCAGCAAACGCGTGATCTATTTACTTCATTGCATACATACGCCGAAGGAGCCAGAACGTAGATGATCGCGATGTAAACAGGAGACGTACGTCAACCGTTAGGAAGAGTATAATCCGCATTCGCAAACAGAAATTTAAAGCCTCGCGCGGCCGCTAAAATCGAGCCCCCTCTCCTTCTCCGTTACAAAGACACCACAGAAGTACAATTTCTCTCACCCCCCCTCGAGCCACTTCCAAAGTGGAAAATGGATACCCTCGATGACATTCAGAAAAAAAGAGAGAAAATTGCCGTGGCAAGATGCGATTGAAAACGACGATCGGTTAAAGGGGACGCGGGACTGCCATTATCGCCACAAGCATGCGTCAATGTTCGACTCTCCGAAGGAACTTTAAAGTTGGACTCTCCAACTGTTGCGAGACTCACCTCTAGGATCTCACGCGATGCTCGACGCACGCACGCTCGTCCGCGAGTTTTCTCCGTGCCATCGAATGCACGATGGATCAGGGGACATTGGCCACACGTATCGTCACCCTCCATCACGACCATCCCCTCGAAACGATTAGTCTATCAACACGCGAATACTCGTCGAGCCCCACACGCCGTCCGTACGATTTCACGATTCGGATTCCGTACCAGGCACGCGTGCATCGAAATCCCCGCGGAACTTTGTCCTCTTCGACACTGACGAGGCCCGATGGTCACTGACGAGAGCTGGCCCAATCATGGCGGACGATCCGCGCGCTCGAAGCCGCGACGTGTCCGGCTCGTTAAGGAACTCCACTGTGACACCTGTCCGGGCGTGCCTCCGCAGCGTCGATCGCCACTGGCCGATCGAGATCGCCGATCGATCGACCCAACCGTCGGAAGGAAGGAGACGTCGCGAGACGGAGCAACGGGGTTAATCGTCGGAGGAATATTCCGGTATCTTTTCGCGACGGCGTCATCGCGCGAACTAAAGAATATCGCAGTTGTAATTAAGAAAACGGAGCCGCCGCCGTCGCCGCCACCGCTGCTTTCCGTCGGCGGCGAGGGGGGTGCCAGGGGGGAGGGCGACGCGTGGGAGGGTGTTCGGCGTCGGGGGTGTAGGCAGACGGGGGTGGAAAAGTCTGTGAAAAACGCGCGCATGACAATGCCGCCCCTCCTTACTCGCCCCACCCCACCCCCTCGAGCTCTTCTTTCTCCACCTCCACCTTGGCCGCCTCCTTCCTCTTCTTTTTCTACCCTCGACGGGCCGACGGGTGGGGGTGTCGGGGACTAATTAAAAATTCAGCCCGCGACGGAGTCCTCCGAAGACGTTGGCCTGCTATCCCGCTTTTCCCGCCACCCACCCCCCGTCGTCCCTACGCTTTCATTCATTCCTTCTTTCCCTTTCTCTTTCTTCCTGTACCCTACCGCCTCCCCTTCCCCGGACCCCCCTTCCTCGTCGCTCCGCCGCGTCTTTCCGCGTCGCCTTCGAGACGTGCACGCGTCTTTTATTTTCCTCCGTCGCGGCCACGCGACCGCCGCCTGATTCTCCACCCCCGTTTCTTGCTACGGAGCGAGATCTTCGCGGCAGGTTCGCGAGAGAGGCGGGAGTGAATGAGGATAAGGTAAATGTACCAATGACTAGCCATGTACCAACGCATGGCCACTGATGCAGATATTAATTATTATTAAGCTATGTGTATCAATCAGGCACAATACATTGATTAATTCGTGTTATATAATCCTTAAACTTCATACCCTAAAAATGATTTTCATGAATATTATGTTTAAAACACTTAAAAAATTGTTTGAAATCTCACAGTAAAGGCGCACGACGAATTTTGCTAGATTCTTCAGAATTTGCTAAGGAGAAAGCGATGTTTGTTAAGCGAATAATTTGTGTAATATTGGGTTTCTTTATACGAACGAATAACTTATGTAAGCCTAAGAGTATTTAAAGCAAGTAATTAACGCGGTATTTCGCATTTAGATTGTATTTTATGTAAAAAATACTTGGCTATATATCGGTACATAATATTCGTGTCTGACCCAATTACTAACCAAGCGTCCATGTATAGGGCCGGTCGTGATTTAGTATACTCGACGATTTGTACCAGAGTATAATAAGGAGTATTTTTGAAGAGTATAAAGAGTTTTCATTAGGTATAAGTTGAGACTAATAGATAAAGCGTAAATAAAATTATTGGTGTAATATTTAAAAAAGTAAATATATACATTCATTCAATTTTTTACGCGTTTTCTATTGTCTAGATACATACCCTCAAATTGTTAATTATGCTTTAAGTAATATATAATAATTACGTTGTAAAATAGAAAAATGAAGAAAGGACAAAGCAAAGTGAAAAGGAAAGTGTCCAAAAAGAATTATAATCAAGACGACGTTAATAATGCACTTGAACAAGTGAAAAATGGTACGAGTACACGTGAGTACACGTATAAAATACGAAGTACCAAGAAGTACTTTATATGCCAAGCATAAAAATATTATACTTGTACAAGCTGCGAAAGGTCTACCAACATATTTCACCACAGACGAAGAGAAAAAGATCGTTGATTGGATTTTTTATTGCAATGACAGAGGCTTCCCGGTTACAAAATCACAATTATCGTGTTGCGTGGAAAAACTTGTTACCGAATTAGGGAGGAAAACACCTTTTAAAGATAATCAGCCAGGAAGGCATTGGTATGAAAGCTTTTGCCGAAGGCATAAACAAATAACAACAAGAGTGTCGCAAAATTTATCAGTTAGCAGGGCGAAAGTGACTGAAAGTGTTCTGAGAGAGTGGTATCAAGAAGTGGATAGTTACCTATATCAATTAAATTTAATGAATACACACCCATCTAGAGTTTATAATCTGGATGAATCTGCATTCTTCTTGGTACCTGCAGGTGACAAAGTATTAGCTCGCAGATGTTGCAAAACAGTTTGTAAAGTCACCACTGGTGATGAAAGGGAGAGTTTAACAGTATTGTTTACTATTAATGCTGCAGGCACCATGTTGCCTCCACTAATATTATTTTGGAACGAAAGAATACCATCATCTACAATGAAGAATTTGCCAACTGAGTGGGTAGCATGTATTACAGAGAAAGGATGGATGACTGGAAACAGTATTTATAATTATATTGCAACGCAATTTTATCCATGGTTGATTAAGAATAATATAGACTTTCCAGTTGTTGTATTTTTAGATGGTCATTCGTCACATATGACACTGCCCCTATCTCAATTTTGTAAACAGCACAAAATAGAAATAATAGCTTTATATCCTAACTCCACTCACTTGCTGCAATCTTTGGATGTTGCAGTCTTCCATCCCTTAAAAGTACAGTGGAAAAAGGCTCTTCATACATGGAGGATAGACAATGCAGATCAGAGGCACAGAAGAGAGCATTTTGCTCTGATTTTAAAAAAATGCGCTTCATTCTATGAGCCATTTCTCTGAAATTATTAAGAATGGTCTCAGAACTTGAGGGCTGTCACCATTTTCAGCACGTAGAGTCAATTTTGACATCTTTAATGAAAAACACGACGAACTATCGAATAATAAAGAAAAAGAAGAAACTATGAAGCATCTCCAGTATTTTGAAAATATATTAGATGCTGAAGATCTGGAGGATTTTAGAAATGCAATTAGAAATAAGACTTGGCAAGTTTCCAATGAACGAAAACAGGGGCCTCTTTCGCTATTGGCTAAAAATGAAAGAATTATGTGGTATAGGTATATTCAATTACAATTACAATTCAGGATATTACTGATAATATTAATTTGATGAATAATTTGATAAAGTTACAAAATATTGTAAGATTGTACAAACGTACCATTACGTACATTCAATTTAGGAGAAAAAAAATCGATACTGAGGAATGTTTAACAAGTAGTAATGAAGTAAGGATGGAGTTAAGAGATCCTTGTACTGCTGGTAGTCTACAGTTTTCGGAATCGAACATTGAACCTTGTGCTTCTAACAGTCTACATTTTTCGGATTCGAACATTGAACCTTGTGCTTCTAGCAGTGTACATTTTTCGAGTTCCAACGTTGAACCTTAAAAAATTAAGCACGCTGCGATAGAAGAGAAGAGGAAAATTAACAACGAAATAAAAAAGTTAATATCTAAAAAGAAAAGGATTAAATAAAGACATATTGTTAGTATTAAGTTATAGTATTTATATACTGTGTAATTATTATTATTATATATAATATATGTTCCTACTTAATTGTATATATATTAACATATATTAAAAAAATATTTTCTTATAGAAACAGTTTTCAAGCTACTTATTCTCCCAACTAAACTATTAATCTGTTAACGTTTCATTAACCTGTACAACTTTTTTTATATATAGTACGACGTTTTTCTTATTTTCTTAACGACCTTTAGAATAAATCACAATTCTATTGGTATTATAATCATTTCTAACGGGTCATAAAAGGTATGGCTATGTACTGGGACAGTGAAATTTAGACACGTATTCATTGATTTTTTTTATATGCCAGAAATGTAAAAATGAATGCACGACAATTTTTTTTTAAATAAAGGAATATCCAGTCTACCTATTAAATACAAAGAAGCTTAGGATAACATTAGTTTTTTACGCGATATTGGCAATATATTCTTGAGGTGGCCTTAGCTGGCCAGTCATTGGTACATTTACCTTACGGTGGATGGATGCGGCAAGCCGAACGTCAGTTCTGTTTGGTTGGAACTATTCGTTCTTCTGATCGATGCGAGCTTTCGTTAGGGGATGAACACCTTCGCGACTGGGTTAAGGGCAGAGACGGCGCCGAGCGTTCGCGGAGGAATAAGGGCGAGATGGTGAAGTGATTAGCATCGAAGTGGAGCGTGCTGGACTCGCGTGACTACGCTGCTAACGATTTATGGCGACTCGATCGGGAACGGGGATCGTGAGCTACAAATCGAGTGGATTTGTCGATGATCGTTTACACGAGCGACACCGGCGGCTTTTAATTCGCTTCCGCGAGCGGACTGCGCGACTCGCGGCGTGATCGATCGAGGAGGAAGAGATCCGTCGATCGATTCTGTCGCTGGATCTCTGCGCTCGAATGCTTGCCCTCGCTATCGTCGAAATAATCCGAACGCGACTAATTTCCAGTTTCTTGTAATCTTTGCGGAGCCACTTTGCAGCCGAAGCCACGAGTGGAATTGGTTGGAGGGAAACTCGGATACTATGCTTCTTTGAAGGTTTCAAATAGCGTAAGAGTAATTACTACAGAATTCGGATAGAATTGAAGCCTTGCGTAGTGGCATTCTCTACTTCTCGCAGGAGACATGCTGCGGACGTCAAGTCCGCTTCTTTTGCAGGCGTTTCGCGACAAATTGAATATCGCAGAACACAGTTCTAGCGAGCCGTGAATTGACTATGAAATTACGATCTTCCCAAAACAATGCAGTGCACCTAGAAAAGCCAGAGGGAAGAAGAACCGAGTATCGAGCAGAAAGAATCTGAACGATTCGTCTGGAAATTTAGCTCACTGTCGCGTCGCCGAACTTTCTCAGAACTTCACGTTTACAATCAACAGAGAACTTTTCGAATCGTCTGAGCAAACGTCCCGCCAGACACCGAGAAACACTGCGAAGAAGCCCGTGCGTGGAGGAGCTTCGCTCTACTTTTCAAGTTCAGCGTACGCGTTTCGCGGAAGGCGCGCGTCGACGCGCCCAACGCCGATCGCACGATCCCAAAATACTGACGCCTGTTCCGGTCAAGCGACGCAGCATCCGTCAGCCGCGAGCAGGCAAAAAAGCAACGGTCTTTCTCCGGGTGGCACTCACCTTGCGCGATCCTGACCGCGGGCATTTTGATCCTCATGGTGGCGTTCTCGATGTTCGTGGCGCGTTGCACGAGCTGTCTCAAGGTGCGTTTCCTTCGCGCGTCCAGGACGGAAGGGTGTCGGTTGCCGGAGGAAGGTCGTGGTGATCGGCCGCGGTTTCCCTCCGTGTTTGCGATATCTGTTCCGCGGGTGGCGTGAAGAGACAGGGGGGGAGGCCGACGACCACGCTGAAAGGAAAAACAGTTCCCTCGGGCCGGGGAAGAAATGTCGACGATCGTCACGCTTCAGCCCTCCACCCCCTCACCACCGCCCCACGGTGTTGCCTCTATTAAGCAAGTCCATCCGACGTTTCACCTGTTTCCACGTTGGAACAACTTCACTGGCTCGCGGGGTCCCTGCTACTTGTCCAACGAGCCCCCCTTTACTTCGGCCGCACTTCAGCTGCCTGCCGATCTCTCCTGGCCTGCCTTCGGCCGCGTAAACGTTCGTCTCGAGGCGCACTTGTTCGTCAACTGACGTTGGTCCTCATGTTCGTCGCCGACCAGCGGTCTGCACGGCGCGTTCGCGACAGTCGGCGGCACACGTTGCGGCGCACATACGACGTATCGGCAGGGCGCCGTAACCGAGATCGACGCGATCGGCACGAGGACTGGAGGAAGAGCGCTCGTGGCGTGCACAGGTGCTGGGTGTCTTCGCCGGCCGGCGGTGACGTTGCCACTGGGTACGCGCGATCACCGTGCGTTCCTCGGGATCAACGAGTCCAAGCCCCGTGAACAATCGGCTCGCACCGTACAGGATCCTCGAGCCTGGCTTGCCCCGGTATCACCTTGCACGACGCTGCCAGAAACCGATATCACTGCTCGCCAATCCCCCGGCCGTCGCGTGTCCGACAGTCCGCACCGCGTCACGGTTAACTCGCGATCATCCGCACCGGATCCGTTCCGTCGATCACCTTTTTTCCCTCTTCACTGCTCACCTTCCCGTCGTGCGGCAACGCGAACGAGGAAAGATTTCACGGGTGGCGGAAGGGGGTGGGTGGACCTGGAGGGGGGAGGTCGAAGAGAGGAAAAAAAAAAAAGGAAAACAAACAAGTGCTCGTGCCGCGCGGCAACTGTCCGCCCCGTGACCGAGGCAACACACGCTGTGCGCGTCTTGTCCCGTTGGGCCCGCCGAAATTCACGGGAATCACCGCGCGCTACCGGTTTTCGAAACTATCGCCGTCCGTTAGGCATCACCGCACGGCCGGCCGTCTCCGTGGAGCCGACGACGACGGCGACAAGGATGCTGGTCCCACGTCCTTCCGGTGGTGTACGCCGCGTACGACGTGTCGTTGGGAGGACGACGCGTGCCCTGGCCGCCCTCGACGGCCTGGTGGTCTGACGTGTGGCCTGACGCGCGGATGCTGGATGCCTGATGCCGGCGTGGACCAGAGCGACGATGGTCCAGCATGGGTCGTATCTCTGAGTGGACTGTGCCGGACGGTGCGCCTAGTCGTACCGTGCGGGACCTGGTGTGTCGGGCACTGCGCTCGCTTCGGACGCGCTCGGTTCGCCTCGGCGCCGAGGCCGGACACCCCACGCGCTCTCGGGGTAGTTTTCACCCCCGTGGTGGGGGTAACGCGCTTCCCCTCTCTCGCTCTCCCTCTCTCGCTCCCTCCCGCCGCGGTGCGGCCGACTCTCTCACGATCGCATGCCGACTCTCTCTGTCCGCACACGGGCCATCCGCTCGCCTCTCTCGGTCTCTCTCCCTTCCCCCGGCGTGCACATATAGCCGCGTGTACACCGGTGTGCGCGCCAGCGTACGTCGCTTCCCGTCCCTTTCCCGCCCCTCCTACGCTCTCTTTCTCTCTTCTTCCCCGCGGCTGCTTCTCAGCCCACCACCTCGGTCGTTCTTCTCTGTCCAGGCTGTGTGCGCGCGTGCATGTGGCCCGCGCGTGTGTGCCTGCGAGCTTCGTGTGGCAGGAGAAGAGTTTCGCCGGAGACACAGCGCGCGAGATCCTCTCGTGGGTATCTGTCAGAGGGTAGCCACGGTTTTCTTTCATTTTTTCTCTCTCTCTCTCTTCTTTTTTTTCCCCCGAAAGCCACCCCTCGCTGGTTTCTCTCCCTCTCGCGCCTCGACGGGCACGATGATCGCTCGTCGCTGATCACTCGGTTTACTGCTTAACGGTTCCCAGGTTCCCGCCGCTGCGCGCAGGGAGCTGGATGCGAGAGAAGTTTTCGGGAATACCCGGGTTCGGCGGATGGTTCCGGGGTCGTCTCGCCGTTAAGGATGGGTCAGGGCTTCAAATTGCCCGGATAATTTCTGTGCGTGGTAATGCAGCCTGGAGCGGAGCCAGGCTTTTGTTGACGATCGGTGTCACATTAGTCGCACTCGCGTTACCGCGGTTCGTTCTAAGCTCGACGCGTCTTGGGATATTCCTTGCGAGTGGACGGTCATCGTTGCTGGATTCGCTTCTATCAATATTTACTGTGTTTTGATTTTGTATTCGTCCCGGGGGGAAATGATTGGTAGTGGGAGCGTGAGCGCTTCACTCGCAACACTGTATCCAACGTGAATGGGAGTACGGAATTTGAAGAAAGTTTGCATCGAGGTCGCCATTGTTTTAATCTGTGCTAAAATTCTACCGTGAAATTGGATTGTAATTAAGTACATAACGTCAAGCACTTAGGACCTTAATCGTAACCTTGATTAGCTCAAGCGTCATTTTGATTCTTCAATAAATTACCGACACGTACATTAGAACACTCTTACCGCGCAATCCAGCTCCACACCACCGCCCGCAATTCGTCCCACAGTATCCCCGAGGATAACCAAATCATTGAAAACAGTCCATTGATCGCTTCACGGATCGATCCACGATCCCGCAAACCGTTCGTTCGTCTCGTAGAACGCGTCGCACACATCGCGACGCCATCCGAAAGGTATATACCTACACGTCGGTACGAACAATGATCTCAGCGTATCCGTCACTCACTCTAGGAACGACTCCATGGATCCGCGGCGTGATTACCGATGCACGCTCGGTCCCCTTCGAACTTCCCGTAAACACGTACACCGTCGAATCGCAGAGAAAGTGGAGTAGACGAGTGTACGCAAGAAGGTACCTGCTCTCTCACATTAATTATTCCGTGACTGAACCCTTCATCCGCGGTGGGATCGATACCCGCGACGCGGATCTTTCCACGGGATTACTCGTCCGAGGATCTCGATCCTCGAGGCGGACAGGCAGCCGTGACGTGGACGGGCGTCGACGAGCGAGAAACAGGCGTAACGAATGGAAAGCGGAGGAGGCTCGCGTTATCCTCGGTTTTAACGTTCGTCCGTCCACGAAGAGGCTGGAAGCAGGAACCCGGTTGCGGAAGGACACCTAATTCCCGGGAAGGCGCGCGTGTATCGTTTCCACGACGAGGGACCCGCGACATCGCCCTTTAATCTCGCCCCCGCCCTCCTCTGCTCTGCCTTCGGTCCAGAAGCGAGCAGCAGGGAGGGCAACGGGTGCCGAAAATGTTTCCCAGGCTCCGGGGACGCACCTACTTGGGGGAAGGATCTGAAGTGACTTTTAACTAACCCCGAGGAATTATCTGCTGCGGCTCCTGCAACAGATCCCTGGGTCCTGGACAGTGTTCTCTGGACCTGTCCGACGTATCGCCGGCAATCTGTGGGTCGACGGCGTTTGGCCGCGCTGCGTCGTGCACGGACTGCAAACTCCGTTTCCGTTTCCACTCCTCCTGGAAGCTTATGCATATTCCCCGATCCTTAACCTCCATTTTCACTCAGATTATAGAAAATAGACGCGACATCTTGTAGGTTCTTCTTAAGCCGGGAATCCACCTTAAAGCTAAGCTGCGCTATGCTAAGCAGAGTTTTAAGAAATTAGCTTCTATACATCCTTATGGAACCAATTCCACCAAAAGTTAAACTGTGTTTTTGATGTTTTACAGCACAGCTAGAAATAGCATAGCATAGTTTAAGGGGTCTCCCTACTTTGATGGCCCGAAAAGAATGCGGTACTTGGGACATTCTTTTTAAGAGAAACCCTCTGATTATATTAATTAAAATCTTTATGCCTATATTTGTACATATTTATACTATGACATTTAGACAGCATTTAAAAGAAAAATCAATTTAAAAAACCCTACCTAAAACGCGTTCTTCTCAAAACGAAGTTTTTCGAATTCGTTAGCATGATATCTCCAAAACCAATCACCCGATTTACTTCAAACTTGGTATATATCTTCAGTAGATGTCCCATTCTCGTTGGTACTAAAACTAAGTCGGTTTTCGCAAAATTAGGCTTCTGCGACTCAAAAAAGCAGCGAATTTTTTGCAGAAATCGATCTCTGTTTTAGACGCTGCAATTGTTTTTTTTACTTTTCCATATTCCTTATTTAATCTAGTTCAGACGATAGCCACGTTTATAAGGATTAAACAAACTTTTAAATTTTCTATTTTAGACAACTACAACGACTGATTTTATGCTAACCATGCGCATATGATTTTTGTAAGGCGCTCTATTTGAAACACTATAACTTCGGACATAACCACTATTTTTGCAGACAATTTTTATTTTCGTATTCTCTAAAGATTAACAAACAAAGCCACCAAGCTGGAAGTAAATACATTTAATGGTTTCGTTTTAAAAAATTCCCAAATTTTGCATCATTTTTCGTCCATTCGAGGTAGGGAGACCTCTTAAACTTAGCTTCCGCGTGAATTCGCCGGTTTTATAGGCGTTCGAAATTGTTCTTCCATTCCTAGAAATCGCACGATTGCAAATCTCGCGGGATGAAATCGTTTGGTACCGAAACATCTTCTCTGGCTAAGAATCGCCTTGTTCCCGCTGGCATCGCGCTGCTTCCTGCGCCTTATGCAGGAAAGTAGCCTTCGCGGCTATCGAGAAAAACCGTGGTTCCGCTTAATGGATGGTTGAAAAAGCGTTTGCAAAAAGCATCGATCGAATTTCGATATCCGCGACGGAATCACGGGGGAATCGAGCGTTTAGACGCGGCGACGACTTTATTGGGCAACATTATCGGCGGCTCTCTTAAAATGTTGGGGGGATTTATAACCGACCGGGTATCCAGCGCGCGTCGTATTTATTGCAGTGCCAGATAGATCGTATCGTCCATTTGGAATGCATAAGTTATCAAGCCTGTTTATTACGGACGTGCACGCTATATAGTGCGGGGCCCCGTCCTGCGCCAGGAGAAATTCCAAGTGCATCTCGGCTGTGTATCCCTAGAAAACGCAGCGATCCGTTGACCCGTGTGAAACTCCCACATTCATTACCGCGGGGCACTGTGTTTCAAACGTCCGCAAGTTCATACAATTTTTCCTCGCGTCTTAACCCGTGGGTTTCTACGATTCCCCGCACAGGAAGAGGTCTTATACGGTCACTCCTCCGGTGCGACTCGGCGCTGCTTCCACGACCGTTTGTTGCCGCGATAGTTTCAAGTGCACGTACGTACGTTCGGACGTCTGCTTAGCAACTTCATCAATCGGGGCGTTTCGCTCGTTCACTGAAATCCAAACACTCCTGCCAATGAATCAGAGAACTCTGATTGTCTTGGACGTTGGCGGATTTAAGGAGAATGTCCCAGGTGGCAAAGGTTTCGAGAGAAAAGTTCATTTCTTCTGGAAAATGAAGAGGTAGTTCACTAGAAACAGGCTAAGTGGCACAGAAAATGAAATGTAGTGTTTGGATAAAATCATAATTGTTTTTTGACGATGTAGCCCTGGGGGCTTTCTTGGTAGAGGTTCAAGCGGCTACTGCTCATCGGCCATCCGTTAAATCCGCCACTGGACGTTGGGAAGTTTAAGGGGCGGTAGTACCTGTTTTCCGGATTTTCTGGAAAATTGTTAAGTAAGGGAATCGCGCAGGGGATTCCCGATCGCAGTTGGATAGTACTGTCTAGAGTGTTCCGTGTCTCTGGATCGCTGTAATAAAACTCGGAACAGTCGCGCAAGACCGTAGCCCGTCTTCTTCATTTCGTACGTTAGAATCTCGGGCCCCCACTGCTTGCGCCATGTGTGGACACGTGTGCCATTTAGTAGCACGGCTGCCTAGTTAAGTCAAACAGCAGACCGCGATAACGCGGTGCTAAGAACGCGGCTCATGATCGCTACGTAATTTACAGCGAGCAGTAATACGGTGACAACGCATCCTAATTTCCATTCGGCTCCGCGAGCCCCGGCTACTAGAAAGCCGCGCACCGAGCTTCCACCTATCGAGCCGTTTTCCATCCACGCTGTTCGTTCCTCGGCCCCCGGGGCACACGTGGAGTCAGCCTAAAGCCGAAAATCTCGTAGGGCAGCACGATCGCCGACGAATCTCTACTTCCGACAGATGCACTCCAACTCTGAGGAAGCCCGAGACGGAGGGGGCCCTACGGTGTCGTGGGGGGACGTTAATTTCGGACACCCGTTACAGAGTGGCGAACGTCCAAAGGGTGAAAAAACGCCGCGTGGACCATCTTGGTGACGATGCCCGGCATGGACTCCCCTTCTCTCTCTCTCTCTCTCTCTCTGCTGCTGCTCTGTCTTTCTCTCTGCCTCTCCACAGTCCCCTGCCCTAACAACGCATCCTGTTCGGGGTTTTAAAGATTATTTTTACTTCGGGACAAAAAAGATCTGTCTGGCGACTCGGCGACGTGCACATGTGCCTCGCACCGACGACGAACCAAGACGACGACGAGGAGGACGAATGGTTTCGGTGCGCTTTTCGTTGCCCGCGTCCAGCTCTTCGTGGGAGTTTATCGCTCTTTCTCTCTTCGCCCCGGCCTCGTGCCCCTCCTCGCAGTTCCCACCCCGCCGGTGCGCCCTCCTCCCTCCCGCCCCGGCGGCTCGTAAACCAGAGGGAAAAGAGGGACGAAGAGGTACGAAGATAAAAGCAAACGCGTCCCCAAAGCGGCTGCGCGTCGCGTTGGTATATCGGTGACCAGAGATGGTCAAGAGGTCGCCTAAAACCGCACTGCAGGCTTCCTGTCTGCTCTATGGCTCGTGCAGGACAGATACGCGGACGTCGGAGGTGATCCGCCTGCGGAACGTGCTGGATCCACTGGGTAATCTGTTGCAGGTGTTACGGGGTTACGCTGGAGGTTCCGCGTTTCATTTTCTGGGGTGTTTTGGCTGATAAAGGCCGTGGTATCATCTTTAGCACAGTTTCTTTAAGGGGTCACTTTGAACCGCCGAAAAATTAAGCTATTCGTTTAATGATATTTTTCTCAGTAAATGTATCATATAATGAAATAAATATTTTTGATATTTATTAAGCCACTCTTATATTATACACAAAAATTTTAACAGAATTTTGGCAATTTGTTTTAATTGGTTTTTTTACAGTGTCAATATGGCACTATGAAACAAAACATTTAAAAAGATTCTGCATCTTTATGAGTGTCGCTATAGCCCCTAGCTCAATTAACAATTTTTGTTGAAAAGTAAGGACACGGCGCCGGTTTGAAAAAAAAAGTTTGACGAAACACCCAAAAAATGTCAGTTGTACCTCGATAAAAATTGTTAATCGAGCTAGGAGCTAGAGCGATACTCATACAGATTAAGAATCCTTTGGAATTTTCTGTTCCGGATAAGCCTCGACCGGGAAATCACCTTCAACGTGTACATACCTCTTTTTTAACTGCCATATTGACACTGTAAGAAAACAATTAAAACAAATTGCAAAAATTCTTATTATTTTTTCTTGTATAATACAAGAGTAGCTTAATAAATACCAAAAAGATTTATATCTTTATATGTTGTATTTACTGGGAAAAACATCTTTCCAAATAGCTTAATTTTTCAGCCGATCAGAGTAGAATGACCCCTTAAGGGGGTACAGGGTTATTGGGCAATTAAAATCGATGGTGTTCCTTTGTGTTGGATTGCTTAGGTTCTAAGTAATCATTATATCCGTACTTTTCACAGTTTATTGTGAAACTCTCACTAGGAAGACCCTTTAAACGGTCAGTCTTGAATCCTCTCAGCGAATGAAGAATACGATCCCCTTTGAACATCGAACTTTCCTCTGAACCTTCATCCACGACACCCACAAGACAGGGAACAAAATCAGAATTTTCCGTCCGAAGATAAAACAAGCAAGACACATTGACCGCTTCGTCCAACGCTCCATGACTACGCCACTGCGGCATGTGTGCCCATGAGGAGTCAGATACCAAATATAACCAGAGACAGACCCCTTGCCAAGGGTGTTTGGACCGTCCTCCTCGCAAGGGTTAGCTCCTGCGTCCGGGGAAGCGTTCCTCCCGAGAGGCGTTTCGACACGTACGCTCGGAAAATCGTCCACTCTGGGCCCGATCGCTCCCCCTCGCCTAGATATTTTCGTCCCGATTTTGTAACCAGGCTATTTAAAGGCGACTCTTCCTTAAAATTTGCAGCGAGGCCGATCACTAATTTACAGCAGCAAGGCTGCAGCTGCTGGGATCGGTGGGCGACGGTCCTGCCTCCGTCGGGGGTCGTTGAACCGCGGAGGAAGCTCTTATTCCCTCTACTCGCCCGCAAGAAAAGAGGGCCAGTTTCCGTGTTTTCCTTGGCACGATCGGCAGCCGGGAACGATTTTCAGATCGCCTGGAAGCCCATATAAATCCTCCGTTCGCCCCAATGATTAACGTCGCGAGCTTCTCGGGCTTCCGTTTCGCGAATTACTGGCAGCCACGCTCTATCGATGATCCATCGGCCCCCTAAATCACGGCAGCGAGAAGCAACGGGAGCCACAGGTCCGCGGCTGCTCCTTAACCATTCATCTATCTCGATCTCCGCTGGAGTACCTACGCTCGGCCAGCCGCAGACGCCTTTTTTCCCATGTCCAGTTTTGCATAAAAAAATTCTCACCCTGGGGTTCGTCGCGACAGGGAGGGTGAGAAAAAAAAGCGCGCGTCCTGCGGCTCCCGGGGGGTAGCGCGGCGGCAGAAGGTGGATTCCTTCGATCGCGATCGAAAGTGTGCGAGAACGTGCGACTTCCGAGATGGGGGGCCGCCGTGTGTCTGTTTTTTTTTTGCCCACCCCTCCGGGGGGATCCAGGAAGACGACGCGGTGGAGGGGGCACAGGAACTCCGCAGCGCAAGGACGGAAGCACCTTGTGCGGTGTAAAGAAAAAAACGAGAAGGGGGGCAGGTTTCGAGGGAGAAAGCGGGGAGGGGTTTACGGTACCCCGAGTGGCACAGATTCTCCAGCAACGGAACACGCGTGGTGAAAAAAACGCATCGGGAGAGGGGAGGGGAAAAAAAAAATTAAAATACTGCTGCCCTCGGCGAGGAAGCTGGGTGAAAAATTTCCCGCAGGTTTTTGGGAAAAACCTTGCTCCAGTCTCCGTGAGAACGGACACGGGGGCACCGTTGCTTTAAAAAACACACCCCTGGAAACGTAGCGGCGTGATCGATGCACTTCGAGTGATATACGAAACGATCTTACTGAACTTACAGTAGGGAGGTGTAGTGGGAAGTAAATTACCTATCCCGAGTTTCGTACTCAATTATTGCGACGAGTGTCGAATTCAGGTAGTTTAATGCATTAAGCAATCGCGATTTACGCGATTTCCTGTTCCCCGCGACATTTTTTAACGAAGCTTTTGGTCGAAGCTAGTGGATGCTGCGGAACGCTGCGAGGTTGTTGGCAGCGGCCCGAAACTGGGACTTAAGCCGTTACCCTAGGGTGTTGGAGCTGCTCTCGGACTCATCTCCTCCATTCTGTCGTGTCTCCTGTCTGCGTCTGCCCTCCGCGGCTCTTCCTTTCGCCCGGTGTTAACCCCTCTTGCGGATCCTGCATCTTGGCCGCCCCTTCCGTGCGCGGCAGATGGCCAGCCAAGGGGTAAGAAAAAAATCCTGGGGCCCGGGCAAGGAAAAAAGAAGGGAGGAGGTTTATAAAAAGCGATCTGGGAGAGAAAAAAAAACGCAGGGGGACGCCCGGGGGCGATGGACCACGTGTGTTCTTGAAAATTTCTCGTGAGAGCTCGTCAACGCGGACTAGAC
The DNA here is from genome assembly GCF_050908995.1 of Andrena cerasifolii. NCBI lineage: Eukaryota > Metazoa > Arthropoda > Insecta > Hymenoptera > Andrenidae > Andrena > Andrena cerasifolii. Next base: position 8,686,518 of record NC_135133.1, read on the forward strand.
TCGTCCTTTGATCGAATTTCGGCCATTCAGCCGATCGATTCTACAATCGGCCTTCTTCTGTTGCCCTCCCTTCCCCCTCGGCGACTCGATATCGCCTGAGCCCCGATCGAGATCTAGCGTCACGAGAGACGCTCTACTCGATCTTCGATAAATTGACTCCCTTCAGCTGCGATCTCTTCTTTCATCCACCGTTCCTCGTCCCTGATTATTTCAGGTCTTCTCGAAGTTCGAGTGGTTAAAAACATTTCTGTTCGATGCACGGCAGTGTTTAAATAAGAATTTCCATCGCTGGTGAAATGTCCTTTAAAGGGGTTATACCTAGTCAGGCGGCCGAAAAGAGGCGAATATTCGTGAATTTTTTTTGAAAAAGCGGAAGCGTATATTTTTACGAAACTTCTTGCGCTTAAAAGAGCGACATTTAAAGAACATTTGGTAATTTTTTCGAAGAAAAATATTTAAGTTTATAATAAAATAACAACCCACATCCAAGAAGCCTTCTTAAAAATTTGCTTTTACGGTGAGCACTGCCATTCGGAACTAGATTATCTAAAATCAAAATGCAAAAAAGATTTCGTTAATATATTAATGTATCCTCAGATTGACGGAGGGAATTTTCCGAAATATTAATTTAAAACAAAGTGCAAAAATCACGCGAAAAAAATCTGGATTTCAACTTTAAATAGCCGGCATTTTGTTTTAAATTAATATTTCGGAAAATTCTCTCCGCCAACCTGAAGATACATTAATATACTAACGAAATCTTTTTTGTTTTTTGATTTTAGATAATCTGGTTCCGAATGGCAGTGCTCACCGCAAAACCAAATTTTTAAAAATGCTTCTTGGATGTAGGTTGATACTTTATTATAAACTTAAATATGCTTTACGAAAAAATTACCAAATGTTCCTTAAATGTTGTTCTTTCAAGCGCAAAATGTTTTGTAAAAATATACGCTTCCACTTCTTCAAAAAAAATTCACAAATATTCGCCTCTTTTCGGCCGCTTGACTAAGTAGGAATAACCCCTTAAAGAAGTTTTACAAAACCTTCCAGAACAAGGTACCGATAAACTTGCCAGGCCACTATAATTGAAAAGTCACAGTGTAGTAGTAATGAGCAGAAGGAAAGGTAGGAACCGATGAAAATTATCGCTTCACCCCTTCGTATCAATCCTTCAAACTTCTTCCGTCCAACGAAGCTCCCCTAGCGTTTAAACGATTGTTAAGACAGACATGTAATTCATCCCCGATTTCTGGACTTTCCCCAGAAATTGTAACGTCCACGAGCAGGCGACCATCGAGGTTAATATTTACGTCCACCGTGGAAGGAATAATAAACCTTTTCCCTTTATCTCGTCCGACGAATCTCTTTGCGTAACTGTAAAGGACCATAAGTGCCGGCCTGCCCCGGCGCTCGGATGACCCGGGGCACAGATCTCAGGTAGAAAAATCGAAATTCGTAAAAAAAAAGCGGAAAACAGACAGCACAGGGGTTGGAGGAATGATAAAGGAAGAGGAAGGCATAGGTTCGTCGCGTTTCGACGCAGGCCAGCTGACCAACCGTGGGAAGTGGATCCTGCTGCCTTTTTTCGAGGGAGTCGAGAAAATTACTTTTAAATTGGCGAGCCAGCGACCTGCCTAGATGCATCGGAACAGGTAGACTGGTCAGTTTAGGCATCCTACCCGGAAATCGCCTAATGAAACCGGTCGCGATCATCCTCGCCGAGCATCCCTGGCTGCCATCATCTCACAAAATAGCCGCCACGCTTGGAGGAATCCTGGCGAAAACCGCGAGATTTCGCCAGTTCGTCCACTTCTCTCTTTGCTCTCTCAGCCGCCTTTCCCTCTTTCTCTCTCCCTCTCTCTCTCTGTTCATCGAGGGCTGCGCCTTTCAGACGGTTGTTTAGCGGCGAAAAACGCGGCTGAAAATAGATTGATGCCACTTTACGGGGATAATCAGACGCCACCGTTTGTTAGCAAGGGAGAATCTTTCACGAAGTAGCGCCAATTTGTTCTCCGTCTACTCGGCTTTCGCGTAATAAAATCTGCCTCTCTCTCTCTCTCCCTCTGGTTAGCCGGTCTCGACGCTGTTGTTTCGAGGATCCTCCAGCGCGGGCATATTTTAGACGGAGAATAAATAAACGATCTCCGGGTACACGGGTACACCGAAGGAATTCGGGAAAAGGAGACACTTTTCTTGACCGTGACACGCGGCCGCTTCGAAATAAATTTTTCCTCGAGCATCGACGACAGACCGACTCTCTCTCTCTCCCTCTCTCTCCTGTTCTCGCTACTCTGTCTCATCTCTCTTCATCCCTCCGCCGTTCCCCCACGCACCCCCTCCGCTGTCTTTTGGTCCACGCCGTTTCGTCGAGTTCTTTCGAAAGGGAGACTATGCATTTTTCGTGCGTTTAAAAATAGGCGATCGCCGTACCGCGAACTGGCCAGAGGTCAGTAACTCCTTGGGCGCAAGACCGCGCAAAAATAGCCGGCAAAACGGAAAAAATAATTTCCTCCTTGGCGAATACAGGAGAAATCTCAGATATGCGAACCCGCGGCTGCGAGTGGACTTCGTCGTTCGCTCCGTCTCGCCGATTTTCTGCCCCGCAGCCGTTGTATATCGTCACCTCCGAGCTTCGCGATTCCACGGCGGTGAGCTGTGCAGTGGAATCGAGGGGAATTTTATTTCTTAATTTGGAATTTCAGATCCCTGCGTATTCAAATCAGGAAGATTAGAATCGTCAATATCTATTAAGGGACAGAGTCAGTCAAATAATTAACCTCTTCACGTATTCTTTACAGAGAATTAATTGATCTTCCTCACTGTCAAGAATGTTAAGACCGCCAAAGCCCCTCAAGTTATTCGTATTCGAAGCTATTTAACAATAAGTCGAATGTCCCAATTTCTGCTCATCTCCCCATTTCTGATCATTTCGTAGTTTTCTTATTATTATATGCGTTACGTTTGTACTATAGTTGCAACGAAATAATTCTAAATTATTTAAACATTTACTGTGTGTTGCACGAGCTTGGGTCAATACATACATCGCTATTTTTCATGAGCAGAAATACAGACGTTTAGAGCATTATATATTTAATTACAAATTACTAATAGTTAAACGTCTTGAAATACCTTTCTTAAATAGTTTTTGAATCGTTTGATTTATTATTAAAGAATTAATCTATTGCTCTGCAAATTCTAATCGCAAACAAATTTTTTACACCTTCTTTATGACTAGTTACCTCTTAAATCAGCAGAAATTGGGACATTCACCTTAATAGTACAAGTTCCTCTACCGCCATAAGATGATAAAACACCACAAAAGTCCCATAAGGACTGTTTACCCATTGCACTAATTAACAGAGTACCGTGTTACTGTACATATAATTATTACTTCCGTTTCGCGCCAGAAATATAATCCCCGAATAGCCACACCTACGATCAACGTCCCAAATCGAGAAGCTTTCCGAGAAGAGAATCGCCCTGGAAACGAGTTCAGTTGCAAGACAGCCGATCACGATTCCCAACTTTTTCTCCAAGGATCTCCCGTTTCCCGCCATTCTGTGTCGGCCTTGTCCATCGAACAATGTCTCTCTTTCTGCCCCGCGCGTTACCTAAACGGGGCCCCGGATTGCGAGGTCCGAATCTGCAGAGTCAGTTCAGCGAGATTTTTCACGGTGCCGATCCCCTTTGTAGGGGGCGCTGCCCGGTTGTCATATTTGCCTATGATGGACGATTCATCGGAGAAAGGACTCCGAGGCACGACAAACAGCTCGCCGGGATGACGAGCGGGTTTTCTCATTCAGAGACGGAGCACGGACGGTCGCACCACATTTCGGCAATTCCACACCCGATCCTGATTATTATTGGTCGTCGGATCGGCGAGTCCAATCTTGCAGGGGCCCTGGACCCAGCTCGCTATTTTTTCTCCTCCTCGCCTGGTCTGCATCTTGCGTAGGAGCAAACGGCCCCGCCACCCCTCCGCGACCGGTCTCGTTGAAAAAAGAATCGCGTTGATCGTTCCGGCCATTTCTTGGACGATCGAGCAGCGAACGATGGTCCCGCATCTGGACAATTTTGTGTGCGAATTTGGGACTAGATGGTGATCGATTTGGTCAGATAGGTAAATAGACTGGATCGAAGTTTAAGGAGATATGTGAAAGAACATGGTTTGTGGCTCGGTTGCGGTGAAACGAGGATTTTGAGAGGGTTAAGGGGTTGATTTAGAATGAATTATTAAGGGTTTCTGGAGTTTCTTCTTGGAGATTAATGGGCCGTTTTGAGGGATATTTGTGTAGAAGTGTATTTTAAGGGTAGTTATAATAATTCCTAAGTAAAAGATGGAGATGATATAACGTAAGTGAAATGTAAATTGTTCCGTGTCGTTTGCATAAACTCCCACAGAATTTTAGATTTTTAAATCCTCATAAATAATGCACGGCACAGAGTAACCCACTGGTGCATGCAACCGATGCATCACATGCTTAAACTCTTTCGAACCCCAATGTCTCTTGAAAATTGAATGTTTCCTGTAAATATCATTTCATTTATAATCCTCGACTGGTAAGCTAGAGTGAAAATAAAAATTGATCCTCATAATAGTAAATGGTAATCCACTTGAAGCTTCGTGCATTCCGCTTTTCATCTGGTATTAAAATTTTAGAAAAATGCTCAAAAGTTTCCGAAACGTAGCAAGCAGACAGTAGGAATTTCTTACACTGCTTTTCTAGTTTAAAATTTCTTAACAAATTATTCCATTATCAATATAAACATCATCAATCATTTAATTAAGTGGAATGTATGTTCAACCTGTATCAAATTTGATTAGTGCCATTTATGGTTAATACATTGAAGGTTAATAACTTTTTACTTTATTAACTCTACATCGGAATGTTATAAAAGATATTATCCATCCAAAGGTATTCAATTTCTCTTATGCTATGTATATTCATTTTATTTCTGGGCTAAGAATTAATACTTCGACACAATATCCGCCCTTTACCATCGTGTATGAACGTACACTCGTAAACTAGTCGTTTCCATTTGTTTTCGTAGAAACGACCGACGCCGAGGGTAATATCCTTGCGCTGACCTGCCTGTTTATGTTTCTTGCAGAAGTGAGCTGGAATTTAGGCAGTGATAACCGCACGAAGTCGTCAGTATTACGCGAGTCACTTTCGAAGGAGTGTCTATACCTACTGTGCGAGCTAGCGTTGACACTTGACAGACGATACCTACTTAGATAATTTCTCACAATTTTCTTCCAAGCCGGGAAACTTTTAACTTCAGTAAAGAGACTCGGATAATTCTCTAAGAAATAGAGTGTTTACTCATTTTATTCCACGTGATATCCTTTAGCAACACAAATATTGTAAACGTCGTCGCCTACCAGTTCTCACGGGGTAGTATTCATTTGATTTAATGAACGCAAGAAAACGAAAGTCGTCCTTTATGTGTTAAAGACTTAGTGTCGTGTCGACTGGAATCTTTAATGAGACTGTAGCGTTGCGAGTGAGTGATAAATTAGTGCGCGTAGTGTGCTGCAAATTGATTATTTCATCGTAACGCCATGGCTGACCGTCGTTCCGGTTTCCAAGTGGACACGGAGGGCTTTAAAGGTAAGTACCATTATTAAATATGAGGGTCTTCTGTGCTGCCAGGAGCACACATTTCATTCCCATGCAGGCTGCAAAAAGAACGATAGCATATTTATAAATAATTAAAGCCAACATATGTGGTCAACCGAATGTTCGATATACCAAAAACATTGCAGCTTAGAAAGATGACACATATACTACAAATAAACTAAACAAATTCCCAAAACAGCAGAGAAAGCAATTACCTATCATCAAATGGGGTAACGACCATCAAATGGGCTTCGACCACAATACTACATTTTAAAACAAATTCCTCTAGCATCTACATACTGCACAACAGGTATTATTCTCAAACAAACTGCATCTTGAAGTAATAATACCTATTGCGCAACAGATGCAAGAACAATTTTTTTTAAAGTCTAATTTTGTGATCAAAGTCACCCACAAACAATTAAACCACTTTTTTTATCAACCCTCTCAACAAACGCACACCAAAACGATATCTAGTTATCAACCCCATTTTGCACCACCCACCTAAATCTCCCAAATCCCCCGAACGCAGCGCTAAAGTCTCTGAAAACCCAGAAGAAATCAGCCACCCCCGCGTAAATCACCCCTCGCTTTGTCCGCGCGTTAAGAGCAGCGCGACCGAAAAAAAAAAAATAAAATAAGAGAAGATAGAAAAGTGCAAGAGGAAGCGCGTTCCGCGCCCCGTCGATATCCTCCTCGCTTCGGGCGTCCCGGCGAATCCGACAAATCGGTCGAGATAAATTCCGAGATTTCCAGGCGATGGCCGTCTTCCAGCATCAATCCACGCCCGGTCAGGCGTCCCGTTTCCTTCTTCCCTTCTTTCGTTGCGGCGATGAAAAGGCGAGGGCCCGGTCGGGTGCGCACGGGAAGCCACGGTCGCGGTGGCTTAATCGTTTTACGAGGCCGGGGCATGATCGGCAACGCTCGCGTGTATCTTTGTTGCGCGAGGTCTGGGGAAGCCGGCACGGCCAAGGAAAGTACGTGAACCTTGCGAAATTTTCGTTTACACAGCCGCGCGATCAACTCCGCCCGTATATCAAAAGTTTAATTGAATTTTCGACCGAGGCCTTGGCCCGCCAGATTAGGATCGCCGTCTGTCTCTTTCTAGATCCTGCCCCACCCCCCCCCCCCCTGCGTTCCCTTCCTCGTGGCCACCCAACCCCAGCGGCTCTGGTCCTCTTGTACATCTTTATCTCTCTGGTGTACGTCTTTGGGCGAAGTATTATTCTAGCTGCCCCCTCGATTTTCATCCCCCGTCTGCGAGTCGTGGACTTTCCTCTGGGCTGATGGGGTTCTGTTCGTTTGCGCGCTGCTCCTCTGTTTTGCTCGCTTCTTGATGCGAGTTCTGTGCGAGAGTTTTCGGATGCCAGTGGAGGACAGGCTTGACGACACGATGGTCTTTTAATTGTGGTGGATAAAGGGATCCTGGAGGGTGGTTGTACGAAGTCCTCGGGGAGTTTGAATTTCATTTTCGATTTTCGGGCGTCTTGTAGCTTCAGTGGTCCAAAGCAAGTTGAATGTGTGAACGGTGACGGGTGCGATGCGGCTCCAGTAGGGAGAGTTGTGTCTTGAAATTTACATCCCGTGGATTGGAGGGTTGCCCAGAGTAGAGTAGTGAAAGCTTCACACTTTCTTTTCACTACCACTGTAATTGCATCTAATTCTGTGAATCCGTTGCGGGGAATCGTGTCAGCACTGATTTCCTGCGCAACCACGCGTTCCTCGTTTCATTGCCGATGAATATTTGTCAGATTTAGAATATTAATAAGTGGCACACAAAGGCACTTTGACGTTGTAGCTATATTAGGTTTGGTACACCCCTGGTTTTTCTCTGTTTTATTTATTTTATTTTTTAAGTGTCGTGACACTTCTCGATTAGTGAGCCATGTAATTTTACGCTGCCCGCAATCGGCAATTTCATAAGCGTCTACTCGATATACGGAAAAGAAGACATTGTTCTTTTATGATTAAAAGCATTTCCAGGAATGAGTGCATAAATTCACTCGAGCCACGCGTCCCAATGATGCTCGACCTTCTTCTTGTCGGAGCTCGCACTGAAATTTACATAATTACGCGTTTCCATGTACCCTCCGGTCATGAGGGTCAGATCGAATTTATCTCATTGGCCCTCACCTGTCCTACCCGATGCGGGCCACGTCGGGACAACTGACCACCTGTACAGTCGTGGCAGCAAAAAAAGCGAAGGACCTGAAGAGCCACGACGCGATACAAGCTACCGCGAACACTTTAATGACCCCCGAGCAGGCATGGTCAATCTAGTAGCCCCTCCAACCAAAGTAGAACCTTAGATCGGTATCAAATTAAGTAAATCTGTCTAACCGTAGATTGATCTATCTATTACCGTATCAGGTGAACCTCGAATTTAAAAAATCTTCCCCTATTCTCTCGCAACAACCTCCGAACAATCTTCCTCTTCCGTATCTGTTTACAAAATTGTCGAGCGAAGTAGCTTAATTAATCTTCGGTTGTTCAAACTTCCATCGCAAGCCGAAACTGAAACTCCAGATCCTCGATCCTCCAACTATGAACGCCGCGAGTGTCTATCCCGTGTATCGAGCAAACGGTTGAACAATATATCCCAAGTGGATCGTCCGATAGTTAGACAAAGGGGCGATCCAGCGAGACGCAGAAGAACGTTACGACTTCGACGTCTCGCTGGTCTCTCCGGCCTGGCGTCACAACTCGAGGAACGGAGACGCAGGCTTGGCGTGATGCCCCATTCAAGAGCGACGATCCCGCAGGTCGTAGCAGCCGCCGCGAAACAATAGAAAAGCCATAACTTTCTCTGTACGGCCGTAGCTACATCCTGTGCCGGAGCGAGACGTGGCCAAAAAATCGCGTGCACCTCTGCGCGTTCACCGTTCCAGAGAAGGAATAAACGGGGAGCCGCGGCTCCGTTTTAGAAGGTGGGGAATTAAATTCGGTAGGCGCAGGTCGCACCGTTACGTCTGCCCTAATCAGAAAATTGAATCGTCCTCGCCTCATCTCTGCCCCTCCCCTGCTCTCGCTCTCTCCCTCGCGCCAGTCGATCCTCTCTGTCTGTCTTTTCATTTTTTTTTTTCTTCGGCGTTGGACTGTACCGACCCGCATGTCGTTACGAGACCAGAGGCCGAATGGCCCCCGGAACGCGCGTGTCTGCTCGCCGCCTCTCCTCCCTTCGACGGAGAGGCCACAATGGGGACACATGTCAAAACAATTGGCACACAGGTGTATCGAATTTAACGGAGAAACAACGCAGCTACGCCGAAAGAATCGCGCCGTTGCGTCACCGGGTCCTTTCTTGCGGCGAGACGCCTCCTCGATGACGTCTCCGGCGACGAGCGCCGATGAAACGAAGCGATTCTCGCGATAGCAAACGGTTTCGCGGGCGAAACGCAATGTTACCATGAATAGAATGCTAAGTGTCTCGCGGTGGTCAATGCTCTTGGACTTTGGGAGGCTTTAAACCATAGAAGGGTGGCATTTGGAAAGGATTCTTTGGGAGGGACTTAAACGCATCGACTGGCGCGGGCGTGTTTCCACGCCGAGGGACTTACATTCTGCGCACAGTTCTACCGTTTTCAGGGTGTCGTTTTCTGGAAGGCATCGAAAGTATTTACATTGAAACAAAAGAAGCTCCGAGTTTGTTTTCTACGCTTTGCATGAATATTTCTGTTTGGAAAGGGCTGACTTATTTTACCCTGGAATACTATAGGTACATTTTGTGACAGTAATGATGCACACTGTGCCCCATGTTGTAAAAGTAATATTTGTATTTTTTTACTAATTTTATTAACACGAAAATTGTAAAATTGTGTATTTAAAGTTCAAAAAGAATTGCCAAATACACATTTATTCGATCTAATGATATTTTTAAGGGGGGATTGCGCCTTGTTGGACCTGAAATGGGTAATTCTTTGTGAATTTTTTGTACAAAAACTGTTGTTCTGAATTTTTGGGTGACAGTGGAAAACATAATTTGGTAGATACAGAGAAAGCGTTGAAAAATAATCCGGTGATCCTGGCGTTGACGGAAAGTACCGTAAGGGTTATATGGAACACTAAAAGGAAAAGAGATTCTTAATCAATATGAATGAGGATATCTGTGGTAGTAGATTTATTGCCGTATCTGTTACCGTTCCTTTTTTATTTAAAGAAGTTTCCCCGATTTTGGGGCAAAATATTTCTCAGTCTCAAATCATGGCGCATCTTCTTCAAAACGCTGCCATTTTAACCTTTTTTTATTTTTCTTAATATCTACATCTACTACCACAGACAGCCACATTCATATAGATTAAGAATCTTACTTTTCGTCAACGCCAGGACGAAAGATTCTTTACCGTATTTAACCATACAATAATTGCTTTTGATTAATATACAGCTAATAACGATATCACCCGCAAATCATTAACCAGCCAGCAAAATTTTTCGTGCGTGCCATACTCTAGCCACGCCTGTCGCAGTATTAAATGGTCGTTTTTCCGAACCTCGCGCCCCTCAGTGCCAATTTAATTCGCTGAAATTAATCAGAGACGAACTCTGCGGATCGTTTCGTCAGAAGAAGACACTGACGCAAGCCGAACCGGTACGCGTCCCCCGTTCGCCAACGCGAATAATCGCTTCGCCCGCGAAGGAGGCTGAATGGCTCGTGATCCGCGTGTCTCGGGCCCCTGGTAGCGCGCCCCGGGTCCGTTGCTCCGGTCGTTTCGACCATCATCGCCGTCGTAAGTTACGATTATCGTTTTCGGTACGCGTACACGTAGGAAGGCGTCGAGCGCCGACGGGTGCCCCGTCGAAAGGGGGCACGAGGCAGATGGAGGACACGCGAGTCGGAGGCAGAGGCACGGATCGGTAGGCATCGGGTCGCATCGACGCGAAAAGCGGGAAAGTGTTGGCCACGATGAAGACGGGGAAGACGTAGGTGTAACCGCGACGGTGAAAACTTGTGGACAGGGAGGAGAAGGGGGGACTCGGAGGTGGACGAGTGAAAATAAGAGGCAGGCGGGGAGAAAGCAGGGGGGTTAAACGAGACAAGAAGGAATTCCACGAGTGTGTCTTCTCTCTGTCTCCGAGCGTCTGTTCCGCGGTGTCTCTCTGTTTCGACTTGAAACGAAGGCAGCGGGCGTCTCACGCGAGTGTTGGTGGTCGAGCAACGAGCACCGTACCCCGAGTTGCCGTGCAGACAGCGTGTGGGGGGCGGCGGGGGGCACGGGGGGAGGCGCACCGGGTACGAGGCCCGAAGACGACGTGGAGAAGGTGGACGGAGGTGGCGGCGCGCAGGGAGGGGCTGAGGGGGCGAAGGGGAGAAAAATGACAATCATCGTCATTTTAATAATATGCAAAGGTATAGTCGACTTCCACGACGGGCAAGTGTGGCCACAATGGCGTTATATAATGACAAAGACACGCCGGGTCGGCTGGGTACCTTTCGCTCGACAAAAGGCGCGGCGTTAGGGTCATCCTACCGGACCGGAACATGTTTTGTCCGGCGCGGACAAATGTCACCGATAATGTCTTCGGGGACTACAGCCTCGTAAAAGTCAAAATAACTGTTGCAACGAAAAATATTGTTCGGGACAGGATCCCCCAGACGCGCTTCCGGCGATCTCGGCCGAGGATACGTGTGCTGAGCTCGGCTCCTCCTTCGTCCGATTAAGAGCACTTTAAGTGGCGTAATTATGTGGAAACCGAATTGTGTAGTGGTTGACGAGGTGGCAGACGTTCATTTTTTAGGCGACTCTAAGTAAATCTGCTTGGAAAGCAAAGAAGAAAATTAGCGATTTTAGGGGAATTTAGTGGGTAGTTTTAACAGAATGTAGATGCATTTAATTTCAAAGTACAATAGTGGTGTTCGCGCTAGTTTTTAAAATGACGTCAGGTAATATCTGTGAAATGGAGCTTTGGCTACAAAAATAGGTTTTAAAATAAATTCTTCTAGCATCTATTGTATAGCAGGTATTATTCTCGGACAAAGTGCATTGGGCAGCTTTAATTACCTACTTAAAGATTCAGCTTGTCCGGGAAAAATACCTGTGGCAGAATAGATGCTAGAGGAATTTATTTCAAAATCTAGTTCTGTGGCCAAAGTTACCCCCCTTGACGCCACCAATTCAATCACCGAACTAATTAGTATTTTCTCTATATAATTCCTACAATTATTGCGTTAGTCCATTTACCGAACTGCTCTTCGGATACCAAAGTCTTCGAATTCAGCATTAATTTCCTCCCTCCGTGCATCTCCACGCTGCACCACTCTGACAAAAAAGCATTAACCACCTGTTCAAACTCGGGGCTCAAAGGACACGTCCCCAAAGTTCGCCCATTAAAATTCAGATCAGTTCCCCGTGGAAACACCATCTCCCACAAGCCTGCCGTCAAACAAGTTGCTGATTATCGATACGCCAAGCATAATAACAGCGGCGGTGGCGAGCATCATCCTCCGTAAAACGAAAAAATCCTCTGTTTGCTCGTTCGTTTCTCACCTCCGTCTAATCATCGCGCATTGTAGCTACAAACTGCTATTCCGGCCGGTATCTTGGCCGGAGCAACGTGCCGCAGATTCACACCCACCAATCGGAATGCACGGCCGGGCAAAAGGCGCCAGAAACCGCGCGCTCGCGCTGTCTCGTAGCTCAAGTTTATCGCGGATGGAAAATTGTGCCACCGAGTCAGGCTATTCGCGAGCACGTAATCCCCAGCGCGTTAAGCATCGATTTTACGATCGCCGCGAGATTAGTCGAATTCCCCGAGCGTCGCACAGGGGGGAAATTTTGCGATTTTATGGCCAAAACCACAAAAATATATTTTTCAATTCGACAAAATAAGTGCAAATGTCAATTGAAGAACTAATATGAGTATCAAATGCCCAACAATTTTATTATTTTAATGTTTTAATACAAAGCTCGTAGAGACTTGCAAATATTTATGTTCATGTGAGGTTAGAACGATCGCAAAGAATTAATCTAGATTTTCGAGTTAGTTCAAACATTTATATTGTATTATCCAAAGTTCCGGAAATAATTTGAAGGCATGGATTCAATTTCTGATGGTGCGTAAGATATCTTTTTGTCCTCAAAATAATTATGTTTCGGTTTTTAATGCGCAATTTATACAATTTTTAAAGTAGTGTTTTAGAAATAACCTTTTCATATAAGAATCAGTTTTCATTACATTACTAATAAATCCCATAATATCATACAACGATTTTCATTCCTATTTTACGTTGGACTATTTTGATTCTATAAATCCAATTATTAATTGCTAATAGTTGCTAATCTTGTAATTATATGCATTTTTTTAAACACGATACAGTGTGTCTTGTATAGCATACGACATAACTGTGACCGAGACTGGTTTACACGTTATACATTACAAACCTTTTTATTCTTTTTTAAACGATTTAATTCAGCTTTGATCCTCTGTATGATTGTTTGTATTAATAGATTTCATGTTATTTTACAAGTAATATCAAGTGGTTACGCAGGAGATGTTAAAAAATTAAAAATATATGCCGTAAAAACAGCAAAATTATTGTTGCATTATATCTTTGGTATATGATGATGTAAGCGCTGTTTTTTCGGATAATAAATTTCCTCATATATCAGAACGTAAAAGTGCCGAATTTTATATATTAAAAATAAGTTCTCAGCTTTTGACCACGAAAATGGATATTGTTCTTCAATTGACATTCGCATTAATTTCGTCAAATTCAAGAATTTCATTTATGTGGTTTTGGCAATAAGACCGCAAAACTTGCCCACTCCGCGTCGCCCCGGGCGCAGCCCGGGGCAGAAAAGTGCGCGCGAATTCGCGGTCACCCTCTCTAACGGCGGCCGAGGATATTATTGGGCTCCGGACTCGGCTTCGTGGCACGATCGAATCGGCAAGAAGAGCCCACGTTCCAGGTAACATACGAGCTGATCTTTCACGATCGATCTTCACGTACACATCCATACGTGCGCCGGGGCACCGTGTGCCCCCTCGACACCGTGCTCCCCTCGCCGCGCCGCCCCTCCCTCTCGCTCCGAGCGCGGTCTGATATTCAAATCGCGGCAGAACGCTAAGCCTGCTCTTAACGGTCCCAGATCCGTCGCTCCGCCAAAATCATATCGGGAGATAAAAATTTGTCTTCGAGCCCCCATTCGTCGGCTGCCACTCTGGAAACGTCGATTCAGATGTTTGCCGAGGAATCCTCTCTTCAGGTGCAATTTAGGCGTTTGAATTGCCGCGCGGGGTAGATCACTGTTCTCCCCAATGGGCGATTCAAATTGATTGCTAATCAAATTCGCAAGAATTCCATCGAAACCCTTTACGTTAAAACAGCTTAGCCACCGCTCTATCTTCCCAGCCGCGTTTATCGGGATCGTTATTACCCGGCTGATCAACGAAATTCCCAGCAGCAAGGGCGTACGCGCGAAACAGGTGTCGAATTCAGATTCCCACCTGGCGGGCGGCTCTTCCACGGAGTGTTCGCCTTAATGAAAACTCCTCGGGCACCCCCGTGCTCTGCCCCCGCGGGTCGACGTGTTCTGGGACACCGAAGGGGCGCCCTTCCCCTCCGCGGCGCGCATAAATTTGCATCTTTCAGGGAAACAGGTAAAACCCGGCGCGGTAACCGGCGGAGGCGGTGGAGCGGTTGCTCGAGGGTTGGAAAAAAAAACAGTCAGGTGGTTGCGCGAAGGCGAGAAATATCGGTCACCGCGGGGTCGCCGGCCACGGAGCTCGGCGGCGCTGTCGTCGCTCTCCTCGTGGACTGCTTAAAAATTCGGACAATACTTGCCCGGCCGTCGGGCTACATTTAAATGTATGTATTCATACGCTCGTGTATTGCTTTGACGAGAGGTGTGGTCAAAATTATTCAAACTGACCCGGACTCTTTTTTTTTCCTTTCGGTCTGGGACACTTTCTAGCAGAGCGGTGTGCCCGCTGCACCCACGTACTCCGACCTCCCCGCCCCACCTCACCGTTTCTCTCTCTCTCTCTCTCTCTGCTTATCCCCCGTCGATGCTCCCTTCGTCTTCCCACTTGCGCCTCTCCGTTGTCTCCGCGTCATTCTCTCTAGCCATTGTCCCGTCACGTGGTGTCGAATTCGAGATTGCGAACGCTCTTCGATTTCGCGGCCGATGATCTCATGTGTTCGCGATCCGCGCCCCGAAACGACGATTCAGCGTGGCCGCGGTCCCATTTGCTGTTGCGTCAGGCTAGGAGAGCGTAGGGAAGGGAGGGATTCTTCTTAATCCGGAGAATTATGGGGTTGAACTCGACCCAGTTCTGGGTGTCTGTGGCTTCTTTTATTTCGATCGATTGTTGGGCTGTACCGTGTGAAATATTCGCCCTGAAGAGGTCTATGGCGTATCGAGCCTACGTGCTCGATTCCATTGTCCAATACATTAGCGCTTTAAGGGACTTTGCGGGACAATGTATGTAATAACACGTCTACCAACGGAGCTTTCTCCTCGCCATCGCTGCAGACGGTCGATGTCTTTCTCGAGAGATTTCCTTGTATTCGTCGCGCAATCATCAAATGATACCATTCGTCTGATTCGAACTTGATACAACGTAGATTAACGTTTCGCGGGCCAAGCGCAAGAAAGTGAGTTCCGGGAATCAACTAGTGGAGGCAGGATCGCTAAGACTTGTTCCGTACAGACGCGGAACATTTCTTATCGGTTCCAAGTGAAAAACCACACCCTCCGCGGTGCTTAAATACTTGCAGCGGAGAGTAGACCGAGTAATTACGACGTTTCCGTTCGATTCAATTACGGTCAGTGCTCCGATAGTCGGGAGGGAACGAGAGAGCCTTTGCCTGATTTGAATCCGTGAGCGAAGGGTGGAAGATGCGAAGCCGAGATGGAGACGTTCGTCGCCCACCCAGGGAAATTTCTACCCACATATCATGAATGGACACGGCCCAAGCTGGCCTCTCTATGCTGCGGCATGTTCCTGGCCAGGCCGACTATGACATATGGGTAGCGCAAAAACCGCCAATGCTGATCGATTGGCCACGCTAACCAACCCCCGGCGCGGTCCCTCTTTTTCCAGCACGTTCTCGACGCTCACGATCCCTAGTTGCCACCTTTTCCTCCACGGACCGGCCGGGGCACCGTTGTCCAGGGTAAACACGCTCCTGTCTACCGCAAGCTTCCCTTTCCGCTTCCTCCTTAAACGCTACGAAATTCCAACGGCCTGACCAGTAATCGAACAACTCCAAATTTTACTACACCCCTATTCCATTCACCGTCAAAACTTCAGCGTACGACAGACGTCAGTATTCCTCAATTTCCCTCCAAATCACCCGAATCTCTCAGAAACGAGTCCACTGATCGGCCAGAGCCAGTCCCTCGGAACCGACGCCGGATCGTCAGTCGCGTCCGATGCATCGAGTCCTACAAACGACGTCTATAAAAGGTCCCCCCCGTTTCCATCCGTCACGGCCCCCCTCTGGTCCCACTCTGCTCACCGTTCCGCGGGTCTCTTAGGCCGCATTCGCACGATCCTCGATGCTGGGCCACCTTCGGCACGACCTCTCTCGGTGCACCTACGGTGAAGGTTTAGCCTGTGTCGTAGGTGGTCGGCACGATGGTGCCCGGCCGGATCGTCGGTGCACCGATTCGCGGCTGTGTACGCGGCCGAGGCGCACACGTGCGCGCATATGCCACGGCGATGGCTGGACGACGGTCACTACTCATCGCTGTTGCGCTAGGAGCCGAAAGTTCATCGGTACGGTTAACCGGCACGGCACGGCACTGCTAGGCACGGCTTCCATGCTTCCATACTTCCTCCTCTTCGTCCTCGCCGCCGTCGTCCTTGTCCCTCTCCCGTCTATCGTCCCGTATCGCGTATACGCTCGCGCGCTCCTCTGATCCTCCTTCACAAGGGGAGCCGACGCTGTGACTCTTTGACTCCGCGCGGCCAACTGTATAGGTCGGCCGAGTTCCAGTTTTAAAGGACATGCACGTACACTTATCCCAAGCCCTGCGCTCAAGTGGCACGAGAATATCTGTGGCCGAAGACACGCTCCCGCGGCCGGCACCGAGGTGCCTTTCGACTCCTCGCGCGCCTCCTCTGGCTTAAGGGGACTAGGCAGTCAGATCGCTCGAAAATCAAGTATTCTTTGCGAATTAATTACAAGGAGATGAATACAAATTGGGACTAGTACTTTTGGATAATGTTTGTTAATACTGTAAACAGTAAGAAAAAAATTTGAATAATATATACATATGTATGACAGCGCTACAGTTGCCTGATACATGTATAGGTGCTTTTTCTGGAGCCGCTGTAATTTTGCAGTGATTCTGGCCGTGAGAAATTGAATTGTGAAATATCCACTGAAAATGACACTTTGCTCTGACCCCCATTCTGCCCTGAACCTATTGAAAAAGAAAAAAAAATGAAAATTATAAAAATGGCGGCTGTAAAACGGCAAATTTTAAAGAAACTTGATTTTTCGCCAGGGAAAAGAGCCATTTTATTTATTTTTTGTTGTCAAAACAGAAGTTTTCACAGACTTACGCGTAGGTTCAGGTCGTAACTAGACATGCTCCACATATGCTGAATTTTTTTCAAATCGACTTGTACCTCCGTTTTTTCGCAATCACTGCAAAATGAAGAGGAAATATGATTCCGAGAAAAACGCGTTTAAAGTTTTGAAAGAGGAATTAGTCTACCTGCGTGCGCGCAGACATGATTTATGACGCGCTCGACCTTTTCGGCTGCAAAATCCTTAAATTTGCGAATTTAAACATAAAACAAACGGCATTTTACTCTGGAAGGGTGGTACTTTTGAAAAATACAACAACAACAAAAAATCGAGTTTCTGACTGCCTAGTCCCCTTAACGGTCTGAGTGGAAGTAAGATACGCTACCTCGCGAGCCGTGGCTGACACTTGAATTGGGTTTGATCCTGTGGGATCGTCGCCTGGGTGGGAATTAATTGGAAAGGGAAGGCGCGAGATAAATACAGCGCGAGGTGCACGTGGGTTGCACGCTTCCACGTCTGATTCGCTATTTCCACATAGATCTCCAGCTCTCCGATATGAATTCTTCTTCTCCTGTTAGGAGAACTTCGCTGACATGATCGAAGCCGGGTGACCCACTTCAGAGCCTCCCTCGAATGCAACAAACCCCAGAACGCGATGTAGCACGCCAGGAGGAGCATGATTGCCCAGACCGTCCACTCGAAACTTTCAGCCCTCGCGACGAAAAGAAAGGAGTAGATCGAAAGCCGGTGTACTAAATGACAAAACTACCCGGCGCTCGGGCTCGGTCCTCCATCGAACTGGGTCAATTAAGCGCGCCTCGTTGCTCGGCGCTCTCGTCAATTAACAACATGTGACCAGGAGGGCAAGCAAGTTTCCGCGACGTCCCTTCAAACGGCAGCATTTAATAAGCGCGCGGTTTGCGCGGGGCATTAGTCGATTAAATTTGTCGCCGAACCGATCGCGAGGGACCCGCGTCCCGGGAATAGAGGAGGGTCATTACTGGTCCCCGGTTCCGACGCGGGGAGCCAAAAGTTCACGTGACGTCGGCACGGTTGAACCAGGCGAATCTCGGGGGCACGAGTCGCGTTCCACGTCCTCTTCTAGCGCCCCTCTTCCCCTCTCGTTGCAGTCCTTGTTCCGTCTACGCGACCAGAGGCAGAAGTCCCCGGGCCTCGCGTCAGCCGGTGGCTCTCTGCCTCTCAGCGACGTCGTCTTCGTCGTCGTCGTCGAGGCCGACCGAGTTGGAGTTTTAAAAGACGGGCGACACAACACACGAGAGTCGTGAGCGAGGCAGAGCGCTCGGCAGCAGCCTCGAGTTCTCCGTGGCTCTCCGTTCCCCGATATATAGGGCAACCGTAGAGTCTCACGGTTTCTGCGAGCTATTCATCTGCATACCCTCCGCCGCCTGCGCCTCCCCTCTTCACCTGGCTTTTTCTTCCTCCTTCGCTCTGCTTCCTATGCTATCACCAAGCCAGCTCTATATCTCGCCGCGAAATTTATCGGATTAATTGCTCGCGGGACGAGGCGCCGCGTCTCGTCGATTTCTTTTTCGACCGAGCTCGACGGCTGCGGGGCCCGGTCTCGGGGTGCTTCGCCGTTGAAAAATCACGGAGGGCAGGGAACAGAGGTACCGTCGATGTGTTTGCTGACGTTTGGCTGCTTCGTTGGTGGTTGGGGTGGGGGGAATATTTGCGAGGGTGGTTGTCTTTGAGGCAACGTTTGCTGTGGAGCTGGATGCAGTAAGGGAATTGCGTATTTAGTTGATTAAGTGTTTTTAGGAACCCAATCTTCATTTGTACCCCGGGAACTGGTTTTTTATATGAGATTACTACTTAGCTTGAATTTAGTGGGGGCTTTGTATATTTTAATAATGGAATCTTTGTTTGTGTTTTGGCAGAATTTTGTGAAATGTTGATAGGGAGTATGTATTGGTAAATGGAAATAGTAGTTGCAGCGTGTCTTAAATATCTAGTAGCAGTAAGAGAAAAGGTAGGTTTCTCGAGGGTATCATCTCGCAGGTAACTAAGGGGACAATCTCATCAATCCGCTCAAAAACTGGGTGATCTTTAAGATTTCTTTTTTGAAAAAAAATATACAACTTGCAGTGAAAAAACTTGACGGTTTTTGCTTATACATTGTACGAGGATATGCGAATTTTTTAAATTTTCCTGCAGTGGTTCGATTTCTGCGTGACGCTCAGTGCGTTGCCGCGACAAAAAGAAACGGAGACGGTAGCCAATGCAACTTGACGTAGGATTGCCTCAAATAAAGGAACCAAAGATATTCTTATATTTTATATCAATCGCTATTGTATCAGCCTTTAAGAAAGCAAAGAAAGCGAAATGACGTTTGATTGGTGCGCGTTTCAACGCAAACGTCCCAGAAAACGAGAATTTTACGCATATAAATGTTAATAACGAATAACTGTGCGCTCTAAAATTTATGATCAGAGGCTCATATTATAGTGAATTCAATTATAAAGAAAATGCCACCAAGATTTTACGAATCGGTTCGTAATTTCTTTTGTTATGCTGGCTGTTTCGAAATGAACGCGTTTAAAGCTTCGCTTCTCTGTAGCGGCCGTTCGGTGGTCGAGCCGCTTCCATCGCTGTAGAATTTATACCGTTACGAATTTTGTCTTATAATTTTTACTAAGCATTCCTCAGATACTATACTACAGACGTGTGCAAAAGAAATTGATTTTCTGAAAAATTCTAACGAGAATGTCCTCTTAAGTAATAGTTGGAAATTCTTTAGGAACTTTTACGTAAGATGGTGAAGGAAAGAATTGCTTCGGTCAGATTGAACGAAAGATTACCTAGCAGATCTTTCCGCATTTTTCACTTGAAAACCCATACACCTGGATTGAAGTCGCAGAAACCTAAGTTTGAACCTAACACAGCGCATCATCCTCGAAAAACATCTCCAAACCAGGCAATGCCCAAAAGCTTCTGTAGAACTACCCCAAACCTTCTAAAAGCACCCCGAAGCGGCATACTCGACTTTCTCTTTCGGAAGAAAAAAGGACATTTCGCACTTGGAAACGCGCAAGAAGTACAAACGCGTGTTCCTCCGAGTTCCTGCTCGGCTGGTCTCCGCAATCGTTGCCCGCTGAAAGAGAGAGCCGCAGAAGCCAGAATTCGTCGCCTCGGCAAGCCGGAGGACGGTCCCCGCGACGGCGTGGAAGTCTTAACTGGTAGAATAATAGAAGCAGGAAGCGAAACGGCGACGCGGCCTGAAAAAATCGCCGAAGCACATTACACGAAATCACAATGTTTAATGAAAATTGCGCCGGCCGCGTCACAGGAGGCGGCTAGCTCGGCCGATGCTCGGCCATCGTCCGAGGGCCAACGGAGACGGGCCCCGTCGCCTCGTGTAGCTTTGCCTCCGACCGAATCGTGACGCGGCAAAGCGGTATTCAGATTGCGCTCTTAGCGGTTTCGTCGATTTTTTTCGCCGCGACAAAAGGGGGATTTCTGTAACCACTGGTCAGAAGCTGAGCGCTTCTGAGACGCCCGCTGCTGGATGATGGAAAAAACGCGTGCGATTGTCTCTGCAGCGACTCCTCGCTCGCTCGCAGCGCTGCCTCTTCCGCGTGGGCGGAAAAAATGCCCGCGCTCCGTGCGCAGAAGCTAGAGAAGCATTTGTTCACCTCGCAGTTGACAATTGAAATATCCACTTCAGGGTTCCACGTATCTCAGAATTACCTTCCCTCTTTCGGTATCCACGCTTCCAACACCCGAACCAACTCTGTCAATCACGGAACCACCGATCTCGCGCACAGAGGTTAAAAAGTGACCACCGATCGTCACCATGGCGAGTACACACAGCCGCCAGTGTATTATTCACTCACGTGCCCATCGCCAAAGATACTTACCGATCGTCTCCAGAATTGTCGTCTCGGGTGTTTCGTCTGCTGCACGTTGATTCTAAAAGCACGCGTCTAATAGAGGCATTCAGCACTCGGCGATTTGCATAATATCGGTCATTTGCGGGCTGCTGCTCGAGGACGGTGCCAATATCCACGGTCTGTCATCGAGGAGCACAATAATGGCCAGGGATATCTGCGGGGACGGTAATACGTATAGCTGAGGGAACATCTGCTCCGCGGAAGAACCGTTTGCGCGGGTTCTGTTCTACTTGGCTCCGGAGGATTCCTCCGTACGCCGTAGCTCTCACATATGAGAGACCGATGCCTATCGAGAACACCACGGTGCCCTCTCGCCCCCTCGCCGAACGGTGCAGGCCGTACGTTTCGATCGTTACCGAAACGAGATCGTTATCGCGATACGGATGCGCGATACATCAGCGGCGACGGTGATTTCTGCGCCACGTTCAAGGATGCGACTCCGCGGCAAATTCTGCGCCGAATGTACGGCCCGCTAGGCCTTATCGCCGCTGATATCGGCGAGTTTTTCGCCGGCTTTATCGCGGCACGATTAGGTTGCACCCGTCGCGACGCGAGATCGTCTGCGGCCCGGCGACACGGGGGTCTCCGGATCGGAGGAATTCCTCCGAGGCGAGTTTTTTCGAAAGTGAAAACAGTGGCTCGGTAGAAGGAACAGGCACTTCCTAACGAACAGTACAATGTCTGTCGTTATTATAGAATTAACACGCTTCGGAGCAAACCGACCCTGGCAGATGATCTTCCTCAGGAAACCTTTGCAACTGGATCTTCGAAACAGAAGAGATACAGTTCTACTAATGACAGATACGGAATAAGATGAAAAACCATGAAATCACGTATATGAAATTAATAAATGCCCTCCTCCGAATAAATCCCCTTGCGGCACAAAAGCGTAGTGTAGCTTTGACAATTGTTTGTTGGTGAAGAAAGAAATCAGTCGAAAATCTGTTTAAACGTCGTTATTATACACATCTTAAGTAGTTTCAAGCTATTTCTTTTCTTTTTTCAAAGTGGCACTCTTTCTCGGAACCACGATTTTCAAATTGGCTTGCAGGGTAACTCAAACAAATTTTATTCGACCCACTTGAAATTTTTACAGCAGCTTCTTCACTACATTCTCCATAGAAATACGTACCGATATTGTAAAATACTGTTTTCCTTAGAAATGCTATGCATTTGAACATAAACTTATGCTGCAAGCCCATTTGAAAAACGTGGTTCCGAGGAGCACGCGTTTAAAGTGCCCTTTGCAAATAAGAAAAGCAAACAAAAATAGCTTGAGGCTACTTAAGATGTATAATAATAAAGGCGTTTAAACAGATTTTCTACTTATTTCTTTGTTTACCCAGAAACAATTGTCAAAGCTACACTACGATTTTGTGCCATCACAGTGGCGTTACCCCATAATCTCCATATGCAACCCCGCCCGAGCAAAAAGCGACCGAATCAATGTAAAAATCGCTGCCTCTTCGGAAAAGATGGCACCGAAACCGTGGCAACTAATTGCAGCTGATGGAAAACTGGTCAAACATAATGGTACTCTGGTGGCACAGTGCCCGCCTCGAGGAGGCGCAGTTTGTTCAGCAACGTCGGACATATCTCGCGGAATTGCGACGGCGGAGCGCGCCGCGGACTGGCTGCTGCCCGATCCCTAAGCGAAGTGAAAGTTAGATGTGTGGGCACGGGATGCGCACGAATTCATTTTTTCGGCCTCACCGTCGACTTTTTTCCCCAGCGTCGCGGCATCAGTTCCCATGTATACCGACCTAGCCTATATGGCCGGCGCGATATCTTCTCGCGCACATGCACACGTTTTCCAGCGCGGCACACACAGAAGTAACTCCACAGAGAGACAGCCAACCCTGGCCACTATCTCCCTCTATTTCTCTCCATCTTTCTCCCTCTTTCTTTCCCTCCTCGTGTCCCTGTTCCAGGTGTTCGATCGGCACTGTACGTGCACGTATAAACTCCCTATGTCTCCAGTTGGTCTCGCTCTCCTCGTTCCTCCTGGAGGCTTCCATTCCTACGGCGACGTAGAAGAGCAACTTGTACAGCTAGTACACCCGTGGCCTGGCTCTAGCCGTGACTTATCGGCTCTGTGCACCTACGACGTGTCCCTAGCCCGGCAGAATCGATTCCGGATGACGCGGAATCGACGAGACGCTACCAGCCTCTCGTGGGATCGGGATCCCAGCGCCGCGGATCTCCTGGATGCGAGATCATCCGGAGAACGGGTAACCTTTTAGCTCACCGATGTCCCCGTGCCCCTACCTCGCCCTGTAACGAAGGAATTTCAGTTTTGGATCGATAGCGAGTCGCGAAGACGGGGGCACTTGAACGCCTGGGTGTTGGGTACTTGGGGCGCTGGGTGTTTGGGTGATCGGGGAGTTGGGTGCTGAGGAGCTTCGTGGACTGTGGGCTTGCGAATATGGGGGACCAAGGTGGGAACGGGAATTTCATGTGGGTGGTTGAGGATGTGGTGGATTTTGAGATGCCGAGTGCTTTGATAGTGGAGATATGGGGGAACTTGATGTAGATGGGTCGGGTTTTCAGGTGTCAGCACTTTGACACTTGGCAATTGGAGTGCTGAGTATATTCTACATATGTGTGGAATTTATAATTAGTATTGTTGAGGGTAGAATGATTGGAGTTGGATGAGATTAGAAACTCAATGTATGTACTCAATGCTCTTAATGCTGGCAACTGAAGATCCTCGGCATTCGCTTGGAAATTTGAAGCCCTGCGCGCCTGCAACCTCTGAATATTTCAAAATTCAGAATACGTAATATTTCAAACTACAAACTTCGGAATATCACGTATCCATTAGACTCGAAACGTTTGATACCTCGCGCTCTGATGAGGTATGACATCATCGTGATAACGTAGAAACTGTTGGAAATATTCCAATGCACGGGGGATCTAATGAATAAAATGTAAAGTCAGCGTAGGAACGTTGGCTAATAAATGTAATTCCTCAAGCAGCCTCCGATCATTTCGTGAACTACGTTAAGGGCACAGTTTGCCTGGTCAGCTTGCCTGGTAACAGGTTTCGTTGCTAAATTATGGTAGTTGGTGTCCATGAGATATCTTCGATCGTCCGCTTCGCGATTTTACGTGACGCGAAATCGTGGCTCGTTATCGAGCGTGCGATCGAGATCGCGCGCTGGAAGTCTTTAGGACCGAAATTTCTTGCTCCAGATCGCAGCGTCTAGGAATGGATATACGCGAATCCTGGTCAGAAGAATGCACGACCTTTCTAATCGATGTAGGCAATCCGTCTTTTCTCCTCTCCTCTATGCCCAGTATATCTTGCGCGTTTTTTCGGCTGTTTCTCTATGGTTCGCGTACAGTTCCCATGTGCCTCTTCTGCGATTACAGTCTCCTAATACTATCATCGCTCCATCTCGATTGTCCCTTTTTTATAGCCCGATGTCACTTATGTAACTGCGCTTAAAAGACATCTAACTTTCTATGATTTGTAATAGTAGAAAGGTTGATTATGTCTTGCCTATTAAGGCGTTTTTTTACGTCGCGCTATTGCCATTACACACTCGGAGAAAAACGGTACGGAGTTAACATTGCTACTAGGAAAGGGGAACGTGAAAGAATTCAAGATTAAAAGCCAAGCTTGATAGTTTATGAGATTAGATTAGAATTGGTCATCACTTCCATAACAAGGAAGGCGGTGAAGCTATTTCGCCCCGTGCGACTGATTTCTTTAAAATCCCAAGAAGCTCGAGCTTTCAGCCATAAATCCAGCGCTGGCAATCACGATCGCGGTACAGGGGAGCAAATTACGCGATCGCCGTATCCGATACTCTGTTTCGAACTCTTAGTTATCAGTTCCTTGCACTTAAAGGCTGCAGCAACGCGGCTGTGGCATCGATTAACGCGAAACGAAATCGACAGGCATCGTGGGATCCGGATCGCGTGGATCGAAATTTTCAACGTCGACTCGTAAATAGTAGGTACCGGTAACCTGCTTGGGTTATTTCCACAAAATTATATTCTTCTCAAAACTATTGAGCAACTTGAAGAACTTAAAAGGAGGAATCCTATTTTTGGAGCTAAAACATAGTCAAATTGGGAATTTTTTTTTAAGAAACTAGCGATCCGATTGAACTGAAATTTGGAGAATGTTTTTAGGCATCTTTGAAGAAGCTGCAGATTTTTCTTTATTAATTTTTAATAATAAATGTAGCAGCTACGCATGATCGACCATCGCGCCGCGGGAAATTCGTCGTTCGTCGTTACGCTTCCAGATAATTGGAATCGTAACTCCTATATTTGTTATCGAAAATGAATATAAAAAAAACTGCAATTTCCTCAAAAGTGCATAGAAACGTGCTCCGAATTTCAGTTTAAACGAATCGCTGGTTTCTTAAAAAAAAAATCCCAAATTTTGCTATGCTTTTAGCCCCAAAAATAGGATTCCCCTTTTCAAACACATACCACTCCGAATCCCCCAGTTTCCTACCCCCCTCCCCCATTTGAAGCTCTTTTTACAATATCCTTCTTCTTTGATCACCACCGTTCACCTCGAGATTGCAGCAAGTGCCGCGATAGATAAGCAGTTTAGGGACGCAAGAACGTGAAAAGAGGTTATATCCGCGCGGCAATCGAGATGTGTCGCGGTCTTCTTTCACGCGGCAGGGGTTGACGAAAACAATAATGCAGGGGGGTGCGAGGATGGTATCGATCGGGCGGCACGAAACAATGGCTTCGCCTAGAACGTAACAAATGATCGCCTCCTTATCTGAGGGAGGATGAACACTGTGGCAACGTCACGGTCAGCTTTCTCCGTGAAAATTGCCATTTTCGCACTATCCACGGGCGAACAATACTTGCCCATTTTTATACTTTAATCGGCGCCATGTTCGGAAGCGTCCCCGTCCCACCTTCCACGGCCCGCGTTACAACTTGGAGCCTTATCGTCGCTACTAATCAGCGGATAATATCGTTATCCCCTATCATCTTTTATAGCGCCAGCGGCACGCGTTATGAACAGGGTACGCGTGACAGACGGAAGTGGATTTCACGTTTAATCCCTCGGCTCGGAGCTCGGAGGAAACGAAACCATCCAATTGCAGGGTAACAAATTCAATTTCATCAGTCAATATCCCCTTCAACGAGTCGTGCCGCTCGCAACGACGCGCTCCTCCTTAAAGATTTCCTTTCATGTGTCCTAGCGCTCCTAGCTCCGACTCTACTGTGCCCGACAAAAAAAATCATTGTTCGGCGTCGCTGCAGCGCCGTTACCGTTCCCATCGCGTTCCTCGACATTTACCTTATTATCCTGCTCGATACTCCCCGTTGCTCGTTATCGCGAGGCCATTAAATTTTTATACGTGCCCCTCCCGCCCGCCTCCGCTCCACTCGTTCATCGAACGGTTTCGCCGAATAATAAAGTACTTCTGCCGATTCCCCTGCATCGAGAGGGGCCCCGTAATACGTTATCATAGAACAAGAGGACTTTGGAGGCGGCAGTCGTCGGATCCCTTCGCGTATATACCCGACCGAAAGGCAGCGCGTACGCGTGCATCGGCGAATAAGTAGCTCGGCTCGAAGCCAATCAGTTGGCGTAATGGAGATCGATAGCCATAAGCCGATCTTCCCGATACACGCTGCCTTCTGTCAACTGTATAATGCCGGTAGAGTAGACGCGTGGTACCTATACCTCGTCTGCGATGAAGCAGCCGAATGACGCGTGCTGAACGGTCATCGAAATGGGTCACGAGGCGAGGACGTGGTGTGACTTCGTCGTGGTACCGGGAACGTCTGTGCTTCACCACGGAAATTAGAAAGTATCGTTTCGTTGGGGTGTGGGAGAGTTAGGACTCACGAAGGTAGATGTTCGCGTATAGACGCCACTGGATAGAACGTCGAGAACTTCAAAGTCGATTTCCTCGAAAATGAAGCGCAATATCAAAAAATTTTACTGCTTTTTCTCGACTTACCTACTAGTTAGAAGTCGAAAAGAAAGAGTGACTTTTCTCGATACCAAGCTTCGTTTTCGAGAAAATTGACTTTGAATATCCTGACGCTGCATCCAGGCGCGTCTAGGGGAACATACCTTGGCATTCGATTATCGATTGTCTCATAGCTGAAGGGAAGTGATAGACAGACGTTCTGTCGTTAAAAGTGAAGTTCCTTCGACTCCAGCCACGTGAATATTACGCTGGGTGAACGAGGATGAATTAAAGCACGAATTTCGGTGCAGTGCTTTCGCGGCGCGGTCGCAGAGGTGCCGGATGGTATCACACAAGAGAAGCCGCGTTTCCTTCCCAATGACGGGCGTCTTATCGCTGAATAAACCGAGGCTAAAAAACGGACGGATGAACGGACGTTGTGGAGATGAAATGCTGGCACTGTCCACTGTGCCCCACCTGTGCCCTTATCTGTACAAACAGCTTGTATCCCGTCGGTTACAAAGAGACACGGGTCACTCCCGGGGCCTCGAGTGTTTCCCTCCCTTTTTCCCGGTTCCCGGTGTGGCCGGCGTGCACGGAGGGACACGAGTGGGTCAGAAATCAAACAGATACGAGAAACACTCGGATCCTTTCGCCACGAATTTATATTACCTTGACTCGTGCAACGCGTGTGACAAATAGAAGCGAGGAACGAAGAGAAAGGGGCACGAGACGGTGTAGAAAAGCAATTGGTTTTTGATACTCGAGGAATCACGAAGGGGATATTTAAATCTGACGAGTAAATTGAGGAAAGGGAAGTGGCGGTTTCTTGTTTCGTGCCAAAGTTTCGCGGAAGATTGCACGTGAGGATCGAACGATTAGAAATCGGTTTCTGCGGATGCACTTTCGATGCGAGCGGTACGTGTAGGAGCAAGCAGTGCCGCATAATAGAATGACGGACTCACAATGCATCGCGTCTAGGAGTTACAAGGGCCCGCGAGGAGAGTGTTAAGTGAAAGTCAGGTAAAATCCCTGACCACGGTGCTCTTCGACCCTCCATTTGCCTCGTTGATCCGCTGAAAGCCGTGTCGCTGCAGAACCTCTCGCGCAACGAAATTTGCGAAACGCAGATTCTGCGCTGGGGCAACGCCCTGCGCTCGCCGGCGATCGTTTTCCGAGATTGTCGACTTGATTTTCGAAAATGAAAACGATCGATATCGTTTGTCACCGTGGAACCGATATTTCTTTGGAATATGTTTTTTATTTGGATGCAGACGCGGGCTACTTAGGTGCGGACAAAAGCGAGATGAGTGGAAGGTTAAAGGATTCTACGCATAAATGAGTGAAAGCTTTTGAAGTCAGCTTTCATTCACGTAGAGTACTAAATAGGGGTCATGCTCAATCAGGACGCCTAAAAACAGTGGTTTTGGGGATTTTTTCTCTCAAAAACAGTAAGACCTTTTTCAAAAACAATTTTGGTTTTTAAAATAGTGTATTTTAGGGAGTATCTCCTAATTTTTTTATTTTAAAATAATTATCAATAACGAAGTTGTGGCCGGTATTCCGAAGGTCCTCTCGAAACAGGTGTTTTGCGGAGACCAAAGCCGCTCGGTACTCACTGGATCATCAGAAATTAAATATTCAAAAAGATATGTTTAAAGATATATTTATTAAAAGATTTATTTTATTTTTTCCTTCTGTTTTTTCCTATATTTTTTTCTATTCACCAAAAAACAATTATAATTGTCAGAGTATTGACAAATTAATATTTCGAAATGTCTCTAAATTACACTATTTCATGTACCAAAATAGTTTTTGAAAAAGTCTTACAG
Source organism: Andrena cerasifolii (assembly GCF_050908995.1). Lineage (NCBI taxonomy): Eukaryota > Metazoa > Arthropoda > Insecta > Hymenoptera > Andrenidae > Andrena > Andrena cerasifolii. The sequence continues at coordinate 8,715,270 of NC_135133.1, forward strand.
TTTTTAAGAAGAATATTTTAGATCATACTGGGTCTACGTTCTTAGATATATATTCTGAGAATCTAAATTCTCTTCGATGATCACCAAATTTCTGTTAAACTAAATTTTTTAAGTAAAGTGGGTGTCATTTGGGACTCCTGTATCCTATAGGGTTTTCTAAAAAAATCAGAATCGTTAAGAAATCGTTCGAAAGTCATAAAATAGTTATATAAATATTTATATTCCTTTTACATCGATGTATGATTCTTTAACATTCTATTAAGCTTCCTGCTATTATATTTTTCCATTCTTCTTCCAGAATACTCTTCTGAATAGACTTTTCTGAATCTGTCAGTCTATTTCGCTACACAACTTTTAATTGCAGGGCCATCCCACGATAGTTATTACATTATTACTTCAAACATACTTACACCAATAGTAAATGTATTTCAAAGTTCATTATCCATACAAAATACTAGAATTTTACCCAAACCAGCAGGTCCCCAAAGATTTTCAAACAGGGGCGTGCATGCAACGAGCACGTCAACGCATTAATCAACAATTACAGCAGAATTAAAAAAAAAAAAACAATTCATCAGAGGATAGAAGAAACCACCCCCGTGCAGCAGTCCACCAAACTTCGAGTAAGAAAAGATCGTTAGCGATGGAATCTCCAAGTCCAAGCGAACGAGTGTAGCTTTCCAGGGCCCAGCTAAACGTGTCCAGGCAGATCTGTTAAACGCGTGAAAGGATTTCCGGATGAGTGTCGGGATGTGACAAAAAGATGGTGGTGCGGTTTCTGGTGGACAAAACGGTCCATTCACGCTGGCACAACATCCTGCCATCGGTGCTAGGTCGTGTCGTGACCTTATTCCGAGGAGACGTCACGGGGCAGGCTCTCGTTTCGCCTGTCCATGACAAATTACGGATCGTTTCACGCCTGTAGCCGTGCCTCCTCACGCGTCGAGCAACTCGCCGCGCTAGGTCCAGGGGCAACACAGTGAGAAGAGGCGTCCGGGGGTGGATTTTTACCGGGCCTACGACAAAGCTGAGGGCCTTAAGTCCCGGGGACAGTCGTGGCACGAATAATGCCTTTCGGGATTAGGATCGTAAAAGTTCGGACCACCCAAAAAAAAAAAAAAAGAAATAAAGAAGAGGGAAAAAGGAGAAGGGAAATCGCGCGTGCAATCGCGCGGATTATTTCCTCGGGACGATAGTGTGAACGATTCTGTGGACCTCGATGTGCGCAGAGATACATCGTGCCAGGCAGTTGGAAAAGAACGCTGGAAAAGCACTCCGGGAACGTGAGATCTTGGATTCCTTTCGAGCTCCCCCCGCCTTTGACTTCCTGATTATTTTTGTGCAACCTTCGGCTGACGCTGAAGAGGAAACGCACCCTCGGGGGGTGAAACTATGTTCGTAAGAGTGTGAAAGGTTGGGAGAGAGGGGATGTGGATTAACTATTTTAAACGTTCAGCGAAGCTTTAGAAGCAGCAACTTATGGAGCAGTTTACTTGTTGGGATTTTAGAATTTGAACTTTATATATTGCCTGAAGAGGGAGCAGCTTCTCTGATTTCTTGCTACACTTTTTCGTTCATTATTTTAATTTGCCTCCCCAGTGTCGTTCAATTTTTCGGGCGAACCACTCCCTTGGTTCTATCAAATTATTTAATCTTTCCACGCGTTTATCTAATTGATATAAGAATGTATATACGCTCACAGTTTTACACAGTTAATGAACTGTTGGGGTTTGTTAAATAATGTACACCGAGTCTCATTGTGAGACTCTCGCAAGGAGAAATGCATGATATATTAACGAAATGAGAAAAGGGTGTTTTTCATAGGGGCTGAAGTTAGTTATAAAAGGTAGTGCCGCTACTACGCAAAGAAAACCATAACTGTATTTGAGATTTCCACAGCCATTGGAATTACAGCAAATTATGACAACTTATTTTAATGTTATTTTATCAATATACTGAATATGAACTTTATTGGATAATCATGCGCAGCCTCGTGTTATTAAAATCATAACCCGCCCCCTTAATGCTCGATGCCCCCAGAAATACTATACCACACCAAGCAAGCTTGTGTTTTACGTACTCGATAAATTAACGCGATCAAATAAGATCGATCACAATCCTCGCAAACTATTCTGTACTCTACTCACCCAGCATGCAGAATACGAACTTCCGTTCGCCCACTTCGTCCCGCGACCCGTTAATCGATCCCCATAAAAAAAGCACTGTTCCAATGACCAGCAAAAAAAAGCAGACCGTCCGAAACCAGACGAATCTTCGAGTTCCCATGAACCTAACTGTTCCACGGCCCTAATATTTGATCGAATCTCCGGTTTCAATTGAAAATCAACAGCGGAGAGAGACGGTGCAGCGTCCCGGCGAGAGCGACGAGGACAGAGGGAGAGAGAAAAAATGAGGGAGCAAAAAAATCGTCTACCCTAACGGATTCCAGGGTGAAAGACGGGCCAGGGGTGGAGGGTCGAAGGTAAAAGAGCCGATCGAAACGAGGCACGGAACGGACACGGGTAGAAAAAAGCGCACTGTTCCGTTTCCCTTTGCCTCGGTGTACCTTCGTAGTCGCTAATAATCTTCTTCTTCCTCCTCGATCTCTGTCCTCTGCCCACCCGTTTCACTCTCGGCCCGCGCCTTTATCTTTACGATATTTGCGCGCATTATCTCTCGCGGCGCACAACACGGCCGGGTACTTGTTCGCGAGCCACGTTTTCGTTTGTCCGGGAAAGGGGAACGCGGGGGATGGGGGTCGTTCCCTTTTTATCTGCTCCGGAGGAATTAGTCCGGCCACCAGGGACGGAAGCTTCTCCTACCGCGATCCCGCCATCGACGGGGAACAATTTCCTCGTTTTCTTCTCGTTCTTCTTCGGCTCCCCACGGTCGCGCGGGCACAGGGCGCCGCGCTGAAAAATAATAGTCGTCGCCGGCTCCCCTCGCCGCGGCTCCTTCCTATTACGGCGTTGCGCTGGTAATTAGCATAGTCATCCACAGGTGGTTGATCGTGAAATATATCGTCGCCCCGTGGTATATAGCCGGTGTACATAAAACGGAAGCCCGGCCCCGCAGAGCCGTAGGAAAAAGTCTGACGGTGAATCCGCCGCGGAATAATAAGGAAGGGGGCCCCGCGGAGGATAATCGACGCTGGGGATGCTGGCTCGGGGACGCGTCCGAGTTACCGCGAGCAACTTCGGGGCTGGTCGAGTTACACTCTCCTTTCCTTTCGTTCTTCTTTAGCGTGCGGGGGTGGAAAAAGCGAATTGTATTTGTTTCTTAGATTTCCTTAGGACTTGGGACCTGAGGGACACGCTGCGTATCCCTAATTTTGGGCAGCCTTCTGCGGGGATATGTGCAGGGTTTTTTTCAGATGAAACGGGTGGAGAGAGTCTTTAGCAAATTTCTGAAAGTTTCAACCATAGTAGCTCAACCGAGCATTTCAGTAGAGATTACCAGTTCAGCTGTGAATAATCTTATACTCTCATTATCGCGTCATTCAACGCGTGTTTCGAATCAAATACACTAGGGCTTGTCGGTTTTCGAAAACCGGGGTTAAAAACCTTTATTCTTCGATAAATCTGTAAAATTCGAAAGCAGGTTTTTAAATCTAAAAACCTGGTTTTAGATACTGGAATTAATGTGTAAACATTAATTAGTTATTTAATTAAAAATGTTAACACTTTGACTTGAAATCGCCTCAGGCACAAGCATACTGTAGTAACAGTTTACTGTAAAACGAATCTTCATGGCTTCACGGATTTTAGTTCTTTTAGTATTTTTCTTATATATTTAGTTTTATATAGAAAGAGTATATTTCATTTTGTTAGATTTTTGTAATTCCATAAAGATTGAAAGAACTGAAATTTTTTAAAATAATTATAAACAGTTCTTTACTGTTATAATTATATTTTGTTTTCCTAAAACAAAAGAAGAATACTGGAATTCGAAAATCGGTTTTTTCAAAAGTACTAGTTCCCAGACCGTTTACACTGACAATATACCACGCCTGCAATCTCCTGACACATTAATCAATTTCTGCCCATGCATCGAGCTCCTCTTTGCACAGCTTCGATCTCCAGTAAAGCGCTTAGTACTACACAATATTTAAAACATGCAAAGTGACTTTGCACGGCCCTAATTTCATAGCTTTCGATCCCCGCTAGTAAATGACATTTTGGGGCCATTTTATGCACCCTCTGTTAGCTAGTGCGTTGAACGCGGAATGCGCTGTTAAAAGGAGCAGACCATCGACTGGCGAGCGAGGGAAGCTGTGCAGGGAGACGTGTCCTCGTCGTGTCTACGTTCGTCGATATGGAGCCAGGTCCGTGCCTTCGACAATGAACGGGTCCACTTTAAAACAAAGCGTCCTATCAGATAAACGGTTTTTCAATAGGAGGTGAGCGAGAGAGACGCATGAGGGCTGTCCAGTGCAGACTGATGCCACGTCGTGATTAACTTCAAACGAGAGCGCGCGCATCGTCCAGCCGGTTCGGAAACGAACGTTCCTCTCTTCGTTTTTCCATCCCCCGTTCGGCTAGTTTATTAATTCTTTCCCAGTCCCTTCGCTGCTCTCCTTTCGGCGACCCGCTGCAGCCAGGTCACCCCTTATCTTATCACGAGGCGAGGAATTGTCTCTAGTCGGGTCAACGGGCACGGATTTTTCGACACCGAAAATTAAAGCTGCGTTCCCGTAGAAATTTAAAAAAAAACTCGTGATTTCAATAGCGGAAAGGTGATTAGATATTGTCTTAAGGGATCTTCATTCATTTTTTTATAATTCAAAGTCAGTGAAGATTGGGAAAAGGGTTTGTAAACACAGGTGAAATATCAACCTTCAAATTTCAAGCGAAATACACAGACCACCGAGTTAATTGCAAAGTAAGCTATGAAAGTGCAGTGCAGTTGCATTCCAGGTGGTGCGTTTGCAAATTGCACGAACAAGCGCAGCCTGCTCACTTTACTAACAACGAAACCTTCTCCACCTGAAAATTCTGATTTTAATGAAACTTCGCGGAAATGTAGAGCATATTGGAGTATGCAAAAGGCAGTGTTTTTATCTGCGGAAATTCGCTCTGGAGGGGTGATATCAGCCCTTGCGGTTATCGCAATTTTTCTTTTAATATAACTGTGTAACATTGCGAGATGGAGCAAAACCTTAAATATAAGAAATATTCAATTTTTATGCTCCATCACACTACCAAAAGAAAAATAATGTTAAACGGAGGGGATGCTCCTGTTTCCTTCAATGTTTGCAGAAAGAGGTTTTCTGGGTGGGTCTTTGGAAACATATTAAAACAGAGTTGGGCCAAGTTACGCAAAAACCTACCAACCCTCAAAATGTAAAAAAAAAAAATAGTTGAACACAGTACGGATCCCATAATTTTGGAATCTTTATTCTGCAAAAAATTATTAAAACTACCAGGCCATAGTTCATTTCAGGCTTAAAAAACAAAAACCACAGAGATTTTGATATAATATTAATTACACTACTCACTATTAAATAACCCATGAAACAACAAAAAATAAAATATAGCCAATAGAAATGAAGCTACTTTCCTTTAACTATCAAAATCTTCAATTTCTGATCACTGAGGGTTGGTACCTTTCTGCATAACTCTGCCCATTTTATCCTCCCACGCACAACGTCACGCGAGAAGGGTCGAAAGCGGAGTGTCCCATTTGTTTGGTCACTCGTTAAGCTCCCACCTTTTTTTCCCCAACAGCCGCCACTCGCTTGCAACGCAGTTTCGTGAATCTGCCCGTATCGCGTCGTTGCGCGTTCGCGGAAGGCTTTCGAGCAAACACGCTCGACGAGCGTTAATCGCGAATCACGGCCAAACAATACCGCCGCCGGTGTAAATCAGCGAAAAGTCGCGGTGTAAGCTGGCCGACAGGCGTTTTTGCGCGCAACGGTAACGAGGCGGCGTTAGGCGCGCGCGCGCGCAGGCAGGGCCAGTTTCTCACAGAGCCATCGGAAACTTTCTCTGCGCGGTGCGGATTTTTCAGCGCGTATTCGTATAGGTCGCGGCACGGGGTCAGGAATGCCCTTAATAAAGTAATCACACTGTAAGATACCCGCGAGAGGTGCTCGTTACGCGCAATAACGCCGCGACAAGTTGGACCCGCGCTCTTAATTTATGCGCGTTCCCCCTTTTTTTTATTTATCCACCTTCCCCGCGGAGGATAATAGCTCAGCATCGTTTGAAAATCTCGGGACACCGCGAAACGTATTTCTAAAAACAGCTTCCGGGAGGTCCGTTGTAATTTTGCAATAACTAAATACTTTTATACCAAAACATAACATAATAACCAGTTGAAGTGTCCTTCACCTGAATACAAAACCCTTTGCATAAAAATACCCATGTGCTTTCTGAAATAAATTCCCGAAGAATCGTTCTTTTTCTACCTCCTGAGTAACCCCTTAAAAGTACATCTTGGTATAGATCTCCAATCATCCCCCTGTATAATCTGTTGTGGTCACTAGTCATTTACTAGCAGAATGCGCACAAGCTCCTCACTAGTTACAAGCTGCCCCGTGTGAGTCACGTCCCTCTGCCAAACGATTTCGAAATCTCCCCAGCACACTGCCTAACTCGCCAATGCCGCAGCATCAGATCCAGCCGCGCGCACTGGCAGCCACCTACATTTTAATTTCCTTTTCTCTCGCGCCTAGTTGCACAAGATGACGGGCCGCTCGAGTCGGCCAGATTTTCTGCAAAAAAGCATGGAAAAAGGCAGGCTCATCTAATAGATGTATTGCGTGTGCGGGGTTTCACCGAGCGTTGCGTGTACCGCCGCGCGTTAATAGAGATTGTGCGCGGAGTTAAAAGAGAGGATACAGGTCTGGCGAGGTGTTGCGGGTCCCTTTATTAGGGAAACGAAGAAATGCCTAACGGGCACGAGGATGAGGCCCCCGGAGGGGCGCGCAGTCGCAGGGGCGGCTGTTAACATTTAATGAAAACGGAGTGTGTAGCTGGCTGGTGGCTCGGGACGAGCGAGAGATCGGAGATAAGCGGCGCGCTAAAGCAGCACACGTTGTTGCTACCTGTACGGTAAGGAGAGCCGTGTTCCGGTCACTCACGGCCTTTTCGAAACTGTTAGGTTTCCCAGGTGCTTTCTCGCCTGTAACGTAGGTACTCGGTGATTGGATAACTCACGCGCCACCAGCACTGCCGATTTTTCTCCTGACCGCCAGAAAATGTCAATATTCCCGCACTCAGAGGCCGGCGTTCCTCGTGTACTTGTCTTCTTCTACCGAGGCTAATTATGATGCTTACAAGCGAGTAATTACGGTGTGAATTCTTCCGGTTGACGAAAAGAAACGCCGGGAGCTTGGGGGGGATCGGTATCGAGCAGAGCTGGGCATTAACTAAATAGAAAATTCTTTAAATAACGTGATCAAATAAAAGGCACTTTAACGTCAGATTATTTGACGATTAAAGTTAATTTTTTTATTCGACGAATCATTCTATCAACTTTTATTCGTTATTCGACATTTATATTTAGATAACACTTCTGCCGGTTTTTGGTGTCGAGGACTTAGAGGAAAAGACTCTGAATTCAGAGATTAACGCTTGGAGTGACGTCCACGTGTTTTCACCCGAGGAGTTTGCAACCTGAGCAAAGTTTCGGTGTGTTCTCTTATTTTTTTTGTTGTTGGAAGTATTCAAAGTAGGTATCGAGTGAGAGATTCCGAATGCTTACTTTGAAAACAGAGCGAGCTCAGAGTTCGCTTTACATATGTATATAAAATTAGTAGAATATTCTTTTGAAGCTTACGACACCCAAGGTGTTAAGTACCGATCTTTTTGTTGTTAAAAAGTATCGTTACAGTGATGTATTGGTAAATTGGTCTTTAGGAGGACATATGTGCGTTTTCAGGCTATTATACCTCCTACAGATTCATGCGCGCGAGGGAATATAATATAACCGTGAGAAATATAATTACACGGAGCGTCTGAGGTTTAATAAGGTGTATAAAAGAACATGCTCATTGAATCACTTCAAGGAAAGACGCTCTTATCAACTGGCAATCGAGAATTCTCTGCTGAAAAGTTGCATTAAAATGCAGCGGCAACGGAAAAGAGGAAATCGTGTCAAGTTACTAGAATTTATTTCCCTGTAACACAGTGAGCGGTTGGATTTTTACCATCGTCAGCCTGCGTTCCGTAATTGGAGGGCCGAGGTTCAAACTGGTGTAACTTACTCGCATGGTGTTTCTCGTAAAATACTGTTTTGCTTTTACTGTTATAAAAAAAAACTCTATGGGAACACAATTGGAAGCATCAAAATACTACCCTAATAAATATGTATATACTTGAAAATTTAAATAATTTTAATTCTTAATTTTTTTATTTTTGCACTTGTCACCACACGCATGAACAGCATCCAGCAGCATCAGCACATCGCTTTATATTAATTTGTACTGTTCATGCGTTGTGCTGATAAGAACGACAACACTTACAGCAAGTTCGATTTACATCAGTATGTTTCGGAACGCTCTGTTTTTGTTAATTAAGGGGAAACACCACTGTGATGGCGGGAAAAGTAAGCCATTTTTAAGAATTTTTTCAAGAATAATTTACGGTTTTAATATATGAAGTTGTAACCTGATTCGCTATGAAAGGACATAGATGCAGCCTTTAAAACTTACAAACCGTTATTAACTCAAATTATCAAATTTTCGACTTATGCCAGCCTCTGGATCTCGGAGGGTCAAGGTTCGATTTCTCCGAGACGCACTATCTTTTACATGATTGTACATTATTTTCTGCGTTACATTAAATTCGACATTACAATTTTCTATTCGGTACTCTGAGAGCAGAGAAATCACACTCGGTAATCTTCCTACCTAAACATCTCCATTCCTAAACTTTTCTCAAGTTAAGAATTTTACATCGCAAAAAAAAGTCAGAAATCAAACGTATCCCTTTCAGTTCTCAAGATTGAAATTCAAAATTCTCCGCCTGTCTATCTGCCAGCTTCCTCCAATAATTGATACTCACCTTCCCCACTAATCTCGAGTCCAGCAGCGAAATTCTCTCCCGCGAACATTGTCAACCGAACGAACGCGAGCGAGACCTGAAAAGACGCGTTCGTAATGGTCGAAGAGCGCTCGGAACGGGGTTAGAGAAGTTTCCTTTCGCAAGCGAGCGGCCTGACGGCGGGGCCCTGCGCGGAGGAAGCGCCTTCTCGCGAAACTCGCCGCCTAGTTGGTATAATCGCGAAAGGTTTCACGGTGGTCTCTGCCCGTTCGCCTGGAATCGGTCGCCAGGCAGCGGCGCTCTCGCAGAGGTCGCCTCGTGAAATGCCCGCGGACGATCTCCTCTCTCGCCGGGGTCCTCCTCGGCTTCCTCGGCGAGCAGCGGGAGGATGTGAGGGCGTGAGACTCCTTGAGTGTGGGAGAGTACAAGGCGCATTGTGGAAGTCGGTACGCCGACACCGAACGTCGCTGCCGTATAACGCGCGAGTCGGGCGCGAGTAACGCGGGCCCCCTGCGCCCCCTCTTCATTACTCTGCCGCTCTGCCCCCCTCCGGGCCCACCGCCGCCTGGGGCCCCGCGTCTACGGCCTGTACGCCGGGGCGCGCGCGCGCGCGTGTGTGCCGCGCGCACCGGGATATAACCCCGAAGTAGTCTCGTTTCTCGTGTGAACTGACCACATGGGTCACGTACCTATTATCATTTCCCGGTGCCTAAGCGGAGGAAAGAATGAAATCTAGATCGCCGGAAGCCCCTCATAATTAACGCGCCGCGAACCAGACGAAAGAGGTAACCGCGATGCCTTGGCGTGCAAGTCCACGGCGGTGTTGCAGTCCACAGGACGCGGAGGAGGTCGGAGGAAATAGAGAAAGAGCTAGAAAGACGGTTACGGCGCGGCGGGGGACGGCGGGATATGGCGGAGGGAAAGGAAGCGCGAGGAAGAAGATATTCGCACGTGGACCTGCCCCCTTCGTCCCAGCCAGCCCGTTAACGCCGCTCTTAATGAATGCTCAATAACCGGCCCGCCGTGTAGCCGAACAACAAGGCCGTTTAATTGTGGCTTCGGCACCGTATCTTCGGTGTATCGCGGGCTTGATTTCCGGGTAGCAGGGCCGCCGCGTGCTTGGGAGAATAGTCCGTTCCGAAATTTACGTTCGTAATAGACTCGCCCTGGATGCCAGGGGACGGGTGTATTTGTTTACTGCCGCTGCGTTTAATTATCGCGGCGATATTGTAGGCGCTGCGGGAACTGGCGCGGAGGGCAATTCAGTTTTCGAACGTGTTGGATCGAAGGATTTCTCCCTTGGACTATATTTCTCTTTTTTGGGATTTGGTAAGGGTCTTTGGCTCGGATGTTCCCCTGTGTCTGATCAGTAATATAAGAGATAGTGTATTCGAGCATCCTGTTTTCAGAACCGCCATGTCCCCCGACACGTTTGGATAAACGTCCTATTTACCCACTGTACTTTTTTGTGGATTCTTTGTTAATGTGCAAAAGGAGCTCTGATGGAGTTTAGTGGGATACAGGAATGGAGGTGATGGTTTTGGTGAAGATGGTAGGAATGCATACTTTATACAGCGCTAAGTATGGGTATAAATTGAAGTCGCAACGGGGTCGGCTGCCAAGCTTCACCTCTGCCTTTCTCCCGTTTATTAGGAGCCCATTGCCCCGCGCTTAGTTAACTGATTAATCACACCTGCTTGCGAGATTTAGCACCTTGACGATTCGAATGATCGCTAAGTACAGTTGATTATACATTCCTAATTGGAATCCTTTAATCGTACCTCTCGACAACTGAATTTGTGAAGTATGCATGTAGCCATCAGTCTTAGGAACAGTAGCATTAATACCTCTTGCAACTGTGCTGCAGAAAATCGCAATTTCCGCGGGATTAACCCCCAACAATTCCCCGGGAACCTCAAGAAATCCAAATCCAAATAGAATTCCTCCATCATCCCCCAAAATAGAAACCCAAATTTCACGCGTTAGACTAGAATCTCCACGCTCCAAGCACCACCCTCAGCGTCCACGTCCCCCGATCCGAAGTTTAGCCGCAGCCCCAAGGTGTCCCCAGGTCCGAATTGCCACGCTGGTCGCATGGAAGGGTTGCGTCGCCACGAATTCGGCTGTTTTGACGATCTCGGTGTCGCTGGCCAGCGCAGCTGTTGTTTTGTTGCGCAAGCAACCGGGCAAAGCCGCCTGCAGGGGATTTCCATGGGGGTGTCGGGCTGGCGCGGCGTCCGTAGGTCCGTCTGTCCGTCTCCTCTAAGCCTGAAAGGGTTCCTGTTATGCTCGGCGTTCACGCATGTGGAACTGAAAGCCGTCCGTCCTGCACTCCCATTATATCACCTATCACCTTCGTCCACCCCCTCGAATACATATGGCCCGTCGAGCTACATGGGGGCGCGTCATCTTGCAGCTTGCGCAATGATCGGAAGGATCATCCCTCTTTCTCCGTCCCGCTGTCTCCTGGGCTCGTGTTCTGCACGCGTTCACGCGTCTGAAGTCCATTAGCGTCTGCAACGAGAATCGCCTCCACCTGCGCACTTCGGGGGTAGATTAGATAGGAGGGATGAACGACAATGACTGCACTGTTCTGATCCTCGTGAAGGAGGTTACGGGACATTTTTGCGGGGGATGTTTCTGGTCTTCGATTGAATTTGGAGAAAGTAAGCGTTGTTTTTGTAAGATGTTTTAGTAAGATAAGAGTCTCTTTGAGGGTGTAGAGGGGTGGAGTGCGAAGTGTGGCATTTTCTGGGGTCAGTCAAGGAGGCCTCGATGTTTTAGTCGTCCTTTCGACTCGCTGGGGTAGAGTTATCTGAGTTATTCAGGGATGTTATACTTTGCTAATTTAGAGAAGTTCGTTATTAGAATACTCTTATACAATATGCTGCAAATAGCTGTATACGTAAGAGTTGTAAGCCGAGGAGCAGTGGGACCATTGTTCTCCATCATTGCATTCAAAGCGAGATATTTGGAAACTCGTATTCAAGCCCAAAATAGTCACTCGCTTTAAATACCCTTCCTCAACAACAGGCACAACACAGCGATTCCTACAACCTCCCCATTATTTTACCAAAAACTCACCCCTAATATTCTAAAATCCTTTGGTTCGCCATTGAAAGCTAATGTCACTATCAATATCAACTATCCCCCTGAAATTCCATAATTTCACAACGAATCACCCCCCAACCAAGCCTCGCGCTTCGAATGGTTGTTCATTTGCAAGGTGATCGCGTACTGGCAGGAAAAAAGTCGTTGGCTCCGGGGTCGAAACCAACAGCCCGCTATCACGGATATATCTTACCGCACGACGGCCGGTTGCAGGGGTAGCTCGCCGTGGAAAAAAGGCAGGGGTAGCTCGAAAAAAATCCTGGGAGGCTGGATGGCTATTAATATATTTTTTTTACCCCAATGGCACCCCTATTTAGCATAGGTTCCAGAGAGGACTCCGCGAGGCTCTGTCCCCGCGTGTAACGTAACCCTTTGCAAACAACATGGGAAAAAAAAACGGCCGGGGAAAGTAACCGACGGAGCAGCCCGCTCCTGCGACTATGAGAAACCGTGTCTCACGGTGCAGACTTTTTTCGAGATTCCAAAAGCAACGCGACAATTGGGGCCAATACGCCGTGTGATATCGCTCGCGTGGAAAAAATTTGCATGATAAAAAAGAACGGCGAAGTCCCGGAGGGTCGAGGCGACAGGTGGATCCTGGGGGGTTGGTTTCCCGTAATCCTTCCCGTCGGTCAGCGTCGTGGGTCACTGAAAGCCGATCCTCTGATTACTCGGCCGACGTGGGGTCAGCGAAAAAGCAAAGGCGAGCCGTTCCATTATTCCCGACGTTAATTAATTATTCGGCCGCGACCGTCGGCGTAATTAATCTCCGCGGCGATACAGATACTCCGGCTGGAATCCCGGCCCCACTGACAAATGTATTTTTTCCGCTGAATCGCAGGAAACCCCCGCTAATACGTTCATTGATCGGCCGTTGATTTCTCTCTTCCCGAAGATGGTCCCGGTGCTGCGTCGTTTGCTCATCGTCTGCGAGGTTGATTCTTAAATTGGTTAGTCCGTGGCGAATGGTGCGAAGGATTATCGTATAAGTGGCAATAGTTGTGGAATTTTAAGGAGGTATGTGGAAAAGGGATTCCGGGGAGGATGGATGCTGGAGAATTCGTAAATGCTTGGCGATTTGATTTGTTCAACTTGCGATTTTTATTAATATTTCAAGAAATCACTTATTCATTTCTTTAATGGGTTTCTAGAATTCGCTAGTAGTAAAACAATATATTCTTTTGGGGAAAGTTACGTACAGTACATAGAGTGAAAAGAGATTTGGGGGATGATGTGTGTTGAAGAATCCTTAAATACTTGTTGATGTTTTTTCATCTATGGAGATATTGATAAGATATTAAAGGGCCATTTACAATTTTTCTAAATGTCCCAAGAATTAATTACGTTTCAACAATTGACTAAGTACTAGCAGAACAATTTAGTCTGCTGGGGAGGTATAGTATTCGACGGAGAACGGTGCATTTTTGCAAACATGCCAAGCAACGCCCGAGCCTCTCCGCACCCAAAAATATCTATCGATCGACAGATTTCCCGTTCTTTCGGGGCATTCGCCCCGCTTGGCGAACTTAACGTATCATTACAGCGAAGGTCAACACCACCACCGCGCCGTAATTTGACTAGGCTAAACGAGCTAGCCATTCATAGCCGCTCACGTTTTCACAGGGGTTTTCCTGTCTTTTATTTGCGCAGAATCAATCGATCGCCGGGGCGGTCACATATGGTCAAACGGTCAAAAAAGAGGGTGGCCGGGGAAAAATGACCAAACAGAAGTGACCGTGCTGCGTGAAAAAGTCATCGCGCTCAATGGGATATTTGCACCCTCGCGTCTCGCTGTTGCCAAAATCCATGATTTTTTCTGCGAAACTCTATATCCTTCCATTACATAAAAAAGCAAAGAATGCAAGTAATAATACAGGAGCATTCAGAGCTTAATGATGCAACCATCGTCCAAATTTTTTGCCATTAAAATAGATGAAATTGATGGTTGCTGCTTAACTGTAGCCTCTATTAACTTTCACTCCAAGTACGTTAAAAAATCATATTTCGTCGATAACAAATAATTCACAGGAATCACTTAATTTACATATAACGAAGTTTGTACCGAAAAGCGAGCGAAACGTTCGAAGTTTGATGAAAACAAAAAATAATTCTGTTTTATAATAATTAAAGATTGATAAAGGATAGATTATTTATAAAGGTGACAGCACTGAATTTGGGTACAGTAAAGCATATTTGAAGCTTGTAGAACACAGTATGCAAACGTATTTCTTCAGCGAAAAAATATTATTCAAGATCACAGCCATTTCAATATTTCAAGCGTTTTCTTTGTTTCGCGGGTACGTAAGTCAGCCGCAGTGGACTTTCCGCAGAAGCCTCTCCTTCAATCTTCGCGGTCCCGTTCGCCCTCTTTCGCTCAGCGTCTTCGCAACCCCCTCCGCGAACGCCTCGTATAAATCTTCGTCGTAAATGCAGCACGGGCTCGAATTTCACGTGAGTAATTTTATAACCGTAAATCGACCTTTCAACGATCCTTCGCGAGAGGTAAGACAACGAGGCGAAAAGCATGAAAGCCGCGAGCGCAGAAAAACGAAGGAAAGGTCCCTCTGAGAGAAAACTAGAAGGAGCGAGGGGTAGAAACGCTCGTTTGCTTTCTCTTTCTCCTCGGTGCAATCCATTCTTCCTTCCTCTTTTCCTTCCTCGTTTTTTTTCCCCCCTAAGGGAAAGCGGGGCAAAAAATCGTGTGTATAAATCGTATGCAAAAACGAGGCGAAAGAGGCCCGGGCCCTTAATTTAGTTAATTTAGATTTTATCCGTTAGCCGGGAGGAAAAAAAATCGTGGGTTGCCTCTGAAAGCATGCGGAGGAAATGGAATACGGCGGAGGAAGCTCGCGAAGGGGTTAAAAACGCCCCGACAGAGGCCAGCATTATTATATACTTATTTAAGATCCGGCGACCTCGAGGGTCCCCGAACGGGACGTTTTTTTCCCCCGATGGCCTGCATTATTTTTTTTGCCTGTCTCTCTCATCCTCCCTGCCCTTTGGTTCGTCGTGCCCCTCCATGCTCGGTACGTTTCCTTTTTTCCAGCATTTTTTTCCCCGCCCCTGAACCGGTGCTTTATTGTAATTGGTGTGAAATGATAACCGATCGAGATACAGCACGGTGTCCTCGTTGTTTTTGTTGTCGCAAAAACAAAGTCTCAGGCGCAGGCGCGAGGAGGGGACGACCGCCTAGTGGTGGTTAAAGGGTAAAAAAATTTACGGTTTTAAAATCACGCGAGAAATTATTATGCTCGGATGGGCCCAGGGGCGAGGCCACCCCTTTTCACGCAGGTTTCGTTAACTTTTTACCGCTGCGCCCTTATCGTTTATCGGACGCGCGGTTCTTTGGGGTTCCCTTGATCATTTCTTTTAAGCTTTGGACGTTTCTGCTAACGGTAGATAGAGTTCGTTGCGAGCGTCAAATTTTCTGGGAAATCTGAAAGAGGGTTGAAGAAGCTGGGAGCACATAGTGTGCAAAAATATGGGCATAATAACATTTTGTGACTCTTTTTTTTTGTACTGATTGTCTGCTTCGATATTAATCATTAGAAACTTGTTTGACGAAAATGGGAAGAAGTAAACCCTTGAGTAGAACGACGCTATCAAATACTGACATCATATTAAAATTGCTCTTTGCAGTCTTCGAGACTCACCCCCACCAAAGTCACGTATTCTTTTCTATCCAAATCGATGGACTTAAAATAGTAAACGATGTAAGTGTCAAAGATATCAAAAATTAATTTTTTAGCAGAAAGATATGTAAATTCCATGCTCAACTCCACGCTCGAAATACTAGAATAATTCAAATTAATTTCTAAGGCTGTCGCAAGATAGAGAGCATAAGTATGGCTGTGTGCGAAAAGAAAATTTTCACTTTTGACACTTGCATCATTTACCATTTCAACTCCTCGATTATCTAATTGCAAACGAACGTCACAACATTCCTGCACCCTTTTCCACATAACCCAGCAGACGATGCCACTCTCCAACCTCACCTCCGATTTCCCACGAAGAAAACCGTGACACAGCAGAATCTCCAGTACCCAGCACCTCGGTCAACTCGCCGTTTCTCCTCTCTGCAGGATCTTGGCTGCCGAAGCGCGAATATACGTGACTTTCGGGCAAAGAGGGATGCCCAGGGGGGGCCAGAGGGGTGTCGCGCGCGAGCGTGTCGGGGGTGACTTTCGGTGGACATGTGCAATTTGACCTGTTGACCCCGAAGGCCGTGGCACGGAGCGAGGGGCGAAATGTATTTGGGGTAAAAATAATACAATTTACACATAATAGGGGAGAGCGTGGCTGGCGCAGGGATATGCGCGTATTCAAATGACGCATGCACGTGGGGGTCACCGTGCGAGGAAGATTCACCGTTGCCAAAAAGGGGGAGCGGGGGTAGTCGGACAATGGTCGCAGCAAAATCAATCGATACCAGTCGCCTTCGATCGGCCATGAATGCCGAACGAGCAGGATTTCGGGTCACTTATGGTGTTTTCCCTCCTCGAGTGGCTTAATTTTTTTTACCTCCTCATCGCCGTCGACGTTCCTCCAGCCAAGGGTGGCAAAAAGCTGGCGTCCAGGAACGGCGGAGATTTCTCACGAGTTTACCTCAGCTGGTCCGCGTAAAAAATACTACCGGCGAAAGCTGAAAATTCTCGGGGAATTTTTCACGACCCGAGTGAAAAAAAAAGAAGAGGGAAAAAAGAAAGAGACGACGCCGGTCTTCCGCGATCACGATTTCCCACGAGTCTGCCGGCAGTCGAAGGGTGTTTTTTACGCGCGAAATTCCGTGACGCCGGCGACGACGACGAGGTGCTCGTAACGTTGACGGATGGCGTCGATACTTCAGCCGATCGACGCCTTATTCGAGGCCCTCCTCGGCGTCGCTCGAGTAATCGGTTTATTCGAAGACGACGTTGACGAACTTGGGACAGTTCGCCGAGCTGTTTAATTCCCGCTGTTTCTTGGGCTATTTAAGCTGCTTCGCCCTTAATTCGAGGGGCGGAACGCTCGTCGCGTAACGAGCGGCGTGGCGTTAGTTTGGCCGTGGTCGAAAGTACGTGTCAGGCTAATTAAAACGGTGGTCACTTAACCCAAAGGTAGATGCCTATTCGATGTTGAGGGCCAGCTAGTTTGAAGAAGAGGATTACTATAAACAATCAGATACGATGGTTCAGGGGAACCGTTACATTGATCTGAGTTAAGTGGCCGAGGGTTAATTAACATAGCCAAGTATTGTGCCACATACAGAATAAAAGTGCATGGCACGAGCTGTCCTGGCATCGTGATCCTTGGCTACATGGAAAAGGTTGCACGATCGCCACTTGCCATTCCCAAAGGCCTGTAATTTCCCCTTGAAATATCATGCACGAAGTGTGAGCGATACACACATATGCACGTAGAATAATTGTCCGTAAGTGGGGTCCGGAATCGCTGTTTTCAACGTACTTCGGGAAACGAGGACGTGCAAACGAGGCCTACTTATTTTGGGGGATGCATGCTACACCGTGCACCGATGGATCTCCAAAGCTTCTCTCTTTTCACTATTCGCACAACGGTCTGATTGCCAAACCTTCTGCTCCTCTTCATAGCTTCCAGTAACTCTCCAAGTTAATTTCCACAAGCCTGAATCGAGGACCTAGCAGCAAGAGGGGTGCAACTCCATTTCTGACAGTTTTCGAGTTTCAAGGCGCGTAGTATCTGTAAAAAAAATCTACATCGTTTGGTGCACGTTGCACGCGAATCCGAGAACAAACGAGCGACATATTTAAAATAAATAAAAATAGAAATAGGTATTAACATATTTATTACAGAATATTTTTTCGCTCAAAGTAGAAATAAAAACTTAGCGACTCAATAACTACTGCTTATTGCGTGAAAATATATATTTTTCAATTAGTGTTCTCTTCTTAATGTAAAGTCTAAGGAATAATTTTATAAACAGTTTTTCTACTTTACTTGAAGTTGGTGAAGATGGAGCTGCACCCCTCTCTAGACCAAAATCGAACAATTTACTTACTTACAATTGTACCACACATAAATACCCAAAATCTGAGCAAGACAGAAAGGTGTCCTATCGTTCAGCCAGAGACGCAGCATGGAATGGCTCGTGCCCAAAACTGCCAGTTAGGTTACTATTTCTGTTCCAGGGGGAGGGAGAGGGCCTCGTGCGTCTAGCACTGGAAAATCCTAACATCCCCCAAGACTCCCTCTTTCCTGTTGGTTTCGTTATCGAGTGCTTACCCCCCCCCGACGTCGCGTTGCAATCCGCCCATTCGTTCTGACTCATCTGCTGGCTAGCCCGTAGGCGTGAAAGAGACAGAGACGTTCAAGGTGCTAAATCCTAGCCGCGAGGAAGGAGACGTTACGTCGGACCGTTAGTTCTTGGTGAAATTGTTGCGCCCACGCTTCCTTCTGTTTCCTTCGATGACTGGTCGAACGGGGGGAGGTGGGGGGCTGTTGAAGATCCTCTGGAACCTTTTATTCAGGTTTCTATTGTTCGACGTACGCTTGGATCGGCTGCTAGATATCTAAACATGGTCTCGATGGAAGCTGAGCTTTTGGGTTAGGATGTTTGATACAGTAAGTCTTTGCTGGGTGGTGAGAAATTTCGGGGTTGATGTTTGGAAGGGAAGATGGTGGTTGGGATGTGGAAGTAATGTGATAGGACGTACGAGTAATTTCGAGTAATCGGGAACGCGGTGTCAGGTGGTAGGAATGAGGGAAAAATATTTAATTGTAAAGAGGGATAGCGATGCGAAGGGGAGAAGAAAATTCAATTAATTTCGTATCACATCAAAGGACGAATTATGAGGAAAAAAGGTATCTGGAAGAAAAGAGAAAGGGGAGGATGGAGGGGAAGAGGTAATTCATTAAAAAACAGAAACAAATGGAAAAAAAAAGTGGTGGAACTAATTAATTTCGCGCTATAGAGAAAGACGGAATGAAAGAAAGCGTCGATTGTGGAAAGACGAGGAGGAGAGACATATAATTGTATTAGTCGCGGGAGGAGATAAAGAGAAAATAATTAACTTCGCATTGCAGAAAAAAGGAATGTGGAAAGATTGAAGAGCCACTGATTGGAGGGAAAGAGGGAAGAATAGCATCGGAAAATTAGTAACGCATTGTCAATCGGAAACCACAAAAGTCACTTCATTCACCAACACCTTACAGAAATCCATACGCCTGATCAAATGTAACACCCCAGAATACGATTCCAAGAACGCTGTCCTAAACTTCAAATAGTCGACAAATCTTAAAAGTCAGAAAATTCAATGCCTTCGAGTGACACATACTTTGCAAATCCAATCGAGGTGTTCATTGAATTGCAATTTCCATTGATTTCAAGCAAACCGCCGCGGCTGTATCCGACGTGAACAATACCCAAGTAAAACACACGTATAATCCACCCAAGCAAATGTACAACCCCTCGCAATAAGTTTAGAACCAACCGCAAACATACGAAGCTAACGAGGAATACCAATATTTTTTATATGTGCAATGCAAAGGTGCATATATGAAACGCATGGTAATGTTAATTGGTCTGTTTTAAAGTAAAAACACCAAAGGTAATTAAGAATTTCGATTATTATGTAATAAAAAATATAGAAGAAACAAAACGTTGCTTGGAAATAAGAATGGAACGTTATGAATTTAGCTATGAAATTAACAATAATTTATTCTCTATTTATATTACCTAGTACTTTCTCACATTTGTACATGAATATTAGTTAGTTACTTCATGGTTTCCTCCACATTATTCTCTTTTCAATACTCTTTTCCTGAAATCCGAATCATGGAGTTGTTATGGAAACAAATTACGATGAAATGTTACGTGCACGTGGGAACGTCGCAAAATACTAAATAATATAAATATTAAATAAATTATTGTTAATTTCTTTTCGAATTCATAATGTTCCATATTTAATTCCAAGCAACATTTTGTTCCCTCCATATTTCTGATTGCATAATAAACGAAATTCTTAACTACCTGTGGTGGTTTTATTTTAAAATAGACCACTTTAACATTACCACGCGTCTCACATGTCTAACGTTGCATTTTATATATAAAAAATATTGGTACTTCTCCTTAGTTCCGTACGTATCTTTGCGTTTGGTTCGAAACTTATTGCCAGGGGTTGTATTGTACTTCAAGCCACTGCACAACCACTGTTCTGCACACTAAAGCAGAGGAGAAGCATAGTTGCAATCGGGACACCCGTTATCATCCTTACGTGAGCACACGTGCTCCGGTGTATCGCACGCGAATCCGATCTTCGATAATAAGCGAGCCGTTTGCGAACGCTAGAAAGCTGCATCGTTACGTGTGCATGCCTGCAAATACGCGCTCGTCTAATATCGCGCGTAGAGCGATATTTATTGCCCGCGGGGCCTGCGAACAATTCATTATTCCCCAGGCCGGGGGTAATTAGTACAATCGAAAGGAGGGAGGAAAGTCACGTCGCGTCTGCCCACGTTTTCGGCCACGTCTCGGGGGGTAGTTTCGAGAGGGGGAGGGCAGAACGGAAACTCGTCGTCCTGCACGGGCGTCGGGGTCGAAGCTACGTGGCACGGATCGAGGAAACAGTGATTTATGGTATGGCCAGCCGCGACTAGATGATAGACGGTTAATTGACGTCTCGTGGCTGACTGCAATGATTCTGGCCGGAAGTAATTAGGATACCTAGTTACTTATCGAGAGGCCAGCGACGGTGAAAGAGTTCCGCGCTGGAACGTTGCTCGAGTAACAATACCGTGGAAACGTGGAGGAGACTCTCCGGAGGTTCTTTTTTTAGTCTCGTTAGCCATTTTGCGATTAGTAAGTTCGGGACAGATTGCTGTTTGCTCTTTGTCCCCTGCACGGGGAGGGGTAGTGCACTTCCAGCTGCACAGTTTTCGCTTATGCATGGGCCTGCTCGGTAGCCTTCAGATCTTGGAAGTTTCGAGGAAGCTGTGACTGCTGTGCAAGTGTTTCCTAGTTTCTTCTTTAAAAAGTATTAGGTCAGACGATAAGTAACACGGCTTTTTTTTAATTGTTATATTTGCGAAGCTTTTTAGAACGTTTTGGGTGACGGTGGATCGTAGAAATGAGTAGAATTCAACTTCTAGGATAGATAGTTGTTAAATAGTTACTATTGGATCTTGTTCATCTTCGAGAGTTGAGTGTTCCACTTCCTAAATCGAAATTTCTTAAACCATCTTTGATACGTCTCAGATATTTTTTCATCGCTACAGTTGCGTTACTCCATTTATTCAACTCACATAACGATGCATATCGAATATGTTAGTTCGTCACGTTCATTTTAAACGTTTGTGTTATATTCAACCTACACTCGTGAAATTTCCATGTAACATTGTCTGAAGGTTCCTATGCATATCAAACAAATAAGTGACGATCACGACGAATTCCATCTTTTCAAACTCAGCTCTCAGAAAAATTATCGGGTGACCTAATTTTGCAGTGCTAAGCACATACGAAGGGTAAGGGAAAAAAACAGGGAATGTCACCAAACTGTTTTTAATGCTTTAGTTTACCAGTAAAGAAATAAGGTTGAATGAATTTAGGTATCTTATATAATTCTCTTCTTAAATAATTCCTTGTTTTACGCTCGTATTTTGTTTCCAGTCTAGAGTGGACATTTCCAGTTTTTAACCAGTATACCGAATCTTTAACGTCATCTTACAGGGGTATTTGAACTTTACAACCCTTTGTGATTCGTTACTTCTGTAGTTCCAGTTGCCCCCAATAAAATATGCCATAAATCGTAAAATCACGAAAAGTGGAAATTCCCAGTTTTTCCCCTTATAACAAAGCCCACTGAACTGTCTTTATCCCACCAAATGTGTAACCATTTAGTACTTTATTGTAGTAGCTGAGAGTCCACGAAAAATGGACTAAAGTCACGTTAAAACGCAATATATATTTAATTTTCGTTTCGACTGAAAGATATCCAGTTGAATATCTGAGACTTAACCTTGATCCCTTCCATAGAGAAGCTAGTTAGTGTCATCCGTGACAGGGTGTTTTCCAGTCCACTATCGGTGCCATGCACGACGTGAATTCGTCCAGGCTGGCTGGCGCTCTGCTTACGTTTTTCGCGGTGCTTTGAAGGTCTGAAGGTATTGACCGGTGGCCCTCTTGGTACAGCTCGGTACCAAGGCCCCCTGTAAGGCGTAGCGGGTATATGGCTATCCGTGCTGGCTGGCACCAACTATTGAACAAACTGACCAGTAGTCACGATATCCCGACCAAAGTTACCCTTTTGTAGGGGTACTACACCTGTTCCCCACTCACCTCGAGTCGTCAATGGTGGTAGTCGAGCTTTTAAATAGCCACTGGACTGACGTTCTACGTCACATTATACCTTTGCACGTGGGATTCTCTAAGCGTCTAAACTGAGAGTCGAAACTGAAAAGCAATCAATCATTTTAACCTCCCTGGTTCGCTGATCTTCGATATTTCGGTTTCAATTAATTTTGTAAGGGCCTGCAAGTTGCTCTAAGTGTACAAAGCACCAATTAGGCCAACTTTCAGGCATGTGTTAAATATTTTTCTTTGCCATATTGATTTGCCTGCCGAGCAATCTTGAACTGGGGCAGCTCGAGTGGGAGAATCTCATCGATGAATTTCATTTACCAGTAGTACAGCGTAGTATTTTGATACGATTTTCAAGAGCAGTGAATCTCGATGTTTGGCTACTCCGGTTATTCAATTACTCGTCGGAAGCTGCGCTAAGCAATTCGCACAGTTCGGCTGCAGGATTTATCTGAGAGCCCGTGGAAAATCATCAGGAAGCACGTTACGGCCGTGCAGTCTTCATTACAACCGCCCTTTGTCCCTTTTAATTTCCACGTTACACAAGGCGACAGTCGCTTCGCCAACCAAAGATCCGCGACTCAAAGGTCCGCAGGAGCTTCAATCAGTTTCCCGAGTGTTCTGAAAAGGATACTCGGGCTTTCTGTCTGCCGCGACTACTTGGCCCTCTAACGACCACCCCGAAAGAGGAGAGAGTCCTTTTGTCCTCGCGAGAGCGTAAAGAGGAGAGGAGCGGCATCGAGGACAGGACAGAACAGGATGCCTGGATGGTCCAGATCCCCGGAGGAGGATTCGTCTTTCTTGAAAGAGGAAGCGCGATCGACGCGTGTGCGGTGCTACGCGGGTCCTCGTGCTCGCGGCGCAGCTCGGTGGGCCCGCGGTGATCCTTTCACGTGCGACGGGGCCCAGAGAGGGCCGCGGAGTGGGGCAGAGGGGGGGCGAGCGAAGAGAGGGGCGAAGGAGAGAGGAAAGCGACAGTTGCGCGAAAAAAGGCCCAACGCTCCTTCACGGATGCGAACGCTGGAAAAAGGGTTGGTAAAAAACTGATCGGCCAGGATCTTAGATATAAAAAAAAGATTTGTCCCCCTCTCGGAGCGGGGTCCTCACGGTATCCTTTCCTGAGGGTAAGAACGCACGACGATCACGACGGGGGGACGCTGGTTTTTGCAGCTGGCCCCATCCCGAATTACAGACGAAAAGGATTCGGGGGTCCATTCTTGTTCCCTGGACGAATAAGCTCCAAAGGACCTGCGTCCATGCGCGATGCATCTGACCTGCTCCTTCCTACTCTTGCCCCCGATTCACGCGCAGGGGTTCGGGGCCTCCACTTATCGCTTCCTCCGGGCACCGAATTCTCTGCCCTCCCAGCCGACTCTGGACATCCATCCCTTTGTGTCGTGTGATTTTTTTCCTCCCCGTGTGCTGCATCCAGTGCGCGTTTCATGCGTGTCTTCTTCTTTCTAGCTGGCTTGTTGGCGATAGTTAGAGGATTGATGTATGGGCAGGCTTCGGTGGCAATTTGACATTTTTTGTTCTCACTTCTGGTTGTGGGATGAGGGATGTACAACGCTGCTCAAATGCCTTAGGGCAGACGCTGTCTTGCATAGACAGACTTGAAAAAGTTATTTTAAGTCGTTTATGCAAATGTGGAAATTTCTTGAAATAAAAATGGAAAATTATAGTAGCAAAAATGTGATAGATAAATCGATGAAAGGAAAATGTAAATATCTTTCTATCTTTTGGTAAAACTTGTAAGATATCGTAAGATTCTTCAATCGTAAAAAGTGTGAAATCAGATAATGTTCCTGCACATGTTCAACGATCACATAATTTCTTCCAGATTTGGAGCAAATACAGGGTGTATCTTACCATGTGGGACCCATTTCAACGGTGGACACAAAAACGATGAAAAAAGTTCATATACACAGATGCCCTATTTGACCTGGTCCCCGAGTTATAACCATTTTTGTACTCGAATAATTCTTAACGGCAAACAGAGATAGTGCAACTGATTCTGCTAAATGTTTGTATAATTCTTTGCAATTGAACTTGTGTTTCGCAATGGGAAATTAGCACGTTAACTTGCTGTAAATTTCTTTAGCAATCAATTGAGTGAATTATTGGAAGAAGTTTAAGTCACGTTTAGTAAATTTTTTGAGAAAATCTGCAACACGACGACTATAGGCTTGCAATCAGCGCGAAGGTAGCCATTTCGAACATATAAAGGTGCGGTTTACCAAAAAGGGTTATAACTCGGTAACAAAGTGAAATCGCGCACATGTTATGATACACCCTCTACATCACCTATCCTGAGACTTTTGTGCAAGGGTATAAGTTGTGGGGTTAAATTCGCTGTGTCTTGAATACAAAGTATAGAATTCTTAATGACATTTCCACACAGGCCAACGAAGAACCACGTGCACCATTTATACTTCTCCACACAATTCTCCAAAGAATCTTTTCCACCGCAAATTGCAACTCGGTCATGAAGCATCTCGATACTTCCCTCTCCGCAGTGCCTCGTTTCAAACCCAAAGCAGTCCATGCCCAGCCCTATTCCCATTACCCTGAAAGTACCCAGCGATGTGCACGTCAATTACCACCACTTGTCCATCTCTCGACGAGCCATTTTACATTCCCTACAGCCCCGCTGTCTTTGCCCACTTGAGCGACGAATATTTAACTGTCTTATCTTTTCGGTGGCGTGGCTGCCGAGCCTCTCGAACCGGATCGATCCGGTAACCGGGGAAAATCATAAGCTCGCGTCCTTTTCAGCGGGCCCATCGACCGGCTGACAAAGAATCTTTAATCAAACGCGGATAAAAGGTGCACCGTGGATACTCCTCCAGGACGAGACGAGGAGGAGATTCGGATCTCCCCGTTCGTATCCACCTTCGCGAGCGATTTTCTAGGTCATTCCTTTTGTGCGCCGGCTTGTTTCCCGCATTCACGAGACGTCCAACCGGCCGGGGAGGGCCCAGCGCGCGATCACCGGTCCTGTACAAAGTGCACGGGGGTGGAGAAAGCGCCCGACGGGATTATGTCACATGGTCTAGCACGCCGGGCCTCCTCGAAACGGGGATTCGTTTTCGTGGTTCGACGAGGATCGTGAAAGATAGGAAATTGCTCGGACAATTTTCTATGGGGGACCGATCTTCCGTTCGAAGGCGCGCGGGCCGTGAGACGTCCGATGGGATTACATGGCGCGAAAGGACATTGATCCTCGCCTCCTTTCTGCGACTCGGGGCCTTAAAAGCTCGCTGATTTCACGGGGCGGAGGAGCTGATTCGATGTCCCCCCTAATCACTGAACATTGGAAACTAAAGAGTCAACGAGTAGAGCTAAATCGTTCCGATGTTGTACGGGATTGGCGGATAGAGTTGTAAGACTGCTTGTACCAAGCGGCTTTTTATGAGGCGCTGGAGGTGAAACGGAGGTGCCAATTATACACCGCAGTTACGATTACGGCGACGGCTCTAATCAGCCGTCCTAGAGGCTGAAATCTCGCTCTTATCTCGCCCCGTCTCGAGGCTGTCGCGGCGAATTGGACCTCGCTGCGACATCATGGCCGAACCCGTGGCTGCCACTTCGCAAACACGCCGTTCAAACACGTGAATCACGCGCGATCGTCGGTCGAACGGAGCAGAGTCTAGGAACGGAGGCTGGTCGGGGTTGACGCGGGCGGGGGCGGAGGGAATTAATTCCAGGCCGAGGAACGTTCGTTGGAAATCTTGCTCGACCGTGGTCACGCAGAAGGTGGCGTCGCCGCGGCGAGATGGAGCAAACAATTGTACAAATACCGCCGTATTTCATGATAACACATGTACAAACAGCCTTACGTAAAGCTGGCAATTACGATAAAACTGGACGGGCGAGAGAAAACACGAGCGCACTTTTCGTGTACACACATGGGGGGCCGAGGGACGGGGACACCAGGCGTGGCTACGGCACCGTTCGAAACGCACGTGTCTTTTGGGTCATCGTTTTTTGGATGACTCGAGACTTTCGCCTGGCAACCGATCAGCACCCTGTTCCGTGGAGCCACGGGCAGCTCGCGGCGAGGGAGTGTGTTGGGCAGGGAGATCGCTGAGCGCCACTGCGGGAGGGAAAGCTGAGAAACGAGGGGGTTACTCGCAGTTTTTCAAGAGAGATTGTAGGTTGGATAAATGGTTTTGGTAGCTCGAGGACGCTGGGCGATGGTATCTGTGGTATTGCTTGGTTACCACGCAGCTTTGTGTCATCAGTTTGTGCAATGCCTGTTGGACTGGAGGAGTGAAAGAGTTGAGTGATGATAAGAAGATAGTTGCTAGTTTATTAGGTTTCTCAGCCAGGTGTCGAGGTCGCTTTTTTATATTGGAGAAGACGTTGGTGCTGTGTCTGCAAGTAGTGTGAGGGCAATTTGCGGAGACGATTATAAATGAAAAGTGCAAGGAGTTTATCAGAGTATATAGGTAGTTTCGAATTTTACGTCCACGTCTGTTGAGTTGCAAGAATTTTGTCTATGCTGTAAGATTCGAGATACAAAGAAACATTCAAAATCGAGGACCTTGCAGTAAGAGGGGTGCAGCTCCATCTTTACAAACTTCGAGTGAATTAGAAAAAGCCTGTTTTTTAAATTATTGCTTCGACTTGACATTCAAGAGAAAACACTAATTGAAAAATATATATTTTCACTTTCGTATTACGTCAGAACGTTACTTAATATCAACTGCCTTGGCCTATCCGGAATTCATCAAAACTAACGTCTATAAGACGTTCATAGGTTCAATATCCTTCAAGCATTTCCAATCTAAAACACTTGAACCCAAACTAATGAATACAGAATTGATAACTTCGATTCAGATCACCCCCTAGCTCTCCAAATTCCACCACATTCCCCCTACCCAGCTGGCATCCAAAGAAGCCCACTCAAGAAATCAACAAAATCAAGCCTCACGGAGTCCCGCGCGCCCCAACCATTCCCCTCTAACGAAACAAAACGAATTACCCCAGCGCAGCCCCTTCCAGCGGCCACCCTTATTACGCTCTCCAAAGCCGAATCCTGACACTCGTCGTCCCAGAAACGCAGGCAGGCGCGATCTGGCGCCGGAACCCGGAAGTTTCATTGCGCCGTCGAGCGGGGCATGCGCCGACCCGTATGTCAGGCATCTGCCGTATCGATCGAGCCGAAGGGCGAGGGACGGACGCAAGGGCGTGCGTGTCTAGGGCTGGCGCGACGTGCACGCGTGTGAACGGGCCCTTGGGCTCCGGGCTCCTGCGGCTAGGCAACCCAACTTACACGAGATTACGCGGAGCCAATAGCGTCGCAGGAGCGGCCGTCAAAGGCATATCGCAATGCGTGGTATGAGCCAGAGTCTCTAAAAGGGGATTAGAGCTCCTCGTATTCTCGGATATGTGCGCTCGCACACAGACACGCGTCGCCTCAGCTCGATGCCACCCACACGTGCGCGGTCCCCGGTGCACGCATATGTACGCGGCCGGGTATCGTGGCTCCGTACATATGCGAACCCGTGGGCACATACCCGCGAGTGTGGAGGTACATCCGCGTAAGCGGTGCAGGAAGTCTTGCCTCGCCCCGCGAACGTATCCTCCAAGACACGATCGAGAGGGTGGGAAGAGAGGACAGATCGACGGCGGGGATTCAGACCGCTGCGAGAGATACGTTTTTTCTTTCTTCTTGAAACACAAAGCGAAGATCTGTGGCTCGGCACGTGGTTCGACCTATGTATACATATAGTCAATGCGGCTGCTGAGATTCAAGCTTTCTCAGGTGTACCACCCTACTGATGTATTCCAATTAGCATCCTTGGTTAATAGAAACAGCCAGAAGGAGGCATAGATAAGTACTCCTCCCAGAGGAACCACCACTAAGAGAGGCTAACTACCAACTACATCTACTTTCGCGAGTACAGGTCTCCCCAAATTCTCCAATTCATTGCTCGCGACACCCTGTCCCGGAATCTTGGACGACCAAACTCTTTCCCAGCCCTGCTCGTTATTTTCCCCAATAATTCCGCCCTGGGACTTAACAAACACACCACGCGCCTTCGACGGGGGGTGTCTTCCACGTCTCAAGGGGGTCTTCCTGCTGAATGCGCACAGTTGCTCAAAGGCCGGCTTCTCGACGACGCTGAAAGGGCCGCGAAGAAGGGCACTCCTTTCGCGATTATCGAGGAGGCCGGGGTGGTGGCCGAAATCTGTCGCTCCGGAGGGGAGGCGGACACCAGCGTCGGGCGGGAATTTATTGTCCCGGCGAGCGGCTGGTTTTCTTTAAATGGAAAACTGCGCGGCCACCGCGGGGAAAACTTCGCCGGCGAAGTTCGCCCCGCGAAAGTTCGCTCGTCGAACGAAACTCCTCCGCTTGGAAATAGGGGTTGGGGGGTTGGTTTTCAAAGTCGTCGACTTTCACCGTCGCCAATTATCCCGGCCACTTTCGATTTTTCCGTCGGTTCGTAAACTCCAACCGCCGCTTAATTTGAATAAATTTCTAAGCGAAGTGCCCTCCCTCTCAGGTTCCCTGCCGCCTCCCGCTTCGTTCTACTTCCGCGGCGTCCCCGCCCCTCCTTCCGTTCGCTGCAGCCCTTTCTCGCGACCCTTGTCTCTCTCCGCGTGCCGTCGTAAATCGCGAGTTCACTTTCCACGCTTTTCACCCAGTTGGCGCGACGCCAGCGCGCTGGAAAAGGAGCGAGAGGCGGGTTAAAAAAGAGGAGGACGAGCCGGGAAGGAGCTGGCCGAGGAACTTTGCTCCGCTGTGCCGCGAAACTTCCCCTTTAAGATGCCGCTCGTCGCCGGTGCGCCGATTGTCGTCGCGCCCCGAGACCTACCCTCCAATTATTTCCGATTTCCTTTCTTCCGCGGACGGAACGGGGGCGGCGAATTAGTCCCGGGCGCGATAAATAAACGCCGCTTGCGATGCGCGAGTTAGGAAACGGATACACCGGGACGCCCCTAGGAATTGCTCGTTTGTGCGATTGTTAAGTTTGGGCGGGTATCAGAAGAGGATCGCAGGGGTTGGACTGAAGATAGCCTGCTTAGGAGTGGTGCGATCTTTGAACATGGAATTATTTATAAGCTCTGGTATATTATCGAGCCTTCCCTTCTTTATCGATATTACACCCTATATTTCCCAATTCTCGATTCTTGCATAATTCAAGGCTTGTAATTTGTTATTCGATACTCTCCCTCTTTTCCTCCCTTCAGAGTTCGTGGAACTTAGCATGCACGCTCGCAATCCTCTGAAATATTGTTCAAGTAGCTTCGTCAAAGCTCAGGCAATCAGTAGTCTCAATCTGAGCGCGGGGTTCGGAAAAAATGGCACGGGCTACCTGGACAAAGGACTGGTTGAGGGCACGTGCGAGCAGGGTGAAAGGGGGTAGGTCAGCTTGATGTCCAGTTCGTCGAGTGGTGGACCTGCGCGTTCAGCTCGTATTGCGATCATATGGCAGGGACTGGAAGCCGATTGGAGCAGCCAGTTTCGTCTGGGCGGGTTCTAAGCCGGTTTAGGGGCAGTTTACGCGCGGAACCACCCTCCTGGTTTGACCATAGAGGGCGAGCAAGGCTTGACCCAGGGTCAGGTGTCTTCTGTGACGCGATGTTCGTCGTGACGCCTTTTGGCGCGTGGCCTTCCTGTCCAGTCAGGTGATCGCAGATAATTCATTGACGAAAACCATGACTAACTTGCCAGCTTTCTTTGTTTGGTAAATCGCTGAGGCTTCGGCGATCGACGCCGAGGGATTGGAGTTCGAGAAGTCTTTAAGGAGCCCACATTGATTTGGATATTATCGGAAATAATGATTCTAATATTCAGAAATTTATTGAATACTATGCTTTAGGGTGTTTCAATTTTCCAAAGGTGTTACTTTCATGTAACTTTGCTCGCTCCCTTGGTTCTATTCATCTAAGTGATGTGTATGCCAAATTTTAGACAAATTTAATAATATTTAGGGGTTGCACGGTTTTATCACTAGGGTGGTTCTTGTACGGCAGTAACACTTTGACTTTGGAATACGATTACGCAGGAACTGTTACATTTACAACAAAAACTCTTATACGGAAATGTTACTTATTTATCTGACATCATTGAGTCACAACAGTTCCCATGTATGTCAAGTAATATCCGTGTTATTAATAAAAAATGAGAAGCGGAGTGTTATAGCCCTATCGTTACAGTGTAAAGTGTTGCAACCGTCTCTGACCCCGGGTCGGTTGTAACACTGCATGGATTCAATGCAAATTACAGATTAAAATGTGGATGGGTGTGTGTATTCCAAATTTAATTGTTTATCATATATCTAAAATTGGTGTTAATATCCATTATATATGTTTTGAGATATTAGCGTGTTACATTCGTCCCCCTGTTACTACCTCTACATATTTTCGCTCTTTTCAGGTTTTAAAAACGTGGGTAACATAATAAGGTACAGAATTTTTATAGGTGTGAACAATAATAATAATAATAAAATGTAAATTTATCTAAGTCTAAGTCTTCTTTGAAGTTTAGTTTCTTTCTTAAGGACTTGAGAATAAAAATAATTATCATTGGAAATCATGTTTCCTTAGCCCACTGCATATTATTTAGTGTGCAAAGTGTGCAACCTCTAAATATTACTCAATCTTCCTAAAATTTGTCAGATATTCTTTTTATATTAATAGGAACCAGGGCACGAGCAAAGTAGAGAAAAAAATGTAATTTTTTAATTTTACCCCTATAATATGAAACACCCTACTATGCTTCATTAATTAGTGAAGGGATTCAGAAGACACGACGCAGAATTAATCTTCAGGATTCTGTTCCGAGAGTTTGTCCTTTGACTTTAGTAATGGACAGGGCTACTTTTCACTGCTTCTCTTTGTGAAATTTCGTTTCATTTTCATCTCCTATGGAGCGAACCTCCAGTTGACTTTGAAATCATTCTAAAACATACACTCTAACATATCTGGATCCCTGAGGATGTATTTAAGACCCATGTGTTTCAAAAGCAGAAGTTTAAATCCCCAACCCGAAGTAAGTGAAATAAGCCTCATAAGCCCCAGACCATTCTCCACCCACACCTATTTAGAACGCATTCTTGCTTGAGATGATATCTTCCCTATCCCGTGTCCGTTTAAACACCCACAACTTTTTCCCCCTCGTTCACTCTGCCCCGCTATCTTCGGCTCGGCCAACAATGGGCACCGAACGAAGATATCGACGCGAAAGGAGGCAGGAATTGTTTCGTGCCTCGCGAGTGAAACCAGATGACGGCTAACGCATCGGGGAGAAAAAAACGACGACGATTTTCCCAGCCGTGGAGCAGGGCAGGGTGGAGGGTGGTCGTGTGACACACGAGCCACCCCTGCGAATGGCCGAGCGAAGCCCGGCCGCCAAACAATCGATATATGCGTTCAAAATGGCCGCCAGAAACGCCACCCACCCTACTATATCCCTCTACATCCCACCCCACGTAACCACCATCCTCACCCCACCCACACCCTCACGGTCTCTCTACATCCCTCTCACGTATGCCCCCGAAGCTCTTTAACTTCAGGACCCAGCCACTGACTGCCAACCAGGCAATACTACTCTTGCTCACCCTCTTTGTCTTTCCACCCTTCCGCCCTCTCCGTCCCTCCCGATCCTCGTGTACGCGTGCACACATCGCTTCTCCGGTCCTCTTTTTATTTTCGAAGGGACGACGTCTCTTGAAAATATAACGCACCGAGAACCGCGGGATTTATCGGAACACGTGAAGTGCGCGTGAATCGCGCGAGGGCTCCACCCGCGGCGCAATGCCAAGGGTAAACACGCGCGAGTGATAATTTTCTTTTCGCTCCGTCGAGTGGCCTCGTTGACGCGGGGGCAGGGAAGGGCTGCCGCGTCTGCGAGCGGAACGCGCGATCCCGCGCGTGAAGATTCACCGGGAATCGGGGGCAAAGGGCTCGCGACGCGGGCACAGGGAGATCGAGGGATTACTGGCGCTCATAGATCACCGAAACGCCCGCGGAATACCGAAACGCACGGCGTCGTGGAGATCCTCCGAGCGTGCCGGCGCCAGGAGCTGAGGGAAAATGGGGGTTGGATTTGGGACGCTCGCCACCCTTTGACGTCGTTCGATATTTACAAGGAAAATACCATCCAGAATTACACCATAAGCGGCTGCGATTGGTACGAGCCTGAGCTAATCGAGCTGATTGCTTCCGTATCGAGGCGGATGGGGTTGATACGGGAGAAGGAAGATGGTGCCTGCTCGCGGGACGGTTGCCAGCGCGAAAAGTATTTCTCGGTCTCCTCTGATTCTTGAGAGCGACGGGGAGGAAGCAAGAGGACAAAGAGATGAGATCGGGATGGGTGGGAGCGAGAAGGAGGCTAGTGGGTTTATTAAAATATAATGGCGTTATCAGGAGTGGCGAGAGAACGAAGGGAGAGGCGTCAGCTTTAAGAGGGAAGTTTTCTTAAGTGTTCTTAATTAGAAGGGACCTGTTGCTTCGGAAAAAACCGGGTCACGGCCGTAGACACGCCGACGACGACGACGACCCTCCCCCCTCTTACGCTCCCCGCCTCTGTTACTCTTCCGCGACGCCCCCTCAGACGCTGCAGACTCCCACGCCGCTCCAGACTTGTAAGAGTCATTATTTTCTTCTTATTCTCCTTCCTGTTCGCGCCACGCTCTTCCTTCTTGGTAGCTCCGGTTTCTTCGCGTTTCACCCCGCCATCCCCCACCACCGCCACCCCTGGACGAGGCTCGTTCTTCTTCTCCTTCTTTCGTTGCAGCGTCGCCTAGCTGTTACCCCCGCAGGTACTACAAACGCTTCATAGAATATTTAGCAGGTCACACTTCTCGGTTGTTGCTGAACGCCGTCGATTTAAAGAGCGTCGAGTGAAGGAGGCCTTTGCAACCAGCCGTCGGGGTAGTCGACTAAGGGTCGTTCGCGATACGGGGATGTTGAAATTGCTGAGATTCTTCCGCGCGTATGCTTGTTGCGAATCTTTACTGTGCTTTTTTAGTGGATAGGGGAGTGTTGCCTAAATTGTAAATCAGATGTTTTATGTTATTTTTTTTGTAGATTCCACGAATTTGTACGTATGGTAATATTGGAATTATTGGCCCATTCAAGTGGGTCAGGACTTTATATGCCAGTGATCCTTCTCCAGGGACAGTTTTGTAAAAAGCGAATTCTGAGCTTGGTTTGTTTTCAAAGTAAACATTGGAGGGTAGGGTGGTGCTTAAAATCCAATTTTTAAAATATTGCTGGGGTATCCTTACAGTTTAATCTCTATATATATATACTGAGAACTGGGCCTCGTTAAAATTGTATTACATTTCATAATATTTTGGAGGTTGCTACCCGCTTATTAAGGGGGGATTCTCGTCTAACAGCCCCCGAACTAACTGATATTTAAGATTTTTTTGTTGAAAAAAAAAAACAGTTGGTCATATTGGATTAACCTTTTTTGGGATATAAGGAGGCATCTACTTTGTGATGGTATTCCAATGTTAAGTAAATGTGGTTAAAAAATATAATACGTCGAGCAGAAAATTGCATTTTTCTCTTAAAAACACAAAATTCAATGCCCGGTAGCAACCCTTTATAAGAAACTGAAAAAATCAAATAAATACCACATTATTTACTCATCAGGGTGGGCACATTGACACGGAGCTCCGTGAAAAAATACAAGAAGAATTTTTTAGTGTCAAATAAGCACCACCTTACTGAAGGGCTTTGATAGAATACTTTCGATGCTTTCCAGGAAATATCCACGCGAAAATATGAAAGAACTATGAACAGGGTGCAAATCTGTCGACGTGAAAACACGCCGACGTCGCAAGTGTTAACTGTTATAATTATCTACCCTCACACCATTTTGTTAATCTTCTTACTTTACACTGAATTCTTCTTAACGTCTACTCAGCACTTGAGTTGATGTTTAAAAGAAAACCTAGTCACCTCCCTTCAATCACAAAACTATCCATTTTGCCGGCTTAAAGGAACTAAATAGAAAACCCTTCGACACAATTAACCCAAATACTACCGCGGGGTAACGTGAACGCGACGGGATCGCTCCCAAAATTCGAGTCTCCCTCGAAACGGGCCCCACCCCCGTGCGAGCAGCGCTCCTTAAGCAGGGAGGGGTGGCGGCAAGAAGAACGGTAACGGTGAGCTGAAACTCTCAGGGGGCGAGAAATACGGATCGAAGCTTCCGTGCATCTGCCGTCGTCGCTTCCGCTCCAGTTTCGCATCGAAACAGCGAGTATCGACGGCGTATCGCGACCTGGCCAACGGAAAAAAAGAGAATGCAAATTCTTTCCCTTCTTTCCTCCGTTTTTGTTCCTCCTCTCCTTCAGTCGGCGACCCCAATAACTTGCTCGCGACGGTTATTCGTCGCTGGGAGTGACAGAAAGAGAGAGACAGAGAGAGAGAGATAGACAGAGAGAGAGGGAGAGAGAAACAGGGGAGAGGGCGAAAGGGGTGGGAAGAGGAGCGAGAGGAGCCTCCGTCAAATAAATTTGAATATCGATGCCCATTGAATCCGATCGAAGGGTTCGGCAGAAGTCTCCTTTCACGGGCGAAAGGGTTGCGATTTGAATATTCTCGTCGGGGTAACTAGATGGCAGATCCTTGGTAGGGGGACAGGGGGTCCCCCCACCCTCCCGTTCCTTCGCCCCTTTGCTTTTTTCTCCTATTTGTATACTTCGCGAGTCGCATTGTGCCCGCGAGGAAAACCCAACACCCAGCCACCAGCCCCGGGGCCATTCTGTTCCATTATTAAAGTAATCAGCGTCATTGTGACGGGTGTTCGGTTTTGACTAATACATTATGGGAGGGGCGGGCACGATCGGCAGGTAACCGTTTCGCCTTGGATATCGAAGATCGAACCGTTCCACGTTCACTGGGACAAGCTACCATCTACCTGACCCCATTTCTCTGCCTGGAAGGGAATTTTTTCGAGCACCGCCGAAGCGGTTTTGGTAAATCGCGAAGCCTGCTTCTGTTTTCGCTGCTGTCGGACTCTCGGGATTCTCTGGTGGAAGCTTTGGGCTTTTGGAAAAGTCAATTGAGCTCGAGGGGCTGAGTAATCGTAGATTTCTGCCAATTTCGGGGGGTAGTGGAATGAGGGGTAGTAGAAGCTTTCAAAATGTCAAGATTTTGCAGATTTATTTGATGTTAACCTGTCCCTTTGGGGAGACTCATTTGTTCTTATTTTTATGGCAAATGGCAGCAGGTTATAAGGTTTACATTTTTCAAGACCTGGATAAAATTATGTGTTTGGGGTGGCGGCAAGGCAAGTGTCGCAATTTAATTGGCAGGCAATGAAGAACCTTTAGTTTTGTGAGGAATGCTTGAACAGTTTTAAGCATAGTGACTGAGATTATTTTTAAACAATGCTGTTAAACATTATTATGTATTATTTTGATATATTAGTGTTGTAGGGCCTTATCTTTTTCATTCGAAGCAGCACATCGGATTTTATTGTGTTAATTAACATGATGGTAAATGACAAAATCGTTTGTCTTCGGCTCAAGCTGTTCCAACTTCTTAGTCTTCTCTTTCAAGCATCAATTCAGTATCGAAGTTCAATCAGTAAATCGAGTGTAGAGCTCGTGGTCGTTAATTTTAATTCCAATAATGTGGGCTCCATGCGTTCAACAAATCTGTAAATGCGACACGGACTACTGAGAATATAAATAAACTGTATTTATTTATTTCATTTGTTGCTTCGTTTATCAGTTTCACCGAATGCTTTGCTTATTAATACAAAATATTAATATACATAGAAATAATAGACACTACAGTCAGTACATTTTTTAATTCCAAGCATATTAATTTTTTCGAACGATGCACTCAGCAGTTATTAGTAAAACATGGCAAGAAGTCATTGAAAAAGAGGGAAACCACATTAATGATTAAACCGATTTCGTTGTATATTTTTCTTCGTTATAATGTTCAAACAGAACTATGCAAAAACAACTGAAATAACCTCAGGCAAATATGTCTATGTAACAACATCTATCAAGTAAATTTTATTCTAAAAAAGTCTTCTATCTCGTTTTACTTTAATATGAGGCACAAGTGCAAATAATCTAGGTGCATACATGTGTCTATATACATTTTACTTATTCTTTCTTAAGTTTGAGAAGGCAAGTGCTATGGCAACGCATTTGAACTCAACACTAAGTGCATATATTCCAAAAGCTCTCAACCATTTCCAACTAACAGTCACAAGTCTTCATTAAATCCCGATGTAAATCCCCCCGGGCCATTGTCGCGAATCTTTCGAATCTGTAACAGAATCGTTTCCCACTAGGCCCAGCTACCTGAGCCCGTGAAACTAGCCCGGGCGGGGCATTTATTAAAAGTTCCAGCGAACTGCGCATTCGAGGACGCGGCTGACGGGCCCGGGTTAAAAAGAACGATTCGAGGGCCGAGCGGCCTGAAGTGCTCTCGACGCGATGCAGGCTATCTCCAAATCGCGGCACCCATCGAGTGCCCTCGAAGATAAGAATCAAAATTCTATGCGCGGAGGCAAAGGTGCGAAGCCCCGCGCACGCATGGCTGACCGTATTGTTCGCCCTCTGACGTCTTAACTAAGTCCTAGGCGGAGGAACGGTATGAAAAAACCGGGGCCTGGCCCAGTTTAGAAGCTCCTCTGCCCCGCCACCGGTCAGGGAGATCGCGATTTTCCGCATCTGTCGCGTGGATGGACGCCGGATGAAAAGAGGTGTCCCTCGCGGTGAAACGAGTTAATACGATTGCCACGGTGCCCCTGGACGACCGTAACCCGTCGAGGCCTCTCGATGGAGGGGCCCCGATCTGATTCGCGATAAGGCCAGAAGTGGCATTTCATTTGCGCGGGCCGTGAACGCTGATGAGCGACTCGATTCATGCGGGCAATGGCCACGAGTGGCGCAAAGACCCGATATTGTTGGCGGAGTGAATGGTCGGAGTTTTTGGAGACTCCAGTGGAGACCGTGGCTCGTGGACTCGGTGAACGAACGATTTCGATGGTTGCGCTTTTTTTGACAGCCGTGGGGTGAGATCGGGTTTAACGTGCGACGATGGTCGAAGAAGAAAAGTCAGAATATCGCAGCAGCGGCAGATTAGTTTTAGAGAAGTTGTGAGATGATGGAACTTGAAGATAACAATATTTCTTCTTTAGAATCACTCATGTTTAAATGGTTCGTCTTTGCGAAACCTTAAACGACTGAAACTGTACTATTAGGGTGGAGCTTAAAAGTTAAAAAAACACATTAAATGTTTTTTATAAGTGTTACCACCCTGATTTGTTCCTTTAGATATGCAAACACTATGCAAAATCATTGGACAATGCATTCTTATGTTTAGGGGTAGCTCAAGTGAGCGAAAAGTTATAGAAATTCTTATTTTAATGTATCCGTTTACATTTACATTTATATTTGTTAAATTTATTGCTCACAGAAGCTCTGACATCAGGCAGTGCTTGGTTCCTGCTGTCAGGGTACAATCTACTGATTGTTTTACTTAATTATACGTCAGACGGGGCACAATGGTACCATTTCACAGGCACCATTTTTCTTAATGAACAAATACATGCATTTGAAATAATTTCTACTGTCCCATGCCCTTCCATATAATTATCACGTACATTGAAAGTGTCACCGTCCTTCGCTACCCCTAAATATAGATCAATAAAATTGTGCTCATATTCTGCTCGATTTTATTTTTTATAAAAAGGAACAAATTGACATGGTAAGGAGATCATATTTTCATGGTTGAAAAGTAAGCTCCACCGTGCTGTACTATTTCCACAGCTCCGCTATATAAACACACCAATAAAATACATTTTCAAGCAACTTTCATCGCCGTCTGATCGACGCACCTATAATTTCTATCGCAGCTCCACCGTAAACCTACCCTAAGGAGTTTTATTTCGTAGTTGTAATTATAACACCTCGTATAAAAATCGGATTTACATTCGCAATAACTTGCATGCTTGAATATACTTTACACCATCCCGACACATAGGTCCTACACCCCTTTCGAACATCCCAATTGAAGAAACAGTTACACAAGTAGAGTACAATTAGAGTACACTGGCGCGGCTTCCAGTGTCGGCCATCGACCCCCGAAACGTTCGCTTCCGATTCTATCCACCACCGCAAAGCGTGTCCCTTTTCTGCCGATGTGTCTCGTTAATCCTCGATGATTGCCCATCGATCGACCTGTCAGTCTCGCCGAGAACTCCATCGGCCCGGGCCCGGAAGTCGACAGCGGAGAAAAGCGGAGCATCGAATCGGATTTTTTACGGCGGATAACGAGACTCTCGGTGGTCGAGATCGGCTGCCTGGTCGATCATTAATAATCGTCGACGGATAGCCGTGGATCTCCGTATGAAAATCACATTACGATAAGCAATAGTTGTCACGGCCACTGGCCCCCGAGCCGTTTCGACCCTCCCCGCTGCCGCGGCACGGCGATTCAGGTAGCCAACGTCGCCGACTATGGTCCACGGTCGTTTTCCATACGCGTATGGGGGGCCCCACCTGGGCCCCCGTGCGTGTGCGTTCGCCGCGTGTGCGTGCACGCTCGTATCAGGGTAGGAGACGCACATGGGACCCCATAGAATATGCATGTGTTTTGTATTCAGGAATATGTTAACCCTTTCGCTTAGTCTTTCGATTGGCACCACGGAGGCAACACCTCTGACACGCTCACTTCGTTTGCCACGCTCTGCGACCGAGTTTCCTGTGATTCCGCAGCAGATCCGTGGACTCGGCGATGGGAACCATGGGGGTGGATGGACCTGAAGCTTCCTCGATGCTTGGAGACTCGAGGTTGGTGATTGTTTCGCTTCCTCTTTGACGTTGTAGTGGTGTAGTTAACGGATTTATGGGGAGATGTACTTCGACTGCTTTCTTTGTGGGTTAGTTTCTTATTAAATTGATTTCGCGGATACCTGAGACTGTTTGGAGGCAGATGGTGCATTTCTAAATACTTCCTGTACGAAGTATTTGTATCTTTCTCTTTGGGATACTGAATATTATGTTGTTAGGACGTTATGTATTTTTAGTTTTATATATATTATTTTAATCGTCACTTCTTCTACCTTTTCCCTCTCAATCTCGTAATATGTTTCAGTGGAAATGATTAATCTCGAAATTGCTCGAATTTCTTTTTGCCCTTATGCAATAGTATCTCAGTGGCCTGTATTTTGCTTGGAAATGTAAAACACAGTCCTCGCGAATTCTCCCCGCGATCAAGGACCGAATCGTCGCAAGCAAATCAAACCTCCTCCCCGCCCGCCTCTCGACAAAGGAATTTAATTTTTTCTTCGCCCTCATTTTCGCATTTTAACGGCGAGTTGTACCCCGCCGGGGAATATTTCCATCGCGTTATGCGCGCCGTAGATTTGGAATAATGCAAAAGTAATATCGGGCTCGGAGCATCGTGTTATGGCAGCCTTAAAATATGATCGACGGGAAAATGGAGCGATAAACTTCTCATTGAGTCGGCCGTCGTTAGGGGATGTTCGAATACGCCCGTTTCGCGCGTTTTATTCCGTCGTGCAGGCGGCGGGAATAAAACTATTTGTCGCTGCGGCGTGGAGCGCGGGATCCGCGCGGAGAACTAGGTTTATCGCGCAGCCGACGTCGATTCCCGCGTTTCACCACTCATTCTTGCACGTGAAAATATTTTCCGTTGGTCGGCACTCGGTGGGAATATAACTTGAGTGGTACGTTAGAGCAATTTCTGTTAAGATTTGTCGCATAGCTCAGTAATAAAGGGTTGTAAAGGATGACAAATATTCAAACTGGTTAGGAAAATGTTTTGTTTGACTTTT
This sequence comes from Andrena cerasifolii, assembly GCF_050908995.1. NCBI lineage: Eukaryota > Metazoa > Arthropoda > Insecta > Hymenoptera > Andrenidae > Andrena > Andrena cerasifolii. Next base: position 8,755,477 of record NC_135133.1, read on the forward strand.
TGGGAACATGGTGTTAAGGCGTGAATGCTTTGGAGGTTTACTCGAAGTCAGACAATCTTAGCACTAGAACTGCTGACAATTAATGTAGATCTAATTCTACTAGACCAGTCAAAATGGCTGGTTATTTATAAAAGGCGCTATGCAAAGAAAATAAACTTTTATTCATATTTTTTAAATTTATATTCTTAAAAATATATACATATTTATACTACTTTGAAATACACCTTCTTCGTATTTAAAAATGGTAAATTTGGTATCAAATTTAAAGCCAGTAAAAACTGTCGTTGAAAAACATTTTAAGTTACATTCTGATGCAGTTAAACTTGAATTATATAGAATTATTGGATGACTCGTTTTATATTTAACTGTACAATGCTTGTATCATTTACCAGATGTTTTCTGATGCTATAATACCCTTGGAATTATAATATTAAACACTTCGCACTAGTTGTTTCGAGCAATTGATTAAAAAATAAATAAACAATCAGCAAAGAGAATCTTCCCCCTTTAAAATGATATTTTATATTAAAGGAGTTTAAGCAAATGAGTTTGATATGATAATATTCGTGAAAAGGAAACGAAGATTAACAACTTGTGCCCTCAAAGTCCAAAAAATTTATTCATCGAATTCTCAAATTCTTTTTCGTCCAAAGGAGAATATCCTTCGACATTCTGCAGCGTATACGCGAGGTTCGTCGATTCGACGACACTAAAATGGCTCGCAGCCATTTTGTAAAGGTCACCCTTCGACGCCACCCCTGCAGTACCGTGGCCACCGACCCCTGACTCGAATCGGTTCAATTACCCAGAAATGGCGTGGTTCACCGAGTCCTCCGACGACGCCCCGCTGCGAAACAGTTGACCACTGGTCACTCGCTGCTTGACCGTGAATAATTTGATTCCACGCGCGAGGTGGAGGCCATTGAAGAGGAGTCGAGCGAGCGCGAAATTAGATTTGACTTTAAACACGCGCTTCCTTGTAGCCCCCTTCACCTGCCATTCTTTCCCAACGTTTTCCGAAAGCAGCTTCACCTTACTCCGTACGAACTTAGACTAGGATTAAAACTTTGGCTTAGGCCGTTGCAAAACAATTAGTTGCAAAATGCGGCATGCCCCAGTTTCAGCACTTTTCGGTGTATTCTCACAGGACGTTTCTTAATTATTACAGTCTTCCAATGTTAATCGACTACTTAGCGAAGGTAACGAAGCAGGATTCCAATAAATATACTTCTAGAAACTAAATAACCATTAGCCGCGGAAATATTCAGGAAATCTTACCCAATGTATCTCACTCATTACATAGAATCTCTGAGCAGATATGGGCAAAAGCTTTATTTAAATAAAATTTTCAACAACAAGTAAAAGTTAAAAAAAATTATTCGCCATGTGTCGAATAAAGTGAACTCGGCTTAACGAACGAATAATTTTTCTAAGTTTTATTCGTTATTCGAAATTTTATTTAAATAAAAATCTTGCCCGTCTCTGCCTCTGGGTCGGATTCCCCAAGGAAACTCCAAAACACCTTGCATCTTTCTAAATACCCTCCCTTTAATATTAATACATTTTCGAAAAGAACCATATCAGAGTGTAATCCTATTAACTCCTCATCAACGCCAAAGTTCAAACACACTTCTCATAAAGCTCGACCACTGTTCACCAGCCTAAAAGAAGGGCGGTCCGTGAATACAATATTTACTAATACCTGCGGCGTCGGGGGGGCAGGAAAGTGGAAATAAAATGGTAAAAATCGACAGTGCGGTGTCCGTGGCCCGCCGATAAATCACCAGCTAATGCTCTCGAGGGCGCGTGCCGCAGAAAGGAGTGACCGGACATTATCGTCCAGGTCAATTCGCTGCGGCGGCAAGAGGAGGGGGAAGCCTGAATTTCCGGTTCTGCGTCTCGTGGCCAATCCAGCAGAGGTCAGCGGGGCCCCTGACCCAGGTCGAGGGTCAGCCCAAACAATCTTTCCCCGGGGTCAGCCCACCGCGTTTACGCCGCTGATTTATGGCCTGCTTCCACGCACGGTACGTGCGCCGACGACTTCGGCCGGCCTCGCGGTCGAAAAATGACCGTGGTCGATCCACGCTCGCGACAGAGACTAATCGCGGCTCGGGCCCTTCGACTTCGACGGGAGTTGTTTCTTCTTGTGCGGGAACGGAGGCGAGTTGCATCAGAGGCGGTGGTGCATCCGAGGGTTCAATTGGGGAGTCAAGTGGCGGTGGAGATTCGGTGTGGTGACTTCGTTGTGGATAGTTAAATAGAAGTTTTTAGAAGCTGACAATGCTTAGTTGACACCGTTGCCCGACCATTCAGAATTCTTCATCTCGTGAAATAGGAATGGTGAAGTCAGTGGATTCTTTTGGAAAGTCTCGACGTCCCCTGCGGGACCGTCTTTAAGCTTCCACACGCTTTGGAGCTTGATAAATGTGTTATAATTATTTAGCTTGTGGTTTAGAACGTATTAAAGAAACTGAGGCATCCAGAGCAACAACGGACTAACCCTAGTATCTACTATAAAAAATAGTGTTCGAACAGGATTACGTTTTGCAGGCGTTGTTGCCACTGCAGTGAGAATTTTTAGCTTCTGATACTATTCGTAACGCTTCCTAACGAAGACGTAATTAGTTTTCCATTTAATTTTAATAAGCGTTGATAATTAACTAACTCAATCTCGCAATTTCGCCACCCGAATTTCTAACCCTTTTCTTAGAACAAGAAGTGGAGCGTGTCCCCAAATCAGTCCGCAGCTTCAAAAGTGCTGGAAGCAAATTATTTGAATGCTAAAAATATCAGTTGACGTGGAGATCGAGTTCAGCGTGCACCGAAAATGGTGCCTGCACGCGGCAGGGAGCGCGTTAATCCAGTTACCCCTGACATTTGAGTGAAACACAAGCGTGCAACGAATGATCCCCGGCGTTTCGATGAAAAATTAACCCCCAGCTTCGCGAAACCACCCCGTCTCGTCTTCCGAGCGCCCCAGCATCGCGGTCCCGGGGCACTGCCGCGGTTCGCAGCTGAGTCCGCAGTGTTTCGAGGCGGCGGCCCCGTTCGCGACCGAAGTAATGCCAGGAGGAGACAGCAGAAAACAGCGTGCGCCCCGTTACCGGTGGCAGAGATTTCTAAGGGGCGACGCGGAACGCAAATTGGCGCAAATTGGCGGCGGTGCCTGCGCGCAGGACGCAAAGCTGCACAAGACGCTAAGCCACTGGCAAGCAATTGCAAAGACCTCGCTGCGACGGAGTCAGCCAGGATCTGCCAAAGGAGGAGCAAGGGGGGGGGCGGGAGGGGCGGCAGGGTGAAAGCGTATCTCGCGGTGAGAAAAGAGGAGAGCGGTGAGACAGAGAGCGCCGGAGGAACGGTGGAAAGGAGGCGAGAGAGGCAGGATTCGACAAAAGGGAATGGAGCTGGAGTAGGAAGGAGGTGTGGGATAGAGGAGGAGAGGGAAGATCGTTAGGCATGTTACGTCTTGCATCCTGCCAGGACGATGGAACAGCCGGTAGACTCTATCGTGTACCGCTCCACGTACACCGTGCCCCTTCTGTTCCTTCGGTATACGTACGCGCGAGGACGTACGCTGGGGTGGTTTTGGCAAGCCCATCCCACGACCCGTCTTTCGAAAACCACCCCCCTCCTCCCCCCCTTGAATAGCGAGGGCGACGAACCAACGCCACACTCGTGCAAGATGGCTCGTGGCCGTGGAAATGGCGTTGCTTCTGCTTCGGGGGATGTTTTCTTTGGGTCAGAATGGGATTTTCAATTGGGTGGGGGTGGTTCCTGTCAGCGGTGAAAACAGCGAAAGGGTGACTCCTTCGTTGCAACTTTCACCATTCTGTGTTTTATTTGTAATTGGTTTGTGAGAATGTTTTAGGGGATGATTGTGGTTTTGGGTAATATTAAAGTGCCGGAAGGAAAGTTGTTATATCAGTTTCCCAGGGTAAGGATAAATTGGTGAAATTAGTGGAGAGTATAGGGTGAATTACTCTGATGGATCATGAAACGCGGGGGTATTAGTAGAGGAGTCAGCGATAATCGATTGGACGTAGGTCTATTCCTTCCCTAGCTAAGCTGGCGTGGCAAGTTCGAAACTGCTTCGCTGGGTATTCCTTATTGACTGGCAGGGAACGGGGCACCTTGGCAAGCTCGATGGGGTTGCTCAGGCAACTTCAAATTAATTTCAAACATAGGGAGAAACAATACTTAATGCCGAGGCCGTGGGAGGCAGGACGTCTCAAGTAGCATCCCATAATAATTATTTTCCAATGGAAACTCGAATTGTCGGTGGGGATCAGGCTCGCGACCTTCCCCCGTCGCCGGGGGGAAACTTTGCGAGAACGTCTGCTGAAGATGTCAAGATGACGTCGAGGCTGGTTGGATGTGGCTCCGGAATGAATGGAACACTTTTGATCATTACACAATGGCGTGTCTGCTACATATAATGAGGGAGAAAGTCTGAAAGTTTCATTGCGTATGTCGTTGAACGTGCCTTCCCCCGCTACATCAGAAACTCCCGCAACTATTATATAAGAAGCCACGAAATAATCTCTCATTCAGTTCGAATCTTCACTAAATCAATGCATGCATTGAAAAGCAGTGAGGTTTAAAATGAAAAAGGAGAAAAAGAATTCCAATTAGAAAATAATGGTAGGGTGCTAATAATCTTAATATATAAAGCAGAAAACTTCTATATGTTTGTGCGTTTGTCTGTCGCCTAAAAACTTTCGAACAATAAACTCTGGGATCACGAAAGGTGCCTCAGCTTATTATGTCTGACTAATTTAAAAAAAAAATAGTATTTTTTTTTATAAAATCGGAATCTAAATTTCAGGCGAAGCCGAGTAGTAAAGCTAGTTAACATATATTCTTGAAATAAAAAGGAGGCTCTTTACAAAGTGAAAAAAAATATATAAATCCACATACTAATTCGAAAGAAAATACATTTAGCCCAAAAATAAGATTCCACCACCCCTACGCTAGAATTAAAAGCGGCCCCGCGCGAGATCCTCTTAGCGCCCAGGCTGCACCCCCTTGGAATCACCAGCGAAAGCGAGAGTTCCAAAGAAACGCGTCCGCCGCGAAAATGCGAGAACGTTGTCATCGGTTTGGAGGCGGAGCGTGTCATAAGGAATCGTTGCTCGCGGGAGGAGAGAAGAAGAAACGGCCGATGTTAATGGAATTCGATCCGAGGAACGGGGGATGGCCCGGAGACGTCTCCCAGGACAGGGGAAGACAGAGAAACGCGAAACGCCTCGCGGAGTGGTCGTGTAATTACGAGGAGAAGACTCAAAGATGCTGCCACTGCAGTCTGCTACTTTGCGGAGCGCGTTTCGGAGAGATGCAGGCGCTCCCGCAGCCCCGAGGACACCAACCCCCCGCGGGCCACGGCGTGGCTCCCAATTTCGCGAGACATGCACGCTTAATCGTCTCGCTTTATTCGACGATACGGGATATATTCGTAAAACGGAAGATCTAACGGGAAACTCGGGGCTGCAGTTGTGTCTGAGATTAAATTCGAGCCGCCGCTGTCTATGAAGATGAGGGGGGGTGCGCTTTCTTGACGGTGCATTTAGGGGAGGATTTCGAACGATCCAGGGTGTTGAGTTTGATTTTTTTAGATGTGCGAGCAAGGTCGGCGAAGAAAACATTCCTAGTAGAGGGATGGTGTATCAAGTAAATATTCTTATTGTCGGAGGGTTGAGATAATGACAAAATTATATATAGATTATTAGCTGTTAATAGATTACACAGTGCGAGAAAATAGAGTACAGAGATTATGCGTCATTATTAATAATACTTAATCATGGAATTGTTTTTTTTTTAGGGATGGAATAATATTAGTATTCGCTTTTTATTATAACCTCCTGCCACGTGTTAATAGAACGCGTAATCTTTGTACCCTATTTTCTCGCGTTGTGTAATCCATTTAGCAACTAATAATCTATATATCATTTTGGTCGAGCAGTATCAATATTTACTTAATACGCTGATTTCCTGGTCGTTGGAATTGTAAAGTAGAAGTGAGAATACTCGTCAATTAAGTGCTAGGAATCGTAGGTGATACGAGTATCTATTGCCTGGAGAAGCGTCGCGGTATTCTTGGACCAAGACACAAGGGGTTGGAAAGCGCAACGTGCTCCAGCGGAATGCAAAGCAACAGAGGGGTTGGAATATTTTACGACAATGGATACTTGAACGTCGTAAAGCGCGAATGAAGTAAAAACAGACGAGCAGATTGTAATCAAACTTTACAGCGTGAGAATTCGCTACGCGCGTTCCACTACGCCACAAGATTTTAAACTTTTAAAGAATACTTTCCTCGTGTTCATTATTTAATGCTTCTTAATACTGTAAACGATTACCGCGACAGAAATCTTGATACCAGTATTAGGAAATTGAAGGAAGCTAATTTACATTGGGGTATGTGAACCATTTTAAACTAACCCCTAATCCATTTTATCCAATCACATAATTAATTATAAAAATGGATGTCTTACCTCTATGCTTTCATCTGTACCACCTTCAGTTTATTACCCAACTGTGATCTAGTTTCTCCGATAAATATAAAAAATAAAACTATTAAAGCACAATCCGCGTCTAGCGAGCCACCGGTGGCTCGCGCTATTTATTCAAAGTGAAAACTTCAAATAACAGAAGTAAAAAAAGCTGAAATTGCAAAGAATAACGCAACTACTATTGCTCTATAAATAATTGAATAACGCAACTGCTATTCTTCTATAAATAATTGAATATCACAATCTACCTTTCGTATCACTTTTTATAGTCCTACCAAAATTTGAATTTCTACCGTGACCCGAAATGTGTTCATATAACCTGGACGCGTGGATGTAATAGTTGCTTCCTGAACAAATTTCGGAGTCACTGTGACATCCAAAATATTTATATTTGTATAGAGAAGGACTGAATAAGTGGGGCTTTGAAAGAAATATGTTTCATATATCATCAGAAGATTTTAAATATATATATATCTTATTTTGCATATTTACACAGAATATACGATGTGATAAAATAAATAGCATCATTGCCCATCCCCGATCAAGAATCCGAGGACCTCCATTCGCTTCGCGTCGCTAACAAACCACCCTCGCCCGCGCCTCAGGCTCGCCTATTCCCTCGGCCGTTACTTCCACCCCAAAAAACGCAGCGCTCAGTGGAAGCCGGCGTTTGCAGCTACTATCGACTCTCGGGGCGCGTAACATCCGTGCCACGAGGCGATAAAAGAAATCTGGCCGGCGTTCCGCGATCGAAGACCCGAAAGGCGAGAGAGGCAGGAGCGGCGTAGGGCGCGAGCAGCAACCCCTCGACATAGGCTCCCGTGGCTGGAATTCTATGTGCGTGGGAGATCCCGTAGGATCAGGATCCCTGGTCGTCTTAACCAGCAACACGCTGGATCCCCTCTTGGCAAGCCCAGAAGGTTACCATGACGACCAACACGTGACGTAACCACCCACCGCCGTGCCCGCTGAAACAAATGAAGGCACGTCCTCCTTCGTATACCTCCTGCTCGCCACCTCCAGCCACCCCTCCTCCTCCACCTCCCCCTGCGTCCCACCACACACACCAGCCGCGACTCGCCTCTTCCCACCTGGACCTCCTCTCCTCACCTCTTTGTCCCGCTCTTTGCCTTTGCGATTCTCCGCCAGCCTCCTCCACTTGCGGGATCACCGCGAGCAAGTGGTCCAGAACGTGGGACGGGACTGGCGCGGAGGAAAGGGCGAGGATGCTGGCAGGCAAAATTACAAGGACCTTAGCGTGGTCCTCGGAAACTTGGGTACGAAGCCCTCGTTGCGGGGAATATGCAGCCCGTACGTACCGCGGCAAGTTTCTGTTTTACGGGATCTGTTTCTCGGGGATACGCCGGGTCCGTGCAGCTCCGAAGCAAGATGGAGGTCGTGTAGACCGGCGGGGTGGTCGTTTCGCGGGGCAGTCGAGCGAGTCGGGACTGCTTTGGTGCTGATCTGTTCGTGGGGCTGCAAATTTTCATTTAAAGGGTCATTCCGTTCAGACGGGTTGAAGGAATCGATTTTTATTTAAACATTTTTCGAAAGTATAGATCCTCAAGAATGTACTGTTCAATTTTCATGGAAAATTCTGATTTTTTTAGCTTCTACAGAGGCATTTGTAGGGAGCACAGAGGCTCGGCCTCTATAGATGAAAACTTTGAGCGCGTTTTTCTTAAAACGTCACTTTTTCACATCGCGAAGATAAGATCTAAAAATTTATCGAACCCACTGCTTTTTCTGCACACCTATGACTCTCGCAGGGACTACAGCCAAGTATTTCCGTTGAGTCTAACCTACTTTTAAAATCGAAAATACCAAAGGAAAAAATCCGAAAAACATTTTTCTTGCATTTTGCCCGCCCATTCTGCTAAGTTGGAAGATAAATCACTAATTATAGTCCGAGCGATAGCGACAGTCATACTGAGAAAGAATCTGGATTTTTGGGTTAGTTTTGGATAAGTCTAACAGCTGAAATCGCCTTCACGAGCGATGCACGAATTTTTAAACATGTCATCAGGACCGCTTTCAAAATCATTTGAAAAGCTATAATCGTACTACTTTTATATTTTTTATTTACTATAGAAATTTAGTTTAATGAATAGAAAAAAGTTTTATTCCACAACTATAATTATTTTCGTCGCAATAAATTCCTGAAAATCGCTGAATTTGTTGGCGCGTTAACCGGAATGATCCCTTAATTCCTAGTTTATGGGGTCATAACTCTGGGTCAGTGGCGGAGTGGCCAGAGTGTCAGCTTGCCCGATGGCAAGTGGGCCTAGTGGATCCCTCTTAAACATTAGATAATACGTTAAAAATATTATTGACCTTTTCGTAGCTTGAAAATAGAAGTTCCAATATTATTACTGTACACAACTAAAATTTACGATTTAGCTAACTTTTACACTAAAATTTACAGTTGCGAGTGAGCCCCCCTTGCCTCCTGGCAACCAATATTTTTAAATCCAGTCCGCCACTGTTCAGGGTTACCGTCAAGTGGGGGTAACTTTCACCAGAAAAGTAGATTTTAAAAGAAATTCCTGTAGCATCTATTCTATAACAGGTATTATTCTGAAAGTGCCCAGGGTAGATTTAATTACCCACTTCAAGATGCAGTTTTGTGGTCAATGTTACCCCACCAACTGTGAACTTCGCGAAGCGAATCCTGAGAGCCTATTCAGTTCCTCTAATCAACAGATCGATCCCGGGAAATACGTAAGGCCGCCTGGAGTCGAAGTCGGATGCACTCGATGCTCTCTTTCATTATTCTGAAAAGTTCGACAAGCCAGAGGAGCGTCCTGGCGTCAAAGGACACGTGCAACACGCGCGGGGGTGCCTTTATGTAAAACCAGGGCCGTCGTTCCCTCGAACGTCTCGCCGGAGAAAAGAAATAGGCAAGGAGGGACGGGGAAACGGATACAATGTTCCAGTTTCTTTGATGGAAGACGCCCTTTTGATTCCCTGCCCCGTGCACCATCTTCTCCGTGCCCCGAAGAAGGATTCAATTCCGTGCTCGCAACACGCCTCGGTTCTCACGACTTCTTTTTACGGGTCCCCCGCTATTCTCTCTCGGCCGTTCCACTCCGCCGGCATTTCCTACCTTCCGGCGGACTCCCATCGCCGCCCTTACGCCGGGAATACGTAACGAGAGGGCGCGTGGTCGAAATTCGAATCAGAGAGGCCCCGGGCGGGGCACGGAAGTCCTCGCGGTGGAAAGGTTTCCCTGGTTCCACATCCAAATCTCTCACCCTCCCCCACCCCCGTTCGTTTCTTTCAACCAACCGTTCGATCGTCGAACTGCCCACCTTCCATCTCGCCCCTCGCCCACGAATTTCATTCCGCGAGGATGCCTGCGAGCTGGCCCCCCCCCCCCGATTCGGCTCGTTCCCTTTCCTGCTTCCTAACTCGGCGATTCGAGGTCGGGATAAGGGGAGCGGAATTTTCGTCTCTGCAGTTGTCGCTGATTAAACTCGTCCATCGGTTCTTCCGCTCGATCGCCCTCCCTTTTTCTTGCCGCGCCTCTGCTCCTCTGCCCCAGCAAGCAAATATCCACTGTCTTCGCCCGGTATTTCCCTTCTTTTTTCGCTCGTTCGCGGGAAATTGTTCGGGCGAGACCTTTTGGTATCCCACGCACATCTTGAGTTTGCATGATTTCTCCGCGGGGAATCGGCTCCCTTTCCCGCGCTCCGTAAAGGGGATGAAAGTTGCGCGGATCTTGAGGGCTTAGTCGGGCTAATCCTTCGGCACCGCTGCTGGAAAGATTGAATACGATGACGGGCCCGAGTGGTCGTGAAACATGTGGAGAAACTTTTTCGTCGCGAAACGCTGGGGGTTTATTAGATTGTGTGTACGGGGGGGATCGGGATGGGGGCGGATATTGCGGGAGTAGGTTTCGGGTAATCTAATTAGCGGGGGTTAATGGAACGTGGAGGGTGCCGGAGACGCTGAAGAATTAGTTTCGAGCAGCTTCGTTAATTGATTTTCTATAATTGCGATATCACGCTTTACAGATATTTATCTTTCAACTTCGTGACGCAGCGAAGTCTAGTCTATCTCCACAAAATTACCTTTCTTAAAAAAGGTACAAAGAAGCGCGCCAAGTATACACGCGCGCGCAGACGAACGAAAAAAGACTGTCGTAAATTTATTAATGCGCTATATTTAGCTTCACAAAACTAATGCTATACAAAAATTGCGCCAATTATAACAACGACTATTTGTACAAACAGTCGGACTTAAATTGAATAAAAGATTCATCATTGGAAGAAAGAAAGAATATCATAATATTAAGCAGATATATTTTTATAGAAATAAATATTTCAATACCAACAAGTATTTTATTCAAAATACTACGCGCTGCGCTCCGAATTGATGTTGCTAAACTGAATAAATATGTATAAATTGCGATAATATTTTTCTTTCTTTCGTGTCCCAATGGTGTTGACGACGACGATGCTTAATCTCAAGAACATAAAATTCGCCAAATTGCAACTTTGCATTGAAATATCTCAGCTCATAAGGCACGTAGGAACAAAACGCAGACACTTTTCTTATGTAAATCAGGTTCTTGATAGCGGGTCGTGGCGTAATATAGACACTACCCTGTCTCTTGATCCAATGAAATTACTTCGCGAATGTTTCTGCCACCCCTTTTCAAGAATTTGCCCCATCTAGCGATGTAATTAGATAGTTTTTGATGTAGATAACGTATAATTCTAATTGTCAGACATAGGATTGAGTTCTAAACCCGCAGAAATAAAGAAACCCAGGCGAATTTACGATCACGTTCGATTCACGATTGTAGAGGGGTGGAACACTGCAGGTTCCTGCCTCGGGGAAGAGGGTCATATGCGAACCCTCCTGATTCCAATTAATCGAGAAATAATTAGCAACATCGAGCGTGGACGATCGAGGTGGATGCACGTCGGTGCGGTTGAGGAGGGAACGTTAATAAAGGGTGGCGGGGCGTCGACCAACGCAAACGTTTGTCCCGCGTGTCGACGGTCGCGCCATTATCCCTTCAAATTGGTTATTTTCGGTAAATACCATTTTGAAAAGCCAATAACGCTGTTTTCCCCATTGTGTCTGCTTACCCCGTTACTCTGCGGACCCGGCGACCCTCCCCTCTCTGCTGGCAGCCAGCGGATATTTACGATTCTACCCCCGGCGCGCGCTCTTCACTCGACAGGGGTGTCCCTGGCGCTGGAACCGACAAAAGTAATCCCGAAATCGGCACAGGTGATGCTGCTTTCAGTGGGAAAAAAAAAATCATCCGACGACTCCCTGCGGAACGTAAGGTAGGAAACGGTGAGGGGTGGAGGTGCGCGCCAGGTAGGAAAAGCAACCCCCTGTCGCATCGGGCAGAGCCACGGGAAAGAGTCGATGCTCGATGTGTACGCCAGATAGATGATCGCCGGTGGAGAGAATCGGGGGATGGGAAAGGAGCAGGTCGAAAGTGCGGAAGCCAATTTTTCGAGTGGAGGGTGCACCGCTGGGAAGATAAGGGATGCCTTTTCTGCTGCGCAGGGAACGAGTCGGAAAGTCACATTCTGCCTTAACTCTGCTGTTTACGGTGCAGTTGAAATATTCTCTTCGAATTATCAATGAATAATTCCCCCCCGCACCAACATAATTGCGATCAATTACCATTTCTTAATTCAATCTCGTCACTCCAAACCAGGGCTTGAAAACTGTTATAATATCGATTTCGGTTCCCCAAACGGTTATGAAGAATCTTTGTTCTGAATAACTGTTATGAACAACCGAAATTTCCAAATATTGTCTGTTTCAGTTACGGTTCCTATTTCCTTCCTCATATCGGTTCCATAATTTTTATTTTTTCGGTTTTATATCGGTTCCGAAACGGTTCTAGAATCAATTCTTGTATCGACTTTTCCCTAATTGATATCATTAATTATCGTAGCTGCAGATTACTGTATATGTGCATATTCTTTACAAAATCCTTATAGAAAAAGAAGAAACATTTATACATATCACATATAAAAAAAGCGTTGAAATAAATAAATCAGCTACATATTTTTTACATTCACACAGACACTATATCATTCAGAATAGGAAGTTAAAAGTTTCTCCTGTTTGTATAAGGATTTTGTAAAAAAGACGGACATCTACAGCAATCTACAGCTACGATAATGAATGATATCAATTAGGGAAAAGTCGATATAAGAATTGATTCTGGAATCATTTCGGAACCGATAAAGAACCGAAAAAATAACGGTTATGAAACTGATACGAAGCGGGAAATAGGAACCGTAACCGAAACAGATAATAGTTGGAAATTTCGGTTCTTCATAACAGTTATTTGGAATAAAAGTTCTCCATAACTATTTTCATCAGAACTTTTATATAACAATTTTAAACAGTTATTATCGGAACCGTCCCCCAAATTATTCTTCGCGACGCGGCTGAGCCAAGTTTCCCGAATGAAAACTTTCATCTCCCCTTTGAGTTTCCTCACGACGAATCCTGTCGCCGAGAAACCACGTCACAAACATTCCACCGAAAGAAAATTCGGTAATAGTTGCCGCGTCAAAGGACGCAGCGGTACGACGTTCGGGATCAGCCCCCTGGAGGGAGCGGAGGAAATCCAGCGTGAAAGAAGCGACACGCTAAAATAATCTTAATCCCTATCTCGACGAGGGGCTTATAACCCCGCGACTTCCGTGGAAGCGGCGGCTCCGCGGAAGGGTGCCGGCGGCCGCGAAGGAAGCGCGAGGAACGGGAAAAGGAGCGCGCCACGTGAAATTCTCCACGCCGACGCGAAGAAAGGGAGCGCGCAAAAAGCGTGAGGGAGAGGAAAAGAGGGGCAAGGCGAGAGCGAGACAGTGGTACCGGGCGCGGAGTGGGAGAGAGACAAGAAGGGGGTTGGGGTGAGAGAAAAGTGAGAACGAGAGAAAGAGGGCTCAAGGTAAACCTCCCCCGGGGCGTCGGCCTTGAACTACATTTTTAATTGCGACTTCCTCGCGCTCCTCCCGCCCCGCGGGCTCCTCCAGACGATAAAAACAAAAGAGAAACAGTTTTCTGTCGACGGCGTCGCCGCCGCCAGCAGCTCACCCCCTGCTCCTTTCGCCCCGTTAACCCCCTCCAGAGGCGCGTTATCAACGGGGGCCAACTTCTGCCACCCCCTTTTCTCTTCCGCTCCCAGCTCCAACCGCCTTCTCTTTTCCACCGCCCCCGCGTGCGACCTCTCCACCCCCTTTCTCCGTGCAACAAGTAGCGCGTTCATTTAAGACGTGTCGGCGTTCTTTTGTTCGTTTTAAAAAGGCAAAGCACCGGCAAAGTTCCGCTTTAAAGGGGAGAGACCGTGCCAGCCGTGCCAAACGGCGTCGTCGGCGCACGGGGAGCCCGCGAGAGACGCCTGCCTCTTCTCCTACGTTCTGGCGAATTCGCGACACGGGGGATGATACGTCTCGCTCGTCTTCAGCGTGCACTTCCGAGCCGGGATGACTGTTGCTACGACAGGGGTGGACGGTAATCCCCGATCTCCCTAAGATTGCTCTCTCGGATGAAGGGTGGTTCTTTGCGTCGGAGCGTTGGGAGATTAAATTTGGTGGTTAGGTGACTATCTGTGTCCATGTGAAATTGCGGATCACGGCTGGTTACTACTGGTACGCCTATGTGAGCTAATATCAAGAAACTCTGTCTCTGCAACTCGACGACTCTGTCCGCCCAACCCCTAATAGCACTGCATCTCCATTAGAGTTTCCAGGAAGATGAGACATTCTGATACTAATTTCCCAGGAAAATTTGCGAACTGTTGCTGCTGCATAGGCTGTGGAAGGACCGAAGGAAGCGCCAGAGACAGGAGAAAAGGCAGGTCAGGTTGCCTTCTCCCGGCATATGGCTGCCAACGGGGTATATCCGCCTAGTTAGCGCACCGGGTCGCTGGAACGCCTCGTATACAAACTTCACGTGGAAACGGATGCGAGAGCGGTCCCAGCATCCCATTCAGATCCCATTCAATGGACCATCTCGCTTCGTTAACCAGTCTGTCGCATTTTTTACCCATCACCTATATAGTATGCGCGCACACACGGGCAACCCTCGCTACGGGCCAACCCTTTTTCTCGCAATTTGAATACATTGTACCCCCGGCCGACATACATATGTATATCCGACCGATACTTTCGGCTTCTAGAACCAACCCCCCTCCCCCTTCGCCGCCCCGCGTCACCCGTACGTCTCAGTCTATTTCTCGCTCTTTCCCCGCGCCGATTCCCTCGCACGCGTATCGCAGTTTCTACCTGGATAACCCGACGGGGGGTTTTGTTGTAGCTTGACCGAGTTTCGCTTCCCCCTCTGCCCGGGAGGGGAGGCTCGTTTCCCTCTTGCCCCCTCTCCAGGTCCCCTCTGCGGGCCGATCTTCGATGGAACGGCGCGCACAATGCGTCTGATTTTGATTTATATGACGCGACCGACAGCTCGAATCGGCGAATCACCGATGGGCCAAGGGGTGCACCGCGACGGAAATTATAAATTCATGTCCCCACCCGTGGACGCGGGATCGTTTCGCTTCGGGCGATTTGCGTTCCTCCACGCGGAATCCCTGTGTCTTCCTCGCCACCCCTCCCGGTGACCCTGCACCCCGTTCGGCGCCTGTTTTCCCTATTCACGAACTTTTGTCCCTTATGGCGATGGGCCCAACGAGCGTCGAAACGAGTCGAGCGAAGCACGCGCGACGGTTGACGGATGGATAAAGCGAATAAAGAGAATAAAGTGAACGTTTGACTGGTGGATCGGGGAGTAACCGATTCAGAGCTGGGTCAAATTGGCGGAAGAGCTGCTTGGTCTCGTTTCAAGTTGGGCTGATTCATTTTGTAGTGGAGGAAATGACTTTTGACAGTGGTTCTTATAGCTGATGTTTCGCGAAATAATTTAAAAAAATTCTTTCTTTCTTGTTATGTAATCTGTAATCTTTAAGTTTTAGTAAAAGGTATGTTCAGGCATATTTTTGATGTTAGTTTTGCGATCATAGTGATTTTGGAGTACCACAAATTTTCCATACAATCAAAAGTGTTCCGTGACTTCGAAAAGGTTAAGAATCACTGGATTACCGTTTACTCTGCTAGGCTCGAATGAAATTTGAGTTTCCTTATATCGAATCTTCTTATACTTCCTTCTTATACCGAGATTTTACTAAGATACGACCTGCATTCAATGGCGTGGGTAGGTATAACTCGAGGAAATTCGTCAAATGCTTCTTTGAGAGATTAAAACTTAACGAAACCAACGTTTTTTCGGTATAAGAAAACTCAGGTTTCTAGTTTTAAGTTCTCTCCAATATCAGCCACAAATACACAACTAATTAATTCCTAAAAATCGCAAGTAATTCAGACCACAAAATTCTATCACTCCCACTGAGCACATCCAGAGCTCTCAAATGAATAAATAAAGAAATAAATAAATTAGTATCAAACTCCACAAGTACCCATATACCTATCAAGATTCTTAATTAATACTCCGTCGATCAGATGGCCCAGAATTCTTCCCCCCGTATCGCTCTCCCCGTGCTTATAAATAACTGACTTAAACGGTGTAACTTTGCCATCGGTCCTCGCTCTGCTGCATCGCTAATGAGTCCACGGTTAGTCGCGCAGCCCGGTGCCGCGCAAAGACAGTCGCGTGGAAGCGGGGACGCGGTCCCGCGTGATCGGTAGACGAAACGCGGGAACTCCGCTTCGAAATTAACCGCGTACATAATTCCGCGAGTCGGCTTGACGTCTGGGGATCTGATTCGCCCTGATTTGTCCCTATAGACGCCAACGGGGGTGGATGTAATTCACCTCCGGCGTGTCCTACGTCTCCTCATCTCGATACCACCCTCGTCGAGACGGAGCGGGGGTCGCGCGAGCTTGCCATCAATAACTGATATTCGTCTTCCAACTAAGGAGCCTGAGAGCCTTGCAGCACCCTCCTGACACACATAAGCGGAAGCAGCCGCCCCTAAGTGGAGACGTGCACCGCGCGTTTCGAGGCTCCGCCGAGCGGATGCACTTTGTGCATCCACTGCTGCGGCGAGACGTAATTTTCGGGATAGTCGCCGTGGATCGAAGGAGATCTTGTAATGGCTGGCTTCGTCGCTCGGTTATACTGGGTGGACCGACTAACGAGGGACGATTCCCAATTCGAAAATTCTGATTCTAATGAAACTTCGTGTAAGGTACGATCGAAACCCTTTCTTGTTGTCCGATTGGAATAATCTTCTTCAGGGATTATTTTCTTATGGAAGAAAACCATACTGGGGGGTGGCAGCAAAGAAATATGAAAAGAAATTCACTCGGAAAGGTTGTAATCAGCCCTCAAAATTATCACATTTTTTCGTTTCTTTAATATAACTTATATTTCAAGTTTTGTTCCATCTCCCCCTCCCCCGCTTATATTAGAAGTTAGAGATTCAAAATGTCTCGACAAGCACCTATTAGGCTTTTGATATTTAAATGTTAGTACATTTTTATTCAGATTTTGGCATTCTTCGGAATTTGTTATATTTAAAAAACGGAAGTTCACTTGCGAATCTTGGGAACGTGTCCATCTACGAAGGAAGTATATACATATATAATATCTCCTGAAAACCAAACAACGTTGGACATATGAATTTTTTACACTATAAGCTTTAGCATTTCACGGTGCCGAGGTATTCTTTACTTTCGCGTAGGTTGATATTTGAGGAACTCTGTTTCTTGGAAGAGAAGCACACTTAATTGCTGTTCTGTGTAGGATTTAGGGTGGTCTCGTGGCAGAGGCTTTAAGCTTCTTTGTGGTATAGACTTTCTTGATAATATGATGGATGATTCTACGCAGCTTCTTGTATTGTATTTATGATCAGAGGGAGTGATAGGTTTCAGTTACAAATTGGTCGAAACAAATGCAGGTACACAGACTCTGTAAAGTTTGGGATCTCGAAGATACATCCACAAGCATAGAACTCCTGACCTCCAGCAAGAATTAAAGGGTCCTTGTAGAAAGCACTGTAAGTGCCAAAAATTAAATTCCATACTATAATATTACCATTGGCGCGCAGAACATTTTCCGCTAAAAAAATTTGTTTTTCCTTTTTCGCACTTAGGGTAGATGTACCGTTTGTGGCCATTGCACTGTTTTTGGCCATGTGCGTAATTATTTTATTTTTTAATTTCTTGCAGACCATTATTACGTGGAGAATTTCACATCATAAATATTTTGTTTAGTTTACCGCCGGAAATATAAGGTTACATTTATTGCTTACACGGAAAAATGTTATTGTTTTCAAGAAGTGGCCAAAGCTGGTGCAATACCTTAAAGTGGCCACAAATGGTGCATCCACCCTACAGTGTTTTCTACTTTTCAATAGCTAATTAGCAATGGAATTGGAATTCCACAGTACGGAAGAGACAGCTTCATTTCACGAGACAAACTGAACCAGGAATATTCACATATAAAAACAACTTACTTCCCACAGCATCTTCCTTCAAATCCACCTCCTTGCAACTGAATCAAATCAGAAAATAGGTTACCCTTCTTCCCACTCAAACTATAATAATTCAACATCCTCGATGCCTCCAGGTCCGAGAACCATCGAAACTTAATACACCCAGGCAAATCACACACACGAACTCGCGCGAAACAGAATACACGAACCTTTGAATGTCCCTCGATAATTCTTTTGAATCCCAGCAACGTTCGCGTCAACGACACGCCCCTGAGAAGATAGGATGTTCGTGTGAGAAAAATACCAGGGCACACGTGGAACACCGCTAATAGCAAAGGATATCTCGGCGGAGGAATCCTGGCAGAAAGGGTTGCGCGGGGTTGAAAGGTCCGCAGGGGAAGGAACGTCGGGCAGAACGGGAGACAGGAAGAGTGGGACTTTAGAAATTTGAGATAAGACCCCCTTTGTCGTCGGGACGAAGAGTTTTCACGTAACCCTTTACCTCGACTACACCCGTCGGAGGCTGCAGAGCCGTGCGACCCGCGACACCCCTTCTGCGAGCCGTGCCCTTTCCCGTTTCGAAGACTCGGTACGTGACGCTCCATCTGAAAATCAGAAAGCCCCCGTTTTCTTCGGGACAACCGTCGTCCTCCTGTCTCCCTTAAATCACCGTTTAAAGGGCTCGTGAAATATTCCCATGATATTGGACAGCGCGGCTGCGGATTCAACGCTCCCCCAACGAGATTTTAATTATTACTGTTAACCTGGAGCTCCCTCTTCCACGGACTAACCGCGTCTCCTGAATGGCAAATGAAGTCAATCGACCCGTCATAGATTCACTGAAAATTTCAATATGATTGGTAGTTTTGACTTGGATACATCCAAGAATAATCAGGTAAAGTTTATTGCAAACGGAATTGCAGAAGAACGGGGGTTTCTTGGCAATTCCGATTCCAGAATAGTAGAATTAAAAGTTACCAATTCGTATCAACTTTCTAAATTATCAATACCTTACCTTACAGTTGTAAATAAAATTGCAGCAGCACAGGGGACTTGTTGGCAATTTTTATTCCAGAATAGTAGAACACAAATTACCAATACCCACCCTTGTACATTCTTCTTCAAATCAACTTGCAAATTACCAAAAATTATAAATGCCTTTTAGACCTAGAGGATCTCCTAATAAGAAAAGAGGTGTCCCACGCGGGATTCAGCCGGTGTAATGAATTCACGGGGAAAGTTGCCGGAATAAAAGTAAAAGAGCGCGAGAAGGGGCGGCTGGGGGGCGGAGGGGTGGAAAAAGGAAGTAAACGTTACCACGTGCTAAGAGTCGCTCGGTGAACGAGTCCGCTTAAATAACGTCGCGGCGCGCGGAATCCTGGTGAATAGCGGAAAGTAGTTAGGAAAATGTCTTACTTAAGAGAAAGTTCGTCGACCGGGGGTTGGGGGGGGGGAGAGCACCGGGGATCGTTGCGACGACCCTGGCCCAGAAACAAAAGCGAGAAGAAGCTTGTGAATAATTCAACTGCGCGCGAGAAATGAGGAAAGAGTTCGCTGAAAACTTCTCCTCGAGGAATTTTACGCACCCCGCTTTTCTTTGATCGCCTCGCCCTTGAAACTCGGCGGAGGAAGCCGAGCTTAATTGAACCCCAGACGGGCCGGGTTTAAAGACGCTCGCTGCCTGCCACTGAATCGATCTTGTAACACTGGTTCACTGGCTCAGAGTGGAACGCGGTGCTGACTTCCTTTAGACACTTTTGCAATATGTACTGTTTTCTCCGCTGAATAAGTTATGTTTAGTGGCGATTGTGAGGTTCTATTAACCCTTAGCCGGTGAGGTGAGTTTTAGGTGCTTAATTGTTTAATTCGACGTTTTTCCACGTGAGGATACAAAACAAGTGACTGTAGTTTTATTTTCTTTGTAAATATGATTTTATTCCTATCACTTGCGTTAATGTACTTATTGAAAAAATTTGGAGGCTTTGCTGAGAAGGAAAAGTCAAAATTTGATTGTGTAAGTAGAACTAAATTGGGGTGCCAGAGACGTGATTATTGTTGAGATGCGGAGGGTGTTTTCTGCAGCAGAGATTCTATATTCATTACTGATATTTTTAGTTTTGAATGAAGCGAAGAAACGTATTGGCGTTGCCTTCTGTAACTTGTCTACTTGCCATCAAAATAGTGGTTTAAAGAATCTGCTGCAATGCAATAAAAGAGCTCGTTACCCTGCAGATATTTCTTAAAAAACAGTTTACATACCTGAATTCATCATTTAAAACTACACAGTTTTGCAATTCAAACTATTTGCCTGCCCCGAGTAATTTTCGAGATATTCAAGAGCACATTCTTAACCCCAACTTCAAGTACTGTTTTCACTCCTTGAAAATGGCCGATGGCGAGCAAAAGCAAACACGTGTCAAATATTTCCACGATTATTATCGTAAGTTTCTGAACTGTCATCAAAATCAGCGATTGATTCTTCGCGACTATCCCTTGCAAGATCAATTCCAAACTCCCTAACTCTACCGTCAACCCTACAAATCAGGCAGATATCAACAGCCTAGTCCCCTGCGAACTCCCTCCGCGCGAAACATCCCCGTAACGCACAAGCCTCGCAAGATTAAGTCGCAGAGTGTCGCGACTCCGCGTCCCAGGATTCGTCCAATTAGAGGCATTACGCTGCTCTCCGCGTACGAAAGTAAAACCTCTCCGAACTACCCGGCATCTGGGAATAATATCGCGTATCTCGCTAACGAGAAGCGATCGTGATCCCTGCGTATAATAGGGAACGGTCTGGCGGGGCGCAGTCGTCCGACCTCCCGAGGTCTACGAGTCGACCGATCGACTCCGGGGGCACGCATGGCTGTCAGTTGCCGCGCAAAATGACACGCATCGCGGGGACAAAGGAGCGAAAGGAGCACGAGCGCGCGGGTCAGCGCGACGCAGGCGGAGAGCTCGTGAACAGAGAAAGAGAACAGTTCGAGGAATAACAAAGCTGAAGCCAGAGTTTCCACAAAGGCAGGGCCTGACCTTCCGCCGCCACCCCCTCCCCACGAGCCCTCTGTCGCTTTCTGTCGCTCCGCTGAAACAATACGGACGACGGTAAAACAAAGGGGTAAACATGAGAGAAAAAAGAGGAAACGACAAAAGGCAGCCGTTTGAATCCGTAATTTGCCCCCGCGTTCCCCTTTGTTTTACGGAGCCGCGTGGTGCCCTCCTGGCCCCCTCCGGTCTCTCCTCGGCCGTTGCTTTCCTTTCGACGCGCACAACCCCTGTCGCCTCCCTCTTCGGCAACGTGAATTTTACGGGGCCGCTGAGCCGCCTCGTCGAGCGAAACCCTTTTCTTCTCCTCCTCGCGAACTACCGCGCCCGACTGTGAGGTAGGTCCTGGAGAACGCTTTCTCTGGCCCAGGGGGTGGTTTCTGGTGGACCAGAGGTCTTGGAGATGGACTTGCTTTGGGGGGATGGGGAAGGGTTAATGGGAAAATAATTGTTGGAAGTGATAGTATCGTGCTTTAAGGGGGTGAAGAGGTGGTGAAGCTGGGGGAGGAAATTATTATTTGCAGTTCTTTTGCGCAGCAGGTCGAGCAAAGGTTCTAGGGTGCGAAGAATTCTTTTACTTACTCTACACCATCCTTGATTTGAATATAAAAAGGAAGCTACCTTGATAGATATTTAAAACTAATTTAACCCTTCGTGGCCACACAGGGTGTGGCACCTCAGCAGGTTTCCAGTTCAATTGACCTTAATATTAAAATTTAAAACTTTGGTGAATTTGAACAAAAAAAAATCGCTTTATTCTACCACTATTTTTTCAACTACAAATTGCATCATATAACAAATTTCGTTTCTATAAAAAGATTATCAGAGCGTGATTGGGGTGCAGTTAACTCCCTGTTAGTAAATTCTAATACGTATCTTCAAGACTCTGATGCCCTACTCAAAATTGTTTAAACTTTCTTTGCCTCAACTTCATGCCAGTAGCACCTCAGTCTGCCACTTCCATTCCCCTTACTTCAATTCTGCGAATCCACCTAGGAACGCACAAAAGCGTTAGCTCCGAGTCCTCTCCAAGACCAAAGTTACAAGAACAAACACCTACCTTTCGTCTCCCGCCACTTTTCAGCGCCACGTCGAACACCTGCAAGCAACCGGCGCGCAAATCGCTCGGCTTTTCGACCAACGCGAGTAGGTTAGCTTAAGCCCCGCAGGATGTAGCGTGGATCAAATCTAATGAATGTTTCATGCGTCCCGGGAGATGCTGAACGACCGATCCTGGAACGATGGCCCGCTGGACGGTTATTTCGAGTCGATTCCTCGACAGACTGTTCTACCCTCCAGCGAGGGCATGAATCTTTCACGCAGCGGCGAATAAAACGGCGAATGGAGGCAGAGCGAGGGACGAGCAGGAGTGTGGTGAACAGAAACTGGGCTCCGCTGGTTGAACCTCGCAAACGCGCGACTTCGCTGGTAAACTGACAACGAACGTGACGTCGTTCAAAGATTCACGAAAATCGGATAGTTTGGAGCGAGTTTTCCGGCGAGTGAAACAGCGCGGAAATTTCTGGCCGCCCCTTCTGCAGGGGAGCCATTTTCGGCCACCGCGAGGACGAAGACCTTCCGACGAGATGGATATTACTTCTGCGTAGCAGGAGCACAGTGGAGGCTTAATTGGTCACTTGAAGCTGCGAGGGTTTCAGTCGATTTCTGAATTTTATTTGTGTCGATTGGGGGTGGAAATTAGGGCTGAGTTGGACACTAGTTTGTGCGGAGTTAGGGACATTCTTCGTTGTGGGAAGAAGGATTTGAATTAGGAATTAGGGGGTAGTTGAGTAGCTCGCGTTGATAAGGGATGGAATGTTTACTCGATCGAAAATGGTATGAGTATGTTAATACAGTTCCTGTACGTTTAACGTTGGATTCTTGAGGTGAGAAGTCTTTCTTGCATTGAAAGAAGTGGAGCTTCTTGAAAACTGCATTGTACGAGCTTTTATAAAAGGATATTCTGGATTTGTCAATAATTGTGGGTAAGAAATTCCAATTGATTATAGTGAGATTGTGGCGTTTGTTGGCGTAGAAGTAATTATAAATGTTTGAAGCTCGATGGGAATTTGGAGATTACGAAGTATTATTCATTGTGAATATATATTTCTAAATATAATAATTAAGTGCTTCGTCAAGCCAGGGAATTGACGATGAGAAGCGAAAAAGAGCCATCAAAATGATGGAGATTGAATATTCTATTTTAAGTCTACTTCACGACGATGCCCTCCAATTTCTGATAAAAATTTGAATAAAAACGCGGAATAATCAAACTCGAAAATCTCTCTCGTTATTTACCGAGGCAAGCAGAGAAACAGCCGGCTAGAGGGAAGAATGCGCAGCGAGCTGGTTAGTTGACTTAAGAACCGTTGAATTAATTGAGGGAGATTTAAATAGGACAATAATTGAATCTTTATGGCGCTATTAAGCCACCGACGGTTCTCAATTACTACGTGCTAAATGAAATCCCCCGCTGTAACGCGAAAGCATGGTACAAAATGGTGAAACTACTTGTTTAAAGCCCTACGCGTAATACAACCCATTAACTTTAAACTACAATAATCGAGTTTTTCAGCATTCGTGAAACCTACTTCCACCTCTAACCAAACCACAATACCACCCCATATTTTACCACAACTCAGTACCTGCAAATCGTTCGTCAATTATCATCCCCTATCAAACCTAAATACTCAGCACAAAGGTAAAGAATATTTCATTTCCATCCAGCTATTAGGCCAGCGGAGAAATTCGTTCTCTCGATATTAGGCGATATTATCTTTCACAAAATGTCCTTTTTCGCTACACCTACACGTACTTTCACCAGAAAAGTGTCATTAGCTAAATAGCCAAGGGAAATATCTTGATTAAAAAACAAGTTGTTAATATATTTTCATTTTCAATAAAGCGAGCAAACTTTCGCACGGACCTAACACAATGCTTACTACGATTCCCTGCGTCTTGACCACAAGCTTCCTCCGTCAGTAACCTAAAAGCGACATCCACCCTCAGCGTGCGCTATCGCCCGTCCTCGGTGGGAAGCCCAGCTAGCGAAAAGAAGAAAGGAGAAACCAGGCGCCGTTTACTTTCGAAATTTCCATGCACGCTGGTCAGACCCGAGCTTCCCTATCTCTTTATAAGGGCGGCGGGGGTGAGGACGTCGCTCCGAAAGGGAGATGGAGACCGAGGACAAGGGAGACTCCGGGTAGAAGAGACAGGAGGCGAGCGAGGGTGAGAAAGAGAGGACCAGCAACGACGGAGGGAGAGAGGATGGTGCTCGGAAGAAGGGTGGTGGAGAGCGAGGGGTCGGTGCGGCGGTCGGCAAGGACCACGAGATCAATATGTATGTTAGGGGATGTGGACCACGTGGGTCGGGGGTGGCCAGCGAGCCCAGGCAGCTGATTGGCCAGCGGCCACCCCATGGCCACGCCCACTCCCACACACGCTGTCTTAAACCCCCGTCGAACCAGCCAGCCACACTATATACAGCTCCATGAAGAGCCACCACAAGCACAGGGGGGACGCCGGGGGGGTGGCTGGTGGATGCACGATGCCAGCACTCTACTCCCCTAACACTGTTACCGAATTCGGTGGAATCATCGAAAATTGAAAACCGGCTCTCTGGTTCCCCTCGCCCTCCCCCCTCTCCGCTGTGTCGCGGAGAGTTTTCCGCTGGAAAACTACCCCCCTCCACCGACGCGGTGTAATCTGATTAAACGCGCGCTCACCACGCATCCAGCGTCGACGTTGAAGAGTGACGGTCGTTCGGGAGCGAGGAACAGGTTTTCCATTGGGCATGCAGGTGAATCCACGATGGTTTCCCGTGGAATACAGGTTCCGCGATGGGCGCGGGGCCTGTTTCCTGGCCTCGTGCCGCTGGCTGTCACCTTTCATTTACATTCCCGCCGCTCACCGCTGTCGCGGACAGCGGCGAGGGTCGACTGGACCGGGGTTGCCGGTAACAGGTTGCGTTGCAGGGAAATTAATCGACCGTGAGGATGGCTGCAGAGTGGACTTTTGGTTTTTGGTGTTGGAGGTGCACTGGGTGGGGTCAGTGATGGATACCTTGGGCTAAGCTCTGTGTGTGTGGCGATGGTAGTAGGCTGTGCAACAGTAATAGGAATGCCAGAGTTGAAATTGATTTTCTTCGGCTGAATTACTAGTTATTATTATTTCTTATTATTATTGGTATAAAAGCCATTGGAAACCCAAATTACTGATCTCAGAGTAATATTACTTGAGATTCTTTTAATGCTTTTCATATTAGGAAGTGTATGAGGTAGCGTTGAAAGTTTTATGATGATAATGATGCATCGTTCTTGCGGCTTAATATTCCAAAATTTCGTTACACTCGTCATCCCCCACGGTTCAAGCTCGTTATTCAGAAGACCCCTCTTTGAGAACTTACTTTCTCCCTGTAACTCGCCAAACAGGGCTAACAAGAAAGATTCATTCGGCCTGAGATGAATTACGGTCAAGTGTAATCAGTCGCGAGGAGACCGAGCCTCTTTTCCTCCATGCAGGCGTGAGAATTACGGAAACGAAGAACGGTGGCGAGTTACCGCAACCGATGCCTAGCGCAAGAGGATTCCGTCGATCGATGGCCGTCGACGCGTGTTCCCGATCGAGATTCGTCAAAGCGTCCACCAATGGATTTAATTAGCCGTATAGATCTGGAAACGGAAGCCAGGCGCCGAGAACGGCTAACGACGTTATCCGACCCTTCTGACGATCGTCGATAAACGAGAATCACCTCCGCTTAATTCTCGTCCGTCCCCTCCCCTCGTCTGCCACTTGGCGCGGATTCGAGAAGAAATCGGAAATTGCGTGTTTGATGGGCACGGAATGCCCTGCAGATTTATCGCGATCGATTATCAGCCCATCTAGTAGCCCCCGAGCAAGCAGGAAACCGTGCACCCTGCGAAGATGTTACGAGGTTACGCGTAATTTACAGAGAGAACTTACTCACCCCAGCTGACTCTACAATTCGAAGACGATTGTGGAATCCAATAACAACACCGCGAAGTTCCGAGCCATTGTCAGTGGGCCGCGGAATGAAAAATAATAAAATTACACTTGGAATTATAAAATTATAATCGTCGTCCCGTTTTTGCTACCCTTCGCACAAAAGTAGCCACAATTTAACAATTCATAAAATTCGACGTGCTGAAAATACCCACTTTCAGCAACCCTTACCCATCCTCAAGAATTTGAGTTTCTATTTTTCGGCAATTACGAGCGAAGGAGTAGTCTGATTAATTCAAAGAGGTGGATTACGGCGAGGTGGGATATATACTTGCAGTTGCCGTTTCAACTTGCACGATTTCGACACCGAGTCTCTCCCCTTCTGCAGGATGCGCTCGTAAAATATTCAACCCCTCCCCTCGCTTTGTGCACGTTGATTTTAGCTAGACACGCCGCTATTCCCGCCAGTAATAACAGCGAAGGTTCGCTCGTCGCGAACATCGGTCCCGTTCCGTTACAGCGGCACCGATAACTCCGCTAATTAGTCGATGAGGTGCCACTTAAACGCGGGAAAGCAATTATGACTGGTCGCGGGCGACGTCGACGCGGATAAATCGTTCATCCGGCGTCCCGACACCGATTGTTCCCCTCACGCCTTTAACCACGGTTTTATTAGCGATGCTGCTTGTTACGCGGACGAGGAGCCTCATTGATTAACGTTTCTATACACAGAAGCTGGTCTATCGAAACGCAGAACACTTTGGAATGCTACAGTAGGTACTCTTAAAACTCGGCAGAAACAAGGTAATCGATCTTGCTCGATAAGATTTCCTAAGCTCCCGCATCGCAACTTCTTTATTACAATTCGTTTAACGATTTCTTATAACGAAACACACTCGTGCCAAGCATTATCTTCCCTATATTAAGCGGACCTTGTTACGCGGAGAAATTCCGCAAAACAAGAATCATTTTTAAGAAAAATTCTTAGGTATTCATCGATATACAAATGCAGTTCCAAAGCATCATAAATTAATAATTAAACTAATAATTTACTTCATTAATAGAACATGGCAATGCGACGATATTAAAATAAATAAGCGCTAAAAATCGCCAACTAAAAATAACCGTGGCGACCCCCAAGAAAGCACTTTGCGAACCACAGGGTGCGAATCACTGAATTAGCGCATTTATTATGTCGGTGCAAACGTTCATTTGTCATGTAGGTGATGTTACGGAAAATACTCCTTTTTTACCACACCTACTTGTACTTTTACCAGAAAAGTGACAAAGCATCAGAGACACTTGCCTAACATCAGGAAAGTAGTTGCCGCAACTAAACGAACTTTTGTACCGACCAAATATTTCCTTCCCCCGTGTCAGTCAACGTCAACCCTTGGAACCTTCAGAAGAATCCCAAGTCTTCCAGCGCATGTTCGTATTCCACCCCAACCAACAACCCCCTCGAGATCGGCTCATCATTGCCAGCCCGAGTCCTTGCAATTAGCCATCTTGATTTCACGCAGCCATCGACCTAACCCGATCAGCCTGCACCCGTCGACGTACAATCGGCACCCCGTCAGTCATCGATGCACTCGTCGACGTGAGGCAACGTTCCCCGTCGACGAGCAACAAGATCGAATTAATGCAGCGATTCGAACTGCGACAGGAGGATAGATAAACGTCTGTCGGGCCTGGCGAGGTAATCTGCGCGTGTCTGGCTGGCGAACACGTACGCGCTTCCGGGACGAGTCAACATCCGGTCGGCGGGCCGTTCGTTAGAGGGTGCACAGAGGGAGACAAACCCCCGTAGGTACGCTTCACCATCAGCCGTATAATGGGGAACGACGCCCCGGCGATTCCCGGTCGGTCTTGAAGGCCCCGCGAGAATGATGGCCGTTTCATAATTAAACGGGGCTCCACGGCGCGTGCATCGCGTCCCCCGTAAAGCATATTAATGGCTGTGAGCGACGCAGAAGCCGGAGCGATGCACTCGCTTTTAATAAGCGGCTTATGAGTTCGCGTTTGATTCGCGTCCGCGCACCGACCTGCCTTCGCGGAAGAATCGCCTCGTAACCGATGCTCTTCGGATCCGATGATGCACTGTGAAAAGGAGCAGGATTCCCGCATTCTCCGCCAGCGGGAAGAACGATGTGATTAATTCTCGCCATTGTGCGCCGCGGGATTGAAGAGGTCTGTACGATTACGTACTGTGCGGTGGAAATCTGCTTTTTGGGAGGATTCATTGACTTTTGTGATTCTAATTGATGGACATGGGTTGTTTTTTGGTGAAATTGTTGGGCAGTAGAGGCGTGGATCGTAGGGAGACGGGAGGTTAAGTGGAAGGAGTGGGTGAAATACATAGTGTAAGCTTACACTAATCAGAAATACATCCCTTGTTTTGTTTCAGTGGAGGGTGGACATTCCATGATTTTAACCAGTACACAAAATCTTTAACGTTGCTTTATGTGGACATTTCTAATTTTTAACCGTCTGTGATTCGACTGTTCTGTGGCTCCAGTGGCCACCAACAAAATACGTTATACACCGCAGAATCATTAAAAATGGACAGTCCCTGCTCTCCCCTTACCCTTCAATTTAATTTCGCCACCACAGCTGTTGCTTCTTTGAAAATACAGTAATTATACGCGAAAGAAGGCTTTTACAGTCCTATCATCTATACCAGCGTTTCCCAATTTAATTTTGCCAATGAACTCTTCCAAAACTCGCTAAAACTTCGCGGAACCCCTAACAGTATTTTTTGAACACAGTGTGCTGACAGCAACGCGCTGTTTCAAATATTGCAGCCAACTGTGCGTTTCTCGTTGAATAATTTATACTTTTTTGTAATATTTAAACTTATTACAAGATTATTTTCGCGGAACCATAAACTTCGTATCGCGAAACTATGCAAATAAAAATTAAAAAGCCCCCGCGTTTTAGAAACCCACGCATCGAAGGTACACAAGGGGCCCACCCGAGCGTTTTATCACCTTAAGGGAAGGACAAGCGTGCCCCACTGAGTCATATTTCAGTGTCAGCCCCGTGACAGACAATCCGATGAAACTCTTAGCAAGTATCCTTGATGCGATAAGAATAACAGAAGTCTGCCACGGTGATGACAATGGATGTACGCGGTACAACCGGTGCCGGTGTACAGCGCGCCCCTGTTTTAAGCCCGGCCCGATTTATCCTGCGAAATAAAATGAAAACGAACTGTCAGCGGCAAAACGGCACGCTCCCGCCGCGACAGGGAACGTCAAACTTTACGATAATGCGGTTTTCCCGGCGGAAAGCGAGTTTTCTGAGGAACGGGGGTTGGGGACGAGGGTTGTGAAGGTTAGGCTGGGAAACTAAAAGTATTACTAGCCGAGTCGTCGCGACTCGGATGAAAGAAGAGGAGGCTGCGAAGAGTTTGCCCCTGTGCGCGACACCTGCCGAAGTTTCCATTCATAATTAGAGTAAAACAAAAAAAAAAATATGAGAGTAGGTCAGCTGGCGCGCAACAAAAGTCACGCGTGGCGACGATAAGGGACCGAGGGAACGCGTGATTCGGTTGAAGGTTTCGGTACCAATTAACGACGAATGTAATCGCTCCTTTGTTTCTCGACAAGTGTTTATTAGGTACTCGCAGGGTGGGCTTTTTTATACGCTTCGTGTTCTGTGGAGGGTGGAAGGCAGCCAAATTTTGTTTTGGAATTGAAAGGTATCCAATTTAATTGCCGTTTTTACGACTCGGTGCAATTACGTTCATTCTCATAATTCTTTTACTGTTTCTGTTAAATTTCTGTTGAAAGTTCTGCACCCGGTTCGTAGGTCCTGAGAAAAATGATCCTGAAGTGATTCTGCATTTCTGGTGACAATTAAATGAGAGACGTCGAAATTTAGATGAAAATACCAAATATAATAGATGTAGCCTTTAATAGTTACTAGAGTTTCCTACAGTTTTTCCCCTAAACTGTAGGTTGTTAAGAAGCGTTACACTTTTATATGAAATAATAATTGGTTGGCAAGGAAGAATTAGTTAAGAAGGCAGTGTATTTTATCAGTTTGCACATGGTTACATATGTGTTCTTTATTTAATAAATAATAAATAGTTGTAACTAAATAAATATTAAACATGGCACTATGACAGGCAAATCAAGGATCATTGATCTAGCAGCATTTTAACACTCATTAACCCTAAAAAGGAGCATTCCTGCAAAATTAACTTCTTTCCATCTAAGTTTCCCAGTCGCCATTCAAAATCGCGCCCGATGTTAAAAACCTGCATTTGTTTAAAATAATTGCACAAAAATAGTTGAATTTTTTTTTTAACTGAAATAATTTTTTCTTAAAACTTCAATGTCTTCTCTATAAGCACCGTAAAGCTCATCCCCATGCGTTTACTACTTCCATAGCTATGTATTGAAAGAAAGGTAGCACTTAACTTCAAACAGCTGTAAAATCGACATTCTTCAAAATTTCGAAAAATCCTTTGAGGTACGTTTAAATGTCACTAAAGACTACAACATATTCAAATTTCAACGATCTAGGAAAATTTATTCCGAAATCTGTCCGAGTTCGCGTGGAATGTCCCGCCTGCAGGCCACCGAACGCGATTCAGAAAAGCCGGCCGGCATAAACGAATAACCAGAAGCGCGGCAAACAGAGAGGAACAAACCCCCCGGTTGTGCAACGGCAAGTCAATCCAGCTGAGTCGTTGAGAAAGAAAGACGGGCGGTGGTGATGGCGGAAACAATACAATTTACCGTCTCCTAACCAGGCCAGCGCCGCTGAAGGCTCCTTGCTCGCGAGCCCGAGAAAGTGTTCCAAAGAAAAAGTCGCGCGGAAAAAGTTACTCGAGGAGAACTTAAAGTACCACGTCGCGGGGTCGTGCGGGGGATCGCTCGTCGGCAGCCGGAGGAAAGGGGTGTCTCTCTCTCTCTCTCTCCTCTCGCCTCACCGGCCGTTTTCATTCATAATTAGAGAAAAAACAGAGGCAGCGTTCCTTCCGGCCGCGGGACGAAATAAGACGGCGACGAGGGAGAGGCAGCGTAGTACGCTGCCGCGTAGTAGAAAGAAAGAGTCAATGAAGAAAGTCGCTGCCGCGCTGGTGGGGCTGGCTGCTCAATGAATAAGAGGGTGAGGGAGGAAGAATGGAGAGAAAACGTCGCGGGCGCTTGGCAGACGGAAGAAGAAAGAGGAAGAAAAGCTGGAACGGCGGGGCGATGGGGGAGGGTTGGGAGGGTTGAAAGAGAGGGTGAGAACAGCCGCGCGAACCGGAACGTGGAACGGGGCAACCGAGTTGCGGGGAATCTTAAAGACTTTCACCATTCTGTTAATTTTCTTCTTAAAGTGGGTTAAATTATTTTACGACTTCCGCCCGCGCCTCCACCCCCCTTCCGCGGCAGGGGTGGAGGGAGGAGTGGCGCGGCGAGTCATCCCCCGTCTAATCCGCGCGTCTCCGTCGCGCGTACGACTCTGAAAGGGTTGCGCCCTCTTTGTCTCGTCCTCTACTATTCCGCTGCCACCTGTACCGCCCCCGTCCGCCACCCTTTCCCTCCAGACTCCTCTATGCAGCTCGAAGCATCAGCCGCGTCTTTTCTCGCGCCCCCGCACCACTCTTCGCCGACTGCACAGAGAAGTTTCTCGCGTCTCCTTCGCCCACCCCCGTTCACGACCCCGTCTCATCAGCTGATCGTTTCATTTTCTACGAGACGCTTTCGATATCGGCCCAGCCACTCGTTAATTTCATTCATCCTGGAATTTTATTGCCGCTCAGGCGCCGCGCGCGCGCGCTTCTGCTCCTATTTCCTCGGTGAGCTGGGTTTCCTGGGGGGTGGACTTGGTGAAGAGGATGAACGTGTGATTTGGGAAACAAAAATTAGACGTGTGCTGAGATTGCTGTTGAGTTTTAGAGTGGATGTTTAGGCAAGGGTCGATAATTGTTATGGTAACGGGCAAAAATAGTGATTAAATTATAGTTTTAAGTTTGCACTTGGCTTGCGGTGTAGATGCTAGGAACTAGTGTTCCTTCTCGAGAATTCTTTCTCGAGAATTTATCGAGAAATTTTATAAATGCTTATTTCTTATTTCTCAAGAAATACTATTTTTTTCGAGAAATTTAAGCCTACGAAAATTATTATAAATCTCATTTATTTTCGGAATTGAATTTTTAGTTAGCTCGAATTGTATATTACTAGTTAATCGCGAACGTATATACGCATCTACAATTTATAATAAATCTTATTAGCAGCATGAGAACCTATATGAATTACAATAGAAAATCTCAGTAGAGAAGATTCGATATTATTGACTGGTGAAGGTACTCTTAAATTCTTATTTAACAATTTAGAAAAATGCTACTGAATTAAGTAATGAGTTTCTTGTGGCTATTAAAGAAGAAATATCGAAAAGAAGAGACAAAACTATTGTATCCCTTATAAAATTGTTGCATAGGTAATGGAGAATCTCTTCAAAAAGATTCAAAAGACGCGTTTGTCATTTAATATCCGCGACAGATATGTATATAACGGCAAAACAATTTTTAAGTAGCTAGACTTTTCGGAAAATATAACAGTAATCATGATTCTTCTGAAAATACTGGAAAATTTACGGGTCCTCAAAACGAAGAATTACTATTAAGAAAATAACTAGAGATAGCAATCGCAGAGAGCCTCCAAGAAATTAGTATCAACCAAGAAGACTATAAATTCCGGACTTTAACAAAGGAATTTTATATTTTTTAGTCCACTCGAAGGACACCCAATTTACCACAACTTTTAGATATGCTACATAGAAAAATAAAAAAGTAATGTTTCACTTTGCACAAATTTTGTATAAAATAAATAAATCAATCAATAATATTAAATATCTGTTTTTTCATTTATACAAGGTTTGTGCAAATTAGACAGGAATGAACAATTAGTTAGAGGTTTCTTGTGTTTTTGATAAATATTATCAACATTATTCCAAAAATATAAATTTTGTAATATTTTTCTCAATTTCTCGACAGTTCTCGAGAATTCTCGAGAAGTATGATCTGGTTTCTGATTTCTCGAGAAACAAAAAATATCGAGAAATCAGGAACACTACTAGGAACCTAGTGTGATTGTCACGATAATATTGAAATTATAGGATTAGAATTTGTAAGGCTACTTATCAATGAGTTATGGTAATGTTCGAAGGGGTAGTGTTGAATCGCCATTTCTGTTTCAAGTTTAATGATAACGTAAACGTTCCGCGTCTCCTTTTTGCACGGGACTATCAGTGAAGAGCTTCTGGTATTTCCGCCGCGGAGAAACTTAGCCGATGTTGCTAACTTTATAAAGTTTCCCCATTTACTCGTGCAAAAACGGGGAAACTGGCGCGAGCAAACGAAATCATGGTTCGAAAAGTACTCCCTCGACCTTCGACATCTTTCTGGAGTTAACGGACCCGATTATTGCTTTACACCGCGGCTCTTACTTTCCACTCTCCGCGTTGTTCGTTACCGAACAATTTCACGTGCCCGCGGATCTCTCAAACTCATCAAAGACTTCCTCCCCGCACCACCGTGACAACTCCGCAGCCAAATAAGACGCTAAACGCGATCGGGACGATTCTTCCTCTCGCCCAACCCCTGACCAGCCTCCACCCCGAGCAGACTCCACGCAGAACATCCGCCCGAGGAGCACGTTGCAACCCTGAAATCCCAGACTCTCGCCCCGGAGAAGTAATTATTCTTTCGCGACGCGTCGGCCGTGATAAACAACCCACCTGTAAGTCGTGTCTGCGCTGCACGTAGGAAGGGCGCAGGAAAGTGGAGTGCAACAAGGCGTCAGGCAAGGGTAAATCGTCAGGGTAGGATTATCGGGCTTCCCCGAGATCGCTGCTCCGACGAAAGGTCATACGATTGGCGCGAGAATTGGTGGCAACGATTATGAAACGCTCATGGGTGTCGACAACCTCTTGGCGAGAAGGGGAGCCCGTCTAAGAGCCATAGGGGGGAGAATGGACACTGGCTAGGGTAAGGGAGCTCGTTCACCCTGGAAACGGTCTCGCGGCATACGTAGACGCCGATACAAAGACAGAGACAGGGGTGGGCCACGATCGGTCGAGACCCTGCGCCGGCCAATGGCGTTTCACCCCCGTGGTGAGGGTGGGTTGCCATGGTAACCCTTCGCCATACACGTACGTGCAC
This sequence comes from Andrena cerasifolii, assembly GCF_050908995.1. Classification (NCBI taxonomy): domain Eukaryota; kingdom Metazoa; phylum Arthropoda; class Insecta; order Hymenoptera; family Andrenidae; genus Andrena; species Andrena cerasifolii. The sequence continues at coordinate 8,789,585 of NC_135133.1, forward strand.
GTGAAGGCACGTACACATGTACGCGTGATGCTCACTCTCGGGGTTCGCTAGGCAGAGGGGGACGGAGTGGAGGGAGGATGACGGAGGCCGGGCCAGGGGGGTTGAGGTGGGTGGCGAAGGTGAGGCTGAGCGAGCGGGCAGCAGGGGGGGAGACGGGATACCTCTTCCACCCTTGGACAAGCCCAATCGATCGAGGTGTGCTTCGGCCGGACGAAACTCACCCTCTGTCAGCCCGCCCTCCGATCTACCAGCCTCGTACCACCGTTACCATCGGCACCACCGCCACCATCGCCACCACCATCTACGCTCCAAAGCAGCGGTGCCTGTTATTTGAATTGGGGGGAGAGAGGCGAAAGTAACAGAGAGAAAGAGCGAGAAGGAGAGACAGGGGATTGAGGGGGTTGGGTGACGTGCTGGCGACGGTGGTCGGGGGGAGTTGAATGTGACAGAGTGCCACCCCCGAGGGCCTCTCCCGTAGAAAGTGCGGCGAGCGGCTCTTCCAACCACCCCCGCCGGCCCCAACCCGTCACTCCCTCTCTCTCTCTCTCTATCATCCAGCGCAGCATTCTGTTTCTTCCCTTCCGTTCCCTGTTTATCGCGCTCCGTTCCTCCTTCGACCCCCCACACCTGATGCTGGCGCTGCCTCCTGCTCGGGCGTAGGGTGGCTCGCAGGGGTTGTGGAGACCCGGCGGGGGTGTCGTGGACAGAAATCAATATAAGACGGGCCTCCACGTATTCCTGCTCTCTCGCTCGCGCTCACGGCCACCCTATGTGTGTCTCTGCGTGTACTTACGTCAGGGTGGTCCTTATTTTTCAACTTCCGATTTTTTTTTGGTCCTACCCTCCTAAAATATGAGGTTTGGTGAGAAAATGATATGCGTAAAATTTCAAAGTGATTGGATAACGGGAACCAGCGCCGCAATTGAGTTGAAGTTTTGAAATAATAGTGATTTCTCGTCAATTTCGGAAATAATTGTGTTCGGCTATTTTGGAGGTATCGGTGAATATTTTTTAATAAAAGTACAGTTTATTAGATGTATAATAATAATATGTGTGTATTACTTAAAAAAATATTGACGAAATCTTTGAGTTTTATCTTTTAATATTAGCATACAACGCAGCGTATAAGCCAGAATAGGCAATCGGTGGTCTTAACTACACTGTCCAACACGTATTTGGATCTGCAATATGCACTCGGAGATCCTAGTAGAATTTTTCGTCCCAACCACGAATCCGTAAACAGAATTGCTCTATCACCGTCAGTTTTTGAAAAACACGAGTTTTTGTAAAAAGCGCACGATTTTGGGCAAGAATAAGGTATTTCGTGAAAACCAAGAATGCTAGAAAGTTCAATTTAGTCTCTAAAGATAGAGGAGGGTTTCCTGAATATATCGGTATATACAGTTATTAAATTTGATGGTTTTATATGGTTGTAAACGGCCGTCAAAGTTTAAAAATGTGCCGATGTACATAATTTCTACGCAATACTTTTGCAATTTTACGAAAAGTGGTTTATCTAGCACGAATTCGCTACACAGTATTGTATTCTGAAGACATTTTTGAAGAAGAAACCATCCACGAAAAAAGTCGGAACGGTTTTTAACTCGGACTGTTAGAGAAAATATCCAGCGGGAACGCGTGCACGGTGTTTTGCCGCTTGGCGGCAGTGGCGGCCATTGCTCGCCTGGCGCGACTCGTCAGGGCCGTGGCTACGTGCAATCGGCACGGTGCCCCGTAGAGTGGTTCTTAGCTATAGGAGTCAAAATTTTTTGAGTTTTTTTTTGGTTTTCGGCTGCTTTTGAAGTATCAGTGAATATTTTTTAATAAAAGTACCATTTCTTACATGTACAATAGTAACATTTGTATATTACTTCCAAAAATAGAAACGAAATCTTTGATATTTATCTACAAGTATTTACATACAACAAAATATTATTACAATTTAACTTAGGGGTATAAATAAAATTAAAATAATGCATTGTGTTAGTATTTGTCCTTTAGCAAGGTAGATTTCTTTGTATCGGGGTAGAATTGTCGATATTCTTCTAAAATTTGTAAAATGTATTGTTTGTTGTCTTCATTCGTAGTTAATATTTCATTGTAGTCTGACATCAATTTTACGCCTCGCTCCGCAGTGTCATTCACAATTTTCAAATTCTGTACAATTTCTGAACCCGCTTTATATTCTTTATACATGTAAGAAATTGTACTTTTATTAAAAATTATTCACTGTTACTTATAAAGTAGCCGAAGATAAAAAAACTCAAAAAATGTTTGATTCCTATAGCTAAGGACCACCCTACTGGGCACCATGTCGATTGCGCGTAGCTACGGCCCTGACGAGTCGCGCAGCCAAGCCATGGGCCGCCAGGCGGCAAAACACCGTGCACGCGTTGCCGATGGATATTTTCTCGAACAGTCCGAGTTATAAACTGTTCTGACATTTTTCGTGGGTGGTTTCTTCTTCAGGAATGTCTACAGAATCCGATACTGCGTAGCAAATGTCTGCTAGACAAACAACTTTTCGTAAAAATGCAAAAATATTGAGAAATCACTATTATTTCAAAACTTCAACTCAATTGCGGCACGGGTTCCCGTGGTCCAATCACTTTGAAACTTTACACATATCATTTTCCCACCAAACCTCATATTTTAGGCGGGTAAGACCAAAAAAACTCTCCAAAAAATTTTTACCCTAATAGCTAAGGACCACCCTAGTGTACGTCCATCCTCGTCGCTCCAACGCCCCGCAGCCCGCCCCGTCCTCGTCCAACGAGCGGGGGTCCTCAGCTGTGTCTCCCTCTGCCTCTCTTCCTCTCTCTATCTGGGGCTCCACCGGCCCCCTCCCCTCCCCCGCCGACGGTCTCCATCCCTCATCCCTCTCCCCCACACCACCCTTCCCTCGAGGGTGGACTAACTAACACACACGCGCGCACATGCAAACACGTAGCGAGGAGCGCCAGCGCGCCGCAGCAAACCAAGCATTTCTGTACAGGGTGTGTTTCGACATGTAACGGGTGGTCCGCGGAACGGGGGAGAGATTCCGCGATAACTTCTCGGCGTATCGGGAGCGTCGCTCGAGTGTAGACGCGGAGAACGTGAGGCGAGATCGCGCCCTGAGGAAACACTGGGAAATACAAGAGACAGCGCGATGGCAATTCTTCGAACATGATTCGAAGCTCTTCAAATATCTTTTCGGCTTCGAAGTCTCGAAACTCTTGGTTCGAAACCTTGGTCGGTTTCGGACCCGTATGTATATACAGAACGTCGCCTGGTACTTCATGGCGAGGACAACACTCCCCAGTAAATCCTCACCAAATTCTATGGCTTTCCACCCTCGAAGGGGTTTGAATACCATTAAAAAGTGAGAAATGTCTAAGATTTCCGAATTTCACGTCAGATCTTTGCGAAAACGTCGCCATTCGATTCCTTATGTTTCGCCGATTAAACTAACACCAAGAACGACGTAATTCGGACCATAATGAAGGAAATCCCACGAAAAACCGAATTATATCATTTGAAGTTGACTTCGTTAAAAATAGTCCGATTTACATGAAATTTGTTATGATTTTCATTGTAAGAACATAAGGAATCCATCGGTGTCACTTCCATATCGATACGATAAAGAATAAAGAATTTCTTAATACGCTGAAATGAATATTTCACATTTACACCCTCGACAGCGGGGCGCCGACCTGGAATCTCTGCGGTCGGCCGAGGATTCATACCTGTTTCAGAAATAAAATAATGCTGTATTCTTTATCGTATCGATATGGAAGTGACACCGATGGATTCCTTATGTTTTTCCTTCGAGGGTCGAAAGTCATAAAATTTGGCGAGGCGCTGGGGAGTGTTGTCCTCCCCACTGGGTACCGAACCAAGAGTTTCGAGATTTCGAAGCCGGTCAAGACTTCGAAGCCGACCAACACTTTTCAAGAGTTTTAAGCTTTGAATCATGTTGGAAGCGCTTCGAAGTAGTCGCCTGACATTCGAGACCGATTCGAAGCGCTTGGAACCGCTTCGAAGTCCCATCACTAGACACTGGGCTACTTTCGCCGCGGAAAGACGCGCTCCCTCCGCGCGCCACGAATCCGCGAAAAGTTCTTGGATAAGCGGTTCCCGCGCCGATGAAACTCTCCCCATAAATTCAGCAAAGAAAAAGGAGATGGAGAGGACGGCGGGGAGGGCGGAAGGAGCCGCACGCGGCTCGAGGCGCAGGAGAAAGCGAGGTGAAAAATCTGAATTACAAATGCCGCCGTCTCACTTCCGCTCCTCAATTAACTTTCGCTTTCCGCGAGCCTCGATCTCCGGCCGCCCTGCTTCGCGTCGAAAGTAGACGAGCCTCCAATTACGCGCGCCCTGCACACGAGGCGGCCGTGCCGGCCGGCGTCGATACTTCGCGGACACCCGTTTCAGCTCGCGGTATATAGGATCGATAGAAGGACAGCAAACGTGTGGGGAGAGTGGAGTTCGTATCCTGCGGATAAGGGAACGGCATCCATAAATTACGACGCAACTCTGCAGGGTAAAAGTCCTGTACAAGAGACCTCCTATGTACGGCTGAGGTCTCTTCCACCTAACCGACCCTCTCCCGGTCGCGTTCGCCACCCCCCTCGGCTCGCTCTCCTTCCCTCGTTTCCTTCCCGAGACCACCACCCTCCCGCCCCTCGGAGCGAAAGCCCCCGAGAGGGCTAAGGGTAGGCGTGCTGTGGAACTATAAATTTTATCGTTAAGTTGTTTAGGATCGTGGTCCGTGAACCATTCGACTATCCACCCCTACGCCGTCGTGCGCGTCCCCCGACGGCCCCGAACCGGGGGTTGATTCCGAGGACTCACTTTCTACCAATTTCTCGGCGTCCCATTCCTCTTCGCCGGATACGGGGCGCGCAACTGGAACGACAGGGAAATCGTATCTACCCCAAACGAACGCCGTTCCATCGGCAGGAAGCTCCTCGGCGAAGCTCGCGATCATCGAATTCCTTTTGCGATCGGCGGGGAGGCGTTCGATGCTAAGCCGCACGCGCGCGCCGAGGAACAATAAGGTTCTGGACGTCACGTGTTTTTTCGAGGGGTTATCGGTGGGCGTCAGGATGGAAATTAAAGTTTCGAGTCTTTGGTCTAGGCGGGAATGAGTAGCAGTGATTGATTCTGGGGATTGATTGTGGTTGCTGGGTGATTAGAGGTGGGTTTAGTTTGAGGTGAGAGGGAGATACAGGCTAGAACGGCGCGGGGAATCGGACTGATTTTATTCCTCGTGCCCGGCAGCAGCTGGCAATAATGGACCTCAGCAATTTCCCTCTTGATAAACGGAGCAGCGACTGGAAGTAATAGCAATTCACGTTGGCGATTTTATTGAACCTGTCTGACGATCCTGCTAATTTCATTAAGAGCAGCTTATCACCCTCTGTACCACTGGATCCGAAAGGACGGGCTAAGAATTGCGGAGTGAAACTGGGGTTGTACATTCTCGTTTGGCTACTCGTTGGAAGAGTGCAAGCTTTATTCATCAGCCACGTTCGTAAGAAATACAGACGTGTACACCTTTGTTTTATTTAGGGTCTCGTGGTTTTGCAGATGGAGCTCTATTCCTGATATTTATCTTATCTAAAACACGTCGTGGTGTTATCGCACGGAATGTTTCCGACACGTTACAAGTAAATTGCTATGTCCGCCCCTGTGTAACATTGCAGAAGATATTTCTGCAACTTTTCTGGGATTTTACAGCAATAGTCACGCAACGTTTCTGAGATTTTACAGTAATGGTCACGCAACATTTCGGAGATTTTACAGAAATGGTCGCGCAATATAGCTAAGAAAAACGTCGAGTGCAAATATCTAATTCCGTATTCAATGCGGATGTTGTACTCGTACCGCATGAGCGATGTTTCGGCAATGATCCGCATTGAATACGCGCTCATAGGTTACGAGTGCAACGTTGCACGGCAATGTGTGCACAATATTCCAGCAACATTGCACAAACGTGTCCATTGCAATATTTCACGGCAATGTTTCAACACGAATGCAGTAATATTGCAATGCAATCTGCAACCAAACGGCAACATTGCAATGTACTGCAACGATTGTGCAACATTCCTGTAATCGAAGTGTGCTGTAGGGGTAAAGGAACGAAATGTATAGTGCCCACGAAACATGCGTACGGTGGTGGTTAAAACAGAATTTAAACAGTGAATCAAAGATTATATCCCGACCTCTGTTGCACAATGTAAAATAATGGTTAAAACAGAATTAAATAGCTATAATAAGCTATATTGGTTATATTACATAGCTATATTATATAACAGTTATATTAATAGCTATATTAAAATAAATATATAGCTAAACTAATAAATAGTACAATCCTAGTTGATTAGTATCAGACCATGCAAATCATTCCTAAACGCCCCTCCAGCAACAGCTACATCTAAACCACTAGTAAAACTGTTTCAAACTAACAACCCCAACTTTCCAACATACCAAATCACCCGTCCACTCCATTATCCCCTTACGTACACCGTAACAAGCATAATAATACTCCCACACAACAGTCCAATTATCCATATCCCCCGTCAATGACACAAGCACACCCCCCGTGTGTCATCAAGGGGTTAATATTCGTCCGTGACTACGACGACCCCGAGTTTCCTCGAACTTATCAATTCCCGTTCTCGCGAGGCCACGAATCAAGGAACGAATAAAAACGCTCCACGTGGCTCCACAGGACAGAAAGAAACAAAGAAGCTTCCGTCGTCATCGTCGTCCTCGAGGGTGGCACGTAAACCCAAGAGGGTGAAGAGGGGGTGGTCGTAGTGGCAGAGATAGAGAGAGATAGAAAGAGAGAGAGAGAGAGAGGGGGGTGAAAGCGAAGGGGGTGGCTGGGTTGGACGAAAACGTGGGTGGTGGCGATGCCCGTCGAGGGGAGAGAAAACTGGGAACGTTGATGGGGGAGGGGGGGGTGGTAACCGGGGGGATGGATTCGATTCCTCGAAAAACTGTACGTTTTTCTCGCCGATAGAATGGCCGGGACGTCACCTGAATACATTATGTGTTTTCCACCCCTGGGGCTAGGATATTGAAATTTTTAATATCGAGGGGTGGCGGGCCGAAGAAGAGGGGGAGGGGGGGGTGGATACCGGAGGATGGATGGAGAGCAGTCGAACGTCTATGGCTTCACGAAGCATCCCTCATGTAGCCACCCTCCCACGGCGATCCCTTATTTTGCCGTCGATATAGCCCGCGCTGGATGTACGCGCGCATATATTTACATCCTCTATACAGCGTATGTAGCGCGCGCCGTCTCGTACATACACGCGAAACTCCGCGGAGGTTGTTGCATTATCGTTAGACCGTTACTTCTTCCGCCCGTGGGGAAGATCGATAGCCCGCGTTTGTAATTACTGTGGGATCCATCGTATCGCCTCGGCCAGCCCCCTCGATGCCGCTTCGTTTGAGGTCCGACCGCGGCGCGGCGCGTGAATGCCTGGCTTTTTCACTTATTCCTCGCTGACCTGCTGCTTGGATAGTTCTGTGGATTGTTAGAGGTGGTCGCGTCAGTCTGTGTTATTGTGTAGCTAATGATGGAGTTGTTGAATTTGATGCAGTTTAATTCAACGTAGTTTGGACGAAGGTGTGGTTGATAAAGATAGCGAGGTGGAGTGGTAGCTGGGGACAGTGGTGCACTCAGGATTTAATCTTGGGGGAGCCGAGTTGAAGGGATAAAATTATTTTTCATACAAATTCAATAAAATTCATTAAGCGATTATAAAAAATTATCTAAAGAATCAAATCTAGATTCTGTTTCTTTTTACAAAGCTCTTGAATTACTTCAGTCCGGGTTACATTAATCTCCTTTTTCCTTTCTCCCCCAGTCTTTAAGTAGTTATGGTTAATATCAGTTAGAAATTTAGCTGAGTACCTAGTAAAATATATTTAAATTCTAGAACGTGTTGGTGGAAAGAAGGCGAACTGGAAATTGCAAGCAGTTTCTTTTTTTAACTTGAATTTGTAAATATTGGGGCACTTTTATGATTCTTTTTGGGATAATAGGTACTGTGCCTGGAGTTCGAAGGGATCTTTAATATTGCTTAGAACAACGGCAGAAGGTTATCTGTTCGATAAGTATCGATGGAAAGATGTTGAAATGGGGATTGTGGAGCAGGGAGAGACAAAGGATGCCTTTCCCTGTTCTGTGGTTTTCGATTCTTTCGGAATGCCGAGGGGTTGGAGAATATTTAGGATGGCAGTCTTTGTTATTTATTCTGTGATCAGATATCTTTGATAACCAGAATGCTCATTTGTTCATTGATTAATATTTATTGTCGCGTAGAATTGCCTGAATAAAGAGAGTATTTATGTGGTGTCAGAAAAAAGGCGAGAGAAGAAGGGATCTTATCGAATATATTGAATAAGTCTTTCATCTCTTGCTATTAGGTCTTTGCTATTCTCCTTGTCCTCGAGAAACATTCTTCGATTCATAAAAGCACAGAAGTAAGACAAATTTTTACTATTGCTAGTTATTAGTCTCTAATAAACAGCGAATTGATATGTGGTTTATAAAAGTATATGTACAGTTATAAAGTTTTGACATTCGTGCACCTCGAAGTGTAAGTTACGGTAGACATAGCCCTTATTTTTAGAAGTACCAAATTATCAGCATAATTAAGTTTCTACATTCAGCAGAATCAGAGTTAAAATCCTTTAAGATTTAAGTTTCCTTTTCCGGCTTCCGCTCAGTTAAAGCACTGCACTAATTGACATATGACTGATTCTAGTGGTGTTCAAACAGTCGATTCGAAATAGACTGGATAGTAAAAATGGACACTTAAAATTACATACCTACCTAACCTTTATTAAAAGTTTGGTAACACGAATACCGTTTCAATTTACCTAAATTTATAATTCCCGTGTTCTGAGAAAAATGAATAAGTAGATACTTTAATGATCGGAGCAGGGCTTTGAAATTGAAAGAGAATTACAATTTAGGAATTAAGATAATTAATATTATTGAATTAATTTGGAATTTTCCATGCTAAATATTGTATAACATACCTATCTTAGGTATTTGGGAAAAAGGCAGTTCGCATTTCTCCAGCAATGCCTGTTCACGATAATTCGCCATCATGAGACCGAGACTCATAGAAAAGAAGAACGATGCCCTTCGTTTCAATGAGGGTTCCTACTTTTATTTGTACCAGAGTTCCATTACAATTCTATAAAGTACTGTGCGTACTTACCGTCAGATTACATCCTTCCTTTGTTAAACTGGATCCGCCGTTTAATTCGATTTTCCTGCTCCGATTCTGCACATGCCCCGCATTCGCAGCGTTCACGGGAGTACAGGCAACGTTAAAGCATCCGTTGCTACCTGTGAATCTCAGAAGAAGTGGTAATTGAACACGAAATTACGCTGTGTCGATTGCAAAAGAATACACTTCGATGGCCTTTATCTAATTACACGCAATCATCCGAAATTGAGCCATCCACGCCGCATTAATCCACCAACCAAGAGAACAATAAGAAAAAAGAAATCATTAAGTGGCTCAAGGTTTTGAAAACTGCCTCTTCAAGTGGGTGCGACTTTCCCAAGCGATCGCTACTGCCGAGAAAGTTTCACCTAACTAGCACCCAAACATTCAGGCACACTCGAACAATAGGTACTTTCAATTCGCGTAGGTTGCAAAACCCTCGGCGTGTAAACACGTCGACGCCAGACAAGTTGGCTAACCTTAGAATAAATCAAACCAACTATTAAACACGTTATCACTTATACCTCTCTCATTACCAGTACTAGGAGAATATTACTGTATAATATTTATTGCAAAAATGGTAACTCACATTTGGCCAAAACAAGTTGAATACAAATCATTTTATCAATCATACTCCTATGAAAGTTCTGCGTACTACGTAGATTTAAGAGCAATGCAATAAACATTAGGTTGCTGCATATGAAGTTTGAATGAAAATATTTTTTGCTAGTTAACTATTTTATTTACTTCATTGTTTTAAATTCCTCTGGCTTGTATTATCAATTGTTATTGTATCCAAACCACAAGCGAAGTATCCCTCGAAGCAACTTCACACGCCTGAACTCAATATTCCCACTATTACAGTAACTGTTTCAAAACCACCCAAACCTTCCCCGAAATCAAACGGGCTGATTTCCAAATTCCACATCGAACATCCCGCGAATAAAAGATGACCCAAAAAACAGGTCAGAGGAGCCCCCGGAAAGAGGGCAGCGTTGAAGAGACAGCGATCAGTAACCGGTGGCCCCGATCGAGGTGGGCCGCTCGCATCCCTGGATCCAGTTTCGCAGAAGACAGGGCGCAGGTGACGGGGACATCGCGCTGCCACTCGACAATGCCGATGTAGCCAGGCCTACAGGATCGTTGAAACGTACCTTCGACCGCGACCCATATTTCAGTCGTCTGCCCGTCAACGATGTCCTCTGGCTATCTACCTGGCCGAGGAGTGGACACTCCGTTAATTTGGACTTTGCTGACCGTTGTGCGGCGCAAGCCGGGGCCCCTCTGGTCAGCCGAACGGGATGGGCGCGTGCTACGAAAGGCCCCGCTCGAAACTCTCGGGCCGCGACCCACGATGCCCCGGACCGGTGATCCGCTGACCCTGGGCGTGCTGCCCATCCCCAACCCCCCTCGGTGGTCAAAACAGGCGGAAACATGGCCTGACCCTCGTACATCACTGGGCCCGGCGACCTCATCCGCAAGAGGCCGCGCTCCCTCGGACGGTCACGCGTTCGCCAATTAAAAATAAATTCGTTTCGTCCTCGGATACCGGGGCAAGAATTACGCGCGGCAAAGGCGAGAATTATTGGAAGGGGTGCGGCGGCGAGGAACCGGGATGAAATATATCGCGGGCCCGATTAAGGCGTGAATTATTTATGGCGACGACGACCCGCGCTACCGAGCTGGCGCTCGTTCAGTCGATATCGCGTTTCTTCGGGGGATTCCGGGCGAGTTAGATGGCAAACAAATACGGGGATGAATCCGTGGGAATTCATTTTTCGGGGAACGCTGAGAGCGCCGCGGGATTATCGGCGATATTGGAGCTCGCGAGGCGACGCGATATATGTGGGCCAGGGAACGGTGGAATTAAATGGCGGATTTCCTGGGAATTTGATTTCAGATTTGCGGGTGATTTTGGGCTGTGCTTAGCGTGGTTCGGGAAGCATTAATAAAATGTAGTTCGTTTCTTGGCTGTCAGGGATGGAAGGGAGTTTTCAGTGGAACAAGCGTATAATAACTGCGACGTGGCGTGGTATTCTCGAGAAGGTGATATTGCATTCTTTTTCTTTATTGAATACGATTCTCTTTGGCAGAGGAATTGAACCAAGAGTATTTTCTCCTCGGAAGAACAATTACGTGAAATAATGGGAAACGTGAAACAATACGTTGAATGAAATATCAAAATAGTCCATACGGGCAAAGTCACAGTAAAATTCTACTCGGTGTTCGTAATAGCTATAAAAATTATTTAGATTAAGTATCTAAATAATTTTTATGTCCGCGGTACTGCCAATGGGACTGGTGTTACACTTGCAAGTTGCTTAGCATTCGCTCAGCCCTTAAGGCATATTTTAATGCGGAAAGCGTAAAGATATTATCCAGAAACGGTTGCACGTATTTTCACGGTTTCGCGTATCGTATAAAGTAATCGATTTTATACCGCGAGAGTGGAAAGTACGTTTCGCATCCACTTGCGTCGACGAGGCATAAAACCGCAGTAGAATATTCCGACCATGCTTGTACAATGGCGTCGACGTACATATGTGCATACATACTTCAGCTGCTTTTTTCCTCCGGCATCATGCTACCCCTGAAACCGGGGAATTTTTATTCGTCAACTCGCACGACGTTGACCCAACTTCGGGCCAAGCTACTCGTCGCGCCAACCCCACTTTGTCTTAAGCGAAATCCAAGGCAATTCGAGACCAGGCCGCATAAGTCATGCTCCCTGGGATTCGTGTCTAATAAAAAGTGCAGACGGAAGCCTTTATTATTATTTATTTTGAAAACGGGAAAAGTATTCCCTTTAGTGTCTATCCTCTACGCGTATTTATATTTTGGCCAGTTTGCATATTTAGTGGGTGGAACCACCCCTAAAAGTTCACAAGAAGAGGTACAAAAGTGACTGACGACAAGAACATCATCCATACAGCAAGTTATGACGCAAATTAAATTTATATCAGGTTTTATTCAACGCAATGTTACAATATTCTTTAAATTAACTATAGGAACTATTGTGCCTCTTCTTATGAGCTTTGAGGGGTGGTTACACCCCCTAAATATGCAAACGGACCAAAATAAAAAAATACATATTTCTTATTTACTCGGTCCTCTAAAACATATCCGAAAACGAAAGTAATTGGATGCGGGCACATAAAGTCCTCTTCTTGTTAGAAAAAGGGTAGGTGTCCAAAGAAGTTTCGGTAAATTTAACCCGGGAATGGCGACCCCATGGGGAAAATAGACCCCCTTCAAAAGCAGAATATAAGCCAAAGCAGTTACAATCTTAATTATAAAAACCAATTCCAACCTATGCAACTCCTCCCACGACAGAACACACCTAACACTCCCCTGTGCCCTCCAAAATGGCTGCTTGAGGAAGGGTCCAGAGACAACCCTGTCCTTCCAGACTTCATAATCTTCCATTTTTCATCGTTACTCCATCCAACATCAATACTCCTCACTCCCCAACAATCTTCAATCAAACCTTCCTCCATCTGAAAACTAGCTCTCCAACCTCCCTCCCTGCATCAGAAATTCATCCTACACCCCCAACACCGGTGTCTCTTCACAGTGGATCCTGAGAGAACTCCGTCCAGGCGATCCCAGGCCACGAGGCACTCGAAGGAGCCCTGTCCCCCTGTTTCCCTCTCCCTCACCTGCTGTCTTCCTGGGAGCAGATTATTTGGTTCGCAAGCGGCGTGTCCCGGGTTTGAGCGGCATCGTCGTGGGTAACGTCGACGTACGCCGGGTCGGCGGTATGCTCGTTACAGCGCCTCCACTCTTGCGAGATTCAATATTCTAACCAAAATCCCCGGGGCTAAGAGGGCGCAACGGAGGGGGGCAACGGGCGGTACAGAGGGGGAGGGAGGCGTGCAAAACTTTCCAGGCGTGCAGCCGCGGCAACGACGTGGCAGGGACCGCGCTCGTGAACCAGCGCATCCGGGGCTGTCTGGTCTAAAGTTTCTCCGTCGACGGGTTCTTCGCCGTCTTCGTCCTCGTCGTCGACGGTAAACTCGCAGTCCACACACGAGCCCCGCGGCCGGGGGAAGAGGGTGGTGGGGGCCGCTCACGAGCGAGTTACTTGACGGACTCGACGTTACTGACGTCGTACAGTTACCGCCAAGAATCCGTTTGGCGAATTTCGCGGGGAATTTTTGGGGGCGAAAGGGCGACCGTGGAGATTTCACCGGGGAGAGTCCGAGGGCGTAGGAGGACCGGGTGGATGCTGCGCGTGATTGGAGGGGTGCAATTAGATTTGTTGCTTCGAACGTCGAGCTGTTTGAACGGCATCGCGGGTCTCGAGGTATTTGGGTTATTGGATTTCGGTTTTCAGCGTAGGAAGATGGGACTGTCGATACCCTGGATATTGTTTATTCAATCTTGGGGTTTCCGGTGACGTGGGAGGGTGCGGGAGGTGCCACTGAATTTTACACCATGTTCTAATCATAGTTTTAATTAGGTACAAGGAAATTCATTAGGTCGGGTAAAAAATATTTCAAACATATCTTTAAATTTGATAAAAAACGTAAATAATATTATATAATACTATAAAATATTAATATAATATAATATTATATAATATTGTTATTATATGAGACATTGAGACCAGAAACGGATTAATCCATATTGAAAAAAAATATTTTTTCTTACTGTTTATGATTAATACAGCATATCCCCATAACAAAACTTTAAAAAAAGTAAAGAAATTACGCCAAGTATATGAAATCAAATAAATCACATAAAATAGGCGATTTTATTGAATTTGGTCTTATTCGAAAGCTTATACGCGGTTTACATCAGAAAAATGCCTTTAAATTTAGAAAATATTGAAGGCGTGATGAGATATTAATGAAATAAGTTTCAGGTTAGGTTGGAATAGCCGTGCGACAAGTAAATGTTAGTGCGGTAGCGACAGTCGACATGTACAGGGTGTCGGAACATGTACTTGGCGTCGAGACGCTACCGCGTCTCTAAATCAGTACTATACATTATTAATACATTATTGCTACTAATTCAATTTCGCAAACAACGTGTATTAGTCCGTTTTTGCTCTCAATGCCTCATATACATATGTGTGTATAAAATGCATCGAGCACTTATCGTTCTGAAAACGCGTATCATGAAGTATATAAATATACAGCAGCTGGAACTTATAGCATCACCTAGGTAGATGGATGAGGGATACTATAATGGTAGAGGGATGAAGTAGCCCTAAGCGTCCGCTAGACATGGACAAATTAAACCTCCTTCGTTTTATCGACAAGGAATATACAGTTATCCCTGTCCGGAATATATGAGCTTCTGCTGAGAATCACACAGTCTTCCCAGCTGTTACAATGCATCTACCATCATGCAGAATCAAGCACATTCCCACGGAAATTGTCAGATCAATATCGGCTGCAACATCGCCGTCTCACGTGTTATTACCGTGGTCCAGAAGCTCCAACCGTTCGCCCTGCGAACGCTGCCTGCCATCGCGAGAATCCGCCTCCTCGAATGAAACTGAAAAACCTGCAGTTTAACACTTATCGAGCATGCACCGGCGTACTGAAGTAGTAAAACTCAGCCACGATACCGGCATCGTACAGGAATTCCCGCACGAACGTAAAGAATCCTTGAACGCCCAGTTATATTTCTCTCGCCGCGAGAGACCGAGGTGTGCAGAGCCACGATAAAAGTCTCTGCCCCTCGCCACCTCCGGTCCTCGCCCATCTCCACCCTCGGCCTTATTTCTCCTCAGCCACGCGTGTGTACATGTATTTACACCGTCGCCCGAGCGCCACCCCTCTCCCCCGCCCGTCACCAGGGCCAATCGAAGTCGCAGGGTTCCATCGGCGAAAATAAGGGCTGACGGGGTGGCATTCGGGGGCACAGGGCTGTCCCTGCGTCCCCGAAGCCATCGGTTTCGTGAAACACGGGGCCGCGGAGGGTGACTCCGCCGAGGGGGTGGACGTCGATTTCGCGCGGACTGTACGCCCACGGAGAAGCGTATAGAGGCGGTTTCCATACAGAAGGAAAGGCCGCGGGCTATGGCTTCCCATCTTATCCTTCGCTGCTCCCTCCCATTCCACTACCCTCAGCCCTCTCCATCCCCGCTACGACGCTCCACGCTAGACGATGTTCGACCGTCTATCTTCGCGTGTTTGCGCGTGCACACCGCGCGATACGGGATAACAGAGTGCAACGATGATGCCGCGTACCTTGCTCCCTGTGTACCCAATGACATGGGGTGGGCTTTTGACGGCGTCGACCGATGTATCGAAAATGAGGGCGCGATTGTCTGCTCGGTTAGACGCTGGAGGATCTTCGTTAGCTTTCTTTTCGTGCTCCGAACTGGTTGACGCGAATAGTGTTTCGGGGTCTGGGTTAAGGGGTGGGGGGTGGAGAATTAGTGGATGTATTTGGGGTATACTTTAATTGTGTGCGAAGGGATGTTCTGGATGGTGCTAATAACAAATGTGGCTTTTATCACTCTTATAGGGCTATGATTAACCCTTGGACAGATTCACTGCACGTCTGATATGTAGATGTAAACACCAGTTTGACATATAATTTTGTTAGTATACAATTCAGAATCTATTATATTATACTATGCTCTTGGTATGATTTAAGATAAAATCCTTATTTTTCTCAAGAAGTAGCAAATGCTAATAAAAAGTAACATGTGTAATTTAATACTTAGGATGGGTCGGGGGTTAAAACGACTTGTCACTTTTGTGTTATCAATGTTGTAAGGTGTTAGAATCTAAAGAATACAGAATACCCTTGAACATTGATATAATACTCGATCCTATTTTTGGCCGAGTATATGATTATGTATAGATTAATGAAACATAAATGCCTTTTCTTGGGCATTTATACATAGTTTTTTCTAAGAAAAAAAATAATTAAAAACGAAGTTTAAACGGACCACTTATTCCATTCACTACTAAATACCTACAGGACTTAGTAAATTGTATTTCAATCCCTTACTTAATTATAAAGCAACAAAATATATTTATTTAAATAAATATATAATATTATATATTTATATATATAATATTATATATTTATTGCCACCGCTACCTTTAAGACTTCTCTTGTGGCGTAGCCAGATGTAAGACGTGTAGTCAAACTATACTGGAATTTGCAGTGTGCAGTGAAAGAAAAACAAGAAATTTTAAAAGAGTACTTTCTAAGCTCATTCTTCTTAATATTTGGCTTTTTAATTGGGAGTGGCAATAATTAATGCAGTGCCGGTATTACTTCAGTTTACCCTATTGTTAATATTCCAGAACATAATTACTGGAAACAGAAATTTCTACTCTGAACTCTACGAGCTGATCCCAATCTCCCAATTACCTAAAAACTAAATACCTTTAGCTACCATCCAACCGCCCCTACCACTATTAATAATCAAAAATTTCTTTAGAAAATCTACCCCTCCCCACCTCAATCCAGAAAAGAAGTAGCTACCACAGAACTGTCCAAAACAAAGATCTACTTTCCCCGATTCCCCTCGCGATCAAGATGCCTCGACCTTCGATCGCACCTGCAAACCCCCACCCCATCCTCCGTTCACCGTTTCGCGCTAAAGGGTAGTTCGATCGTCTTCCATCGACAGAACGCCCGCGATAAGCCACTTCTCCCTAATTCACCGAGCAGAGAATCGCGTTATTGCCGCGCGCGCGGCGCGGCGACACCTTTCGTAGTCCGTTGTGCGTCCAATGACGCGCGAAGGGAGAAAACTACCCCCGGCGCGCGCGTCGGATTTAACGTTCGACGCGGCTCTAATGAGGCGAGCCCGCGCTCACGATTTCCCCGGCCTTCCCTTCTCTCTTCTTTTCTTTCCTTCTTTTCCCCCGTTCGCCAGGTAGTCGCAGCGTATTTTTAATGGGGGCACCGCGTGCTCTCCTTTCCCCCTCACCCCCCTCCCCCCCCGTCCAACCCCTTCGGCCGATGGTTACCTGAGGATCCGTAGGTAGGCAGATACGTAACCTACAGGGCCCCCGGGGGCAAAAGCAGCGAGAGGAAAACTGTCCGCGTAGCGAGATTGAAATTCAAATGAGACCGCGAGGATATTCTAATTCCGTGCGGCAACCCCTTTTTTGCATATCGGGACCCACGCAGCTGCCATCCCGGGGACCCAAATTATATACATCTTTTTTTTTCTTTTCACCCTCCCCCCCCCCCCCCCCCTTACCTCTGTCTCCCCACTTCGCCGGGCCGCTATTTTTCGCCGTTTCGTTTCGACGGCTCCGTCTCCCTCCGCTACTGTTTCCACGGCCGGAGCGGAGTTTTCGGCAGCGGCGCGCGTGATCCGCAACAATTGAGAATCGACAGTATTCAAATCCGTGGCGATGTACCTAGCCACCTAAGCCCAGAGGCTTACCCCGGCTGCCTTCCAGGGATCCGATCGATTTTATGTTGCTGAAAGACGAAGGAGGAAGAGGGAACGAGCCGATACCCCTCGTGGCACGCGATTATCGCCGGGCTCGATAACGTGTACCTGGATGGAGCTGGCCTGGACCTGGAGATTCCGCTTCTGGAGCATCGTCAGAGGGATGTATTACTGAATTCTATTTTGTGTTAATTAGTTGATTTTATTTACTGCGGAAGTTGCAGCCGTATTGTAAGGACTTCTGACAAGGAAACATCCCCAGTTGGGGGTCGGTATTTCAAGTAAATACTGATATTATTTCATACCTTAGATACTGACAAAATTGTATATAAATTATCAGCTGCTATTAGTTTATACAATGCGAGAAAATAGGGGACAAAGATTGCGCGTTCTCTTCAGAAGTGCCACGAGGTTGCAATAAAAAGCAGTGCTAGATTAATCAATAAGCAAAATAAGCACGTAGAGGGCATTAGGAGAAATTTTCTAAATTTTAAAATCTAACTTTCGTTAGAAATACCTAAGGAATCGTACATTGCGTTGACCTCCCTGTATAAGAGGGCCTCAAAATCTTTTCAGTGCTTAGGGCCTTTAAACGTCCCAATTGGGCCCTGATAAAAAGTGAATACTAATAGTCTTTCATCCCTCAAAGAAAAGCAATTTTGTGATTATTATTAGTAATAATTAATAACACGTAATCTTTGTGTCCTATTTTCTCGCAATGTGTAATTAATTAACAGCTAATAATCTACATAATTTTGTCATTATCTAAGGTTTCGAGTAGTATCAATATTTATTTGATATGCCGAACCCCTACTGGGAATGTTTCCTTGCGAGCTGACTATAGATGCGTCTGAACCTGATGTGGTTTAGCAGATTTGTCACTTGAATTCGTGCGTAACGAAGGGAAAGGGTACTTTCACTTAAGCTTGAACTTGATAGGCTACCCCGGAAAGTTTCAAGTTATGGTCGATCGCAATTACGACGTGCCGACGCATTGTTTAGGGTCTCGATGTAGGCACGCGGAGCAGGAGGAGATTTATGCCAGCGAAGAAAACTTGCCCCGATAAAGTGTTGCTGCGCTCGTGGCGAACGGTGATCGTCTTATTACTTCGGATTTCGCGGTGAAAGTTAGGGAAGTGAAAGGGAACCGTTTGTATTCATAAATGTAACCTTGCTCGCTGGGACATGCGGACTCGCTTCCATCGATTTTGCTCCCTCAGCTTCGATTCGCGCCAATGTGCCGAGGCTATTGCTGTGCTTAAAGCTGTACTGAGAAGCGTAATTTGTTTGATGAGGTGTTCGCTCGTTTTGGGAAAGTAAAAGTATGTCTTATACTGTTGCAAGTATATAGAATCCTTCGAGTTCGAAGAATGTGTGACAATTTTGGGAATTATTGCAACACGTCACGCAGTGTGCACTCTACCAAGAACTTTGTACTTCTGAAATCATAGTTCTTAGCTTTATTATTGCTCATAATTCTCTATTATATGGAGGGTTCAGAAGCTAATCAGTGTAAGCCCAAATTTCCCTGAAAAAGAGTTACGTAGCTCAAAATCATCTTTATTCTTAAAATTTTCAGTTGATAAATCAATTAAGTCACTACTTTCATATGTGAGCAATAAATGGCGGCACTTACATTGACCACTGAATTACAAAATTATTCAGAAGACAGTGTAAGGTTCGGTTTTAATGTTACGGGCCTTACTCATTGGCTTCTAAACCCTCCATATATGTTTCGAAACAGGTACATATTATGGGACATAGTCATTCCATTTTTATCATTATATGACTACTTTGAAGCCGAGGAAGACGTCTCCAAAGGTCCTGTGTTCTCACTGAGGCACAAACCATGCGACTTACATTGTAATTATATTTTGGAAATATGAAAAATATAATTCCATACAGCAAGGAATAATAAACATTTAACAAAAATTAATTTTTAAAACAAAATCATGAAAAATGTGCCTCTTTCTCGACGGTCAAAGTAGAATGGTCCTTTAACACACACTTCCCGCCTAAAAACGCTTCGCAATCTCGCCCAGCCCCCATACTCTCGGTCCTTCGTCATCCAACGAAGTTCAGACAAAAATCCCGGCAGATTTCAAACAGAGTCACGACCCCCTTAGCTTTCAATTTCCATAAATGGCCAACGTCCCCCTGAAAATCCGCGGTTGAGGTTCCCGGGGCGCGGTACGTCACGCCGAAAGTCACCGGAAGCTCGATGGGACGCCTACGTGTCCGGGGGACGATGGAAAGAACGGAATCCACGAAGGAACGGGAAGAAGGAGTGCAAACGGCCTAAGGGGGCCGCCGCTTTGCATAATCAAATCCTGCGACGGTGTAGCAGAATGTGAAGTACCCCGATGCCTCCAAGGGGGTGTAGGCTGGGGGGCGAATCCCGGGGGCACGCGAAGACTCCGAAAAATGCACTTCGTCCCTTCTGCTGTTGCCTTTGGGCCGGCCATAAGGGCTTTCCCCGCGCGACTGCCAGCCACCCCTCACGGAATTCCGGGAATAAACCGGAAACACCTACTCGTTTTGTGCGAGTGCCTGTGAATTCACGGCTCGGGAGGGTTGATTCTAGAGGGGTGCATCCCCCGCGCGATCGAAATGGAGCCTCTGGATTGACTGCGCGAAATTTTTCGAGGATCACGGCTGCGGCGTGGCACTCTAGGGTTTCGATGCTCGTAGGCACACGTGGTTTGGGGTTTGCTTGCGTGTGAGAGAGGGTTGCGACGCGGGGGTGTAGTACGCTGGGATGGAGGTTTGGTTTGTGAGTGGACTTTGCTGGGGGATAACGATGGTTTTGGTTTGATGGTGGACGTGTAGTTTTCGTTAGATAAGGGTTTGGATTGTTGATCGAGTATGTGAAGAAAGTAAGTCAGTTTTCCCTGCAGCACATTTGTTGCAGAAATGTCTCAGTTACGTTGCGGTTTAATATTTGAGACATTGCACGGAATATTGCCGATAAGTTACAAGTAAATTGCTATGTCCGCACCTGTGCAACATTGCAGAAAATATTGCTGCAACGTTTCTGAGATTTTACAGCAATAGTCATGCAACGTTTCTGAGATTTTACAGCAGTAGTCATGCAACGTTTCTGAGATTTTACAGCAATAGTCATGCAACGTTTCTGAGATTTTACAGCAATGGTTGCGCAACGTTTCGGAGATATAAGGACCAAAAATAAAAATATCCGTAGTATTTTACCGTGTCTGTGAGGGATGCGACGACAAGAATGTGTGGAAAATCGTAGAGTAGTATAACGTCCACGTGTCTTTTATAAATAGAAAATTCTTTTACCTCAGTGAGATTCGAACCCGTGTGACCTGTAGCACCGTAGACCAACACTGTACCGCTGCAGCTACAACCGTTGATTGAGATGATTGCTTACGTATTCGAACTTACACTCCTACCGTGCAAAACTTTAAACTCAAATTATCCAAAAACGAAGGCTCGTTTTGACAATCCCCATTACATTTCCCTAATCGTGGAGCCGGATATCTCGCAACAAATTCATTTCGTTTTAAGTTTTAGTACATTTTTAATACATTCGTTTAACATAATTTTTTTTATTTTTTAGTTTTTAGTACTTGTGGATTTAGCTACCTAGCTTTTTATGCTACACCTCCATCCTCACAACTACCACAAAATAAATTAAAAACAAGTCTTCCTTCAAATTCGCAGGGACCAGTTCCAGCGACAGGACGTTCCTCCACATTCCCAGTCACGCACAGGTAATTACGTCAACGAGCGAAACGTTCTTATCCACCCTTCGGGCGCAGCCTAAATCTCTTTGGCTAAAAAAAGAAAGAAAAGAAAAGCCAAGTTCCCAAGCCTGCAAAAGAGAAAAGACACGGACCAGGCCACGTCCGACGGCATTTGGAAAACGGTAGCGGTGTGTCGTGAGGGAAAAAATACCCCCATGGAATTCCGCGAGAGGCAAAGGAGAAGAGGGTGGCTGGTACGCTGGGGTGGCACGCAGCCCCCTCGTCAAAATGGACGGGCTAAGCCCGTATAAGTCTAACGGGATTTTCGATCGTGGGCGGGTGGGTGAGTGCAGGCCGCGGTTCGGCGGCGGCTGTGCGCGGGGAGGGCGGGGGGGTTTGAGCGATGGTAAGGGCACGACGGTAGCGGGGGGAGGGGGAGGTGGCTGGGAGTCCTTCAAGATGGCGGCTATAAGGGATGGTTTAGGGCGCGCGAGGGTTGCGGGCGAGGCAATATATCAGAGAGAGAGAAGGATCCTTCTGGAGGGTTGCTTCGCCCCGATGGTGGCCGTTACCACCCCCTTTCTCGTCCTTTCCGCCATCCCTTTACCCTCCGGCCTCTGTATTTCCACCTTCCCTTATCCTTCTCCCTTTTCCCCGGGTGTACGTTAGCGCTGTTCGAATATTCGGAAAATACGAGCCGAGCTCGAAGAACCGGACCGAGCCAAGTACTCGAAAAAAGCGAGCAACTCGAATAGAACCAAGCAACTCGAATAGAACCGAGAATAATAGAATAGAACATAGAACCTAGACAATCTCATCTAGATGAAATCATGCGTGTACAGATGTCATATTTTGCAAACATTCAGATTTCATCCAGACACAGGGTCATTCCACGCGCAGTCGGACACTTTTCGGAGTAACATTTCGGATTTTGGTGCAACTTGGATATGGTGTAGTCTTTAGGGGTATATAAACATATCTCGAAGGATTTTTCGAAATGTCAAAAATTGTGGATGTTACACAGCTCTTTGAAATATAGTGTTTACTATTTTTCCGAAAATTATAACTGTTGAACTAATAAACTGATAAAAATCACCTTCTGGGAGCTTACAGTGCAGATATAAGAGTACCTAATAAAAATTATTTCACTTAATAAAAACGAATATTTGACCATTTATTTAGTAATTGTTCTAAACAAATGCAATTTTATAGTTGAAGGCACCTTTTTAAAAATTTGGAAAAAACAGGAGGATAAAGCCCTGTTTTTCCTCTTTATGGGTATGTTTTGAAAAACATGTACGTTTTAAAATTGGCCAAATGAAAATTAATTGAACGTAACGCTGCGTCAAATCACACCGGCTCGACTGGTCGCTCGGGCCGTGCGGTACTCGCAGCGGAAACCGAGTCTCGGCTCGGTCCGCATTTCAAGCTACTCGAATATTCGAGTACTCGAACAGCCCTACTGTACGTCCGCGTGTCGCCTCTTCCTCCCTCGCCCCTCGATCAGGACCCACCCCCCCCCCCGCCCTTAACTCGTCCCCGCGGAGCCCTCGGGTCCGTTCACGAAAGCATAAACGTCAGCGGAGACTGATGGAAATGGACGAGACGAGGGGTAGATGGAACGGACGATCGGAAAATAGTGGAAAATCGAATGGCGGAGGGTGGAAAGTGGATGGTGGGACGGGGCGTGGGAGGAAGGACGACAATTCGTTGCTTCCAGGGATTGAAGGCTTTTCGTTCTGCCGGGGCTTTTCTCTCTTTACCTTTGCCGCGTTGATATCGTGGGACGAGGGGGCGATGCCGGGAAACGGAGGACGGGGGGCGGTGGAAATATGCCAACGGAAGTCGTCGAAACCGGTAGCCGCCGCCGATGGTTGTTGATGGATCCGTGTAAACGCGCCAAAAGCCTCTTCCGCGACTAAAGAGAAACGGGCGCAACGATCAACGATCCAGTCTAGCGATGTTTTGTTCGCAGAAACGCCAGCGCAGTGGAAAGCCGGGAAACAAGGCTGTACAATAATTCACCCCGCTGCTGCCCCCCGCCCCGGTTTTGAATAAATTAGTGGCACAGACGGCGCGGAGGGACTAGGAATTCGCGTTATAAAGAGCCCGTTCAACGTCGAAACGAAGGAAACCCGCACGGATCTCCGCGGAGATCCGATACTTCCGATAATCTCATCTCCACCCTCATTCGTCACGCGAAACTTCAGCGCTGCTGCCGGGAGCGTAACGCGTCGTAAATCCGCGCTCACCGGGAGCAGGCTAAGCATCCTGGCCGGTTAAAAGGCATTATAATAAATTCACGAGGAATTTATCGTGCAGTCGGTATCGCGGAAACTGCTTTCCCTCGGCCGGGCGGCAAGAAAAAAAGGAGCCAGCAGAAGAGGAAGACGAGAGAAGCGGAGGTGGGGGAGTGGGAAGAGGCGAGCGAACACGCGCATAAAGATTTCAAACTCGCATCCAGCTTCCCCTCGGCGTATCTGAAAAGAGGAGCGGTAATGAGCTTCAAATTTGTTCCCCTTAGCGTGTACTTTAACCGCGTTTCGCTGCGTTTTTCCGCGGCGAGAGCGTTACAGGCCCACCGCGAAACAGGGTGGAGAAAGTCGAAGAAAGGAGGGGGGAAGGAGGAGGAAGGAGGACAGAAGAAAGAGGAGGAAGAAAGGGGGCAAGAACACGCGGGGCCGGGTCTCAATGGCTGACTCGTTAATCGACGTCGGCTTGGAAAACGGGGCGAGGAAATCGCGTGTCTCAAAGTGGCGAGAGAGAGAGAGAGAGGGCGCCGCAAGAAATTCCCGATAAAGGGGAAGAAAAACGAGCTCAGGCGAAATCTCGCGGAACGGAATCGCCGAGTTTTTCACCTGCCGATTGTTCCGCGCCCCTGTGGCTTATAAGGCCCTCGAGAAATTCGCGCCCTCCCCTCTGGTTGGATGTTCTCCGACTCGCTGGAGCTTTCCTTCAAAGAGGAGAAGTCGTAACCCCAACCAGCGAGAGAACTGTGCTTAGAGCACAGAAGTCTTGAATTGCAATTATATTTCACGTAGCAATTTTTAATATATATTTCCACCATTCTGCTACATCAATTCTTTTCTCATATAATTGCAATTCTGTCCATGACCATTAAATAACCTTGTACACGACAGAGACAGATATTTAAATCTCTATACGGACGATGCACCGTGATGGAACTTCAGTGGCTACCATTTTTTTTAAATGGCAGGTTAACCTTCTCTTCCTTCATCCGCACTCGCATTCTGCAGAGACAAAGTCTGCGAGAGGAGTCTTCTGTTATTAGCTACTTATATCTGATTGGCACACATGGGCCTGAACAGATTACGTAAGTTACAACTTAAAAGCCACCTTCCCCACGCTTTTCCAATTCCACCCAAGAAAACGTTCATCCGTCTCGCAACCACCTCACTCGCGAACCGTCGCGAGAAGTCAAAGCGATCGGCAGGGACAGGCTGCTTGGAGATCCGCGCGTCTACAGCATCCAACCCTGGAGTCCTGGGGGCCAGTTAAAAATCGTCGAACGAGAAGGAGCCTGCGAGGCGTAAAAGAAGCGCGGACCACGTTTATTCCTGCGTCGTGTTTCGAGCAGCGAAAGAGGAGGGCGCGAGCGATCGACAAGGGTGGAAGAAGAGGGCAAGTGCGTGGTGCGAGGGGCCGCGGATGGCGGAGAAGGAGAGAGCAGGACGAATGAAAAGCTTCGAGCTTGCGGTAAACATCGAGCGTGTAATTCGCTCTTTAAAGAACACTTGGACGATAATTAAGCCGGCATGGGGTGCACTGGATACGAGGGCGGAGGGTGAAAACGGGAGGGTCGAAGATGGTGGCTGGATCGGAGGAAGAGGGACAGAGGGTGCAACGTGGGGGGAGGAGGTGGAGGGTGGAAGTGAAGAGGCGCGAGGGGGTGGGCCACGGGCACCGTTGAAAAGATCTTTTTCCGTTTATTTTTCGTGACCATGGCTCGGAAAGACACGTGGTCTGATTTTAATTAGCACCGGGGGTGCACTTCGAGCCGGTGCGCGCGCGCGAGCACGCAACCACGGATGGAGAATCTCGGGCTTAGAATTCACCTGGCTCGTTTTGCTTCCTTTTCCAGTGGTCGGCTCGCGCCATCCCTCCTCCTCGCTGCCTTTCTTCGGCTGTGTTCTCGCGCTCGGTCAAGAGGGTTAATCCGACAGCAAAATTCTCGTTTCACCCACCCTCCGGGCTTGAGAGGGGCGCGAACTGTTTTGATAAACGTTAAAGTGAATTTCCAGCTATTTTGGGACGGGGAATCTCGTTTAGGTCCAATCGACGGGGGAGTTTTGTTGATTCGGTAAATTTGACTATTTTCAGATTTCGTCGAGGCTCTTGTTTACTTTTTAACTGTGAGAGATTCCTTTCGGATGGTAGTGCTGCATCTCTGTTTCTTCGGAAACTTGAGTTCTTAAATGCTTCGAACAGCATGTTCATAAAATATCTGCATCAAATTCCTTTCCGAAGTACGAAGTTTCGGGAACTTGGAAATTTTCTCGAAGCACATGCGCGATATAGAAAATTGAGAAGTATCATGGCGATCGAGGATGAATATCGCGATCCTATCGCTCAGCGTCAACATCGCGCAAGTTACTCCCAGAATAAGGAAATTACAACAATTTTCTCGGTGGTTAAATATCAAACAGGCTCCGCCTCTCGGACTGATTAATTCATAATATTAGAGGGTTGCTCGCGACACGTGAAAAGCGATTTGTCTGTGAAACCAAGAACTTGGCACACTCGCCAACGTTAGGCAGGGGCCAATGGAGAGAAAAAAGCATCAAATATTGAACTTCCGTTAGCCCATACTCCCCCAACTATGCCCGCTTCCCTAAAGAGTTTGCCTCATTAATTAATACCACCCTATAACGTCGTAATTCTTCGAGCCTCGCTAGAAATTTCTTGGTCACTCCCCCTGGAGATTCAACACACCCCTCCCAAGGAAAGCAGGCTACCCTCCTCGAGCAGCTTATCAAACTCACTACGAAACAAACTCCAAAAAAAGGAAAATAATGGACACAAAAACCTTCTCACACGAGACACTTCAAATATTGCGTAAAAGTGCCATGGTCTACGGTGGGGATACAATAACAACTGCTAAGGGTCCGTCCTTAAATAACGTAGGAGTAATTTTGGCGATTTCTTACCCCCTCCCTCCCCGAATATAACAATTCCTAAGATTTTATATTCCAAGTGCCTCCCTTCTTTCCCTACGTAATATTTTTTACATTGCATTTTTTAAGTTATTATTTTTTTTAAAGGTTTCACATTGAAAATTAGGTTAAAAAATATTATGTAAGACGCTAGCTCACTCCCTCTCCTCCCCTTGCAAGGAAACGTAACAATTCGCGACCTCCCGCCCCAAAACCCTTAACGCTGTCTTACGACTCGCGAGGTGCCACCTAAACTCACAGAAATAATAAAATAAATAACACAGTTACAAAGCAAAAAATATTTTCATTTAAACTTCCCCACGCTGAACGGCAATCTCACAGCTTGCCGATGACAGCTGCGATTCAGCGAGCATAAAAGAAGGAAAGGGGGGAAAAAATCCTTGAATATATTCAAAATACCAGCAGCGATCTAAAAGTGTCTGGCACGAAACGGCGTCGAGGATCGAGAAACCGAATTCGACACCGTTGCTCAGAGGATCGAACAGCGTCGAGTATGAACGGCGAGTAAATTGCGTCCCTCTCTCTCTCTGTGGAGCTTGTCAGGTGAAGAAGAAAACAAAAGGGTGACGATTCCCGTTGGCTTTTCTTCCCCCTTTTTGAAGCGGGGGTGGCCGGAGCAACGGTAGGGGCTGAATCGTCGCGCTCACCGACGTTTTATACGTCGTCGGGTTTCATGCGGCGGCGGTAATTTTTTTATTAGCTTGAAAACCACTCGACTCGTCGTCGTCGTCGACGTCGCCAGCGTCGCCATCGTCGTCGCCGCACTCCGTAGTCATCGTTGTGTCGCTGGCAGTCGGCGAGGCTCGCCCTCTCCTACAGGGGTAAAAAAAAAGAGAGAAAGAAAGAGAGAGAGAGAGAGAGAGAGAGAAAAGAAAGGTCGTCCATCCCCCTCTGTCCACGGCGCCCCTCTCCCTCCGCGCCGTCATCCCTTCGCTCTTCGTAGCCAGCCACCCTCGCCACTCCCAGCCGTTGAACAGTCAAAAGAACCACGCGTTCATTTGCCTTATTAAGTAGTTTTGTACGAATTAAGAGCGTGTCGCTTTGTCGACGCCCGCTCTCGCCATTGTTCCGTTCTCGCGAGCTTATTTCCGTTTGGCCCCGGTAAGAAGTGCCTCCGACTGCCTGAGAAACCTCGCCGGAGCCTCTGACGGGCCGGTTTCTTTCTCTGGGGCACGGCGATAAGCGTGTCTTGGGGGCTGCTCGCGAGCTTCGTCGTTTACTGTGGCGAGCTCTTTGACGAGGAGGGTGGTCGGGGCTGATTGTGACGTTTCTTTAGGGATTGCGGTGTTGGATGTTGGGTGAGAAACTTTCTCAGTGGTTCGTTGGTGGGTAATTGTTTTATTTGGGAAGCGGATGTAGGAATCGCTGTTTGAATAATCTCTGTCCAGAAGCGAATACCAACGGAGAGTTGTTCCTTCGTACTTGACCCGCATAAAGTTGACGCGAGGGAAGTTTTTAAAACGCGCGACGGCTTCCGCCGAGTCAAAGTAAAATTGAAACACTTTTACCTACAGGTGACTGCATTAAGAACTTAAGGCCTCGAGCAACCCCTTTCCGGTTCCCGGGGTGCTTAGAAACTCTTAAAGGGCAATAAACTCGTTTCACGTGCACGCGCCGCTCATTAGAATGAATCATGGAAACGCGTCCACCGAGGGCGTAGGATTCCTCCCTTTGACAAAATATTCGCTTATGAATAGCTGAGACCGTTAAATCATGCCCCTGTGTCTGCTTAGAAGAAGTGTTAATTGCAACGTTAATCACGTTAGATTTACGAGTAGGTACTTTTACGGAAAGTGTCCAATGAAATAGAAATTGCCCGCGGAAAACCCCAAACCCCATTAACTTCTTGAGCGATTCCCATGAGTTATTTGAAATTTATTTCTACCTCAAAGAAACTTCCCTCCGGTGGACCCCGGCGAAGTCATTCGTTTGAAGGTTCGATTTTTGAAATCACAGGCAGCTTTGGACCGCCACGACAGTCGCGAAAGCCACCACCCCCGGCTGCTTCGAGTATTAATGCAAAAGAAGCCCTTAGCTCCCGGACTGGCAATCACCGACATAAATAAATCGACCTCGGCCCGTCTATTTCTCCCCGTCGGCCCGGAATCCCTGTATTCGATCAGGCATCGAAATACGTCCGCATAAAAACGAGGAGGAGAGAGATCAGGGAGAAGCATCGATTGTTCCACTCGTGCAGATCGGATCTGTCGTTAAGCCACGCTTACTCTCTGCCAATCCCACGGACGATCTGTAATCAGAACGACGTCCGCGATTTATTTGAGGCGATCCCATCGCCGATACACCGCCACGCAATATGGCGGATCATTATTAACGGCGGGGAGGGAGCTGAGCCGTGTAATTTTTACGATACAAAGCCCCCGTAGGAATCGACGACAAGGGCATTTTATGCATTCTAAAATCACCCTGTAACTTCTCCGAGCCTCTTCCATCTTGAAATGAGGAATGGGAAACAATATAAGGGAAAGCCGAGGGGTTCCGGGCACTCGATGGATATCTGCAGGCACATTCAATGGGCAAAGATAATAATAAGGAAACAGTGTTGATAATGGATCGTGATATTTAAAAAACAGTAGATTAGAGAGTGATGAGTAAGGGAGGCTCGGATTTGATTCTTGGTGGAAAGTACCTTGATCAGTGTTAGTTTGAATAGCCATTTTATGTTTTCGTTCATAAATTTTCGTTTCTTTGTACCGTTAATTCGTTCCTGCAATGTAGTGTAATTCCACCAGCTCCTAATAAAATCATAAAACAGTGGCATGTGCCATTTTCCACTGGGTCCCTGAAATTATCAAAAAGTTCATAACAGAACCAATCTGTATCTCCCAAATTCAGCCCCTGAAATTCAAATCCCCCAGACAGTATAATCTTTATTCTCAATTTTCTAACCTGTACACGTTGTTTGTTTTTAAGGGAGGCGAATGGCGTGGAATTTGCCAAGCGAAAGCGAGAGTATCTGTGTCTGGCGAGGGCGATAATTCATCCCAAGGCGCGAGGCCAAAGTAGCGGGCATAAATTTTTGTCCAAGGGCGCGTCGCGGGGAAGACCTGGCAGCCCGAGGCGGGGGGTTGCACGGGGTCGGCGGGGGTTGGTTCTCGCGGCGGACGCTTAAACGCCAGCTCCGTCGTTAGTCTACGAGCCATTAAGTAAATTATGTAAGCCCCTGCGAAGACCTCTGGGCCGGAGGAAGCGTAAACTTTAACCGTCCGCTCTTGAATCAGGGCCGATCAAATTGTTTTTCACCTCTTTCACGGCCCTTGCCAGCCAGCGGCGCCCTTCCCAACTTTTATTACCGCGTCTTCAAGTTTCCCGTCCGATGGAGGAGGCAGCGCATCCAGCGCCACTCGATTCAGCGCGAGAGGAGCCTGCAGCAAGTCGAACCCCAAACAATCGGGACCCATCGTCGCAGGAAATAAAGCATTAACATTGGAATCCCATTCTCCGGACGCGAGCCCGTCACCAATCCAGACCTCCCATCCCAACAATTCTTAATCTCGATCTTGCCTGCGCTCTGGTCAATGCCGCCGGCTACCGTCCGCCTCCAAGACACGGCTAGAATAGGCTCGTTATCGTAGCCTCGCGACTTAACCCCCAGCAATTAATCTCCCCGCGCTAATTACACAGTTCGACAAAATTTGACTTTTTATTTGGACTTGTAACATTTAAGAGCCGTTTCTTAAAGATATATTTTCAATTTATTTCCAAAACTAAGGGTCTAGGAGGAAATCTGACTATTCCACGAGATGCAGCAGACATTTTTCCATCGGAAAGCATCAACAGAAGTGGTAAGTGATTTTGTTACGCTGAGCGGCAGTGGATCGCGCGCCGCTGTTGACTACCACTGTCGGCGCCGCGCGTTTTGCCAAACTATTTCGCTTCTGTGTTGAAAACAAAAAGTGACTTACCACTTCTGTTGATGCTTTCCGATGGAAAAATGTCTGCTGCATCTCGTGGAGTAGTCAGATTTCCTCCTAGACCCTTAGTTTTGGAAATAAATTGAAAGATATCTTCAAAAATGGGTGCATTTCGGGTGTCATTTTCCCTTTCATCATTGTTTAAACATGTTTAAATGTTCATAATCCAATAATAACTTATAGCGTTGTATTCGGGAGGGTTCATAGAATAATTTGGCGCAACGAGCAACCGAATAAGTAGTACCGTTTCGACGCAAAAGATGCTCAAAGTTGAAAATTTGCAGTTTTTTTTCAAAATCTAATTTCTCAAAAACTGAGGGTGATGGCGACAAACGGTTTGCGGATTCGTTTTCAGGGCACGAAAACCTATAAGAAACGGCTATTGAATGTTACAAGTCCAGATGGCTGTCGAACTGTGTTATTTAGCCGGTTAGCAGGAGTTCCGTGCGGCCGAACGCAGTTCCGTTATCAGATGTAGTAGGGGTCCTTCGAGAGGAGATCGAGGGGGTTGGCGGGGGGATGGAAGCCGGTCGCGGGACGAGGGGGTTAGGTTGGCTGAAGAGGGAGCGCGGTTGAGGTTCAGTCGTGCTCAGGAGGATACGCGAGGGGTTGAGGCTCGCGCAAGAGTAAATTGATTAGAATTAAAGGGTTGGCTGGCAGGTGCTGCTGCCGGGTTACTACGGACCATAAGAGAGAAAGGTCGCGGGGTCGGGGGCAGCGAGCGGCAGAGGGGTGGGTGGTGAAGCAGAGGAGTCGTAGAGAGAACATAGAGCAGAGCGACGAGGGAGGAAAGGGGGCGAGGGTACAACGGTGACCACAGCCTCGACGCTGATTGGTCGAGTCAAGTTTGTGGCAAGATGGCTGGCTGCTGGTGGTGCTGCTGCCGCTGCTGCTCTCCCTCTGTCTTTCTCCCTCCAACCCTCTCCGACCCTCTCCGCGAGCCCGTACACTCCAGCTTCTTCTCCAGTTCACCTCAACCTCCAGCCTCGTCCTCGGGCCTCTCTCTCCCATCGTAGTTCCCTTCTACGCGGTCTCTAAGATGCTTTATCTATGTGCCAAATAGATGTATGTACGTGTACACGGGCTGTTCGAAACAATGCCGGGCGTGCAACCACCCACACCACCCCCTCCCCAGCCGTCCCCCCTCGCGTCGCTGCCAGCCACCCTTTCTGCTAGCACTACACCATCCGCCTCTTGCCTTCCCGCGATCCCCTTGCCACCTGTCCTTCTCCTTGCCCTATCATCCCTTGCGTGCTCTCTCGCCTGAACCCTTACCACCACCTACGTTCCACCTAACCATCCCCCGCCGCGACATCGTCACCGTTTCTGCCAACGTTCCACGGGGCCCATCCTACCTCCGCCTCGCCCCTCACCATCCCTCCTGTTCCTGTCCCTCGTCATCGTCATCTTCGTTTCTGCCTGGCGTACCCTTTCGTCCTCCTTCCCTCTCTGTCCCTCCCTTTCTCTACCCCCCTGTCACCGTCGCGTCCTATTTCCATCGTCGTGCCTCACCCGTCTTTCCTCCTCGCTGGTACACGGCCCGCGCCACCCTCTCCCGCCCTCGGATGCGAGAATGCCGAGCCGGCCTCAAAGAGAATGCGATAATACGAAGAACTTCGACTAATGAGTTAATAGTTGGTGCCTCGCGTTACCGTCACACCGCGGGTACTTTATTCGACGTCGCCCCGAGCAACGAGATTATAACGCGGCGCGCGCGCGCCTGCGACGTACAGGTGGCTCGGTGTGTACACCACGGGTGACGTTGTGCACGTACAGTAGGGTGATCCTTAGCTATTAGGGGTAAAAATTTTTTGGAGTGTTTCTTTGGTCTTACCCGCCTAAAATATGAGGTTTGGTGAGAAAATGATACGTGTAAAGTTTCAAAGTGGTTGGACCACGGGAACCCGTGCCGCAATTGAGTTGAAGTTTCGAAATAATAGTGGTTTCTCAATATTTTTGCATTTTTACGAAAAGTTGTTTATCTAGCGCAAATTTGCTACGCAGTATCGGATTCTGTAGACATTCCTGAAGAAGTAACCGCCCACGAAAAATGTCAGAACAGTTTATAACTCGGACTGTTCGAGAAAATATCCATCGCCAACGCGTGCACGGTGTTTTGCCGCCCGGCGGCCCATGGCTCGGCTGCGCGACTCGTCAGGGCCGTAGCTACGCGCAATCGACATGGTGCCCAGTAGGGTGGTCCTTAGCTATAGGAATCAAACATTTTTTTATTTTTTATTATCTTCGGCTACTCTAGAAGTAACATTGAATATTTTTTAATAAAAGTACAATTTCTTACATGTATAAAGAATATAAAGCGGGTTCAGAAATTGTACAGAATTTGAAAATTGTGAATGACACTGCGGAGCGAGGCGTAAAATTGATGTCAGCTGAGAAAAGTAATTCGCCGCGGATGATCTGGGCTACCAACACGTCCGGGGCCGTTTGCAGCTTTCGTGGGGGTGGCTCGCGCGGAGGTCGCAGGTGACCGTCGCGGGCGACGAGGATCATCCCCGATCGAAGCGATCGCTGCTGAATTTTATCTCCGCCATCGGGAAATTCGTTTTACTGCCGTGCTCGCGGCGAATGTATTAAAATGGAGGTAAGGGGACCGGGTAACCAGGGATTATCCGTTATCGAATCGTCCAGCGGCGATGAGCGTGTTTTATTGGGAAATAGGGATGATTTAACCGCCTGCCTTGGTGCGTGCAGGTGCAGCTGTAAAACAGGTAGGCTTCAATCGTCTGTACTGGGTGTTCCATGGAACTCCACGGGGTTGTATCATTGAAACCTGAAAAAGGTAAGGGATGTTGAAGAGGTTTCATTGAATACCTCCGCTTCCCGCGTCACGATTAAACTCTGCGTTCTTTAAATGCACCCTACCTTTCCGCCCAAATGAAAATACACGAGACATTTATCGATATCGATACTCTACCCAACATCTGCCCTAGAAATTGTCATCCCATTTCACAAACAAGCCCCGGTCACGAGACAAATGTGTTTATATAAACCTGGTCGAGACGATATCGACACCTTGCAGCCAGGAAGGAAACCGCCCCCGGCCACGAGACCAGTTAATCCTCGTCAGCTTCTCACCCCCGGGACGGCAACGCCTGGCGCTTTTAAAACAAAACTAGCCCCGATATCTAGACGGTGGAGGGTGGTTCTCGAATTTACATTTCTAATCGCGGCTAAGAAACGGCGCGTTATGGAAATAGGGAAAATAAACGGCGCGATATCAGCATATCAAACGGCCCCCTCTTAGCCCCGTGTCCCCGGGACAGCCGCGGGGCGGCTTTTTAAACCGTGCCGCGGAAAAGTCGCCGGGCTTCGAGTGTGTGCCGATTCGTTGGAAGCGGCCGCGGCGAGATAAAAAGAGCCTGGCACGCGGTGAGAAAAGTGCAACCAATAATTTTATTTTCCACGATAAAGCACGGCGGGCGTTCGGCGCGGAACCGCGGGGGTTGCGGGGAGGCGGGAGGTCGCAGGTCGTGTATCTTTAGTAAGTAAACAGAGCGCCTTATGAATTTTAAGCAGGGCGACGAGGAAAGTACAACGGTACTTCTTCTTCTTCTTCTTATCTCACTCTCTTCCTTCCTCTTCGTCCAGCCCTTGCGTCGTCAAACGTTCACTTTTATTCTTTCCCACCGGGTTCCTTTCATCCCCCGTCTCCTCTTCTTTGACGAAACACACAGGCTAATCCCATAGAAGAAGTGGCAACGCAATTTGAAATGTAGAAACCCCGAGATTGCGTTCAGTTTCTTTTTTTTGCCATTCAGCTGGGAGTCTCGAGCGAAACGGACGGCGACCAGCTGACGGTTCCTCGGTGGATTCGTAAACAGTGGTACGGATTAACGAGGGTGGAGGGCGACTCGCTTCCCTTTGAGACGAGCACTTCTTTCGGGGAAGGAGTGGTACGGAGGAGAGGGTAGGTTCGCGTCGAAGGAATCGCGAGGTCAGTCATTATGGAGAAGTAGGACCTATGTGAAGGCTCCATGAGGCTAAAGATGGAGGGCGTCGTGTTTCATTTACGAGCGCCTCGGAATCCTTGGGCCAACGCGGTCCCGTTTTAGCGCTGTTTGATACGATTTTGACGAGGTCGTCGAACTTCCGCCGTCTCCGGGAATACTGCTGCGAAGTAGAGTCTTCTTTAAGCAAGTTTCGGTAATCAGAATACGCAAAGATTTGGGGTACCGCAAGTTTCTTTATTTTCTCATTATTATTAGAAGAGTGTCCACCTCAAGGATTATTTATCGGAAGCATCGAAGTCCCAGTAAAATTAAAAGCGCACAGAGAGAAAAGTAACCTTCGCAAACCTTCATGTTCCTTATAAAAGCAAATCGAGGAACTCACCCCCCCGTGCTAATCTCGGCAATGAAAGGCGTTTAGCGCCCCTGAGTGTCGATTAACACTTCATCATCAATATGTTCGAGTGCCTCGTGTTATGAAATTTCGATGAATCTTGGGAAACTCTTGCGAGAAACTACCCCGCGCTCGCGAGGGTGGAGGGAGCGAGACGGGTGGGCGGGGGGAAAGAGCGACGGAGAACGGGAGACAGACTAGCGAGGTCTGCGTTTAATAGCCGTAGTGTTACCTCCGAGGCCTTTCGCCATTAAGAATCCCACAAGACCGTCCTCGCGGGCCCCCTTCGCCCCCCCCCTACCCCGTAGCCCGAGTCACCCCTTTCCGCAATTCCGACATATTACACGGTGCCCCGGTAGAGTGGATGTAATACGTGTTCGTAGCCGGCTATAACTATACGTTGCAGAGGTATACCTCGGTACCACTAAAATCATTAGATACACGTGCGCCTTGCAGCGCGCAGAATCCCGTCCCCTTGCCATTAGAATGCTTAGACGGTGTTGTATCCGGAGATCAATATCAAAACAACGCCGCATGACCGCCCACTACCCGGAAAGTCCGCGGAAACGTAGGTTGGCTGGACGAATTTCTTCGCGGACTCGTTCGAGAATCGAGATCGAAAAGGCCCACTGGAATTTCAGTGCGGAACTCGGGGGACATTTCTTAAGTAATTTATTTAATTGATCGTTTCGATTTTAGGCGATAGGATTTGTAAAATATTCTGAGTGAATATTTAATAGTTATTGGCGTAATAGGTATTTTTAATTCGATTGTTTACCCTTTTGTATACGAAGCGTGGAACGAAAGGGAAGCTATGGCACAGGTTCTGCAAATTTAGAAAAGATCATTACCCCCCCGGGTGCCCGTTACTATTATATTGGGTCTTTTATCATCTTCCGTAACTAACCACTCGACTCGCGCTCGAGACACTCACCCTTCCTAATCACAATCAAAGGACCAGGATTTAAAAAAAAAAGAGGGCTGAGGATGATGGGAGGAGAGGTGCACGGAGTCGAAGGTCTCGAAGTTGGGATAAGTAACGAAAATGTAAGGCCGGATGAACCGCGCTCATCCCCTTTGGCGTTGGCGTTTGACGCGACCGCTGAAATTTTTACTTGGTTCGATTTGGTCTTTCGGGGATCCCCCGCCCTCTGATTGGTGGACTCTGGCCACGCCCTGCATATAAGGGTGGCTTGCTCGCCGGAGCACTATCAACCCTTATGTATGCCCGATGTGAGTACACTTATGTGCCCCGTACATATGTAGGGGTGCAGATTTCACGCGTGTATGTATACATGTATGTACCTGGCCGATACATAGGCGCAGGAACGTGTGTATACCGGGTGGGGCTGCCTAGCAAGGACCGCGGAGGGCAACGGTGAACTTTTCGATACGACACGGTCGATCGAACCAGTCGTAATTTTAGTATCAAACTGTTATCTAAAAATGAACGGCTCGGGTGTCGATATTCTTTTCGCGAAACTCACGCCGGATCAGGGATAAGTGGCTTGCACGGGGGCTTTTACTCGCTTTCCATTTTATTATTGCTCTTGCTCGTTGGTGAAACTGTACAATTGGTGTAAAAAGTACTTCTACGTGGCCTAGGAAAAATGAAACGAACGGTTGCAATGAATTAAATTTAACATAACCTTTAATCGCCCTTAGAAGCAATCGCTTGAATAGTTTCAAAAGCGTGTTTTGTCATCTTTGGTGGGAAATGTGGGATAGGATTTTTTCTTCGCCGATATTTCTGTAAATTTTTTGTCCTTAATATTAGAATTTAAAAATTCGGTGAATTTTAACAAAAAAAATCGCTTCTTTCCACAACTATAAATTTCATCGTATCAAAATTTACATTTCTAGAAAAAGACTATTAGAGCTGTGTAAGTAATTACAATTATCACTCAAAAGTTAAAAGATCGTAACTCAAAAATGACGCCGGGGTGCAGTGAACCCCATGTGAACAATTTGTGATTGCAAGGTGTGACCACGAAGGGTTAATAAAAAATTTTGTAATTTGATTTTTTGCTGTACCTCCCGTATGAATGAAATTGAATTATAAATAGCAATAAAATGATGTCCGTTGCAGCAAGTAAAATAATACTACCAGTCACCTACTGAAAGTATCAATTACGTCTTCATATAAGAACTCGCAGACATGTGGAGGAAGCTTACGTGATCCCTCCACGCCACATTGTTCCGCCCAAAATTGAATAGAATAACGTGTCGCCTCGTAGAAAGAGAATATTTTTACGCGTGAAATATTTTACACGGAATTTATGCCTTGGAGAGGAACGCGGGAGGAAACACATAGTCTACACAGTAGTACAGATATTACTATTTTACACCAGATGGAGTAGAATAAGATGTCACCTCAAATCGTCCCGGGTAACTAAAATAGCTTCGCGTTACAAGCCTTAAAAGCACGAAGACAGTAGCTGGGGACTGCGTGAAATACACGCGGAGACGGCGTTACACTAAATTCTCCTCTTTCCAAATGATATGTATTTCAGAATTAATTGCGTGCGAGCACCTTTCGCGACATATCGCGTAACCCTGGCTCCAGGGGCTGTATCCTCCTTTGAATTATTCTTACTTAATTATAGCGGGCACGCTACTCGACGTTCCACCGCATTACTAAAGGGGAGTTTTATTCAATATCATATACGACCTTGAGTACACGTTTCATTATCCCTCTGCACCCCCCAGAAGCTCCTAATAGGTTGCAAACAACCCTAATTTTCCACTGGATGCTAATAAAATTTACCTCCTTCCCCACAAAGGAGTTCCTTTAGAAATCAAAATTTCTTACTTCCACCGAATCTCAATTTTATTAATAAAGAATTCTTCGGGGAAACATAGTGCGCTAAAAATTCATCCCAATTATACCAACAAGGGAATAGTAAAAGGAACAGAAACCTGGATTTTATTCTTTAGATGAATTGTATTGAATTTGCGTTAAAAATATTTTTATCCGTTCAACTCGGCTCCGCCAAGATTAAATCCTAAGTGCGCCACTGAGCAATAGTATTTATAAAAACCAGCACTAGGAAATCAGCAGCGCCCAAAGTAATCCGATAAATAGTTTCACAGAACTTGCTTCCTTACAATAAAACATCCCAAGAAGAAAAACTCGAAGCGCGCTCAAAGTAATTACTTTTCCTAATGCTGGAACAGACATATCCGGTAATTTAGTCGAGTAGCGAATAATTCAGTAATTCACCATTGTTTTACTAAACCACTGGAGTAACTTTTAATGTCCACACACGGTAAATTACTAAATTACTCGCTACTCGACTAAATTACTGAACGTGTCTGAATCAGCGTTTATTAATTTAAAAACAAATTTCGCGGGTGCCGCGCGCCCTTAGACACTCGATCGACCTTTCTCGCCGGTCGTTCGATTGTGCGGGAAGCAGTGTTGAACTTTAGTTCCGCGTGCGTGCAACGCGAGCGAAGGGGCGCTCGCGTCAGTGCCGTGAGAGGTTCAAAACAAAATTGTGTTTGGTGGCGAGTTTCTTGATTTGTGATTGAAATGATCGAGGAACACGACGAACGCGAGACAATATGCGACTCGGTGGTAAGTGGTGCTGCGCGCTGGCCGCGTTGCCGCGAACATATTCCCAAGGAGACGCTGTCCGCCGCAGATACGCGGATATTATGAATTTCTAACCTCACTTTCAGAACTCGTTGGTGGAGGGCTGTCGTTTGCCGGTCAGAATGCACGGGACAGACGACTGGCGTGAGTAAAACGTTCGCCTTTGCAATCACTTTATGACCCACTGACCATTCCTTCCGTGAGAATCATGTTTTTTTCTCTCGAAATAATGCATAACGAGTTTGTACAAGAAAGTCCTTTCGATAAGCGTATCACTGAATCGCGTTGTTGGATCGCTCTATAGGGTTACAGAGTTTTTAATCGATTAGCGTCATCGTAATCTAGTCACAGGGATGAGACACATGGTCGTTGAAACATTATTAGCTGTTATTATCCATTCGCTCTGATCAGCTTGGCTTTAAGGTTATGATTAGGCAATTTCAGAAGCGATAGTGTACGTACATACTTTCTTCTGGTCTGTCTCGAGTGTCGATGATTGCTCGTCGTATAGATTCAGGCGTAACGTTGCTGGGTTTATCAAAAGTTTCCTTTTGTCGTCCACAGCCCTTGCTGAAATCATCAGTGTTAAAGAAGTACACGGTGTCAAGTGTTATTATGTTCACTATGTAGATTGTAAGTATAACGGGGCTTGATTAACCGTTTCACTGTACGTGCCGCACATGCGGCCCGCGCTCGACTCTTGTCGCAAGCTCTGGTGGCCACGCGTGATCCAACGAGAGTAAAGAATGCTGGTTCGTTCGGGGGGAAATGGAAAATATTCATGGGAAATAATTACAGTGAAATGTATATCCTGTAATGTGGCAGCGCAGCAGTATACGAAATCAAATGCTACTGTAACTGAAACTCTCTATGTCTGTGCGCTTCGTGCATTTCCATCGTTACCGATCCTTATAGACAAATTTGAAGCAATTGCAATGCTTCCTGTTGAGGGTGTCTCATGAGTTTCATATTCATTCGATCTGCATCTCCACATATATATATATTAATATCTCGTTCTAAAATTCATTCTGAAATCTCGGAGCAGAGCGTGCGAACGCCACAGGTTCGGAACGGCCGAGCAGTGAAACGGTTAAGGCGGAGGTAGTAGCGTATGTACGTAAACAATGATTTAACTAAATGTACAACGTTTTAGTCAATAAACGGTTAGATGAATGGGTTATGGAAGATTGTCTGGACACTAGGAAAGTCCAGTACCCTCGTCGAGACGGAACGACACCGGGCACTGATGCGGCCACCCCGAAAAAGCAGCCGGTCAGTAGACCCCCTAGCCCTAGTAGCCTTAGCAACGAGCCGGTCAACGGTTCGGCCGTGCTGCAAGCGGCGTTACAAAAGAAAATGTCCAGAAAGAGAAAGGCCACGTTCATAGAGAACGAGGACTCTCAGGAGGCCCCGCCACAGACGCCCGGACCAAGGCCGACCGGCTCTCTGGTTGCCCATCATCACGACGACATTGTCACCCGAATGAAAAATGTCGAGTTAATAGAGCTGGGCCGTCAGAGAATAAGACCGTGGTACTTCAGCCCGTACCCGCAAGAGATGGTGAACCTACCTTGTATATACATCTGCGAGTTCTGCCTGAAGTACAGGAAAAGTCGGAAATGCCTGGAGAGGCATCTGGCCAAGTGCAATCTGAGGCATCCGCCGGGCAACGAGATATACAGGAAAGGATCGATATCGTTCTTTGAGATTGACGGCCGTAAGAACAAGAACTACGCGCAAAATCTCTGCCTGCTTGCCAAATTATTCCTGGACCACAAGACCCTCTACTACGATACCGACCCGTTCTTATTCTACGTGATGACGGATTTCGATAGCAGGGGCTTCCACATAGTCGGTTACTTCTCCAAAGAGAAAGAATCGACGGAGGACCATAACGTAGCTTGTATTCTAACACTGCCGCCTTATCAGAGAAGGGGCTACGGGAAGCTGCTGATAGAATTCTCGTACGAGCTCTCGAAGTTCGAGGGTAAAACAGGCTCGCCCGAGAAGCCGCTGTCCGATCTGGGATTGTTATCTTATCGGAGCTATTGGGCGCACACGATACTGGACATTCTGCTGAACATAAAGCCGCTAGTCGAAAACGAGAAGCCCCAGATCACGATAAGCGAGATATGCGAGCTGACCTCGATTAAGAAAGAAGACGTGATATCGACCCTACAGAACTTGAATCTCATTAATTACTACAAAGGACAATATATTGTGACATTGAATAGGTAATTGGCTAAATAGTCAATGCATCGTTAGGGAACGAGTCGAGCCGAATATATACAAACAGTTTTAGCTTCTATCCGTGCGACCGGCACCTTCACGATCTCACTCACGAACAATGTTTATTCGCAGGGATATTATCGAGCAACACGCAGCCGCTATGGAAAAGAGGCAGATCAGAATAGATCCTAAGTGTCTGCATTGGACACCAAAAGACTGGAGTGTTAGGGCAAAATGGTGAAGTGACGTTAACCGTTGACAATAAGACGATGCTAATTCTGTCTTGACATATTATTTTCAGGAACCCTGGAAGTGACTACGTACGATTAGCGTGTGTACAAAGCTGTACATAATATTTCGACCTTCACCGGTCTGCGTTTTAATAAGACTGCGTCAGGCTTTGCACGCAACTGCAATTGTCTAAAACAAAGATTTAAAGAGGAGAACGAAAAAAAAAGAACAGAAACTAAAATAAAGGAACAAGTGGTTCGCGAAAGCGCGCGTATCACGGTTGCACGCGACGCGCTCGGATATAACCGTGGTTAGCGGGCTTCCCGCGGGGAGAGATTATATCTGTTACACGCCGGCTTCCGTCTAGAGTCAGAGGCAATGTTTTAATATGGTGACTAGGATTTTTTAATTGTACGCATACGTATTTGCGATCAATCGATTTGTACAGGAGCCACCGAACCGGTCTTGTAGAATTGTAAATAAATCTGATTTTATAATGTGCGCATCATACTCGGCACCCATGAACGCGATCTAGCTTTTAAAATAGTATCCCTGACTTCGAGTAACAGCTTGCAGGCGATACTTCGCGCCCCCCCTGCTCCCTCCCCCACGTTTGCTCGGAGGCAAGTGGACGCCGTCGAAGCGAACGTTAGCACGATGTAGAAGT
Organism: Andrena cerasifolii; assembly: GCF_050908995.1. NCBI lineage: Eukaryota > Metazoa > Arthropoda > Insecta > Hymenoptera > Andrenidae > Andrena > Andrena cerasifolii. The sequence goes on from NC_135133.1 coordinate 8,831,134, forward strand.
CGCGTGCACGGGAATTATTCGCACAGCAGTGCGCACACCTGTACCTTAGCTGTTATCCGAATTCGCGCGTACACGTGTCGTAACGCTGGATTGTAATCGAGGCACTGTCGCCGAAAGGCAGGGAAACAAAAAGATCGCACGATTAAAGCAGTTGGATTTATCACCAGATCGGGGGCGAAGTAACGAGCCTCCGTTTGCCGTTGTGTTATCAGCGATTGTGCTCGATCGAAAGTCAAAAGCACTCGATGCGGGTCGCCCGGCGATTCAACATTGTTCTACCAAAACGAAGAGTTACCTGTGGAATCTGCGAAATAAAAATTCATATTTTTCTCCGCAAGTGTGTGTTTTTGATAGCGCCGGACGTCACCGCTAGAGCTCCGACCATCGATTAAGGTAGCGAGCGAGGCGAGGAGCAAGGTACGCTCGTAAATTCCTTCCGGCAGCTCGGTCGGTTCCATTCGGCAGAGGGTAATGAAAGAAGTCTCCCCAAGACATATCTCTTTTTTTTTTTTTAAATACAGCATCTTTTATGTATATATATATTTTTCTTTTATATTCAACAGTAACATCACAGTAGCTTCATATACAATAAATTTTTTTTCTTCCTCGTCGTAAGTTCATCTTGCCTTTGTGTTCGTCGCCACGCAAGCGTGACGCAGCGAGTCTCGGATCGTTTTTACAAAATTCGCCGGGTTCTTGCTGCCGCGCGTCGAGGGTAGGACGAAGGGGGGGATGGAGTGGCGCAAGACGCTGCTGCGTGTCCTCCGTAAATGTCTAGCCGCGAGTTTCGAGCGCGGATATCAGTCGGGATCCTCGTGTGTCCGTACGGTTCTGCGGCAACGTTCGATTGATCGTCGACAGAGTCCCCTACAAGAATAGATGCGAACGAATAACGCGAACACAGCGGAACAGGCCTCGCGACGGATTGCGAAACGCACGTACGCGAAATCCCAATGATATTGCTGACTCGTCCGCGAAATCCTGTACACAGAACAGAAACGGTCCCACAGTGTAGAAGACGACCACGACTCGACGAAATTCTAATCGGGACCCCCTCGCCGACCGATACTAACACCTCCAGTGGCATCGGCGTGAAAGCGCGCCGAGGGGTGTGCACCCTGCGAGCACATTCCTGGCGCGCTCGCACGTGGACATGCTCTGGAAAGCATCGAATGTTTACCTTCGAAAATAAATCGAGCTCGGAGTTTGCTTCGTACGAAACCTTTGTGGCAGAATGGCTTTATGAAATCGAGGGGGTGTTTTTTAAAATATGGGGCCACTTAAAGTGTTAGAATATCGCTCGGCCCTCTTACACGTGTTACCTTATCGACGAGACAATGCTTAAATACAATACCGATTACCGTGAGACTCGTCGATTCCTTTCTCACACGTGCACACACAACCACATGCATACATCGCGCACCGATCACTATCGGTGGCTGTTGATTGTATTCGTGTTCCGCAGACACAACGAGAGTATCCGGGTACTTGAGAAACGCTTGATGAACATTAGGCGAGGACTCGGATACGACGAAAACGGTATTTAAACAGGACCTAGAGATCGTGAGTATTTATAATTTTTATTAATGCTGTCGGACATTGGTATTATGTGTATGAGGGCAAATTTTGGAATAAAGAATTGAACGTGGCCTGGGGCATTAATCTGAACTTTTCAGCGAAGAGATCACTGTGCTGGTTTCAGTATGATTGTTTAAAGAGCGTTGCCAATTTGGGTGGTAAGTCCTAAAAGATGTGGCTCCTTCGGAAAAGTAAATGGGAAGGGGATGCAATTGTTTTCGTGAAAACGCGCAAAGAACAGAAATTATTCTCCCAACTTACTTATTTCCTTTGGAATACTGGGAGATTTTTAAATTGCACTAGCAACGACTCCTGACAAATAAAACAATTTGATTTTAATATTACCACTTTGCAATATTGTGAATTTTGTCTGCAAACTTGATATGTATAGAGGTTTGTAGAAAGGATCCTATAAACAAGTGCAATCCTCCACATTTTCGATAAAAATCAGCTTCTTCCTGGGTGTTACCAGTTGCTTCAAGGTATTCCGATCGCAGAATAATTTCCCGCGTACCCGAGTGCTCGATTAATCTTCGTCGATTGACCGTGCACGCTCAGGATCGGCGATCGTGAACGAGCGCAGAATTCGGCGGATAGATTAACAATAACAACAACAACAATGACAATCAGAGTCCTCAGTGGACGAAGGCTATCATCAGAATGAAGAGCGAGCGTTAACAGTGATCAGCGTACGGGGATGATAGTGAGGACACTGATGCATGACGTGATTAACCCTTTTGCACCCTCGAGGACACACCGGCCGAAGCATTATTACAATTCGGTTGTTAAACGTTCCAGCGTTCACAGGGGCTCGAAATTTAGCCCAACTCTGAGAAGCCAGTGGCACCGAAAGAAGAATTTCATTTCTCCTGAATTTCATAACTCCTGCAAGTGCCTTCAATATAAAACGTCCGATGCAAGAAGTGTTTCAAAGCTTTGCCAATAATAAAACCTCTCGTCTTCTCGGAGCCCTTCTCTTCCGCGAAACTTCCTTCACGTCTCAAGAACGAAAGAGAAAGATACCACCGTGCAACAAACAGAAAACTCGTGGAATATTTAATAAAATGCGTTGCCACGCGTGGGTGCCTGCAGTCTCGCTTCCGAAGGAGGTCAAAAGTGCAAAGGGTTAAATGGTCTCTGCCCTGTGGTGTGCATCCCTTACGACATCCACGAAATCGTACGCGTTATTACAAACACAACCCTCCGCGCGTTCGTGCGCGCCCTTTAAATTTAATTCCGCGACACGGAACGTTCCGCGATACATTCAATGCTCGCCGCAGTCCGCCCACGTGGCGCCATGGTATTCATTATAATAATCCTTGTCTTTCTGTGTTGCATTTGTCGTGCATATCTCTGTGTATGAGTATTGTGTGTGTTACGTGTGCGCATTTGTGTACATCACATACATACGTGTATACATATATATATATATATTCATTCTCTCTTTCTTTTTCTTCGTCTAAGGTAGCTCTCTTCGTTTGTTTATAACTTTATGTGAATACATCTACAGTTGAACAGTAGTCGGCAATGGCTGGACAGAATAGCGTTCGATGAAAATTCCTCTTATTTTTTTCTCGTCCCTGTCGAGGTACCTTTTGCTCCCTCCTTCCCTTCCTTCGTTTCTCGAGCTGGTGCTTTCATTCCTCCTTCGATCTCTGCTCTATATCGAACAACGCAACTGGACTGTCGTGGGAAAAGAGTCTGTACACGCATTAGTGCGCGCGCATTCGATGGCGACGGGGGTGTTCACGGGGGTGCAAAACTGGAGGCGTAAGTTTGTACTCGTGGTGACAGTGAATTCAACTACAGATTTCGCTGGGGTCATTTTACTGGCGAAATAAAGTCAGTTCTGTTCGAAAGTTAGATGTCCGATGGAAGTGTGTAGTCAATTTCGCGAAGAATTCAATTTTATATCAGTCGATCTCCGGGGGGAATTTGATGTCTACGTAACGGAATGTTATAATGCATTTTTGAAGAGGTTTCGCAGATGGGAATTGAATTTAGAATTATACCTCTTCAATCCAATGCTGGTTTTGCTTAAACAAGACAGCTTGACTGATTAAACAGTCGCTGAGATCGGTATTAAAAACCGCTGGAGCAAATGATTTCTCCGTTCTCCTTGGATCACGCGCTCGGGAATTAGGCAATTCATTTGCAAGCCCCGTTCTCGCGATCCCGTGCTTTAATTACGCCCCAGAAGCTTGCAACTCGCGGTGACGAATGTGCACTCGCCTCTCGAAAGCCCGGGGCGCGCCTTATAAATCGATACAGCGATCAATCGGTTACACTTCGATCACACACGAAAACATCTACGCTTACACACTGAGTTAGTAGAGTTTCGGGCTACACGCGATCCACGATTACTTTCGTTGATTTATTCCAACTCGAGTTCCTAAGGTAACGTCATCGATTCTCTACTGTGATTCGTCGTGGACGACGCGTGTCGCGGAAAGTCCACTGTTCGCACTTACGATGATGAACGACAACACGAGAGCATAGCGACGAGAAGTTTGGACGTTGATCGTGTCGTTTTAGAACAGAGCTCCTTAATCTGTCTGCCCGCGCACCCCCAAGGTGTCCGATTAAATTTCGAGGGTGCACGTGAACTTGGATGGCAAGAAAATTGCATCTTTGCCTTCACGAACACCTGACTGAAATTTCCAAATACGTAATTCTGTGTGCCTCGCTTCTCGCGTTTAGAAATATTATTCTGAGAAGGGGCTCGTGGGACAAAGGAGATTAAGAACCTCTGCTCCGGATGATCGAGAAATGGCAATACACCCGCTATTATTTGCTGAATAATTTTATCTGCTGAACGTCTGATCGATCATCAGCGATCCATGGATCGTATAGTTCCACTTGCTACCTAGGAATATAGAACGTGTTAGTATTCTTTCAATTAACGTTAAACTGTGGACCATGCAGCTTCGCTTGCATCGACCAGCGACGAACTGCGAATAGCGTAGGATTTTAGTTTCTATCGACCAGCGATGAACCGCGAATCATCTAGTGCTACGTTTTCGCCAGTGAAGGATGAACCGCAGATCACTCAGTACCGTGTATCATTTACGAAATATATAAAGGGTAAGGAGGAAAAACGAGGAATGTCCACTTCTGTTCATCTTATGAAGAATGCAGATAAATTCCTCGAACCTTGTTTCTTTACTGGTGGACTAAAGTATTAAAATTTAATTTTCTCTATAAAGCTGTTTTCTGACATTTACTGTTCCCCCCCTTACCTTCCATATAAACCAAGGAAGCGTTATGAGATTTAGGAAAATCTGGTTGAAGGTGCAACCAAATAAAACTTGTCTCTATATCGATATATTCAAAAGTCGCGTTAACACTTTGACTGGCGTCGGCGTGTTTTCCGCGCACCTCGATATTTTTCGAGCCCCGTCGTGTTAATTTCCAAACAACTCAGTGCAGAACTTAAAACAACGTTTTTCAGACCCTTGCCCCTCAAAGTGTTAAGATCGATCCATCGTTCAGAGATCTGTATTCACCCTCGTCGTTCGATCGAAGTCACGACCGATCAGCGTCCACGTAATTCGACACGATTTCTTTTACAAACGTTCACGTTTACAACGACACGGTTTTTTTTTGCTTAGGTTGTTTTATACAGCTACACATACGGTTGCATATTTACTTGCTTAAGTAAAGTTAGTAGTTCGCCTCGGCCCGACGATTCTGCGCGTACGGTGGCATTCGTGCCCCTCTCGATTCTACGATTCTGTAAAAATATTACAAAGAGCCCCTCATCTTTCTCTCTCGTCTGCCGGCTCCACCGTTCTATCGGATCGAGTTCGGCTAGCGAACGGGGGGCGCGAACGATAGTCTCAGTGCTCGCCTCCCCGCCCAGCGAAGACAGCGGGCGAGGAAAGTTCGGAATTACTTTCGTCCAGCCGTTTGCCTGAACAATAAGACACTTAACAGTTGGACGATCCCCTGGTCGCCAGGGAATCGGTGAGTGTTTATTTTTCTCTTACATTTCTCATCCTTTCTTCTTTATTATTTTTTTTTTTTGTGGTTTTCACGCTTCGCGCTTGTTTTCTCTGTTTTTTAAACGTGTCTCGACGTAGCCGTCGCGTGTGTATAACAAACACAATACGATAGAGGGCAGGGGATTAGAAATGATCGTGTAAAAAATATCTCTTCTCTTGGAACATTGGAGGGTAGCTTCTGGGGAGAATAGAGGGGCGGAAGTGTGAAAGCGAAAGGGGGGGAAGGCAGGTGGACCAAAAATCAGCCTCTTCAGTGTGCGTGGCGAAGTTACACGTTCGTTTCCTTCGTTTCCCGCCACTTTTCTCGTGAAAATTGCGATCGATGAAATTCGGGAGCCACAGGCCAGTCTCTGAATCCGGGATTCTCAATTCTCTTCCGCTCGATCCACGGTGTCGAGCGAGGTAATCGGGGATGCATGCTCTTTCTCTTTACCGATTCGTAAATCATAAAGATGCTCGCGCGTGCGTCGAATGGAAACGGCTTCGAATTGGACTCGTGTAATCGAACGAAACTTTGCTTCTCTTCTCGTCTTCGCTTCTCCCCCGTCTGTACTTCTGCGGTGACGAGTGGTGTTTTTTTTTTTTCAAAAAAAAAACGAGGGTCAATTCGTCCTCTTTTTCTTTTTTTTGTATCTTTTTTTTGTTCTCCGTTTATAGTACTTTTCCAGCCTGTTCTCGTGAATTTTAGAATTTCTGCCTTAGAGTATTGAAGATACAAAAACTACGATAGAAAACAGAACAGACTTCGAATACTTTTGTTTCAGTTTTGTTTCTTCCTCTTTAAATTCCACATGCAACATCAACATCTTATCGTTACTATTATCCTTATCAGTATCATTTATTAGTATTTATTGTTATTATTAGCGTCGCCCTTATACGTACATATGTATCCGTTTAAATTCATTCAAGCTTACCAAGTAGTTAATCTTTACGTTTACCGTATTATTAATAGCGTGTTTCATTCTTCAATTTCTTTTTTGTTTGTCTATGATACAGATTGTCATGTTCGGCAATTGGGGTTGCCGTCGAAACTCTTCAGCCTCGGATACAACCTACTTTCTCCCGTTCCCAACGAAACCGATCGGTGCTCACGACGAGCCTTCTTCCTCCCGCCGTTCTGTAAGCTAAATGTCCGCCGAGCACGCGTCGCTTCCGGCGACAGGTACCAGTGGCTTGGCTACTTTCAGCATCCAACGATCGAGCCACGATCCCCTAACTATTTCCTTCCTCTAATCAGTTCTAACGCCTCTCGACTCCTCGGCGAAGAAGCCACGTGTTTCTCCATCTTATTCTTAGAACGATATGAAATTTGTGCATTTTCTCCCTTTACCTTGCCCCAATGGTGTATTCTCTCTTAAACGCGCAGTCCGCTCATTCCCCTACCGAAATCCTCCCATATCTTCTCGACTAAACCTCTCTTCGAGCACCCTAACTCTTCGATGCATCGAAGTCATCTATGTCCCTGCAATTCTTCTTCCCCGAAGGTTGCGATCGCTCTCTTGTCGGCGCCTTAATCCCCCGGTCCTGCGTTAGGACGCTCAGGGACTCTTGGGACAGCCAAGAACCACCACCTCAGGGATAGTCTTCTATTACGAACTAGACTGGTTCTACCTTGCGCGATAAACGTAAAAGCTGATCACAATATCTTTCGCGAACTGTGGTCGTCCGGGTCCAGTCTCTTGTCAGCGTGATTCTCGCGAGTGTGCCATCAAGCTCGCCACGAGAGACACGATTCGACCGTGCGCCTCTCCAGTTCATTTTCTCTTAGGGCTTTCGAGTTTCCGCAGAAGGAACAGCGGTGTTAGGTCTCACCTTGGGAAATGGACGAGTTCCGAGCCTCTCGGGTCATCCATCGCGATACTTGACGGGTCTCCCCGCGATCGTTACCGAAACACACACGTCCAATTCCCTTTCGCTCGATACATTACTCGGAGAAGAGTGCTGCAGAGGGCGAAAAGCTCTCGCGTACCATGATCGACGACGAGTTCGTGAGGTATCGTTCCTTTCCTTTGGAACTCAGGTCGCTTCTGGATTTGGAGTCTACGCTTCTCAGGTACGTCGTTTTCTCCCATCGCAGCTGGGACGAAGTGATCATAGGAGGCTTCACCACGTATCAGAACCTTTTACATTCCACAGTCGAAGCTCTCCTGGTTCTGCGCCTTCTGGTAAACCTCTAGGTAACGGTCCACGTTCCTGTAGATGCCAGAGTTCGCTTGGTACAACAGTGTCTCGAGGATTCTCTCGTTCTCGATCGCCTTCAACGGTAATACGGTCTGAAAGCCATTGGAGAAAATAAGTCCTCTGTTCCTTGTCGATAAGGAAAACTGCTACGTGAAACCCGGGATTTAAGAGGGTATTCCCTTGAAAGTGTATTAAAAATGGGAAATGTTTGTGAATTTTCTGCTTCCAGGATGAACATTGTACATAGCTCTGGGTTTGTGCATTTGTTTACTAATATTTTACTAACTTCCACGTCGTTATATTAAAAAGTGACAAGTATTAAATAAAAAAACTATTTTCATTCTATTCAGTAAACTTGCGTGAAAGTGTTAGTAAAGTATTGGTAAACAAATGTACAAAACCAGAGCTATGCAGAACGTTTATTCTGGAAGGAAGAAATTCACAAAAACTGCCCATGCTTCACAGACTTTCGAGCGAATAGTGAATACTTTCTTAAAGGATATTCATGAATCGAAAGGATCCATGCAGTTTTGCTGGACATAGGGTAGTGTCCGAATCACTGCTTTATTTATATTACTTAATAAGAACGTACCGTATAAATATTAGTGTACAATAATAATAACAAGAATAGTCGAAATTTAATAATAATTTATTTTGTACGCTGTTCTTTATACTTTAGGTTTTTATTAAATAAAATAAATAGAGTGGTAGTAATTGGGACATCTAACTTATCGGAGTTCCACCTCAAAGCTCACCTTTACAAGTTGTTGCGGCGGTATCCTGTAGAGCTTGAGGTCTCTGCTGAGCCTCTCCATGATGCACTTGAACTCGAGCTCGGCGTCCACCTTGGCCGACTTGGTCTTTATCCTGTTGTTCGCCCAGCTGAGCATCGCCTCGAACTTCTTGATCTCGCCGACCTCCAGGCCCCTGCACATGATCATCTGCACCATCGACTCGCTGAGGGTGAGGAAGTCGGGGCTCTGGAACAGCTGGTACGCCCTGGTCTCGACGAACGCTAGGATCATGTTCACCAGCTCCGAGGCGGACGTGTAACGCCAGCAGTAGTTCTCCAGGGCGCACAGCATCACGCACACGATCTCGATGCGCAGGAACTGTTTCGCGTGGTGGAAGCACGCCTGAAGGAGCTCGGGCAGGTCGTAGTGCTCCGCCGCGCAGATCAGACCCGGTATGTTGCTGCAGGTCAGGGGGCAGGAGCCGGTGTGCAGATAGTCGAGGAGGATCCTGAACGTCTCCGGATCGAACTCGATGATGTCGAACTGCGGGGGAAAAGAATGCGGGAGGTAAAGTAGAGGTCGTTGCAAATCACGAGGCTTTTACAGAAACGATCAACTCCTATGTACAAAGAATAAAGGTCGTGTAAATAGATACTTTCGATGGTACAGGTAATATCGTTCAAAAGAAAGTAACAATTCGCATGTCTCGGTGTGGTTAACTACATTCGGATGAATATTCCGTGTGAAGCTCTACTTTTCATTTTCACAGCTGCCGCACCCTTTCTGCCTTCAGTAATATGAATTACCATTCGATTCTATACGTTTTTGATTAGTTAGCAACAGTAATAGTGATTGCTATTCGTGCTAGTAGCGAATTGGAACTATAGAAAGTCGCTTTAAAATAGCCTTCTATAGCACGATCGCAAGCCATCGCAGTGCGTTGATACTGGTACCAGTAGAGACGGGAAATCCTCCCCTTTAAAATGCTTTTTGTTTCACGTCGATATGATTCTCCGTTTCCGAGATATCGCAGTTTAAAGCGAAACGGAATTTTTAATCCTTGCTATCTCTATCTCGTTCGTATACTCGGACCTTTCTCTTCCTCTCACTCGCGGCACTGACCTACCTCTAGCGCGTATCGTGTGTCTGTGGTCAGTGACGGACGCTGAGTCAGCTGTTTTTTTACTTGTTTACTAGTTCCGCGTGGAAAGTAGGTCACTGGGATTCCGTTAATCGCTAGAGTTTGAAGCCCTGTATCTGGGGAACCAATAGAAATATCGATTTGAAACAAAATGCATCTTTAAGAGCACGCCTTCCCCTATCTCTTGAGTATGTTGTTTAAACGATTGGATGATTCCTCTCGAAGTTAGTGCTTCATTTGTTCATATTCAAACAGATTTCGTCAGTTTGATTAGCCACACAGTTTTATCTCTTTCATTTAATTTAGACTAGTGTATTTGGTGGAACATTATTGCTATTGGTATTCGTATACTGCATTCAATTAATGTGTAAACAGGGGCGGATTTGTGTGTTGGCTAAGTAGGCTGCAGCCTAGGGCGGCAAATTTTGGGTGACGTAAATTGAAAGAGGTAGCAAAATGTTTTTATTTTGGCTGTTTTCACCGGGTGATCTTTAAACGCGAACACCTTTTTTCTTGTAGCAAATTAGCAGTACCTCATATGTGAGTTTTAATATTGAATTAATTTTGAAATTCTCTAAACTGTTTCAAATTAAAATATTTGACGATATTTCACGGAAAGGGCAGCAGACACTTCTTAGCCTAGGACCGCCAGATCTCAAAATTCGCCCCCGTTTCTAAACTTTCTCGTTGTAGGAGAGATTAGTAAAGGTTGAATGGAAAAGTGTCCTGTTTTGGGTAATTGGTTTGTTCTTTTTCTCTCTACTTTTAGAGCGAAAGTTTTCTCAAGTATAGCTACTGCTTTGTAGGTGAATGTAATTGCTGAGGACACTTTACAAAGTCGCGTTTTCACTCGATACGAGTTAAACGAATTGTCCCGTTTACCTCTGTCTGTGCTAATTTCGCTGTATCAATTTTTTGCGCGTTCGCGAAGACGCTGAGCCTCGGTACCGCTAATTGCTGGGCAGCCTTCTCCTTCTCCTTTGCATCTTTTTCTTCTGCAATAAAAAGAAGAAAATAGGCGTTTAGTCCATCGCTAAAAGAAATTAAACCGAAATACTTCCTAAAATCTATAGTTTATGCGTCATTTCGAGCATCAGGTGCGTTGGTATACCTCTTGTGCGCATCATAAATAATCAAATTCCTCTCAAAAAGTGATACAATCCAAATAAAATATCTTCGTGTCCCATTCATGAAATTTGTAACTCATTCACCCTCGATTTGAGAAATATCGAAAATAACGAGCTGTTCTTTTTCCAACAAATTTGTACAAAATGACGCATAAACAATTCCAATTATTATTGGATAATAATAATATACTATCGCACTGGGGAAAAAAGATGCAGCGCAATAGGCGAGTAATTATTGAAATAGTGGTAAACTTAATTAGAATGAATCTCAGAGATAAAAGTAATAAGAAAAGAAAAAGGAAGAGAACAGGTATAAAGGCCGTCGCGCATTTTGCGCAAAAGAAGAAATTAATAATAATTAATTATCGCTGCGGTTCGGTCATCAATTGAGGGGCACAGTGGAAAACAGGCACATGCCTCATATGCATAGATTTTCGTTTCTTAAGGATCCATAATTTTTTTCTCAAAAAGTCTTATACATATTCTTGAAAAAAAATTTATTTCATAGAAATCTATGAGCATTAGGTAAACTAAAAGCTGTAATATTTGGAATAATATATACGAACGTTTTTAGGTAAAAAATCATAAAAGCAAATCGTGAAATTGTTTATAAACTTTTCTCTTCGTATCGCCGCGCTTCGCCAAAATCCGCGACGGTCTTTAAACGTACTGGTGTAATCCGGCGAGCTGGCCCAGCGTTTCCTGTCCTCGCTCTGCAGGCTATTCCCACTTCCGTGTTTCCGGATGCTCCGTCCCCAGCCAGAGGTGATCGTGCTCAGCCTCGAGAATGCTCGCTTCACCATCGGCGACGAGGGCACGCTTTTGGGTCTAAACAGGTCAGAGCCAGTATCTCACAGAAACCGCAGAGCGGCACCAGAGGGTACGGAGGAGGAGCTATCTCTTCTGAGGGGCAAGTTCTTGGAGCGGTGGGAGCACACCAAGGATCGGCAGATAGGGGTCAGTCTTGGATGGTCTGAGCGAAGTAGAGAGACGAATACACGAAACAACGACGAAAGCTCGCCCCCCCGATTGACAGTACCGTGAAAATATGCGTGCTGTACATAAAAGAGTGAACAGGAGCCTGTGTTGTTCTTTAGTTTCCATGGTCCAAGACTCGGTTTTGTGTACACGCTGAAGATCGTTGCATGCCCGTAGCAGAAATTGACTTTCAGCTCGAAAGTCCTCCAAGATAATCGTGGAAGGAGAATACAGAGAATGAAATTTGGCGAAATGGCGAACGCGTTCGAGGATTTCGAGCCGTCTGGCAGTGCTTTCGTTCGTTCTTTTTTTTTTTTTAAATGGGAAAAATCAACATGCGACATGTCATTCAAAGTGGAGCGGAGAGAATGTCGAATTGTAGACTTCGAGAGTTTCTGTTGTTACTTGGAGGAGAAGTTGAATTTGTTCGTGAAATAATCATGCGGTGCTGTGAGGATAGGAGACATGGAAGTGCCGTAGAAAATACACATAATTACAGTTAGATATAAAATATTTAGAAGTACATTCGACAACGACATCGCAGACATTAAGTCTCGTTGTTAGAGCAACCTCTAATTTATTTTTCGTTTAACCCATTTGTAGCTTAATTGTTTGAAACTTTTTAAATTGAGCGACTGGTATTATTAGACGAAAATTTCGGCGAATTTTAATGAAACATTTTAGTACATATGCAATGCCTTCCTTAAGTTCAGAATTTTTGTCGAGTATCGATTCTTACACGTCATATTGAAAAGGTACAGTGTTTCTAAATCGCAGAGAAAAGTGTTTGGAACTTTGGAAAGGTGTAAAGTATCGCGTCGAAAATCGAATTTCAATGGTATTGAAGTTAACATCGAAATGAGATAAATCTTGAAAAGTATTATTTAGTATTGGCTGAGAATCTAAAAATGGGTTAACATGTCGTCAGACTTTGAGGAACATTAAATTTTGCACACAATCGTAAATCGAATTTGAAACTGGTCTGCGCATGGTAGAAATGCACACACTCTGCCAGTAGAAATGAATCACCTAGGTACGAACCTTGGAGTTTCCATGTCAGGGACTTGAAGGAAGTTGGAGCTTCGTGGTTTCTGGGGACTGAGTAGAGTAGGCGCAGGTCTGGCGAGTAGCTCAGCAACAGATACTTGGGGACTCCCAAAGCCAGCTTGAATTCCGTACAGCATTTCTTGAAAGACTCTGGAAAGAATACACGCATCTTTAAGAACTTTGATTTAACCAGATTTCGATAAAGAATAGTTGTATCTGTAAACGACTTCAGAAATTCAGAACTTTCGTATGGCAGCAAAAGCAATCGAGATTCCTAATGCAACGTTTTGTATTTAAGATAGAGAGTTGAAAATTCTAGTGGGAAATTTATAGTAAAAAATTATTAAAAACCAACTTTTATTAAAATGTACTAAGAAGTAAAAGAATAATTTTGATACCGGCCTAAATGATTGCCTTAGGAGAATTCCCACATATGACTAAAAATAAGCGAAGCTAAATAAGAGCTTGTAATAAAAAGGGTTTCCTTTATTTCATATAAATCGGAAAATTGCGAAGCAATTAGAATGTAATTCGTGGGGAATGATTCTACGTTTAATCAGTGAGAAACAATGGAAAATAATACACTTTATCTTTGAATTAGTTGAATTAATTGAATCTAGGCCTAGATTTGAGTAATCAAACGCGAAGAAATTAAAGTAAGAGATTATCAAGAATGCAATATAAATTTTAATATAATCACCTGCTTCGTACTGCTAAAATCGCTCTGACGCCTATGAATCTGACTTTCTGCTTCTGTTGTCCAGGTACCAAAAACGAAACGTCGAACAGATTCGCGTTTATCGCCGTGTTCTCCTGATTGTTCAAAAACACTCTCTGGAAATCCTTGGCAAGCTGATCGTATTCTTCGAATTGGTCTCTGACAGAGTCCAAAAGCGGCGACGAAGGTCTCATGTGACCGATTGGTCTCCAGGAACCGCGTCTATAAATGTCAAGTTCATCCTCATTCACTCATTTATAAACTATTGCTAAATTAATAATACAGTACACCATAATCGCGGAAATAGAAAAACAATATTTTCCTTCTTCAATAAAGTGTTAAGGCTTTGAGAAACAGAATCATTAGATCTGGGTAGTTCTATTGAATTCACAGGAATCAATTTATCATCAGTTCATTTAAGGGGGCATCCTATTTTTTGGGCTAAAAGCATAGCAAAATTTTGATTTTTTTTTTAAACACTATAGTGATTCGATTCATCTGAAATTTGAAACATGTTTTTATGCATCTTTGAAGAAGATGTAGGTTTTTTTTTATTAATTTTTAATAATAAATATAGGAGTTATGCATGATGGAAAATTTTAGATAAATCGAATAGCTAGTTTCTTAAAAAAAAAAATTCCCCAATTTTGCTATACTTTTTAGCCCATAAAATAGGATCTCCCCTTAAAGAGTGATCTCAAACTTGTGATAGATTATATATTTTTACATTTCGTTGTATACCACACAAAACTTCCTCAGATGTTATTCGTTCTCTCACTCCCCTTCCTTTTCATACACATAATTCTTTCACCTGTACGGTTTTGGGATTTGCCCAGTCTCAGCATGGTTAGTTAAGTTCGCCACGATGTCTTCCAACATCTGACTCCTCGTTCTTTCCTGCATTCTGGCGAATTTCGGCGCCGAGTAACTCGCTCGCTCCCCGTTAACGATTTTCGTCAAAATCCATTCACGGAACATGGGACCTGTTGCACAGAGGGATAGATACTTCAGTTCGCGTGTTTCATGACTCCGGGTACTTATTTCGCAATCTTCATTAACCTGTTAACTGGGGAAGATGAATTAATTCACCATTTGGAAGTGCCTCCGTATCGATCGCAACGGGCTAGCTTATTGTGAAATATCAATAATTACACTTAGAGACAAGGGTTGAATGTGGAATTCGTGTGGGTGAAACGAATAAAGGCTCCAATTAATTTTAGATACAAGGGGGGTATTTCTAGGCGAGAATTGACCCAATTAACGGGTCAAATATATCAGGTTTCTGGCAAATATAAAGTGTCCCATATTAAAGAACAATGCTCAAAATGGTCTAGTACTTTTTGAAAGTTTATTTTATTACTTTTAGTAATAATGTAATGATAAATCACAGTAGATTAAACCTGATTCCTAAGAGAAGTTCATAGTGAGGTACCAGTTAATAATATGTTTATTAAAATTGAATTATATTAACATTAAATAATACCTTTCTCGAAGACGTTTTGCTCCCACAGATAGGGCTTGTAGGCACCAACCTCGTCCCTCGTAACGACAGACACTTCGTAGTTGGTGAGTTTCCTTTTTATACGTGGACTGACGCGTACCAAAATGAACGTGTGCAGGAAATGCGATTTTATGCAGGCCGGGCTGAACGAAGTGTTATCAGCTTCCAGGAACACCACGCACACTATGTCGTTGCCTATGTGCCTTTTCCTTTGGAGCTGTGGAAAGGGGAAATTTTCTTTCGTTATAACACTGAAAAGAATTGGATTCGCGATAGTAAGAATTAACGGGGACATTAAATAAAAACTTCGTCTCGATATTGTACGATCATTCAATGAATATTAACCTCGGTACTTTGAGACACCTTTAAAATATTATTATAAAGGTTGAGTCACCTAAGATTTAAACCTGAAATATCTCCGTTGTTTTTAATGATGCGAGAAAATATCTAAAGGAAAGAATGTTTGCCTCAGAGGGGAAATTATTGTAATGGAGAAGATTTTTTTCTGAAGGGCCTATTTTCCAAAATCTCAAAATCATCGTCGGTTGTTTCTTAAATGATATTACGTATTTTCATTAAGTGTAACGTTATATCCAATAAAAAGACAAATTTCGGAAAATCTGACCGTGAGAAAAAATCTTCTCCATCGTAATAATTATTGCACTTCCGAAGCAAACTTTTTTTTTCTTTGACATTTTCTCGTATCATTAAATACAACGGAATTATTTTAGGCTTAAATGTTAGTCCAAAAAGTACCGTTGTTGCGCTGCAGCAAAAGAAAGCCAAGATGTTAAGAAAATGACTATTTATCAATGTTCCCTGAATTTCTCAAAAAATGATGACGAATTCTACCTTTTGCGGGTCGTGCTTCTCGTAAGGCAGCATCGTGGAGACGTGGAACATGATGTCGATGCCTCTCCAATTCGTGTAGACCGAATACAAGCCAGTCAAGTCGTGAATGGTGTCCAGGCCACCCTTGTATTTGTCGAAACCCTTCAGCCGAACTTTCTCGCCGAGGATCTGCAGGAATTCCTCGAACAATGGCGAGTTGTCGTTGTTGTCGAGGATCTCCTCCTCGGCGCACTGGCCTTCTCGAACGTAAATCACGCCGACTTTCAGCTCAGACTTTATGAACACCTGATCCAATTTGAGCAGCTCGTCCTGGGTGTCTGGCAGCTGACCCAGTATCAAAGGTGGGTTCACGTTCACCTCTTTACCGAGGCTGCGAACCACTTCCTCGCGGTTGTACCTAGGAGAGACGATTAATTCGTGAGTATTTGCTTCGTGTTTCCAAAGTGCGATAATGCGAGCTGTTTCGTCTAATCTTGTCACTTCGAGTAAATCTCTGATGACTCAAGTGGTTAATTAAATTATGTTTGAAGAGTTTGGCTTGTTATATTAGTTACAAAGTTTCTGAGAGAAATGTTACTTGCTTTTTCATATGGAATCAATTTTTTTCTGTAGTTATTGTTCTATTCTTTGCAGAACACTGTATATACTAATTTTGAGTGTTAAAGAAAATGGTTCGAATTCAAAGTTCAGCTTATAAGTGGTGAGTTATTTTTTTGAAAGTTCCATTGAGCATTGTAATCAGTTTAGTGAGTGTTAAATCAGAGGTAAATATTGAGGAATTCCCTGAGAATATTACTTCAAGGCAAATTGCATTCGATGGAAATATTATGAGCAAGTTTACTTGCCTCCATTTATCCATAAAAAATTACAATAGCATGAAGCAAATTACTGCATTTTACAGGGTGTTCAGAAACAAGGATATTTAGTTATTAACATCAATAAATAAAAAACGAAGCTCCCCTGCAATTTCATTATCCCTGGTTTTCGTCTTAGTTTGTCACGAAGAATCACCCATTTAATTTTCTATTTATTTCTGATCATGTTCCTACAGAACGAACACAAAATTTATTTAAACCCACCAAGTTAGATGAACTACCCTGTATGACAATATGAAAGAACGTATCAAAAGTTCAATATTCTATAACAAACATCGTGGGAGCCAGTATAATAATAAGAAACCACTGAAGGGGGTAGTCTCATTCGCAGGCCCGAAAAAAGTGTTTTTTTAAGGAATTTTTTGGTGGAAAAATATACGGTCAATTAAAACAGTCTTTTGGTGTGTTGTTACGGGGTGTTCAATGTATTGTTCAATATATTTTTAGACACAAAATAAATTTTCCCTATAAAGATATAATCAATTCGTTATCTTGATATTAGTTCCACACACGAAGGACGCCTTCACACAGTTCATATATTATATCTTTATAGGGAACATTTATTTTATATGTAAAAAAAATACCGAACAATACAGTGAACACCCCACGACAACTTCCCAAAAGACTGCATTGATTAAAATTATACTTTTCCACAAAAAAAATTGTAAAAAAAAATCACTATGTATTTTTCGTGCTTGCGACTGAGACTACCCCCTTAAATACCTGTCAGCGAAGACGCAGCTGGCAGGAATCAGTCCGTGAACGGTGTAACTGATCGCTCTGACGAGGATCCTGAATTGATCCCTGCCGTACAGCGTCTCCTGTTTGATGCTGAGGATCACAGGACCGAGGTCCTCGTCCGTGGTGAAGTAATTCCAGTGCTCAGTCCCGTAGAAGTACTTCTCGTAGGTCTCTTGCTCGACGGAGGTGAGCTCGAAGCCCTGGTTCTTCTCCCATTGCTCCTCAATAGTGGTCTTCTTCCTCTGCACCTCGTCAGTATCTACCTCATTCTCCTCGTAGAAGCAATAATTGTTATCCTGCAGTCTCTGCGTGGTCTCTTGCTCGTCCCCGACTAATTCGGGATCCGAGTCTCCGCTTCTATTCTCGTCCCAGATCAGACCTGACGTGATCTGCTGCCTCGAGCACTCGATCCAGTAGCCGGGCGTGGGCACCAGGTGATGTGGGAACTCTTTGCAGATCTCGTCTGTAAACGAAAACCGAAGGGAAGAAGCAACACTAAAAATTACAGTAACATTTTATCCTATAACAGTCCTGCTTGTTACTACAGAAACGAATGGAAGTCGAGGCGTGCTGATGCAGTCACACGTTTCCCACTTACGAGGCAGAAATGGGACGTCGATCGTTGCGATTGGAAGCTTGGATTACGATTGCATAACTGCTACTTAATACGAAGGATGAAAGGAGGCATCAAGCTCTACCGGTTTCGATTAAGGGACTAGGCAGTCAAATCGCTCGAAAATCAAGTATTGTTTGCGAATTAATTACAACGAGATGAAAGCAAGCAAAGACTTTTACTTTTACACACTGCTTACTACTATCGCGAAGAGTAGGAAAATATTTTTTGTGCCCACATATATCTATTTTACAAATGAAGCCACGCGAGGTTGATTAGACAGTGTTTTAGAAAAAGCGTTCTTGGTTTTGCCCTGATATAGAGCTTAGAAATAAAGATACAACGGTCTCCTTGGAATATGTTTCTCCTAGAACCTGCAATTTCGAGGGGAACCTCTGAAAAACGAATCGAACCAAAATTATTAAAATAGCGACTAGGAAAAGGCGAAACGTACGATAAATGTCGATTTTCACGATGCACAGATGGCTGTTATTTTCTTATCTCGAAAACTAGAGCTTGCACACTTTATGCCGAGGTACACTCCAGAAAGGGATGTATTTTGAACATGCTGTAAAAATTTCAAGTCAATCCGAACCTCGGTTTTCCGCAATCAGGGCAAAATCACAAAAAAAAATTGTTCACAGTTTATAGTATTAATAAGTATTACCCAAAAGTATCAGCCACAATTTTTATTCATCACCTTGTAATAAACTCGCAAAGAAATACTTGATCCTCGAGCGATTTGACTGCCTAAGTAGCGCCCTTAATAACATCCAGAAACGCAGGTTATTTTCGTCGCGCTCGCAATTCCGCTTCTCAGTGTTTTCGATGAATTTCCGGCAGCCTTTGTCCAAGTTTCGCTTCCCCATGAGACAACAGTGCCTCGGCGAAGCGGGAATGAGAAGTTCCCCCGGCGGGGAATCTCCTTTTCTCCCTGGGACCAGTGCGGCCATCGAAGTGTCCTCGAAGCGTTTGTTTGCGGCACGTGGAAGCGCGGAGGAATCGCCGATGGGGGTGGAGGTTGGGGCACTCCGCTTGAAATCATTAAGGGAGGAATCTGATCCGGCCCGAAGAGGGCCTCGTCGCGGACGGATCCATCGGCACAATCAGTCTTCAGTGTCAGGGGCTTCTCTTTCGCCGTGCAACGTGACTGCGCGCCCACTTAGGCACGTATTATCGATAATGCTTCTTCCCTTATCCTTTGTGGCGGCGTCCTTCGATCCACCCTTCGACAGCTTCGATCTTTTCAGCCGGCAGAACGTCGACGATACCGCGGTCGATTCACTGTAAGGTAGAACACCAAACTGTTTATAGACAGGCTTGGTATTCGAACTTAAAGTGAACCGGCCGCGGTGCATTTCTTCCTTTCGACTCGCCTTCCCTTCGCGCCAGTCCCGGTGCCATTTTCGGGGGAATTAATGGTAATATTGCTCGTAAATTCGGCGGTAGATCGGCGGGACAGCGCTCCAGCTTCCATTGTTCCTCGTCGGTGGCGGAGGATTGCGAAATTCCTCCGAAAGTGACGAGCTAATGGAGGAAATCGGGTATCTGATATGGTTTAATTAGATTTATCGAATGCCGACGCGTGATGGAGAAGTTTTCTCTACGTTTTCGTGCTTTGTAAGCGGTTTGATTTGATCTCTGAGGAGCAGTTTGCGCAGTCATTTTTTTTAGTAACGTTTCGGTGAGTAATTTTGTTTTTCTTGTGTGAATTATTGACACTTGGTGTACTGGATTTGTGTGCTTAAAGTTTTCTTGTGTGCTGAATGTGGGAGAGATATTATTGCAGAGTTACGCGAAGTGCTGTCAGTAGTTTCTACCATTATCGGTTTATTTTCATTCTTGGAGACAGGCCTTTACTTGGGTGAATATTATTCTGGATGGAAGCGAGCTTGAAATGTATCAGCCAATTCTGGAATGTTAAATATTGATTAACCATTTTCGGAAGGAATGGGTTCAAATGAATGCCATTGCATTTCCAATTTGTCTGATGGATTTATATGTGGAAAATATTGATTAAGAAACTCGATTGTACAGAAGCTCGAGAAAGTGGAGCGATTTTACGAATGTGCAAAACTTTTCCTGGCATAATTGTAAGGTTTACTCATTTAGTCATTGTCCTCACTCAACGGTGTAAAATATATTTTTCTTTGATGTCTACGAAGAAAATGGAAGGATTTAAAATTACAAAATAAATAGACATATTTACTAGTGAAATCAAGCCCTGACATCACGAATTATCGAAACCTTCCATCCGAACCCTCCACCACTGATCAACGTCCTCGTCCACCAAAGTTTTTGTATTCGAAATTTCGGCGTCAACGCCAGTGGCGGATTTAACCGCTTGGGCCCCTACACAGAAGGCCCCCGGGCCCCATCTTCAACAGAAATTATGATTTTATTCAAACACTATATTTATTGTCTGCACTACTACACTTAGCCGGTGTTTAGTAATCTGCATCTTCATTTTCCAGAAAAAATGGGCTCTACAGAACATTTGCCACCTGGCCCTTATTCCTTAAATCCGCCGCTGGTTAACACCGATATCCTTCAAAGTCGAAAATTGCCTCGAGCAGATAGTCTTATTTCAGCAATGAGTATGAGAAGACCTGGCTCGAAGAATACTACCAGTGACTGGTTGGTGCTACATCGCGGCGAGAATCATCATGTAAGTAATGCCTTAGTCAAATAAAATTCGTTTTTATTAATGTTCTTCGATATAAACGCGATAAGTATTGCGCCTGTAAACTAGAAATGCTTTGAATTCTTAAAACGAATTTATCTAATAATTAAGAGGTGAAAAGTAAAATCCCTTCTCGCGTTTAGGGTTCATTGACCGGTAGGTATATCTACTTGGTGATAAATTAAGATTCTTATTCGCCTGTGTGCCCACATGTTAAATTGCTCGAATATTCTTCTCGTTACTAATTATACAAATTAAACGGTATTTAACCCTCTGTAACCCAAATTTGTAGGAAATTGATGGATCGTATATAAATTAACCAGTACATTTTAATTTCATTTCAAAGATTATATTGTAAAGTAAGGGTTTGTGGTTCTTATAGTTACAGAGAATTAATAGGACATATGCACACATTTCTGCTCGGAATATTGCCAGAGTAAGAACCATTTCTGTAAACTTTCACCAGCAGAAAGATTTACCTTCCACGTTCCTGACAAAATCGCTATTAAAGGTCGCCGAGTCTCAAAGAATATCAGTTCCTTAAACTAAGTAGACTGCTTTACTTAAGACTTAAGGCTTCCTTTCCTGAACCAAATTAACTCAACGATATGCCTTGAAAAGTTTCTTCCGTCATCTTTGAGTACAGCTTCTCAAGTTCTTACGTAAAGTGAAGTGGAAATAAAACTATCCACGCCCATTCTCAGTGCACTCAAGTATCAAACACAATATTCCTTATCTCGATGTACAACGGAAATTGGTTGCACGCGTTAGCGAAAGGTTCTCCAAACGAAACCCACAAATACTTATAGCGCAAGTTCCCTTTTCGTTTGAACTCGAAAGCGTCGTTTTTAATTGAGGAGCGCAAACGAAGTTGGCGTGCGCAGAGGCGCGTGGTTCAAGAACAAGAGGAGAACCACCTGTAGCTCCGATCCTCATACGTATGCACGGTCTGGTAAAAGTTTCGCGGTCATAGTGCTTCATTGTTCGATCTGACGCGTCTTTCAGGTCTGAAAGGGATCTTGCGACGATTGGAGGCACAGGGATCTACAAATCCGTGGGTGATCCTACCTGAGCACGCTTGCGGCGGCAGCGGGAATATTAGGGTGGTCGATGACTTTCTTCTCGCAACTGCGCAGCCTAAACTTTGTGGCTTGAAGCTGCGCAACTGCTGCATGAAGTCCGTGCACTCCATCAGCGCCACGTCAGCGAAGTGAAGATCGCAAAGTATTTGGTTTTTGAACCTGTAGGGAGGAGCGAAATGTCGATGACTTCCTTTGCTCAGGCTGGACCGAGCGTCAAGGCTGATTTGAAAAGTCCGTGTTTTGTGAGGAATAATCGTGGGGAATATCTAAGCTATTACTTTTGAAAATTTATCAGGTTTATTATATTCAACTATAAAAATTAATAAACACCCCCCTAAAATATATAGTATTAAACCCTGAAAGCAATTCTGATCCTCCCTCAACTAAATCAAAGGGAATCCGATTTAATTCAATCAACATTCTTACTATAAACATTAAATAAATTGGTATAAATACAAAATAGATTTTATATAATATTGAAATTTATATAAATCTAAAACTGAATATCTCGCAATTAATAAAATGATTGGAAATATAATTAAAAATAAGATTCATAAAATACGAACTGGACAATTGGTTTAATAACACCTAATATTGAATAATTAGAATTAGAAGTTCATCCCGCAATTATTAACGGATGAACTCCTATTCTTAAAACACTTAATAAACATAAAACCCCAAAACTCATTGAATACAAATTTGAAAAAGGCTGTCTCAGATTTGGGCATTATTTGGAGGAAATATTTTAGAAATGATTATTCAAGTAATGTATTTTCTTATTCGAGTGAAAGTTATTTTCGAATACTTGTAGATTCTGTTCTGAATTATTTCGTTGGTTGGTTACTGATCTAATGATTTATTAGTTTATTGTGTATTTAAGTGTAAGTGTCTCTTGAAGTGAGCTCGCAAATAATGTGTGATCCATTGAAATGATTTACTTGGTTTTGCAACAAAATGAAAATACTTTTTCTAAATTTATTTTTAAAGCAAAAGTAATAAATGTAACTTACATAATTCAGCATTTAAAATATTATCTTTCCTTTTGTATTTCAAATCGTTTCTGCTAAGTCTGAAGTGGGCAAGTTTTTGATAGTAACAGGGTTATTGGTAAAAAATAAATCCAAATTAAAATCGACTTTCATGCAGACTTGTTACGAAACATATATGCTTCTGTGGGAGAAAAAGGTTCAGACTTTGAGAATTATAGAATATGTAATCGAAAGCATAAAAATCAATATATTCTAAATTCTACCTTCTACTATTATTACATGATTCATTCTCCAACACTTGAACAGTTTTATTAGCACACATTCGTTATATCAGCCTTCTCCCCATCGATGGAAGTTAAACTCACAACCAGTCATAAAATGACCCCCATTTTAAATTAAAAAATATAGAAATAGAGCTGAAGAAATTATTCAGAAATTAATCGCGGTTGAGTGCAACCGAAGGATCCTTCTGGCCAGGTAAGAACGATACTCGTGAAACTCGAAAAGGCTTTATCGATGGCAGAAACAATCGTCGAAGTGCGAACTTTCATGGAAGTTGAAGCCGTTCGATAAAGAGTGAATCCACGACAGCGTCCCGACGCCGGTCGTTATTGGATCACGTCGACCCTCTTATATCCTTTATCATCTTTTATTACGGCGGATTCATGCGGTACCCAATTAAAATCACTGCTCCTGCAATGGAGGCCACGAATCACTGTTGCTTCCGTGAAATTGTTTTCCAAGTAATCGAACCGTTCGGTGACGTAGGCACTTTAGAGATACTAAGCTAGAATATACTTGCTGACCCACCTAAATGTATTTCGTAAAACATTCTATTCGTTTTGATACAGATAGGAGACTGTTTCGAGTGATAAGCTTGAGAAAAGAGAATTTAATAACTGAATAGCAAGATTTAGTTTCTTCATTGGTGGATTCTGCACTTTTAACATTTGTAATTTATGGGAAATTAAGGGCATCGATTAAGGATGGCTTTGGTTCAGTGATATATCCAAAATTTGTTAAAATTAATTTCATTTTTCTCAGGGTGAATGAAGTTCTGATTCAATTTATTTTCTTTTATAAAAAGGATATTGTATTATAGAGTTTTGCTGCAAGGATATTGCATTTGGCTTTGCCTCCTACCTCGATTATGAACAAAGAAAGCTTGACAATTTCTCTCCGCAATTTATTATTATGAAACCTCCAAAGTTTTGTTAAAAATCGATACACGTCCAGACACCTGGACAGTATTTGAAATCAATATTGAACGGGGACAATAAGTTGAGAAGTTCAGACTACAAAAAAATTATTTTAGCACTTGTGTAGTGTGCAAATTATATTCGCTGTTTCTCCTATCAGACTGTAATCCACGAGCAACCTCGACATCCGTAATAAATCGTATTTCTGCCATGAAAAATATGTGGTCAACATTTCGGATAAAATGATTTCGCCGGTATCTCCCGATACACAGCCATCGATAGAATATTCATACGAATCGTTAAAATAAATAGTGTTTTTTTATAACCCGGGTACTAAAAATTTCACGAAGCCACATCACTCTTCTACAGACGTGCAATGAAACAGAAATTGAGTTTCACAAGTTTCCCCACGACTCCCCTATAAATTCCGTAACCTCCCACGCCGTAACGCACAGAATCGACGATCATTTCTCTCGAAATTTAAAAGAAAAAACGCGAATCTACTTGCGTTGTATCGTTTGAAATCACTGCGAGCCTCGCCACGCGTTCCGAGCGTTACAATTGCGGGTGTTTTAGCTGATTGGATCGCCATCGAGGAGACTCGTGTCGTTTTTCTTCCCTAGGAACGTTTCCCGATGAAAAATTCACGGCAGGACGATCGATTCTGATCAAATTGAACAAAACGGGAAGCATTTCGGATTTGAGAGATCAAGCTTCTCTCCGTCGAACCTCAATTCTGAATATTCTCATTACAAAGTGCATTAACTTCTTTGAAGCAGCAGCGTTCTAATATAAATGCCATTTGTTCTTATTTTCTTAAAAGAAATGCCATTTCTCTCTTTTCTTAAAAGAAATGCCGTTTCTTTCTTTTCTAAAAGAAATGACCGACGCCCATAAAAAATATCAAATGGTTATTTATTGCGAAAGAGAGACCAATGCTTTCTTAAAAAATAAGAAATTAAAGTGGATGGCATATAAAGTTGGGAACGATGGTTATCGAATAAAAAATTCAAGGAAATATGAACCTGCTGTATACAAGTTAGATTATTGCAATCTCCTTACTCACCGTCTAGCCCGTTTGTGATTGGGTCCTGTAAGATTCAGGCCGCAGCTGTTACATTTTAGGCATTCCTCGTGGTAGTGATTGTTGTCGTACAGTGGCGACGGATCTTGAAACAATAAGCACAGGTGGTGGATTTAATTTTCTCTGGAAATAATTATGCACTACTTCGAAATGATTCCAATTGAATCAATTCGATCAGTTCACCTAATTATGTAGTGGTATAATATTCCCATTTTTCCTCCCATTTTCGATAAGTACCACGTGCTCTTAAAATTTAGCAAATACTTTTTAATACCCTACGTAATTTCATACCTAGAAGAAGTCTTGTGTTTCAACAAGAAATCTCATTTAGCAGCATTCATTATCTTGAATTTAGGATATGGACTCTCATTAAAATTATGAACGTTAGAAGCAACGCACTTGAAATACCAATTTTGGTGTCCACCTCGCAGTTCCTAGCCCATGTATCAATTAATTCAAGTCTCGTTATACTTGTTAAAACAATACCCGTTTCCGTGGGGGTGTTGACGTTACATGTACTGCATCGAGGAATTCAGAGTGCTAAGCCAACGTCATGCGAGCATGTGAATTTACGTTCGCGTAGTGTTTGTTTCCCTTCAGTGGATCGCGTTGTTCACATAATCGAGCGTTTGGTTAAATGGTGTTCGAGTAATCGAGGTTTCGCTGCGCCTCGAATTACGACGTGAAAATGGACCATTTTCTACTTAGAGGAGACTATGGAAACGCGCGAAACGAGCGATGATTAAACGAGGAGGGAGGTTAAATCGAGGCGGAATAATTCTTCCTTTATCGACTCTTCGGTAGATAAAGGTTTTCTTGGACAACGCTGCATTTTGATGCAATAATGCAGCGACCTTATGGTAGTTTTTAGCTCGTTGAACGCAACGGCGATTAATCTGCATAGCGTACCCTGCAAATAGCGGTGTAACCGATAAAAAAAAAAGGAGAGCTTTCTCGTTGAAGAGCAAGAAATAAATTTTTCCACGCCGATGGCGTAACCGGCGAGGAAATTATTCAGGCGAAACAAGAGAACCGATTTGCAGGATTAATTGAAACTCTTGCGAAGTGTATTTTCGTCCCTTAATCCAGAATTGATTGAAGCTCAGTGTGCCGAGGTATTAGGATGATTAGGCTGATTAAATTTCAATTACGACTTATTAGAATTATTGGAATCTTCAGAGTTTAATTAGCTCTGCGATTTATGCAACTTCGCAGTACACTAACGCTCGAAATTATTCGATCGGTGAGAGGGAAGTCTGTTTTCTTTTTATTTTTAGTGGAGCAGCAGTTTGTAATTTTCATAGTTGCATTTAATAAAGAATCACAGAATATTGCTTTCACGATAATAATATTAATTGAGGTGACGCGTTAAATATTTCCAGTAGCGTACATGATTTTTGGGTCCACGATATAATGTGTATACTTATTTAAGGGTAGCCTCCTATCAAAACACTACAAAATAGGTGATTTTTAGGATTTTATTTAAAGAAAAAATAAACATCATGGTGTTATAAAACTTTTTAGGTCGTATTTGTACATCATTGAGGATAATTATTTTTGCATATTTTATTTGGTGATACAAAAGAATCTTCGGAATTGATTAGGCCTTAATAGGTGTAGAGTTGGAATAAATTGGCACAATTAAGAAAATTTTACCTTGCAAATCTCTGTAAAATTAGATATTTCAGAAGGTGCGACAGAATTTTCCAGCAACCACTGAATATCCATCATGCAGGATAACATAGTTTATTACAGTGCAAACATAGGATGATTACAAAAGAATTCAGTATAAAATAGTACAGAAAATATAGAACATAGAATAATTACAATTTCTTATCAAGGAAAGTCAGCCGCGATACAAACTGCCATCGTTATATTCACTGCGCTTAAACAAACTCGTTACGAAGTCCATCGAACGATAAATTCAATCTTTCACCCCTATCAGAATTCTATCGACAAGTATAATTACTATTACGAGCCATAAAATTGCCTGAAATTTGCATTACCCGCGCATTTACTATTCCCTTTACAAAGGACAATGTTAAGTCTCTAGAGTGATTGAAGAGTCCTTGTAGAAAACACTGCAGGTGCCAAAAATCAAATTTTTTCATAAGAGAGAAAAAACTTCCCCGAAAAGTCCCTTGAAATGATTTACGAAATTTGATTTGTTTCGATTGCTAAATGTGCTTAAGTACACAATAACCCAAATACATCACAAAATTTTATATTTTTTATATTAATATAGTCTACATCCATGAAAACAAGAATTGTATTCGTAGAAAACTATAGGTAACTTATTTACACAGGGAAATAGCATTAAAATTCTATACTATAGTAAAAAATGTTTTTTTTTATAATTTTGGCACTTACAGTGTTTTCTACAGGAACTATTCAATTACTAATCCGAAAGCGTACAACGATTTCTACGCGAAATTGGACAGATCTCGTCAAGACGAATCGGCTGGCAGCATTGTTAACTTCGAAATCAGATGGAATCACTTCAAAAGATGAATTCAAATTCCCAGATTTAGCGATTTTGAACAAAAGAATTCTGCAGTAAAATCCCATTGGATTCAAGGGTTTTGCAAGTACCCTCCTCACCGTACGACTAATCATTCTACAGATTTAACATCGTCTTTTGCAATGAAACATTTCGGAAAACTTTTCATCTCACAGACCACGCACTCTGACCCGACTTGATCCCACAATTTCCGAGCCCTACGTGCACACGGGCTGGCTCGTCGAATTCCCGACTAAAGACGATGAAATTTTAAGCAATCGAACGCACGATGGAGCAGAGCCGGGCGACCGCGCACTTCAGTAGCGGGTAAATTATCCGATAAGCTCGGAAGCAGAACACGAGACGGGCTTTCCAGCGGTCCCATTTCCTCTCGACTGTTATCCCATCGATCAATTTCGAGGCATAGCGTGCCGTGGGCCGTGTGTCGAAGCATCCCGGGCGTTCAATCGGCCTTTTTTCGCGCCCTCGATCGCCTCTTTCCACCTCGTTCCACCCCGTTCCTCCTCTCCTTTCCGTGTTTTATACTTAACGACCCCTCGAGCTCGTGTCGTCGAGGGGTGTGGTCGCCCCTCTCATTCGCTCCCTCCCGCGCTCTCTTTCTCCGTGGCGTGGCTATCGCGTGGACCATAAAGAATTCCAGCGCGTGCTGAGCACGGAATTCTGATATCGCGAGGAGACGGCGACGTCGACGTCGGGCTTTCGTGACCGGCGAAACACCTAATTGCGTGCACGCACGTCCCTGGGTTCAGGCCGTTTCGCCACGTGTGCCGCCCTTGCGGAATAGATTATTGCCTGTGCCGGTCGGCCGACGGAGCCTGGCAAGCGGACACCGCTTGCTATTTAACGTTTTATTGCGTCACGTGGTCGCTCGGGGGATTAAACGCCCGATAAGAGGATTGATCTGCGCGTAATGATTGGAGCTCGAACATTCTTCGGTCCTCTGTGGGATTTGGCTTGTTACAGTGGATACAGAATCTCTGTTAATCGAATTCTTTGTTGTTGGAATGCGTCAGTGGTAGATTGTGAAATCCACTTTTCATGTGAAATACTGTATTCAAAATTCTGCACGTGCACACTGGAGTGTACTCGTGCAAAATGGTTGAAAAATTGAAAAATGAACGGCAGAATTAGGGGGAATCTCTTTAGTCATTAATTTTAATTGCATTTTGTGTATTGACATCAAACGGTGTGATTCTATATGAAAATGTAAGTAAGAAATATAGGGAAACGTTTTCTGATTTGGGGCTTGTTTTTTAGAAAAATGACTTGGAAGAGTGCAACAGGTTTGATACAACTTGTGAATGAAATGAATCATCGTGGAAACATGAGCCAAAATTGTAGAATAACTTATTTTCAACCTAGGCATTGTTTATGAAAAAAAACTGTTTTAATTGTCCTGTTAGTCGAATGCACGTATTCTCGATGGATATTTAAACTTGATTTTTTTTACAAATAAAACCTCGTTCGAAAAGAAGGTTATTATACAATTTCGAATTATTTTTCAAAAGCATGCATTTGCACCGTTGCAAAGGTTTCTCGTAAACGAAGTCTCGTAAAGAAGAATATTATTTATATTGTCTATTTATTTCTTCATATAGAAATACTCTCTTTCGTGTGGCGCCACTAATTTGGCGACGCGTTGAACAAAAAGTACAGAATACAACTGTGAAACGTACAGTGGGGGAGAAAAGTATTCGGACACCCTTTAAAACAGAATAACTTTTTTAATATTAGTCCAAACGACTTCAGTTTGTTTTCAGACGCTAGGATTAGTTTTCTAGGTGGCGTGTTTCGTCGTTTTGAAAAAATTGCAATTTGTCGTAATAGCGAAGAAAACAGTGACGGTTTATCAAACTTTTTCATCTAAGCCTGTAATGAAAGTTTGAAAAATGCCTTTTGTAGATTTAAGTAAGTCGTATACATACTGAAAATTCCATCAAAATCTGTTAACGTAGCTACGAGCTACAAACAGTTAAAAGTGGTGGAAATCACAGTGTTCGGCCCAAGAGATTTTACTTGTCGCTTGTTTCTGCATCGACCGATTTCGATGAAATTTTCTTCATGTATGCAACTCGCTTAAATCTACAACCGGGAATTTTAAATTCTCACTACAGAGTCACAATCCGATAAAAAAGTTGAAAAAGCGACTTTTACTATTTTCTTCGCTATTCCGACCAATTGCAATTGTTTTTTTTTTCAAAACGACGAAACACGTCACCTAATAGACTAATCCTTCTAGCTTCCAATAAAACTCCAGTCGCTTAGACCAATTTTAAAAAACTTATCATATTTCAAAGTGCGCCCGAATACTTTCGTCCCCCACTGTATATGCTCCAAATTTTAACGATCTGAGTATGGAAATTCTCGGATTTACATGAAAGGTTATCAGTAGTTCAAAGTGCACGCATCCCTTTGCTGCCACCCTAGTTCATCCGAAGATCTCGATGCAATATCCGCATCGGAGGAAGTTACTGTTCACTTCCCGGTCCTCTTTGTCGAGCGCGTATCGAGAATCCCAGTCGAGGCCGAGCCTGGCGTTGAAACGCGCGTTTTCCATGTTCCTCCCTTTGCCCCTTAATCTAAGCGATGGAGGACTACTGGGAACACGTTGCAGCGCTAGTCAAACTTTACAAGAATATTTATGGGCAGCCTTCTAAGATCCTCCAGGCTCGCCCAACCACGGTAAAGAAAAAAAAAACAACGTCGTGAATTTATGAGAGCGTGTGTTAAAAACTCCCCCGTGTTTCGTGGCCGTCCGTCGTTTCGAGCAATTACATTTCATTATCCGGCGCTGGGATCTTAATTAATCGACCTTTTCCTCGTGCCACGCCGCGAGTTTCGAAAATTATCTCGTTCATCGGGTCGCGAATCGACATGTGAAGCTCACTTCCTTCTTTGCCAGACCGTTAACCCTCGAACCAAAGTGTCATCCTGCCTGTCCACATCTGTGTGCGTGTGTGTGGAGGATAGACAGGCTCGCGTAATGCTTCCTTTTCTTCCAAATGGTCGAACCGATGGAACCAGAGTCTCTCTCCCGATCTCCCGCATCCCTCGGTGCTTTGCATTAACAATTTCCTGTTCCGCCTGGCAAGCTTTTTCCAGTTGAAACGAAACGTTTCCTGTCCCGCCCTGGTTGTATGTAATTGCTTCGCAGCCAAAGAGAAAAATTCCCTGCCCCTGTTTAATGGATTCTCATTAATAGAAATCAATGAGCTGGCATTCCGCGAGACGCTCTTTTCCAATGGGCAGCTTTATTTTCTGTGCGCTGGCTCCTGCTTAGGTCTAGTTATCTATAGTTACTTCCTAGTTAGTCCTCTTTTAATTCCGGCAAGAATTGGGTCCCATGGGATGTGTTAAGAGAGGCTAGTCCGTTTTAATTCACTCCTGAGTCGTGCAGAATGTTACTATCACAGTGTCTTCTTCTTCCATTGGTTAACCACGACCTTACATTCCACTTAAGTACATATTTTCAAGCGCCAGTCACTTTCCCTGTTTGGAACATTCTTCTGCCCTTTCCACGTGCCCCGGGGCGCAGAATTTCGCCCGGTTCTCGACTGTGACACATATTTCGACTCCCGTATGTTCAGTTCGCATAATCGAGGCTCTAGCGCAGGAGAGCGTTCATAAGAACATCCCCTGTCCAGGCAATAGGGAGCATTCAGATGTTCCACTGCATCTCCAACGATTTCTGCTTTATCTTTCTAGAATCTAGGGGTTCTAACGAGAGAGAGAGCAGTGAATAGAGTCGATCGTGACTCGTTGCAGAGGGGAGTAACACGAGATCGCGGGGCAGAGGCACGCGTGCCGCGATAGCGGGTTTATCAGTGCTTGCAGCTTTCCACGTACGGCGGCAGCCACCTGGCTTATCTGCCTTCGAGTTCCCGACGTCTGAAAGTGGGGATCTCTGACAAAGCTCGTGAAAAAGAGGAGGGTGGCCGGCATGCCGGGCGGGCGAAGACCAGCGAAGATCCAGCAGGGCGTGGAAAGGAAACGCGCTGGATTTTTGCGCGGACGGCCGCGTCCCTGCGAAATTGGAGCGGTAGGATGCAATTAAAGCCCGTGGCCTGTGTGTGAAACGCAATTAGACGTGAATTCACGCCTGTCTCCTGTGCAGTGGGAGCTCCAACGATTTTCCGAAGGGTTCTTTCCAAGCCCCGCTCTAGATCCGAAACGCGTGGTGGTTTTTTTATTTTCCTCCGTGGTCGACGAACTGTGTCGCGTGACGTTTACACAAAGCTGGGAAGAGAAATTTCAAGTGTCACTGTAACGCTATTTGTAATTAAAATGGGGGAGCTTGAGATACGGATTGCGTTCAAAAGACCTTCTCACGAATAGTATCTTAGATACATTTATCATAATAATGATAATAATAATAATTTCCAGAGAAACCCAGTAATTGGCGAAACCCTTAAGTGTAATAATATTTGTAATTAAAATGGGGAAACTTGAGATATGGATTCTGTTCAAAAGACCTTCTCACGAATAGTATCTTAGATATATTTATCATAATAATGATAATAATAATAATAATTTCCAGAGAAACCCAGTAATTGGTGAAACCCTTAAGTTTAATAAAATTTGTAATTAAAATGGGGAAACTTGAGATATGGATTATGTTTAAAAGACCTCCTCACGAATAGTATCTTAGATATATTTATCATCATAATGATGATAATAATAATAATAATAATAATAATAATAATAATAATAATAATAATAATAATAATATCCGGAGAAACTCAATAATTGGCTTAAACACAGAGATATCAGTGAAAGTATTTTATATAAATAATTAAGGCCTTTCCACACATAGTTACTATCCTTCCCTACCTTTTCTAAGTCACTACTGTCTCCACCAAGCAGATAGTAGACATATCCAAAGTATCAGTCTCGAGTCACAGAAGTGTTTCGTGTGAAGAGGCCCTAAGCAGAGTGCAAAGTTTCGAACGTAATTACTTCCCTGATGCAGAGACTTCCTCGTCACCGTTTCACAGTTAATCAGCAACGCTCGAGAGTCTTATCAGTCGTTGAATAGAATTTTATAGCAAGGGAATCCGTGACGGCAATCGATTGAACTGTGATAAGACGAAATGAGACCAGATACATTTTAATCAACGCTATGGTAGTGAAAAAAAAAGAAACGGGCGATTAGGACGTTACTAACGGTAACAGGATTCTCGATCGATCGAAGGGGCGAATCGAGCTGGCGTGTTTGGTAGGAATTAGTAATGAATGCGGCCGCGTTGTCGGGAATTAATGACGGAAGACAGTCGAGGGTTGGGCGGGGGCTGAATTTATCGAAACTAATGAAATTCCTGGAATTGCTGGATGGCGATTACGGCCACGTCCCGTGAAAATGATAATTATTCTTGGGCCAGTTATTGCGACTAGAATTCCTCGGCGAGTCGCCCTGGACGAAAAACACAACGATGAAGTTAATTATGACAGATTTCTGTGGTCGTCGAATCGGAGGTGACGCCATTGCTTTGAAAATACTGCTGAGATTTCATTTTGACGATGTTTATTATGGTATACTGTTTTCTTGAAATGTAATCTTCTCTAATTTTCGAAAATATTTTTATTCGAACTTGGGTGCTTCTTGTTTACTTCATTTGGATAATATTGAGGAAAATAGCTATTAATCATTTGATACGAGAAAAGATTAGGAATTTGCTCTTTTGTGTTGTGGAACGTGTCATCTATTATTCAGCTTATGGAGCTTTAGTGCTTTTAGGTGAAGGACTGTAGAAATTGGAACGATGTTGATATGTCTCATTAAATTTACGAAGAAAAAAAAATTTCTCTTCCAATCTCCGCTTCAGAAAATACTACTCGTTTAAATAATTCTGTTTCTATTTGTAACTTGAGGTCGGAATGATTGCATATGCTTTATAATAACACCCAATATCGATAACACCAAATGCTATTCAACAGAGGAATAGCAGAAGCGTAAGCAATAGTGTAACACAATAGAGCTCAGTAGTATAACTCAATATTCGGCGCGTCCGTCGAGTTCCCTTCGCCCTCGTTACAACACTTTCTGTAAACATTAAACATCAATATTTCATACATCCATCAGACCTCTTCTACTCCATCGAATAAACCCATGAATAATAAAATCAAACGCTACAGTAGTACGACTCAAAGCTTTGCACGTTCATCGCGATTCCCTCTTCAAAAAGCTTCCCATAAGCAACAGTAAAACCCAACGCCGGGACTCCTGCAGCCCAATAATTTATACATCCATCGAACCTGCTCCACTCCATAAAAATAAGTTACCCATAAACAGTAGCCTAACAGCGCCCAGTGATACAAGTCAATGCTTCGCGCGCCATTACGTTTTCTTCGCCCTCGTCGAAAGAACTTCTCCCGAACAGCAATAAAACTTCGTGATAGGCTCTAGTGGGACTCAATAATGCATGCTTCCATCACACTTTCCCGCCTCCATCGGAAAACTACCCTTAAATGGTAGTGCACGAATAACACTTCGTACGGCCGTTGAATTTTTGTTCCTTACCCTCTCTCGCATTCTCGTTCCATTTATTACATATAAAAATCACAATACGGGAGAAGAGTGTATCCATTAATCATACAGCCACTCACAAAGTTCACGAAAGACTGTCAAGTTCATTCGAACACATTTATGTAGCCTTCTTTTTTCGTATTAGATTTGTACTGTTCGATGCAAGAACAGCCTCAGGACACCAGGTCCCTGTTTGCATAAAACGCATAATTAGATTCCTCATTCCTATCTACATATGCTCTCTAAATTTTATTGCCGTATCTTTAAAATTGACGGAGCTATGGTAATTCTTTTAAATCCATGTCGACCAACTCACCCTAACTTGTAAGCCAAACATATGTACTTACGTACATCAACTTGATCGTGACACGATCTATGACTATTTTTAAG
Organism: Andrena cerasifolii; assembly: GCF_050908995.1. Taxonomy (NCBI): domain Eukaryota; kingdom Metazoa; phylum Arthropoda; class Insecta; order Hymenoptera; family Andrenidae; genus Andrena; species Andrena cerasifolii. The sequence continues at coordinate 8,865,695 of NC_135133.1, forward strand.
ATTACATTTCTTTCAAATATTATGCAAATATTAAATAATAAAAAATAATGTAAAAAACATTTTTTCTATGTTTCTCCATTTTATGCCACAAGGGTCTGAGAGGGCTACACGAAAAATTAATTTTACTGATTAATTTATTACATAATTCCGATTATAATAATGCAACTACAAACGAGGTATATCAAAATTGTAAATATTATAGACAGTTTTACAACTTCACTATGTATAGAAAAATGTCTAACTTCGTAATGTTTGCAGAAACTTTTCCCGAAACATACTTTTGGCACTCCCTTCTTGCATCCAGCAATACAATTATAGATCCAAAGACGTCAGCCAACAACCAAATAAAGCCAGTTGCTTTAACAATTACTTATCCTTCATAATTAATACGAAGAAACCTACTGTACAACTGAATCTACCACGAAGAGGATCGTTCTAAAAGCTTCCTCCAATATTTCGTCCACCCATCACGTAGGTATCCTTCGCCCTCGCGAAACGATTCCCATAAACAAGATCGAAGCTCAGCGTCAGGTAGCAGTACAACCCAATAACGCGCGCGCCTAACAACCAGCAATACAGAAGCCTTCCACAAGCATCAGCAACAATTCCGCCCCAGTAGTACAGCTCAATATTCCGTCCGTTCGCCCCGTGAAAAAAAAACTTCTGCCACGAGCCCGCGTTATCGAGCCCCTCCGCCCTCGGTCGCGTAAATCAGCCTCGGCAAGAGAAATTCCCGAAGCCCACCTCTGCCGCCCAGACACTCGAATATCTCCTCCGCCCACGCGCCGACAATAAATCCCACGAAAGGCGTTGGTCGCGAGCGGCTACAATCGCTCTGTCGCGATCCTGCCACCATCTCTCCCGGAGAGCCCACCCGTCGATTAACATTTTTTCGATTAAAAGCCCATTAGGCCCGGCGCCACGCGGCGCTGCCTCGAGAGGAAGAGGTTAGATTAGGGGATAACGCAATCAGCGCGTTGGATTGAATATCCATTCAGAGCGTGGCCCCGCTTGCTGCGACTTCGTTCACTGGCCCACAAGTGGCCTAAGGAAACGAAGCGATCGATCGTTCTGGGCCCAACGATTTTCTCTCTGGTTGATTCCTTACTTTTCTGCGGCGGTTTCACAGCTAGCTCCAAGGGGCTCGAGAGAATCCTAGTGGACGAGGGAGGAAGGACGATCGGGATTGAGGGATTGGATGAGGGGATGGGGCAGCAGGTCGGGGGTGCTGTGGTATGTTTCACCTTATTATTCCACGCTACCCGACACGGAAATGCGGAAGCAGCCCCCTGACGCAATTTCGAAATGGAGTCGCGGACAGGAAGGCCGCTCCGCTGGATTGCATTAGTCCGCGGCTCCGGAATTAAGGGCAATTTCATCCTCTTTTTTCCCACCCTCTCTGCTTTCTTCTTATTCTTCCCGCGGAGTGCATGGAATTGGAAAGTAAAAGTGGTAGATGCGACGGCGGGTGGTGCTGGTTTCGGAGGGGCAGTGCCGTGGGGAATAGAGATGAGTAACTGTGATAATGGAAATTATACGGGGGTGGCGTAATTCACGGTGTGTCTGAAGGGCATGATAATGTTATCGTGCGAGACGAATGGGGCGAAAGTGTTGAGTATATTCCTGTTGGATGAGCATCTTGCGTTACATGAATATTAATTTAGAATATTAATTGTGCCTCTAGTGCACATTATTAGGTAATAAGAAGAGCAGACATTTGAAGCAAGTATTGAACCCCTCTGCTTGTCATAAGACGAGAGGTGTCACTTAGTGGATTGAATTTACAGTGAATTTCGAATGGGGAAATAATTTTTTTTCTTGATGCGCTACTCGGTATTTTGTCGGGGAGAGTAATTGTGAGATATTTTTGTAACTGGAGGAGAGCGAACTGTGGAATGGCGGGAGAATTTCCAGAGATAATCACGGAGGGCAGATATTCGCGGGTGAAGTTAAAAGTTGGTTACAGGGGACTGGCGGAACCTGGGGTAGGAGGAACGTTGTAACGACTTCCGACGCGATGTAATTCGAACTTTTTCATAACGAGCGCCACCCGTCAGAGGGTGGTGGATTCTGTAATACTTATGACGACTTACGTTGTCTCGTAAACTATCGCGAGAAATATCTCCCTGATCACGTAACAAGAGAATTGCACTTTTAATATGAATCTTGTGAACAGTATCAAGATAATTGCAAGGTGTCCGATTTACAGCTTACCGCAACGAAAAAGGTATTTCGTAAAATGTGAAAGACACAAAATAATGGGAGGATGAAAAATTTTATCAAAATTATATTCAGGGTGTTACAAATTCTAATTTGATTTAATTCAATTGAGATGGTAGATGGCCAATTGTGGACATATTTGTTTACAACTTTTCGTGAAAATAGGTGAACGGATTATGGTATCTAGAAACATCTGTACGTATAAAATTGCAGCACAAGCGTTTCTGCGAACTCTTAGGATTATTTCTGTCTGCTTAATTGGCGTCTAAAGTTACGCTTTCTTCATTGCAATATAAATATTCTTTGATCGAATGAATCGAGCGACATGTATCTTAATGTGCTTAATACTGGAGCTAATTACTGTTACTGAGCCAACGGCTGCACATGGGATTGGAGAAACATGAAATGAAATATGAAACGACGAAAGGCGGATAAACTGTGAAGTGTAATTACTGCGAAGCTGTTTCCTTCAACGTGCTTTAGCGATAGGAAATCTCCGTTCCGCGTAATGAATTGTGAGGTTCCTGCTTCGACGCGTTTGACGTGGATATTGATGAAACAATAACCAAGTGTAAACCTATGCCTTAAAAACCAAAGGTTTTCCTTGTTCCTTCCATTATGTAAACAAGAGTTATTATAATCGATTCCCTTCGGCGGTAAGCGGAACAGACAAAAAACGTAACTAAACTTTTCGTGCTTCCTTTTCACAGCACATTTTTCACTCCGTTCAACTACGATTAAAAAACTATCACCTACGACGACGCCCGTGGAGATAGTAAATATACAAATCGCAAAGGAACTGCATTTATTTGAAATCGAAAGGAAAAAAAAATTACAATCGTCGAACATAGAAAATTAACAGAGTCAAGATCCTCAGTTGCCACACGTTCCCTCCAATCAATCCGATCTTTTCATCCACCACCTAGGTGCATTTCACAAAATAAAAGCCACGCAAAATCCGCGATTGAACTGTGCACCGACCCCGGCGACCAAACTGGAAACAATCAAGGAGAATTCCATCTCTGAACCTCCGTCAGCGACAGCGAATAAACGACACAATCCCGTAGGCCCATAAAAATCACGAGACGAAGCATCCCCAATCATCGTAATGCGCACCGATGCGTTCACCGACGAGGATGCAGTATCAAACACGGCGGACAATAAAAGCATTCTGAACGAGTCGCGTTTCTCCGCTCTGCTAATCACGGTGCTCGTAAAGCGCGCAATGAAAGTAGTACTCTTGAACTCTTCCCCCAGCTTCTGACCGTATCCCCTTCGACATCCTGTCCGCATCTCGCTAATAATCAAGCTCGAAAAGCGTTCTACAAAGCACTTACATTTCTGCTGGAGGAGAAACGAAGGAAGAAACTCGCAGGCACCTAACCAGACGGACCGTCATACCTCAGGCACCTTAGCTTGACGAAAGGCGGCAACCTCATCTCGCATCGGGGACAATGGGATCCTTGATCAGCGGGACGAGTCTTCTTTTCCCCCGTCACTCGTGCACCTGTCATCACATGTCACGGCGGAGCACAGCATACGCGATCGCGGTTGGGGAACGTTCGACGGCCACACGCGCACCACCAACGATCCGCGATCCCGAGGACCGCGAGGTCATCGGGGATCCTCGCCGACCACGAGGAACCGCCTGGCTCCTGGCACACGACGCCTTGGCCGGCTTCCAAGTGCTCTCGCGAGCCGATGTCGACTGTCTCGCACACAGTGACCGCCACAAGTGGTTGCGTTCAGTCAGCGTTGATCCCAGGGAGCTGCGTCGGGCTAGCTTCACGCAGGAGGCGAGGACACCAGACCTTCCAGCTGGACGTCCTTCCGAGAGTCTTGGATCAGCCGCTCGATGACGAGGGATCCCTGGATCGCGCTTCGCAGGACACCACCCATCGCTCTAACGGGGAATGAAAGCTGTCATCTCAGGACAGAGCTGGTCCTTGGAGGAGACGTGGCTGCTCGCAGCGGTGTGCCTCGTCCTGACCGAGAGGATCGATTCGTTGCCGAGGTAAACAGAGTGTTCAATCTGGGAACAGGTGATTCTTGAAAGGATGGACGGAGGACTGTCAACAACTGGCCATTTCTGTGAATGCAGCACGATGTTTCGTGGGTTAAGGGGTCGCAGATCCTGACGATCTTGATGATCCTGGTGGATGAAGATTCCTTTTGGCCAGGAGGGAGATGTTGATCCTGTCAGAATGCACTGGTTCGATCGTCGATCAGGAGACCACGGGAGATCTACGGTTGCTGAGCTCGTTTTTGGGTTGCTGACGATGACAGCGCCTGCTTCTTGTGCCCTGCCACGAGGCAGGTGTCCCTCGTCTTCACCAGGGGCAGGATACGGACGGTGGAGGCGTCGAGACACGAGAAGGACACGCACACGCTCGCCAAGCAGCAGCTGGTCGGGGCTGGCTTTCTGTTTGGCAGGCTATCGACTACCATGCACCCAGTGTCACTCCGCCGGAACTAAGGCCACTGGCACCACGCCTGCGTCCGCGGAGACGGCGGTCGGCGTCGCGACGCCCGCTGCTCGCGACCACCGCGCCTCTGACAACCGCGCGACGCGGTTTGAACGCCGACAGTGGGCTCCCAGGGCGCGGATTTTGATTTCTAGTGAATATTGGTGGGAGCCTGGGAACTTAAGGCAACTGTCGAATTTTGGGAATTCAAATTAAATTACTCCGGGGAATGTGGGAACTATCTTTTCTGAGAAAATGTAGTTGTGGAAGGTTTTAAAATTTGACTGAGAACAATGAGTTTTTAGGGCGCGTGCTTTAATTTGAATGCTGCAAGGTATGAGAACTTTCGAAGCTTTGCTGCATGAAAAGTGCCTGGGACATTAAATCTAATTTGATTTATGGGTAATTACCCAGGGGAGTATGGAAAGTGCTGGCGAGGAAGGGTTGGAGTTTGAGTCGCAGCAAAAATTGTAAGTTGAAAACTGATTCGAGCATAAATAACGAGCTATTAAGTTCTGTTTGAAAGCACTTGGAAATTTTGTGAACCTTTCAGCCCCTTTTGGAATCTTTACTGCATCGTTACTTGAATTGTATATAATTTAATTGGAGGTTGAAAAATTAATATAATTTGTGTTAAATTTAATTGAAATTTAAAAATTAAATGATTATTTAAGAGATTAAATTAAAATGTAATTGGAGGTTTAAAAATGAATATAACTTATGTAAAATTAAAACTATTTATAGTCAAGAGTTTAATAAAAGATGACGTGAAAAACAGAGGCAATCATTGCAACCTGCTTTCAACGCAAACAATCAGTCTTCACGATTCCTATTTGGATCTGATTTAATAATTGTTATAAATTATTGAATTCCATTCATCTTCCCATTTTTTCAAGTGAGATCGTAAGAGATCGAAGCTGTCAAGAAAGTCAGATGTCAAGTAGTCTAGTCCAATAAGTAAGGTTTGAAAAGTATGGTTCATGTATTATGAAATTGATAATAATTGTAAATACCACGATAGGTTTATTTTGATTCAGAATCATGATAATGGGTGTTAAGTACCACAGACGATGTCTACATACTCCATCGATAAAAACGCGTGCATGTTTAGCGCAAAATTCAAATGACGATGAACAAGGGCGCTCCTGCCGTGGCTGATCACATACAGGTTATACTACTGAAACCGTAGCGGGAAATTCAAAACCTACCGAAACAAGAGCAGTGAACTACTTAAAACTTCGCACTAATCCACTTTTCCCTCAATTTATATTGCACATTTCCTCCTCACTGAAGAATGGAAAGTAAATTCCATTCAAACGCTACTAAAAATTCATACATCGATTATTCAGTTGCATGCAAGAAAAATATGATCACTTCATTGACCAATGGTTCCTTTTCACCTTAGATTATCTTGAATTAGAGTATCTAAGTATCACGAATGTTCGTGAAACTCGTGACTCACCAGTTTGCGTACTGCTGTCGAAAAAGGTGCTCGATGTCTCGATGGTCATCGAGGCGAATGTGCCATCAGTGATTTGAGCAGAACTGTCCCTCCGTCCTCGGTGTCTCTGAACCTATTAAACATAAGGATCGTACATAGTGAGCGTAAAATTAATCGAGCTCAAATATTTATGCAAACGTCGCCCTGACTCTTTCTAGCTTCTAATAGAAAGGGAATAATCCCTTGTATAAATAACTAACCGCCTCCTCGCTCTGAGAGCTCTGCCGTCGATAATTTCGACATCTCAGCGTCTCCTCCGTGGTGCTCTGCCGCCGAAAGCCACGAGCTATCAGAATTTCGCCGGTTGCTGACGCTTGTTGATTCCCTATCGTTGACAAAGGTTGGAAGCCTGATGATGTACAAGCACAAGGGCTCTGGTCTCTCGAGGAGCAGGAGGAGCTGTCTGGCGACCTGAAACGCAAAATTGATTTCCATTTAGAAACACTTAGAACAAATATACAGTGCCTAGTAATTAACGAGACAGAGAAATTATACACCTGAGTGAAAATTTTCCACCCCTTAATAAAATAAGTAAAGTATTAATAGGAGGCTTCTGGCAAGACCTCGAATTGATTTTGGTAATAATGACTCGTCACTGTCAGTGAAACCTAGTGACAAAGATGAAAGGGTAGCTAATTAACACATAGTGTTTCGATTTTTGTATATAGAAATCGAATAGGTATCTTTGCCGCTAGGGCCGTTTAATAGAGTTTTATGAAGCGTGACTCAGATTTTATTTATTGATTGCTCGGTTGTATCACTTTTCTGTAAGTGGAACGACGTTATCCTCGAACAGAGCAGCGTAAAAATCAATAAGGGGTAGCTACCTTGGTGGCCGACCAACCATCGACGTTGACTGCCTTCTCAGCTGAGCTTTCCCTTGCCTGATAGGACTCATATCCCTTTTATCGACGTTCCTGTCTGGACTCAGATGGCTCTTCGAGTCGCGACGCCTCGGATAAGAGGCGGAATCAGGACTCAGCGAATCCCTGCGAGCTCTGCGACCTTCGAACAACGAAAGTACAAGAATTTCGTATGATGCTTATAAAATATACATCTTGTAGTAGGAATCCGACGTACAGAGGGAGCAACGGTTGTGGAAGTAGATGATAGGAGGGAGCGGAAATTGATGGAACTGAAATGGGCTTTTCATGGAAATTTATAGTTAAGGGTACATTCTCGTGCAGTCCCTTCAAATGTTTAGGATTTTTTTAAAGAGAACTATAACACACAGAGTAAAAAGTCTTTTTGGTATAGATTTACAGATATTTTAAGATGATAAAAATGATATTTATATTTTTACTTTTGTTCGATGTCACCTTGAATAAATAATTGTAACCAGACGGTGATAAAAAACATCTTAAATCTATTTACTCATGATGACATCGGAGAAAAAAACAATCAAAATTTTGTTATCCTCTTAAAATACTGTTTACCTTATCTGTTACAGTTTTCTTTAAAAAAAAATCGTAAATTTTTTAAAGTATTCAATGTACCCTTAAGCTTTAGTTCTGTGTGTTTCAGCGTATAGGTACATTTGTTATTTTACTTTGTGGAGGTTCTGAAATTGGTGCATGGTAGTCAATTGTACCTCCGTCATCAGGATCGGGTGACAACGTCGGCTGACTTCCGCGACGTCCAGCAGGTGGCATGGATTCGTCGATCGCTGCTGGTTGTCGTATTAATCTTGACAATTTATTCGGGGAGGTTTCCTTTCCTTTGTAGTAACACTTTAACAGAAGCATTAGGTTGAAATTGTAACGTGTTCATGGCAGGATCGCTGAAAGCACTTAAGGACTGACCATTTACAGACTGTTACTACTTGATTTACCTTTCTCAATCAAATAGTGACAGTTTCTGTAGTTACAGATGTTCATACTCATTTCCAGTTGCACTCTCTGGCCAATGGTTTTTTACGTTGCCACTGCAAACGGAATCGTTCGGTACATCTACCTCGCGTCTGACCTCATCAGACCGATACTACTGCAGGTTTCTTATAATACATGTTCTAACAATATTTTCGAAGTTGTATGCTACAAGTGGGTTTAGTTACTATGCCTAGATCGTGTATGATCACACAAACAATTACTAATTTTAATTTTTATACTTTCTCTAACAGTTTCGCCCCTCTTCATTTACAAAACTTAGTAACCTTGGGGGCACATTTGTTTCAGGAGAGAAAACTATACTATTTTAAACTGTATCACACTAATCTCGCCATTTGACAACATGCACATTACAAAATAATTTACATATGTACGTCCTTCCCTTCTCTTATATATCTTGAGGCCCCTTTGGAATCAATATTTGTTCAACGGTGTTTGCATTAAAACAGTCTATTTGACTCCACTCCTATTCACCCATAACTTCAAGTAACAACTCCAAACTGCCTCGACCATCCCAAAGCAAAGTTTACCCTCACCAATGCTGCTTCTCAACTATCCCACCCTATTTTATCCACTCCCTTCCCTTTCACCAGCAACTTATAGTAATACCTCCAAAGTACCCTCAACCATTCCAAAGGAAAAATTACTATTACCAGTGCTAATTCTCAACTATTTCACCCTACTTCATCTATTCCCTTCCCTTCCACTTGCAATCCATACCAACCACTTCAAACGTACCCTCCTTTGAAGGTGGAATCGTTATTCCAAAGCAAAAATTACTATAATCGAAGCTAATTCTCATCTATTCCTATCTCACTTTCAAACCAAAAGGTTCAACGCCCATGAAACTCTTCAACATATCCTACCTGAGTAGTGGAGTCCCTTCTGGTGGTAAGCAATGGATGCATGGCTGTATTGACGCTCGGTGAGCCAACGGGGCTGGAGCTGCCGGAAGTGGATGATCCGGGAAGCGGAAGGCTGCTAGCGGCAGTCGGTGAGACCGTCGGTGGTGTCACCGATGACATGATAATAGTAGGGGGTGTGATGGATGCGTCCAAAGTTAGATTCTTGCTGTCTGTGGCAGTCTTCATGTCCACTGTCAACAAGTACGACGTTGCCACCATCGTAGTCGACGTGGAGATCGTCGCCGTGGTCTTTGAATCGGCGGTCGTTGGAACTGGTGCCTTGCCATCGATCAAGAGCGAAGTGCTGGCTGTCGTCGTGGGTGTCACTGCTTTAGTGTCGGCTGTAGAGCTCGGTTGAGTCTTCGTCTCGACGCTGCTCGATCTGTCGCTTTTGTCCATCGAATTTCGTGTGTCCATGTGATCTCTGCAATAGAATGTCGTCGGGTATACGTTGTTTAAAAAGAGAGGCGTGATCGTGGACCTTGTTTCGTAACGGTTTTTCGTTTATTCGAGTGAAGCTTCTAAGGGGTGGTAAGGGGGTGAAACTAAGATCAAATTTGAGATCGTGTTATGTGGGTCGTGATTACGTTTCGATATTATTGGAACACTGCTTCTGGCAACAGAGCATAGAATTGCAAAGGTGTGTGCACAAGTTGACCGACAAGGGATGTTCGACAACCCGAAAATTCAGAAGAATTTGAAACTTTGCAGAAATGTAGTTCAAGCGTCGTTTATAACGAAATTGTGAGTTTTCATATTTTTATTAAGAGATATTGAAAAAAATGGTTCATTCAATGTTTTACTGCAATATAGCGATAAACAATTCTCGAACACAAGGGTGGTGTGGATTAACTTTTAAAAAATTCATTGCTTTGGAAAATTCCTTATCTCGATATTGTAGGATATCAACACCCATAGCACGCTGAATTAAACTTCTTTTCGATACCTTTTACGGTCTCACAGATGTTTCACACATGTGTTGTTCATCCCTAGGACCGTTTCATTGCCGAAACAAGAAATAGTTACGTTGTAACATCACTTGAACTATATTTCTGCAAAGCTCCAAACTTTTTCAAACTTTCGAGTTACCAAACATCCCTTGTGACTCTCTGTTTTCGCCTTTCCCCATTAACTCATCCACGATGAGAAAATCGAAAACTAATTTTCTCCAAAGTTGTTACAGTAATAATTACAGAAAAAAAAGAAGTCATCTTGCGGTACGCCTTCATCCCCAAACGAGAGACTTACAAATTTCTCTGATGGCATTGAGTAGTCCCATATTTTGAAATAATATCGTTCAATTTCAAACTCAATAAGCTCAGCTCTAACGATACACACCAAACCAACCAGCGATTCCTTTCAACTCATGCAGAATTGCATTAATTGTGACACATTCGCGTTCGCAAGCTTCAAAGCAGAGGAGGCTAATCTTAAATCAGAATTCTGTCCTTTGGAAGCGGGGCCTCGGTCGAGGACAGGCCATTATGCATGCCGTGGCCGAAATTACAGGCTCGAGTCCAATTGTCAGCGCGCCATTATGTACCTGACAGCACTGCTGGCCGTGCTATCGATGCTGGAAGCGCTCGGTCTTTGATCGCTCCTGTAACATTTTGTAGGCGTCACCACGGTCCCGTCCATTGACTGCTGTGATTGTCTACGCCTGTGATGACGGCAATTGTGCTTCCGTTCGCCGGGGCTCGGAGTCTGCCCAGCGATCACAGAGTCTCTCCTGTGCTTCGCGCTCTCGCCAGAGCCGCGCCTCGAGCTCCTCGAATCTCCGGAATCTGCAAGAAGTTCCACGAGGTCAGAACACAGAGCTCCCAGAAATAGAACACCCCTGTCACGACCATTTTTCAAAGTAATTGCTTCGTGAGTGCGTTCATTGATAGAAAACTGAGATCGAGGACGTTACTTTTAGATAGAGGATTCAATTCGATAGAAATAGAACAAATCAGTGCTGTTAAATTCATTTTGAATCTCGGGAAGAAGTAAAATACTTGGGAAATTCGATTTAATAACACATTAGGAAATTAGATTACAATGGGCTGAGACTTTTTTTCATCAAAAGGGTGCATTTTTATATATTTGTTTTTGGTTAATTATGACTCGACTATGCTTTGTATTTTTCACAAGAACCCCTGATATTTTATTTGCGTTTAACACTTTGTTTCACCTCTCTGGATACTAAATCACAATTTCATTGTTTGTCAGTATCGAATTATAATGCACGTACAGGAAAATAATGCTAGCCAGTAACAAGCAGTATCATCGACTATTGTTACATCATTCTGGTAACCAATTTAATTGTTCCTAATTACGATCGATTTGCATTCGTACAGGCAGCCTGCAGAACTGGGTTAGGAAGTAAAATCTACAGATTCTAAATAATCAAGCGTTCTATACCCCTATCACGCATCCACGTCCATTCACGTAGCTACAGCAGACAATTAATTATTACTATATTACCTCCCATTCCAGAAATATCAAAGGATTAAATGATCATTTCTGCTGAAACCATCATTTCCCCTATTCGCCACAAAGTTTCCTTTCGAACTACCCTAGAGAACGGTTTTCACAACGTACCTGGACGAGGGGTGGGTGAAATGACCTTGGGTGCTGGCAGCGACTGCGGTGTCGAGTCCCTTTTGCTCCACAATTTGGCGATGTCGTTCTTCAGGTCGCTGATAGCCGAGTCCCTTCGCGATTTCGTGGACGCCTGGCTTCTGATCCCGCTGTCTACGGAGCTTTCGCGTCGCTTGCGAAGTCTCTCCAGGTGGCTGGCGTCCGTCGTCGTCTGCCTGGACCAGGGCAAGGATTTCGCGATGTCCGCCAGCGTCTCCCGACGGCAGAGCTTGTTCGCGCGAGTGCTCTTCGCGGAAGCGCCGCCGCTCCATTCCCTCAGGATGTCCGTCAGCTGGGCCAAGCTGGACCGTCGACGGCGCGTGTTCGTCGGGGACGACTCCTGGGTCTCGTTCGGCGAGATCTGCGTCGCGGAATCGCGCCTTCCAGTTCCTGGGGAAGATCGTTTTAGGTGAATAGACTTTTATGTACTTTGCGGGGAGTATTAAAGTCGAGGGTTCATCGTGAAGTTGGTTTGGAAGTGAGAAATGAAAGTAAACGCCAACGGGGGAAGGAAGTGTGGTTCAGAGTATGGATGGTGATCTATTTTGATTCGCCTTTTCTTACTGCATAAGGGTGGGGTTCGCGTGAACCTATGAATTAACTTGTGGTTCCATTAGCCAATTAGTGAACCCATTATACAAATAGAAAACCCGTCACACAACTGGTGAGCCCATCATCCAATTAGTGAACCCATCAGGCAACTAGTGATTACATTACCGAATTAGTGAACCCATTATCCAAATAGGGAATCCATCACACAACTGGTGAGCCCATCATCCAATTAGTGAACCCATCGGCTAACTAGTGATGCCATTATCCAAATAGCGAATGCATCAGTCAACTACTGATTCCATTACCCAATTAATGAACCTATTATCCATCGCACAACTGGTGAATCCATCATCCAATTAATGAACCTATCAGCCAGCTAGTGATTACATTACCCAATTAGTAAACTTATCATCCAAATAGTGAATCCATCACACAATTAGTGAGCCCACCACTCAGCTAGTAAACCTATCACCCAACTAGTGAACCCATCAACTAATGAACTCAACTACCACACATCGTGCTGCGCCCTCGATCTTCACGATAACTCTTCATGGTCGGACAACACACCCTCTGCAAAGAAGACAGTGTTCACTAAACCGAAGATCCTTACCTAGTCGTTGCTTCAACGTGGACTCCTCCACCTGTTGCCGCATCAGGTCGTCCCATCCATTCCCTCCCTGCCATATCAGCCCGACCTGATGGCTCAGGATCGGCAGGTTGCACACGAAGCAGATCGCTGTCATGGTCCTGAAACGGGAACACTCGGTCTCGGCTTGAGCAGGCAAACAGAATCGGGCATACCGACCTTTCGTCATTCAACGAGGGTCTAACTCAACGTAAAGGGAAAGGGTGCATGTTCCAACGGGCAGAGACACGTGATACCAGGCCATGCCAAAACAGTAGCGACTAGAAGGGTGACGTTTCGTCGAAGTCGTGGTTTCATGGCTACCCTCTACCGTTTCACTAGGATCTTACCATGCTCGGGTGCAGACCGCGAAGAAAGGCGAAGGATGAAGCAAGATCAAATTCACTCTGAAACTACGTTCACGACTCTACTTGGCGAGCCTTGCACGCGTTTGCGCGGCAAACACGGGGCGTTGATGCTCGCCGGAGACTGTTCTCAGGATCAACTTCGCGTCTGACGTTTATGAGAAAACTTTCTGCCATCTACACGCTCGTCTCTGATCTCTTTTGGCATCTGGCGCGTAGATGCATAGATAGGCTTTTAGAATATTGACACTTACACAATTCTACCGTTTCAATTTGCTCTTTATTACCGTTTAATGGATTGATAGGGGTCTGCGGGAACGTCCACGTGGTTGCAGGAAAATTTTATGCGTCAATAACTTACAAGCAATGATCTCCAAACCTGAAATTTGAAAAATTATAGAACTTTGGAGATATGTAGACGACATATAGGTATGTATTGCGCAATTTTTTTGCCGCCCAAATCCACTCTAAGTGGGTAAAATTGACCTCTGAAAATCCGGCTATTTTCCGATTTTTGGTTTATAACTCGCGAACTGTGAGAGATGGGAAACAAGTTTTCAGGTAAAAATTACTTCTTTTAATTATAACTATCATTTGGTAGCATGCACTTCTTACAGTTCGCGAGTTACAATACAAACTCGGAAAACAGCCGAATTTTCAGGGGTGGATTTCACCCCCTCAGAGTGAATTTGGGCAGTAAATAAAGTAGCGTAATACATATCTATATATCGTCTACATATCCCCAGTTTTATAATTTTTTGAATTTCCGCGCTGAGGATCTTCCCTTGTTAGGTATCTAACAGAGGGTAATAGGATAAAGTACTTTAACCCTTTCGCCAACCCCTTCGGGTGAGTATAGTCACCCACCGCTGACCGCTCGCTGCATGCTAAGCGTGACTATAATCACTTATCGTTACGCTAATGGAATAGTTAATAAAATAATAAGGATATAGTAATAATGATAACTCAAGCGGTTCTGTGTAATAATTTGAAAAAGTGGTCACTACCTTCGCGAAAGGGTTAAATATTCCTCGAAATACTAATTCTCAAAACTGTCAGTCTTCACGGAACGAAATTATGAATGGTGAGCTTGGTGTTACTTGGATCGACGTTTCGGCAAAAGATTTCCAACCTACAACACACTTCGCAGCACACTTCGCGATCATAGTCCCTCTTATTTCAGTTTGTGATCCTGAGGAAACGCTCTGCATCCCCATCAACACCCTGCGCAGCAATCGGTGCTGGGCGATTCACGCCGTAAATCGCAAGCAGAACGCAGAAACCAGAGGAGGAGCACGTCGAACGTGAATCTATAGGCGTGCTCCTCCCCTTCCGTTCTCACGAAGTCGAAACCACGCTTCGCTACGCCCCCGCCTCGGTCGCGTGGGTGCGACGACTGTATTCGGGGCGATACGAGCGATCGCTAAACGAAGCAGCAATCTGGCAATCTATGCGCTGAAGGCAGAGCGACGCAGGTGCGGTTACTAAATTACTGCAACGTGTTCGCGCGATCAGCGTCATTCCAAAAGCGTGGATGCAGTGAACAACTCGAGATATCGTATGCAGAGTATATGTACACGTGTTCTCGCGTGTCTGCACGGTGTACGGGGCGTGGGAAGATCGTGGGTCAGACCGGGGCAGGGTGATTCCCCGGGCAAAAATAAATCAAGGTTTTCTTGCGCCAAGCTTCATCCCCTTAGAGAAACAATGCCCCAAGCCCTAAAAATTTACGTGTATCTACATCGACAAGTAGTATCCGAGTATGTAGATACCAAAATCTATTTGGACGCTACTGTGTACCAAATAAATAAAAATCCAGTGTTTATTCGCTAAGAGCTCGGTTTAGTCTACACGTTAAGAGCTCGGCGCAATCCCCACCGCTTCTGGCTCACTCCTGCCCTGCGAAGGCGGGAGACGAAGCCAGAAACGATCGCTCGGAATCGTGCCTCCTCTATGTTAAATGCTCACCGCCGGTCCTGAGCTCTTAGCGAATAACTACTGTATTCATGATTCACAAGGATACCTCTCAAATAAACAGTTGAACCATCATTTCCTAGAAGTCTGGCGCGGGAAAACTTGTTGCACATTTTCGACTGATTTTTGCACGCAGAATCGGTCTGCACCAACGCACCACGCCTCGTACACAGCTCTACGAGGAAAGGAGGTAGAAGTGAGAGTCGCGTGTTCGCCCTCGTAATTCAGCGTTTAAAGAAGCCCTCTTCGGGGAAGGCGTATGTAATATCTGTTCTGATTGGTCGACCTGTAATGTCGAAGTCTGGGGCTCTGCAACGACATCGCATGGCAAGGGCCTGGCCGACCTGCAAAAGATACACACAACATTTTTTCTCCCCCTCGTGCCTCGACGGCTGAGTAAAAAGTGGTGAGTTGGTGGGAGTTGTCTCGGTGACGCTGTGTCCTGAAAATTTTCTCGAGACTTTAGGTATTAAAAGAATCATCGGGCTCGATATCGATACCGATTACCAAAATAAACCCCTACTTTTTTTTAGTACTTTTTAGTATTTTCCTCGGTTTTTGCTTCTTCCTTTCAACACTCTCCCTTTTCGTCGCGTTGTTTTCACTCCTTTCGACTTTCGACACCTTAACCCGTCGTCCACGGCATAATTAGTTGACCGTAGTCGCGCGAGCTGGTCGTTTAATGAAGTTCAACGCTCCGCGAGCAAGGATACATTAATCTGAGAGCTTCGCAGACTATGGCGCAGCGGCTGAGGGGCAGAGAGTTGCGCCGTGAAGTTGATTCGGTAAATATTTGCAGGGGCTAAATGGTGGAAACGATTAAGCACCGTCACCGTCGTTTTTCCATCCCAGCTGGGAGGATTTTTAGAGATGGGAATAACGATGTTCAATGCTAATGATGTTAGTTTCCCGGGGTTAGCTCGTTTATATTGATTTTATTAGTGTCCATGGTGTTTAATTCGCGTCGATTTAAATTTCTATTTATTCGTGCTCGTCTAGCATTTATTTCGAAATCAAACTTCTCAAGACTTCCAACAACAACCAAGTCGAATTTATTTAACAAATGCAACCGAGGTGGGCAGAATCTAATTTTCAGACTTAGCTAATATTTGTTCGAGTGCCTGTTCAGATCTGTCTTGCCATTGCAAGCATTCCTCGAAGGAAACCGCTAAACGCATATTATTAGTCGTTTAAAAAAAAGACAGACTACCCATTGAGTAACTTGAAAAACGCGCGACTTGGGCAGGCGTAATAAAACTTTGGTTTTCTCCCAATACGCTCTTCCGATTACATTATTCCCGACCCTAAAGGGATTTGCGAATCTCTGTACCTGTCCAAAAATACCCTTCGAGGAACGTGATCAATTTTCACCTCAGCGTATTACAGAGCCTCTTCCCCAGAAACCCTATACACCAAGAATATAAAATCGCAGCTTAAAAGTACCTACGGCTTCAACATTTACCAGGCAAACGTAATATCGCTTAATTAAACGTTACATCTCGCTCTCCTTGCGGCAGCTCAAACATGAAATTGTCATAAAGACGACCGCCATCTCCGTTCGCAGCATCGAAATTAATCCCGCACATTTCCAAACATTACACAATCGAATCTCCAGCTCGAAACAAATAATCCCCGTGATTATAACATCCCAGCTGTTATTTGCATCGAGCGTTGCCCTGATTCCGCGGAACGCGCGGGGATAGGTACGTCGAAACGTTGTCGAACGGAACATTCGGGAGAACATTGATTTTAATAACCGTACGTATTCATCCCGCGGGTGATTAAACATCGGCGGGTGTAGCCGTTCCGCGAAATCCGCGGGGCGGACTTTCGGCGGGCCATGTGCATGCCAGGCGGCCGTAATCTTTGCGAAATCGATTTAGCGCGGATCGCGTTATGACGTTAACCACGCTCAGGCGAGCTTGACGTGCCGGGGAGTACGGAATTATCGTCATAAAAGGAGCCAGTCGCCGCGTGACTCCCTTTAAGGGGAGGAAGTCGGCGGTCGGTCTATTTTAAATCCATTCGTATGCTAATTTCGACCGGTCATTAAGTTGGGGAAACGCTACCAGGGGCTTGACGGGGATAAAGTGGCTTGATGAAGGTAATTTGATAATTGATCTCGAGGAATAAGATAAATTCCCTGGCTCGGGAGCTGCTGGAACTTTCAGAACCCCTGGAATATATTTACAAATTTAACGACGTCGGAGCGTTCGCTTTTGAGCTGCCGAATCCTTTTCAGAGAGTGAATATTCAATTTCTGGGTATTTGTTGAAGGTATTTTGTTGAGTTTCAAATGTTTCACCTTTGAACGATCGTAGAAGTGGAAATTCTTAGGGGAGATTTTGAATTTTCTTTGTTACCCTCGGGGTGCTTTATTCTTTAACGATGATGGGGGTGGAATAAGTCATTCCTTAGAATTCCTGTGGGATATCTGCGTCGAAATAAACATATAGGGGTGAAGTATGATACCGTGTCTCCGTGAAATGAAAGATAAATAAAACAGAGATGCGCAAAAATTTTATTTGAATACAACTTCCGAATAACCAATAACAGTTTAGAAAAAAAACATTCCTCGTGTGTCGAATAAAATTAACCCGGGTTAATCTCAGTTAGAGTTAAATTTGGAAAAAATTATTCGAAGCTGAAGTTGAAAGGCTCGGCGAATAAAAGAATTAATTTTATTCGTCGAATAGTCTAAAGTTAAAGTAGCTTTTACCCGATCCGTTATTTAAATACTTTTTTATTTAGTTAGTGTCCAACTGTGAAATAAAATGGGCAGAGTGCGTAAAACAGACGCAAATTATTTCGCTCTCACCGAATATCCGCTTTCCGAGAAAACACGGTTAAATGTTTAACAAGCGTCGACGGTATAGAATGCAAACACTGTTACCGTCAAATATAAATACGAATGTTCAACAATATTAATAAAAGCCCACGAGTTTTCGAGTTTTCCAATACGCTCGGATATATTCCGTTGAATAATTATACGCGTCACGTCCACGTTTTTTAATCCCCATTAATTTCAGCATCGTGTTCCTAACGAAACGAATTTCATTAATATAATCTTGACAATTTGCGCTGCCGTTTGTATAATGGCAATGAATTAAGCGAGACGGCGCTCGTTAATATACAGCGCAGCGGACGAAAATCGATTATGATTCGCGGGCATGTAAAGTTTGCAATTCCAATGGAATTCTTGGAAAATAACCACCGGCCGCGATCGCGAAGATTCTTTTGCTTGGATAGCGCGTGGGGATGCATCGACAGAGTGCTTCAGGGAATGAAATAACTTCCAGGAAAGGTGCAGTCTGCTACGTAGAACATAAATCAGGGGCTCTCGAGTCGCGGTTGGAAATAGTCCGCGATGCAAGACGGAAGACGATGAGTAAGAGGTGTTGCAAACTACTTACACTAGAGGCGCTAAAATATAAATACTAATAATTACAAAATAAAATAAAATAAAATAAAATACAAAACACATAATGTAGGCGAAAGGTGTAGATTTCTCAGAGTGGTCGTGAATTATTGACTCGTACTACTTGCCTGTATTTATTCCTATGTATTACCCATTTCTACCACTGTATACAGAACCCCACAACGATATTACCATTTCCCACGTATAAAATACAGCACTAAATTTATAAAATCACCGTTATGTCATAAACAATCCCCGTATTCGCATGAACTAAAATAAAAGTTACAAAAACCGATCACCGATGAACTCACCCACCTCGAGCACATTTAACGTAACACAGAACGGGGAATTTCTCAGCGAACAAAATTTTCCAAATTGTTAAGCTGGCGATATGGCGAGCAAAGTGTGTACGGGGGCGCTATTTGCCCCCCGGCAGGAGATTATTTAATATGGAAAGTGGAAGGCAGTTATGCGACGCGAAAAGAAGGAGCGACAAGAAACTCCGTACAGAAGAAACAGCGAGGAAACCGACTTGGGGAAAACATTTACGAAATTCACATCTCGTCCCGCTGTATTTTCATAAGTCGAGAAAGTTCCGCGCTGCCTGCAGCGGAAGAAAGTGTGACCCAGTAGAATTCGTATTCATCTCGAAGTTGGAGCGACCTTGAGGGGAAGTCTGACACCATAAAATTGGATAAATCACCCCTTCGCTGCCACTGGAGGTTGGATCTATGGTACTCCGGCGTCGATGTTTCGAATAAATTCTAAACTTAAGCGACGCACGAATCTATTTTTCCGCTGGCAGTCCAATCACATTGTGCCGGTTTTAAGTAACTTTGGAACATCCATTCAGACGTTAAATCCCTTCGTTCCCTTGTAAACATCATCCCTCGCGGCGCTGGGCGATATTCCGTTGCTCGACACGCACTCGATCGCGGCGGAGCGTGCTATTCACATGTGAATATTACATGGACACGCGGATTACAGATAAAACTGTGTAGAATTTACTATCTCGCAATAAAATACGGCGCTAGGAGAATTTCGTTTCGAAGTGTTAGTTACACACGCGCAGACTAAATTTCAAGTTTTCCTGAACGTATAAATACTTAACCCTTTAGTGCCGGCACCTAGATCCCGTTGAAGGAAAAATATCCCGCTTTCTTTTTATCGTAAAAAATGGTCTGAATTTTTTTCTTTTCTTCGGAAGTTAAAATCCATAAAACAAACGAATACAGTCTACCCTTCTGCGATTGCGTTACAATCTTACATAGCTATTGCAATGCAGTCGGCAGATTTTATATTCCGAAAGAAATATTGCACAGGTGTCCTGATGATCTTTCAATTTTTGCTCGATGTAATTTTAATTTCTGCCATCAACGGCCTGAATTATTGAAGGATCCTATTGCGTGAGAGAAACATCAATGGCTGTAAATGAATTCCTCGGCGATACCAAATCCCAGGCCTCGGAATAATGGAACGCTATGTGACAACGTAGTGTGATCCCAGTTAACGGGCACTGAAACGTCCACCTGTCATCCATAGAATATATTCGACGTTTCGTCGTGCGACATTAATTTTCGTAACGATGCTCCGTGGCCAGGACACTGCACAAACGCTTTACTGGAAGCGCATAACGAGGGAGGCGCAAATCAACGCGAATCGACCGATCACCTGCAATTACTATCAGCCCCCACCGAGCTTTTTAAATCGGTCACCGCGAATCCCTAATAATTGGCGAATACACGACAAATATTAACTGTTGATATCGTATCGAATTCTTCAAGGAAATGCTTAGTGCTTTGTTAGGAAAAGGAAAGTGACAATCGCACCAACTGATTGCGAATGTTTTTTACACTACTAAACAAGTTTTGGTTGAAATATTTTTTTTGTGGATCGAATTGTTTGTAATTTGGAATCCACTGATCGAGAAATTTTATTATCGTCGAGTGTATATCTAGGTACAAATATCCTGGCTGGATGATCAATAGGAAAGGAAGAATTGAATTTTAAATCTTTTTCTATGAAATGTATTTTTAAGAAAATGGTGGGTTTCTGGAAACGAGAGGGAAATATATGAAATATCCAGTTTGTGCACTAACTCTCCAGTATTAAAATTTGACTTCCCCTTTTTGAAATATATCCACCACGTATCTGCACAATAATTCAAAGATTAGATCACGATATTACCCTAATTAGAGTATAATATTACAGTAGCTTAATATCTTTTATCATACAGCAGCAAATAACCTCGCAGAGATAAACTAATCTGCAGAAGCGAAAGGGAATAATTGTTTACACGTGCATCCTCCACAAAAGTCGTTTTAACAGAAGCACCCGAGCTGCCAGAAATTATACGATCATTCGCTAAAAGAGACATTAATTTCACACGCGATGCGTATCGGAAAATCGATTCGACGGTGGTTCGTTAAACCGCTTACGAATAACGACTTTAATTATGCAAACTGCTGGGATGGTCGTCGCGCACACCGTAATTCACTGAAAATTGTAAACCCGCGACAAACGATCATGGCGACCAGCACGCCAACGTGACAGAACTCGAAACGCCAAACAGTTTTCGCGAATCCCGGGGATGCAGATCGCTGTAATTTGTTTTGTCGTCGAGCTGCAACAGTTCCCCGCGAACGGTTCACCTCCGCGCTCAAGCATGACGTGGGAAATTCTAGTGGCCAGGTGAGCTTTGACTGGGAAGATTAATGACAGAGGAAAAACGACTACGGTTTTGGTGAAATAATCATTTTCGAGGTCGTTGGTGACTTCCCAGTGATAAAATGATGGGACTTCATTTTTTATTTCAAACGTCTTTGAGAATTAATCGTTGGTGCGGTGGAACGGTACGTAAGAATAGAGGGTACTTAAGAGTTGCTAAAAGTCAAAAATGACCTCGTCCTATTAGTATAAAATACTTTACTGAGACCTCAATTTGCTGGGTAAAAGTTTGAAATTTGGTACTGTATGAAGTCAAGAGGTTAATTAACGTGCCAGGGAAAAATTGAGGTCCTGTTAAATATCAGTGGATTTTTACAGTCTATTAATATACTGAAAATGGCACCTTTGGAAGAGTACCATAAAATGGCATTACGAAATATGAATGTAACGTAAAATATCTGTATAAAAATGTTGTTTTGTGGTTGTCCAAATTACTCGGAGTCTGATGGACACATGGACTTGAAATTTGGATTGTAGATTCTAGATATACTGTCTATCGTTCGTTTGTGCCCATTTTTCATTTTTGTACTCTGTCCTTATTTTATATTAAAAAAAGAGGACTGAGAGGAAGACTGGTAAAAATGTAATTTTCAACTTCACATGGCATTTTTGCCACAAATTATTATTTTGCAAAAAGCCACGTTGGCGCAATAAGCAGTAGATTCTGGAATGTACTGTCAAAATTTGAAGTCGATGTATTTGGTAAATTCTAAGAAATAAAAACCCTAAATTCTGTTTTGCACGGATCAAGTTGAACGATGAATAACTTCGAGCAAAATTAATATTTTGTACCTAATAATTTCTCTTCTATTTCATTAATAAATGATTTCATTAATAAATTGCAATAAAGAAGGGATAACTGAACTCAATAAATTATAATATTTTCCTTACTTTCTGATCGAGCAAATTGGTCATCCCAGTTAAAGGGAATAGATATCTCATTAAAACTTTAATACAGCACGAGTAATCTCAGTCATAACTAAAAGTATGAACTGCCAATCAGAAGAAAGTTTCTCACACGTCACGATTTTAATAAAAGTTGCAAAGTGAGTGCAAACCTTTGGCCAACAGCGTGGATTATAAATTCATCTTTCGGTGACTACTGCGATATCATAAAAATGAATGACGTCTTGGCAGAAACAGAAGAGTCATCAGAGTGACGAACAGACCGAGATAGTCTCTGGAGTAAATCGCAAAACTCGTTTGCGTGCACGTCGACTAGGAACGCCTTAATAAAATCCAGCCTCAAAAGTAATCTGGAAAAAAACTCATCTGGCATGATTCTAAAAACTCATCTGGGAGACGGGCAGAAAATACGAAACGACTCTAGTTTCTCTGAGGCTGTTGGATGATCAGACGGATGAAATTGCGTTTCCTTCAGCGCGAGCAGTTGGCCATGAACATTAAAAGAAACGAACATCTGAATGTCCCACCTTGAATTCGATTTTTCAAAATTTCAAAGTCACCTCAATTCTCTCATATTAAATGGAGCCTATACTTTCCAAGCAGAAACAAAATAGGAGCAATGGCTGAAATCGGATAAAGTGTCCTTCTTTAATTAAAAGCAAGTAGCTTTTATGCGTGGGAGGTAATTGAAAATTCATCTGTCAGCGTTGATGTTAATGAATCATTTTTCTGCATCTCACTTCCAATCCTGGCACGTGAAATTTGTTCACAGTTACTATTCAATCTCTGTTTCCGTGGGGAAGGTGTGCAAAACGAAGGGCAAAATATTTTCAGCGATCTATGTATATTCACGTCGCAATAAACAATATTGCCTGCGGTGCCGACTGCTGGAACGCATTTCTAACGAAACAGGAAATTGTCCACGAGCGGAATTTCAGCGCGATTCGACGGCAATCTAGATCAATTTTTCGCTATCATGTCGACATTTTCCACGTGGAAATAGTAGCATCGACAGGATCAAATGGTGCAAACTCCGCCGAGCTGCGAACACATTCGAAAGCAGATGCGTTCCATTTTCCCACGCAAGTGATTCGAAAACATGGCTCCTCCGCGGGAAGATCGCTTCCTCTTCGTAAATATCAATTTTTCTCTGGCGCACACCGTTTTATGTCACTTCGAATATCTTGGACCTGCTTCTGATGTTTACGATGCCATTGATCCACAGGTGGCCTCTAAATACGGAGGACGAGGCTAGTAAAACGTTTCCAAATTCTAAAGATTATTCTGAGAACTCATTCTGCGGGCTAATTTTTCTTGGAAATTGTTGGCAGTTTATTATTGAGCACTAATCCTGATTATATTTCAAAAGTCATCATCCGATGTTAATAGCTCCTAATTTTTTTAATTTCAAGTATATGTCAGTGATATTTTGACACTTCAATAGAAGAGCCGCACGAAATTTATTGTCCATAAAACATGAATAAGTATACCCTTCGAGCACGTGGAACAAAATTGTGTCGATGTTTTTATGTAATAATTCGTCGGTGGTATTAACGCAACATAAATTTAGACGAAAGTGTAGAGACTTCTTTCTTTGGGGCTATTTGGAGGCATTTGTTTACGCGAATAGCTCACAGACTTTACAACAATTAAACGACAACATTCAACACGAAATCTAAAATCAAAGCCCACAAATTCTTCGCAATACCACGGAAAATGCAATAAAAATGCATAAAATGCAAGTCCAAATTTGCATGATGTCGTAAAATTTATAAGTCTCAATAAATTGTGCCACAAAAAAAACGCCACGTTGCTTCAGTTAAACTCAAAGCTATAGACTAAGAAAATCGAATGATGGCTTTTGCGCCACCTTTTATGTACGTACAAGAAATTTATAACGACAGGTTATTTCATATTTTAGCACCGTAAAATTTCCAAACTCTGTAGCTTCTAAACTGAACACGAAATTGCATCAAACTCTGTAATTTTCAAATTTAATCGAACCTTTAAAATCCCACAGTATGCTTCCAAGCTTCTTTGTACAAGGAAACTATTCAGCAGCATAATGTTGCTACCGTAATTTATTTCGATTTTCTATCTTCGGTATATTTTTATTTCTCGCTGTTTATCTTTCATTTTTAAGAACCCGCACCAGTCGCAGAAATAATATAATATGCCCCGCTTCTGTCCCCTTCTTTGTACGTGCTGGATTAAAATGCCAGCAGCTCGTTAAAATTTCTGAAATTAGTGTGGACTACAATCAGAATTCTTTGAAAGCCACGGGTTCCCGCGTTCTTCGGCCACGTCTGAACGATCACGCGGTTGCCACGGAACACTTTGCGGTGGAAGCGAAATTATAGAGTGCGGGACAATTGTTCAGCCCCGACTGTTCGGAAGAAGTTCGCTTGCATAAAAAGGGGCCAGAAGCGGTGCAGCCAGTGATCAATAGCTGCAGCAGGCTTGGTGCATTTTGCTTCCATGCATTACTAACGCATCTATGGTTGGGCGTGGGCGCTGGCAGAAATATAAAATTTTAATCAAGGGACACAGCTTTGTAAAGCTTGAAACGCGGGTGGGGAGGGCGGGTATCGCACGCGCTGCGAGTTTATTCAAATCGATATTGAAATGTTTCGATAAAACGTGTCCCGTGTTTCGTACTGTCGGTTCCTGTAACTCTGAATGACAGCTTCTGCTTTATCACAGCCTGCGAGTCTGGGGAACACGGAGCTTGCAGGAAAATATCGAAAATAAATGGGAACGAAACCTAAGACAAGATTTTTAGTGTTGCTACTAAGCGCTTCAATTGTAGGAGCTAATATTTAAAAACAATTACATTTCCAACACCACAGAGTTCTAAAATTCTATCTCCAAAGCACGAGCCATGCCAAACACAAAAAATCAACAGCTCCCTGCCTAACCCTTCCCCATTTTCTCGCCAACGTCCCAACAACCATCCCAAAGTGATTCCTCAAAAAAAAAGAGAAGAGGAGAACTAACGCGAAGACGCAAGCTTCCCAGCACGAAGGGTTGCAGATGCAGCTTGCGGAAGCGTGCAAGGATCGAGCAAACAAAGCACGAGGCCAGGGTTTTCCGCGCGGTTAAGCCACGTAGGAGCTCGCGCCGGGGAATGAACTGCGTTTTCCAATCGAGCTGAGGGAAGTTTCGAAAGGCTGGGCGCGAAGCAAAGGAGAGGAGGAACTCGCGTGGCCCAGTGCACAGTGACACGAGGAGAAGAGGAGAATGACACGCGCTGTTGCTCGACGGCGAACAAAAGGGGGTATCCCCATAGCAACCACCGCTGGGGAAAAGGTTGCTCGCACAACGTCACGGGGGACTGAGGGAGCTGGGGACGAGAGCAGGGAAGAAAGGAGAGAAGGGATCCCCGAAATTCTCCTGGGTGGCGGAAGCTGCACTGGCGTCCCTTTCCTTCCTGCCTTCCTTCGTTGCTTCCCGAGAAAAAAATGTAGGCGTGCCCGTGGATAAAGAGAACCGGGGAAACCAGGCCGACTAAATGAAAGATATCTGCGCGACGTCCGTGGAATACGCTTCGGGAACTATTTATCTTGTTAGAGGAACAAGGGGGACGATGAGTGTTATGAAAATAGAAAACTGACGGTGAGAATGCGGAATACAGGGTTTTATTATCGACTCGTAAGTGGTGGGCTCGAGACGTTGTACTGATAAGGGGAATTCGTTCACCCGAACAATCCGATTTTTTGTTTTAAACTGAGTAAGTTTGTAGGGGACGTCGATAGAATTATTAGGCAATTTTTCGTTTCCCCCCTTTTTCGGTTTTTCGGGGGTGAACACCCCGAAAAAGATAATGTGTGTGTTTTCTAGTTTCCTGTATACCTTGGAAACTATAGTGGATATAAAAAAATTATTACCATGAAAAGTTAACGGCTTTTTATGCCCTATACTACTATGTGATCGAGTTGTTTGAATTTTGTAGTGGGGAACGGTTTTTATTAGAACTAGAATTTTTTAACAATTTCATTGCACAGTTTTATGGGGCACAAACGTCGTTAAGTTTTCATTCTAATATTTTTTTTATATCTACTAGGTATAGCTTTCAAGATATACAGGGAAGTAGGAGATCACACGTTAACCTTTAAGGGGTGCTTTCTCCTCTACAAACCTGCACAGTTTCAAAAAAATCGGGATGACAGAGATGTGTTCAGAATGTATTAGAGAAGCGTTTCAGCAGCTTCTACGACAAAGCCTTTTCTTCTATAGCCAAGGCCTAAAAGCCCTTTTCAAGTTCTATTCCACAGACCTCTTTGGACTACTCAACTTGATTTCCTAAATGTAGTCAAAAAGGAATCACTTTGCGTGGACCACTCCCTGCAGTCGATGGCTAACAATTGTAAACGGCACTAGAAAAAAGAGTACACCGTCGTCGTGCTTCTCGCCGTCGCACCTCCCATTAAATCGACTCCGCGAGCAGCAGTTTAGCGAAACAGAAATAGCAGAATCTCACCGGGTCGTGTTTTTGCTCGGTAATCTCTGAAATTAATAGGGGCTCGAGGAAACGCACGGGGAAACGGCAGTTCGCCCCGCAAGTTTCTACCAAAGATAGCTTCGTATTAATAACGAGGGCGTCTCTAACGTGACGCTTCGTTGGGAACAAGGACTGATCCTCGAAGGTCTCGTTCCTTATTCTTCCCTTTGCCTCGCGCGTTGCTTATTTCTTCCTCAAGACCAGCTGCGGAAACCACTCTTATCTCGTGACCCGAGTAAGGACGAATACGTCGGGGGTGTTCTTCGAGGGCACGTCCACAATTGTTCTTTTTCGTATTCACCGCTCCCCTTTGAGACCTCTCGCGGAGAATCTCGCGTGCACATTCCTTAGAAGGGAATACACCGAACGCGTGCACACCGATTTCCATGCAACTCTGCAGGTTTCTGGAGTAGCCAAAAATATTCCACGCGTATTCTTTTTCATTGGCAATTGGCCATGATAAAGGGGTGAAAGCAGCCCTCCAAGATGGAGGTGGAAACATATTCTTTGGAACATCTCGGGAATTATTAGGCGTAGGTGGAAATTTTTTTTTTTTAAATTATGTGTGTTTGGAAGAGGTATTTTTATTGAACGGGGGTGAAATGAGTGAGAGCTAGAATTGAACGAAAATTTAGCGGGATAGTTTTATCAATTTTATGGGACAGTATAGTTATTATTACTATTATTATTAATCGTCTTCGTTACTAAAAAAAGAAGACACCTGAATATTTACAGATGGCATAGACAATAAGAGTAAAGGCGAGGCTGCAGTGGTAACACTGTTCGGCAGCCTGACCGTGTACTATAAACTAAACTAAAATAGAGACAGCATCAAACAAACATAGCAAATGTCAAGAATAAAGTAAAGTAAAAGTAATACTTAAGATTTAAATCTAAATATGAGAATACCACAAAAAGTAAAGTTAGGTAGGAAAAGTGAAGTGAAAAGTGAAAGTACATGCAATATGTAGCGTTGAAGAAACTTGTTGCATGTGGGAAAGTAAAAATTGGGAATATTAAAAATGTGGGAATATTAAAAATCAGTAGGAACGGTTAAAAATTCCATTCGCTGACTTATATAACATCTTGCATTGAAATTAAAATGTCGATGTTTCCTAAAGTATTGGACTGCCTTAACTTCGATCAGTTTTAATTACTAAACAGGTAAACGACGAAGTGTACTAAAAACCGCTGAGTTTGAAGAGGCACAATTTCCCAAATGAACTCGTTTTTCTGTAAGCCTCTTTCCTATTCAAGCTCTCGTGTTACTTTTCCTTTTGCGTCACGAGATGGATAATTGCAGTATTAATCAGTCGCGTAAGGGCACAATTTACAAGCCTGTTAATGGAATTTTATATGTCTGGCGAAGAGCTTGACCCTCCAGCGAGCCAGCTACAATCTCGCACGTTTTGTATCTCGCTGCGTTCTATCGCTGATCCGAAAGCCCAGCAGCTTTCTATCTACAAATTGTTCTTCGCGTAATGGCGTGATAAACCGAGACATACAGTTTAATAGTCACGGCTGGGCTCTCCCACGGCGTATTCCTCCGACGGCTCTCCTTTTACGATCACTTTCTGAAACTTCCTTCCAGATAGTCGAAGCCTCATGAAAAAAAGATACGACTGATGGGACCTTTATGAAGGATCTTATAAACACTCTGCCAGCTCGCACGCTCGCTGGAGCTACTGCCCGGACCATCTTTCCACGAAGATACATCCCCTAAAACCAGGATTCAACGTCCTCTAATTGTTTTATCATTGCTCTTACTCGCGTCTCAGCTTTGGAACGGTTCCACTTGAAGAAATGTAACATCTCCATTGGAAAATAGATAGATTTCTACAGGAATTATTGCAGATGAGTTGGGGCGAAGAAGAACTGAGAGAAATATGATTTTTAAGTAATTAAGCTTCATGTTTCAAATTACTTATTCAGTTAATCTTAACTATTATTAAATTTGTGATTATTTTGGTTAGATCTGAGACTAGTATCGGGGGGCGTTACACTAAATAATTAAATAAAAAAGAAAGGACTAGTAAAAGAAATATGGGAATAATAATAATAACAATTTTGCATTGCGCCAGTAGATATTACGAGAAATTGAACTTGAATGAATTGTAAACAGAACAATGATTTGCTGTTTAAAAACGAATGAATGACAACTTATTTAAAAATCACAAACGAATTCAGTAGAATATTATCTCCAATTGTCAAATCTTTAAGTTAAAAACTTTTCAAATAAATTACACTTCAATTTAACCCGAAGTAAGTCGAAGTATCTCAATGTTCAGCTAAATGGTCATCCATCAATTTTAAGGTAGCAACTATCTTTAGAATTTCAATTTTCTATACTTCATAAATTTTACTCCACTCCAATCTACTCTAAATTAATTTCGTGTTCTTCTGAACCACCCTTCGCCAAAATTGTCTAAAGTATTTAAATCCCCAGAAGAACGTAATCCTTTCTTAAGTTTATCTCATCGTCCACCTTACAAGCCGATGCGTTTCCTACTATTTTCATGAATATTTCCCACAAATTCACCCCCTTTTATGGAACGAGGCAGGAACTGAAAACAAGTTAGCAGAAAGAAACAATCCCCACCTAGAAATTGAATCTGCGTGTTGGTTCAAGCGAGGAAGGTTACGAGCGAGCCAGATTATTCTTTCCTCACGACGAAACTGGCAAATGTCTCCTTTTCACCTCGAATTTCTCGCGCGAGCGATCAGTTTCTTCCACTCATTCACCGACTTCCCCCTTTGAAATCTAAAACTCGGGAGGCCACACGTAAAGAAAAACTTCGGTCCAGAACTCCTTCACCCCTTTTGTTATCGTTGGCGAAATTTTATTACGAAAAGACAAGCTTTCGTAGTTTTTCGAACGCGGTCTCTGATACAGTTGGAGTTGCTGCTTTCATTGCACATTTCGGTGCCTCTGACAAACTAATTATCAAGACCAGAGATAACAAGGGACGGGGTGGATGGCGAAACATAAAATTAATTACGCCTGTGACCTGTGCAGTAATTAACTTCTCTTCCCAGTTTTTAAGTGCACACTCTATTTAGGTCAATTTAGTCAAATTGCAGTTATAGCAGTAGGCGGGCGAAATCTATTCAAATTTGTAAAATTCTTTGGGAAGCCTAAACCTGCAGGTTCAATTTCAGAACAATGTCGAAATTATTTTGTAACACACCGAGGACTAAAAAAAGTGTCGAAACTTTTCTATTCAATTTCGCCAAACCGTGCACAAATTCCATAAATTTATAGATTCTACACTTTTCCACGAGCAAATCGATATTTCTGATAAAAATTCTCCCCGTCAATTTTTTTCTCTATTTTCTACCGTGAATAGAGCTGCATTTACATCCAGTTTACGAAAAGTCGTTCCCTTATTCATTCTCGTTTCCAGTGAATTTCCATCAATATCTTTCGAAGCCCATTGTTAATCGAATCCCAAACATTTCCGTTTTGTCGCGCGAATTTCCCGGGGAAGAGTTTTATCCGATCCGAACAGGAGCTTGGAAAAAACTGGGACCACTCGAAAAAGCGTTGTAAAGGCATTTGTCGACACTCGTTTCATCTTTGTGCGTTTTGCCTGATCAACAATTTCATTCTGCGAAAACGTGGCAACGTTCCCCGTTATTTTTCACATTTCCTTTGAGGCCGGTCGACGATCACCGACGCCGATCCATCGACGCGCGCGGGTTGCGCGACTGTTGAGAATATGCTTCACGCTCCCAGGAAGTAAACACGCGACATTCTTTTTTTCTGGGTTCGAGGAGAGGGTTCGATGCAATTCTAGACTCTCAGAAGCTTTCAGAATTGGAAAATTTGTGGAGTTCGGTGAGCTCGAAATAAAATTTCTGTTAGGGTGAACTCAGCACTTTGAAATGAAATTTTTTGCGAGTTCGAGGATAGGAGTTTTGATCGTGGTTTCACACGTGTAATGCTAGTTTTGTCATTTTGACAGTGCAAAATCGATTATGCTTTAAAGTTTGATATTTGAGCGGAGTAAATTCAATTTCTTTGGCGCATGGCTATTTTTTATAGATAAATACAGTCATCAGTTTTCGAATTTGAATCCTGCAGTTTGTTTACAATTTTTTACTTGCAATATTGAGAATACAATTCCCAAGTACACCCTCGAATATTTTAAAGACCATTTGAAACTCAAAAATAGAAGAATTCTATTTATATTATTTCTTTTGTGTTCCATTAGATCCCCCAAAGAAATAAAAAATTAATATCTATATATCTATAATATTCTAATTATCTCAATAAAATCTTTCCTTCTCTGTACTTCCTAGAGCATTTAAAATTTTAGTCTGTAATCGAAACAATATATTTTAGTCATCAATTTCACCGAAGACAATTTTTCACCCCCCATCTCGTTAACAAATTCAAGTTTAAATTATCAATACTTAATCAAACGAATCTCTTCTTCTCGCCCATATTGGTAAAACGAAAAGATGAATACTAGCTACTAACTTAACCGTCGAGCTTCCAAACTGACCCGATAAATTCTGCATATCGGTGTAATAAATCGTCACCTACGGCAAAAACTGTAAATTCTTCAACGTGCCGTTGACGTAGCACGTGTAGAAGTTCGTTACCTCATCGATCATACCTGGAATTGAATCCTGTTCCTTGTATTTACGTTGTCCCTTGTTTGCTAATATTCCCCCACGCGATTTTGCGAGAAGCTTTATCATCTGTTGACACCTTCGACTACGTTTCTATTTTGTCGATTCAATATACAAAGTTTCGTGATTGCATTCTACGCTCAAAGTATTTGACTGTCAAATTTTTGATTTAAGAATCAATCATTTCTGATCGAAACTGTTGCGATCGAATTTACCCTTTAAGCAACTGAAGTCTCTTTATTTTGTCCTTTTTCACGCGTTCGATGTGGCAGTAGAAACGGAATTAATTTTATAAGCAGACTAAAAATGTACTCCTGCTTTTACCAAGTCGCCACGAAGCAGAATCGATGAGAACGCTTCCCATCGCAAATGGAACCCTTTCTCCATGCTCACATTATCACTTAGAGCCCGTTTTCAGCGTCATTTACCGGCTACCGAATCTGACTACCAAATTTCTACTGAACCCGAAGGTCCCACTGTTTACCCTCCCTTCTTTCCGCACAGGCGAATGGAAATTCCCTGTACGGTGCTACCGTCGTCGTTGACGCGTAAATATTTCAATATTTGAAAATTTCTTGCGTCACAATATACTTATCTAATTCTGCCAGGAACTCGGACTTGAACCTTCTATCTTCCTTACAGTAGCTCACATAATTTACTGTAATCACAGACTAAAAATACTTGCAGTTTCATAGTAGTATAATTTTTCACAAACCAGAAACCTTCAAAATAATGAAAATCCTAATAACAACGAATATTTCCACGATTCTTATACCAGGGTTGATTGTTAAGTAAGGTCTCCAATGCTCTAAAAATAAATTTGAGACAAGATAAAAAATAAAATTCGTATCAAAATGAAGTAAATTTATTTCTCTTCGAAATTACAGGTTTTTTTAACATAGTCACTGTGCGCAATTGAATCAAAAGCAAATCAGAAACTCTCTCCATAGACGGAATAAAAGAGTGTATAGAACTTTCATAAACATCTGTAGGACTAGATGCTGACTACGTTCAAAAATAAACTTGTAATTTTGAAGGGAAATAAATTCACTTGACTTTGATACCAGTTTCACGATCGCATCCTGTCTCAAACATATTTTAAATGATTGCAGACCTTATTTATCAATCCACCCTCGTACGTCATAATATATTCTTATAAGAGATTTCAAATTTTTCTAATACGTGCCAGGTGGCAATTAAAATCAATTTCCATCGAGTCCAACGACCCAGTATTTCTCCCATTGTCATTTAAATTTCCCCTACCACGAAGACACGTTCCAAAGGGATTTTTTTTTTCAACCGAGAAATTTCCATTAACGATGAAGCCCGAGTTTCGACTGCGGTGGGTAACGCGTTTTCCGCGTGATTCGGTGGAGTTTTTTTTCGAAGCTCAGAATCGTGTATTCTGCAAAGCGTCGCGTTTTCTCGCGAGCATTGGCTACGTGGCGCGACCAGGAAGCCTGATCGAGTTTTGGTTGAATTTCGTGGCCCGTAGTCCAGGAAACTCTGCCATTATCCGTGCTCGCGCGTTCCAGGCGTCGAAGCGGTTTTAATGCGCCGGATTCGCCTCTGAATACGTGTGCGCGGGTACAAATGCATTGAATAAGGAGTAGCTACGTTTCAGACGAAATGCGATTAAGGAACTTCTAATGAAAGCCTTTATACCGTACACGTCGAGTATAATGTCGTTGTTATTGTGGATTCGCTTCCGCGTAATTTTGGAAATTACTTCGACTCGATTCACTTTGCTCCCAGTGAAACAGAGCTTGCTGGAACTTTCGCGGCAGATTACGAGTTCGTACGTCGAGTCACCGAGCTCGTAATTTCGGGAGCGTGGGTGACGTGGCGTTTGTAGGAATTTTGCAAGAATTTTTGTAAAATAAAATGCATAATAAATTTCCAAAACTGGAAAGGGCAGATTTTTGCAGTCGATGGATATTGAAATGGAAAGCAAATTTATTTTTTAATTAAATTGAAATTGGTCACTCAAATAAATTTGATTTTCATTTCTGCATCGATTAAGTTAAACAGGTTTATCGTCTATTTTGGTTTGTAAATTCCTGCCCCAACGGAGTTGTGTCTATGCGTTTTATTTCAATTTGGGGGAAGTTAGTTGAGAAAACAAAGAAAATAGAGACGGTGTTAGATGAGCTCCATTGGTTGTGAAACAGAAACGAGCGACCAGAAACTCCATATTCCACTTAAAATTTCCATGAAAACTATAATGGCTGGGAACAGCCGCAGCGCAATTTCGCGTAATTCAGTTTCACAGCTCGTTGAACGTTACCGAACGCACTTTGACGGATCCGCTGTTGCAGTTTCAAAGCTTTTCCCTGGAAAATTGGAAAAGTACTTATTTTCCTTTATTTTGTGTGTTCGCCGTGACACGCGGAGTTACAATGACACATAAGTGACGTGCAATTTCAGCTCAGGCGTAATTAAGGTTAATTTAAATACAGCTGGCGGAAAGCTGAAGAAGTAATGCCGCGTTGAAAAGGGGAGCGGATAGTGCCAAAGGCAGCAGAGAGCAAATAGAAAAATGAGCGTGTTGCGAAAATCTACAAAAAATAGATTCATTTAACTCTGTAACAGTAGGGAGAGTTGGTACAATGAAAAGATACTCGCAGCTCTTTTAAACCGAGAAAAGGTGCGAAGCGAACTGTATATCATTAGCTAGAAGATTGCAAGAATGAAATGCAATTATAAAAAAGAACTACGAAATTTCCTAAAATAATAAATGTAATAAGAAATGTGAAAACGGTAAGCAGAAATTGAACTCAAATGCCACGAGTGTTAATATAATGAAATTCAGTATTAAGATTTATTGAATTAAATTACAAGCACTTTGCAACATTTTGTTTCTTCTATATTTTTTATTACATAATAAACGAAACTCTTAATTATTTCTAGTGTTTTTTCTTTAAAATAGACCAATTTAATATTACCGTGCGTTTCATTTGTATACCGTTGCATTTTTTATATAAAAAATATTTGTATTTCTCGTTAGTTTCGTATCTTTGCGTTTGTTTCCAAACTTGTTACCAGAAGTTTATTATTACCATCTGTGCGTATCACTGTACGGTAGATTTTATGTAGGTATTAAATATAGCGGGTCTATATTTGCTTCGTAACGATCTAAGCACAAGAAATTAGATATAACGTCTCTATTTCGAAGGCAATTAATCAAGGCAGCGGTCCACTCGCTCCGAACGCTGTGTCCTCGAGCATCGCAACTTCCCATCGATCGCTGGATCCAGCGATTAAGTGAAACTCGTATCGGGGGAGTCATTAGCAAGTTGTTAGTAACGTTAAGCAACTTACCAAATCGAGCATTCCGCTGCTTTACTTCCCGTTTCAATTACGAGCGTTGCGTCGTGTTGCTACACCGATTCAATTAAAATAATTAACGGAAGATACGGTTGCGCTTGCTAGTGTCTGTCCATACGAGTTCCTTAAGTTTGTTAAAAGTCTAGCTAATACTCTGAAACGGTTCAGGTGCAATTTAGTCGGCATGCGTTTTGCTGGAATTAATAAGCAGAGCTTGTCATTGGATTTCTCAGAAACTTTGGGATATAATTTCGAAGGTTGTAGTGATTAAAAGATTTTACATAAAATTCCGATGGTTAGTTTAACGAGTTATGAAGGTAATTTTAAATATTTAGAAAAATTTCAGAAGTTGATAAATGGCAGTTGG
This sequence comes from Andrena cerasifolii, assembly GCF_050908995.1. Lineage (NCBI taxonomy): Eukaryota > Metazoa > Arthropoda > Insecta > Hymenoptera > Andrenidae > Andrena > Andrena cerasifolii. The sequence continues at coordinate 8,900,694 of NC_135133.1, forward strand.
AGTTCCTTGCGAAGTGGCGAGCTGTGTGTGTGTGTGTGTGTGGAATGAAATAGAAATTAATCGAGCACGGCGCTTTCTAAAGGGGGAGAGGAATCGCTGGGCTGATGGACCGTTTAAATCACAGGGTTTCTGTCGTCGTTGCCCTTGTGATTAATGCTAGCACTGCTATTTGATATAAATTTGGTGTAGCTTAACGGTGTTCTGCCGACTAAGCACGCGTACGGTCGTTTTGCACGATCAAAGGGCAGTTCCGGGGCTAGGCTTGCTGATCAAAACCTATTTCTATTTAAAACTAACTAACTCAAACGAGGCAGCACATTATTTAAATAATCCACTCTAAAATTTATTCAAAATCCAAATCTATTCTGCATTCTAATTGTACATATTTTATGTAATTTCTAATTCTACCACTTTCTACTTCTTGTTTTCTTATATATATATATTTATTTCTTTATCTTCTTGTTATTATTCTTAACGTCTCCTGGTACAATATAGAATTCTTATTCTTATTATTATTCGAATAACACCCAAGCCTGAACCAAATGCATACTAAATACCTTCCACTCTACTCGAACCAAAAATCAACCCCGCTTCCCAATCCACAAAAAAACAAAGGAGAAACCTCCCCCCTCCCCCTTCGTTCCATAAAACGGGAAACTTAACCTAGTATCAGCTACACTGTTTGATAGCGCTGTATCATCGTTGCACGAGTAAATTTACTCGGAAGTTGGTTACCGGAGGCCTGGTAAAGAGAGACGCGTCTACCTAATGCAAGTGTCAATGGAGGTAAATACAGTGGCTTACGGCGACGCGTACTACTAATGCACAGGTCGTCATTATGTATACATGCCCGCGGTGTGTACGGTGTACCAATAACGCGGGCTATATTATTATGTGAGCTTCACCGTTGATCAGCCGATCGGACATCAATCGAGATAATGGCGATAATACGCGCGGTCGTCGCGTCACTCACGCTTCCGCCTCCGTTGGCACCGCGAAGGTGGACTCGTAAACACGCTCCTAAACTGTTCAAGACATTCCACGGAATTGGATTCGCGAAACACTTTCCCTGCTTCAACGCGCTCGCCGCCGCGCCCTTTCTCCGCAACTTTCCATTCAGTCCGCCTGTGCCGAGAACGATTTTGTCGCGTTACGTGAACGCGCTAGGATTGTTGAAACAGGATGAAAATTGTTGTAGTTCAAATATCAAGCAATGTCGAAGCAGGAAATATTTGTCATAAAAGAGAACTGGAAACTCATAACTACGCCATGCGAATCGAAATCGGCGCATGGATTTCAGAATTTGATTGCTGGGAATATTAAAACCCAGTGCAAATTTGTGGTAGGATAATTAATTTACTGTGCTTCAGGGAACGTGTTAATGGAATAAAGAAGAAAGAAGAAAAAGAAGATAGGAAGAAAATAGCAGTGTTGAAACAAAGGCTAGGGAAGTTGAAATATTGCTCGGGGTTTCTTGGATTTTGGCTTTTTTCACGAACACTGTGTGATCTGTTATAATTGTATAATACTTTCTTGATATATTATCTTAGACATTGAGCTATTTACTTCTATGGTTTTTCTATTTTACAGTGAAATTTGCTCTAGTATAGTGGACATGGAAATGTTTTATAATTAATTCTACTTTATTTGTGAGAAAAGTTAATTTTTTTCCTATTCGATATATTCTAATTTCAGTTGTAAATTTTCGTTCGAGAGTAGTCCTTTCAAGTGTTTCCTTCTGAAAGCTTGTGTTACAAAGAAGACTTCTTCTAAAGCTGTTCGAGACATCCCACGACACCAGACTTAGCAATTACTTTTCTCGTTTTCTTTGAACACTGACCCATACAGAAAGAAACTTTTTAGTATCTGAAGAAGTTGAAATATTCATTAAAGTTTCTTAAACTTTAGCTTTCCCGATAGACAGTACCTTGTGCTACGGTAATTATAATTTTTTCAATTATGATCGTGTGTTGCATTTAGTGGATATGCTTCAGGGGTGAGTTCGACACGTCGAGATCTAATTAGTGATATAAAAGAGAGTGACTGAATTGTTGGGAAGGGTTGAAGGTGATGCTTGCATGCCCTTGTTGCTCTCATTTCTTCTTCTCCCCAACTCTGTCCACCAAAGTCTACTTTATCTCCTCACTCCGTTTATCAATCTTTACTCCATATTTCTACGCACTTACTTACCCTCGCATTTTCTCTCCTCGTTCCCCCAAGAATTCGTATTAACGAAACATGGAAATAATCCGACCGATTCCAACTGCACTTCCCATACTCTATACCCGCAGAAAGCACGAGATCCCTATCTATTCATTACACAAGCCATCTCGTTACTGCGTAGCACATTTTCCATTCAGCCGCTCGATCAATCAGATGCATTCCTAGGCGAACAACCCCCGTTGCGCTGCGCGTCGCGAAACAAAATAGCGAACTTCATTAACGAACAGCCCTTCGAAACGAGAGTGAAGCACGTGCACCGAAACAATGAGGACATTGTTCCCGAACAAGACAGCCCTTTCGAACGATTGTAATCCTGGACAAAGGGGGATTCGACACAATGCGTCCACCATGGGAGATTGAGTTTCCTGGTGATTTTCTACAAGTTTTCCAAGCCTCCGCCGGACCTTGGGCACTTTGTGCACCGCATCCTTGTTCGCGTTTGGTCCTTGGCAGAACACGCCGGCGAGGAACAATGTAACAGAATCGTACGCTTACATTTCCGCGGCATTGTCGTTGCTCGCCTCTCGGCGAAATGCAATTTCCTGCGCGAAGCGGGGAACGCATATCGGCTCGCGCGGCGATATGAAAACATCGGAGGAGGTGTCTGCAACTTCGTGGCTGCGGTTCCAAGGACGAATGTGCTGCTCGAGGAAATTGCGCGCAGGATGAGATCAAGCGGCGAATAGAATTCTGATTTTCGCCCAGCCTCGTTTGCATAACGCGCAAAGCTGATCCTTCGGGTCGCAGGAGGCTGCGAGCTGTCGCCGCGAGCTGGAAAAGTAGCGCGTCGTGTAATTAGGTAGCATTAACCTCGGGCCGCGCAGGCTGCGGGTGAAACGCGATTTCGAAGTTGCAGGAATTTCTGACGAAATTATCCTGGCGTGAACGTATCGTTGTCGATAATCGTACAACTTGTAACTAGCCGAAATGTGGGTGGGAAGTTTGAAGGCTGTCTGGAATCAATGTTAAAGTGTAGTTGAGTACTTATCCGGATGGTTCAGAAAGTTATCCAAGTGTAGAAAATTCTGAAGTGGTAAATAGGGAAGTCGGTTTATTAATGCTAATAATCGTGTGCCATATGCAGATAATAAAGACTTTAAGGTTTAAGGGATCAGACTACGTAGTCTAAGTACTGTGACGGACCGAGAAAATAGGTCTGGGTAATTGTTTAAGTAATTCTTCGAAAAAATTTGGATTCTTTTCTTTACCACGCTGTTATTCTGTAAATCTTCGAAATATTAAAAAAGGGCCCGTTAATGCTCAGGCATTAATTAAATATAATAATACTTAATAGACAAATTTCGTTTTTCTGTTCCAGATAATCCAAAATTGAGTCAGCAGGTACAAAACGGTACACCGTTTACCCTCCGTAAAAAGACACCGTCAGTTTGGAGCCACCTCGTGACAGATAGGTATCTATTTATATTTTCTCAGCTTTTATAATTGTTTTTAACGTTTCACAATATAAGTACTTAAATTAAGTGCTAACACACAATTTAATCGGACGATTAGTTTCTCTGCAACTTGCATCCGAAGGTTACATACTTTTTCGAGCCGGCATAGTGGTGTAACCCGTTAAGATATCAAGGGCACAAATTAAAGCGTATAAACTATGCGAGAAGCTTTTCAATGATCAACAAGTTTCTCTCAATGAAGCCTTCATAAAGACAATATTCAAGCTGCCAAGTACTTCTTTCATCGCGAACACGCAAATTTCCCGTCGCAATATTCCTCCCTTTCTTTTTTTACGAGGTTAAATCTCCCAAGCGCAGCTTCCACTAGCTTTAAAGATGAAGCATGACCTCGCGAAATATTGAGGTAAGTCCGGGAACAGTCTGAGTACAGAAGGCCAAAAGTTCAAGGACATTCCCACCGCCTGTCCGGTGGATCCCTGCCGGGAAGAGCAACCTGAGAATGAGGCAAGTGTCTTTGAAATTTTCGAAAAGCGGGATTCAGGAGGCCACGACGGGGCACGAGCTTGAGTCTACAGCCTTGTGAAATCGAATATTTTCTTGGTGCCTTTCGGAGGCTCACCCTTAACGCGATGCACGTGGCTGACCCAGCATCCCCTTAATGGTTTTAGGGTGAGTCCTCCCTCGGGATGTTTCCCTGGTATATACCGAAAAGCTCGTTCGAAGAGAGACAGGGATCTGGCGCTGGTTATTATGTTTTTCTTCCCCCCTCCCCCTGTAGGCCCTTTGGGTTGAAATTTTCAAGCTGTAGCCTGTACTTTGTGCTTTGTGCTCGAGGGTGGAGGACTTGGGTCACCAGCTTATGGACAGAATCTTTGTGAAAAGGAGATTGTAATTTTGAGAACACAGTGCGGGACGAAAATTTTATTCCTGTGAATTTTCTTTTTGTTATGACAGAGAACTTAGCTAAGTCATTTCCTGCGCCGCTTGCCCCTCTTCCTTACATTTTGAAAAAATATTTTTTTCCCTATATGAAGTAAATATTTATTTAAGGGAGGTATTCTCATTTGGTGGGAAATATTGTTGGTGGATGGGAGAAAATATTTTGTCCAAATATAAAGTAAATATTATTTATTTAAGAAGGTGTCCCTTTTGAGGGGTAAAAAAATCGTTTTTTTTTTGCATTTTCTTAGTTTTTCATCACAAAACTGTATCTGCAGAGCACTGCAGCGAAATTCGTAAAATTGTAAAAGGTCGCGCCTCCCCTTAGTACATTTTGTAATGTATGCCTGTTTTTGTGACATTGTGCAATTGTGTCGGTGAAAGCTGCTGCAAAGAGTCGATTGGATTCTGATTCTGTTTCATATAGTTGATGCGCTTGGTCCAGATATGTTTTTATAAAATTTATGTAGTGTGAAGCCACAGCCACGTTTCTCTTCCGTTTTATGGAGTACCCACCACGATGACTGTATGCTTGTATGTATTTTTGCGAGGGCACGCGTTACGTATATCTCTCTGTCAGAGAGATAGTCGAATAGACACAAGTTGTCAATTTTATCGAACGCTTGGAAGATACTTTAGACGGGGGATTTTTGTGCAGCAGAGGAGAGTGAATTGCCAGAAGCGATGTAATAAACTTTTAGCCAGATATTTGACAAAAGAAGCTGAACAATTTATTCCTCCGTACAGAGCAACATTTTTTAAATGAAAAATGAAGCTGTGCCATAACTTTCCAACGAATAACACGTACAAAAATATTCACCATCAGCATTTGCCATAGCTTCGCATTATATTTCTTTAAAACCTATTACACAAAATCCTAATATAATTACCAAAAAAATTATTCAAGTCTTTGCGAACTGTCATAAACAATTGATCTTATCACAATACAACAAATTCAATATCATAGCACCCCTTTATCATACAAAGCAACAAATTCAAAATATGGCTTCTGAATATCAAGCAGCATAACTATATCTCCCTTCCTCAGCCTCAGAAATACATATCTCCCAAAAGTGGACTCAGCAAATAACATATTCCACCAATATCGACCTCGAGTTCAAAACGATTGCGTGTCACCAAGGAGGTGCACCTTCGAGGACCACTTCCCTTGATTACCTCTGACAACACAAGGACCTGGAATAATTTAATGCCGCCGCGGAACTTGTCGCCAGCAATGGAAACGTCCATAATACTCCGAAGGGGCAGCGACATAAAAAAAGGTCCCACCAGTAAACCCCTCGTCCCTTTTGATTGACTTGCGACTACTTCGTGGTGGAGCTAGAACTTTCACCCGACACTTGACAAATTTTCTGACACCTCACGTTTACTGTTTCCCCTTTTTTCCAACCGGGGCAAGGCACATATGACAAAGAATCTGTTCAACGCCAGCTGCTGAAGGGCTGGTAATTCTGTAGAATATTCGCGCGAGTTCTGAAAAATACAGCGGACTTCCGTGGGGGAAGCAGGGAAGGGGATGCTTGCAAAAGTATTTGGGTAAGGGAGAAGGAAAATGAAATATTATTCCTGAGATTTGAGAAATTGTTCGGTGGCTCTTGTATTCCTTTTTTTAGGTAGACAGCAGCTTTTGATTATCAATGTTTCGGCTAGTTAAGGGGGGAATCCTATTCTTTGAGCTAAAAACATAGTAAAATTTAAAAATTTTTTTTTAAGAAACCAGCGATTCAATTAATCTGAAATTTGGACCATGTTAGGCATATTTGAAGAAGTTGTAGTTTTTTTATTAATTTTTAATATATGTCACTGACCCGATTACCTTCAAATTTTGCCTGTATGTCCAACCAACATTACTCTGTACTTTGACGAACCTGAATGCCGATAAGTTATATACTTCTTTGATTACATAAGGAAATTGGCGCAAAATTGTATGGCAAAAGTTAAAGTTTCAGACCTCTGAATTTGAAAACTCTCCAGACTCCTCAAAAAAATTTTGTATTTTTTTCTGGCTCGTCAAATTATGTCTACATGTGTATACAGTGAGACGCCGGTTCATTTTTCTGCTTTAGATTACCAGGAAGATAAATATCATGCACACCAGCGGACCATAACTCCTATACTTGTTATTAAAAATTCATATAAAAAAAACCATTGCTTCCTCAAAGATGCATCAAAATATGGTCCAAATTTCAGATGAATCAAATCGCTAGTTTCTTGAAAAAAAATCCCCAATTCTGCTGTGTTTTTAGCCTAAAGAATAGAATTCCCCCCTTAATGGAGCAAGTGCTCCATTGTCCTTAATTCCAGTCCTGCCAAGTGCCTCGAGCCCAGTGATCAGTCATGTTGAACAAATGCGCGATCTTTCGCGAGAATGTGCCCCCAGCGAGCATGGTTCTTCTTTGTGATCAGCTTCAGACACTAGATGCGCGACATTGTCCTTTTTTCCTCTTGGAAGTAACTGGGTCACGTGTGTGCTTTCCCAGGCACATAATTTCCCTGAGAATATTCGCTGGCGTTCGTCTACGATGATTATCCTCGGTGGGAAATGAAACCTCTGTAGCCTGCGGTGTTAGCAGCGTGTCTTATGCAGGCATATATTTGCATTTTTGAAGTCGAGACCCGTTCACTCCGAGCATCGTACAATTTAGTCTCGTGGTGCTCTCGTAGTCGAGTGAAATACTCTTTGGTGTACTTAAAATAGAAGTGTTTTCACACTCGATTACACTTTGCTTCTAAAAAGAGTTTAGTGCCTTCCCTCCTCCCTATATTCTGATTTAACTCTGGAATTTAAATTATGTGGTAGTGCCTTTTCGATTATATCCTTCTGAAGGGCTTTTCTGAAAGGAAGCTTTGTTTATTCAATATTCGAGACTTTTCTCGAGAAAAAGCTGTCACATTTGCGTTGAACTCGTAGATCTGAAGCATCGGCGTGTATCAAACCCTTCTGAATGAAAAATCTCAACTTACTTATACCTACAAAAGGCATTTTTAAAATTTGCATTACGAGCGCAGACAAAAAGCTTGAAAAACGCGACATTTACTATTTTTTTCGCTATCCCGACCAATTGCGAGTTTTTTCAAAACGACGAATCACGCCATTTAGCAAACTAATCCTTCTAGCTTCTAAAAAAAACTCAAGTCGTTCGGACCAATTTTAAACAAGTTATTCTGTTTTAAAGGGTGGTCGAATACTTTTGCACGCCACTGCATATGTGTGCCACTAACAGCCTACCACTTTCGGAGGTGCAAAAAAGCCACTCGCTTGATCCAGCGACTGGACTAATGCAAACCTTCACCCCTGTTGTTCCTCCAATACTTTGTGCGGATGAAAAGGTTATTTATCACGGGCGAACGAAACGGAAACACTGGTGCAACGATTTGAATTGAATTGTCGCACACTTCGTAGCGATTAAGCAATTAATTCCGAGTTCACAAGCGTCGCGGCATATGCGTAATCCGATGAAACGTTACGCAGCCTCCTCGTATTCAATCTCGATGCCCCATTTCCATTTTCCGCTAGAATCATCGTATTTCGCCGATCGGTTTACAGCCTTTCGAACGGCGCGGTTCCCGCTGTTTCGTGGGAGTGCCCCCATTCACGGCGCACAAAGGGTGCTTTATCGCGTATGCATGTTACGTAACGGGGCAGAGTCTTTCCTGAAGGGCCGTATTCGCGAGTCGCCGAGTTTTCTGTATCACGCGCGGCGCACGGGACTCGACACGAGGTTAGCGAACTATTGGGTTCCGATTCCAGGCGCTTCTTTAGCTTTTATTCGCGTCCGTGAATGGAACAGATTTCAGCCGATGGTATTATTTCCGCGTACAATAAGTTTCTGTGTCGCAGTGTATGCACGCTTTGTGCTCTTTAGCCTGGATATGTTTAGTGGCATCATTCCATGGAAGACTGAACAATCAGTTGCTACTGTAGTTCTTGGTTAATTAAAATATCTGAATGGGCTACCGTCGAATGGGGTAGCTTTGACGAGGAAACTAGATTATAAAACAAATTCCTCTAGCATCTATTGTGTAACAGGTGGTACTCTCAGACAAAGTGACTTGGGTAGATTTAATTGCCTACTTCAAGGTGCAGTTTGTCTGGAAATAATACCTTCTGCACAATAGATGCTACAGGAATTTGTTTTAAAGTTTGAAGAGTGTAGTAGATAGTGGTTCTTGAAGTTAATCTGTACATGTGGTAGAAAGTGCCTATATATTATTTTGATGCAAACGTAATTGCGGTTTTAAACTTCTTTTGATTCTCCAATGCGGTGCAAATGTCCGACAACTGTTGAATGGTCAATATTTAGTTGTTCTGTGTTAGAATATAATGTTTATTTATTCAAGAAAATAAAAGTTACACAGTCGAACGTCAGTATAATAATAATAATAAGAAGTGTATAAAACTTAAACTAAAAGTAATAGAAAGAATACTGTCTTTAGCGCGATACAAGTTATCCGTTCAGAGGGTTTTCTCGGACTGAGAAGCGCAGGGGTCGAGAAGACCGTTTTCCCCTCTTTTGGGTCTCCTGTAGCGAAAGAAAGGAAACTCATAAATTACCGGGTCCTTAAAGTCCCTGACACTCTAACTCTAGGAACAGTCTATCGTTGTACACATTCCAACATTCTGCAATCTCTTCAGTTGAAGAAAAAAATGATTATGACACACGGAACGGATTAATTAAAGCTCCATTAGGTCAATTTTTACTTCGGCTTCTTGCAAACAGTTTGTAAACAAAATATAACACTTTTTCAATGCGTGCCAATAGTTGTAAGTGGCACGTAGAGAAAATTAATTCACCTGCTCGCAAAAGAATGAGAAACCATCCAGGGTATTACAGTTATTGATCGACGGACAATTGACAGCCCAACAGATTTTATACGTCACCAATCCTGTCAATTATCGTCCGTGGATGTAACAGCGATGTAATTCGATGTAACTACAATTGAATCTCGATTAACAGGCGTGATTGCGAGCGAGGCAAACCGTTTAAATCGGAATGCACCGAATAATCCAGTTACAGAAAGCAATTATTGTAACGCTCCTATCACATTTGATTCCAGAATGTCCCTTTACATTTACCTTCCTTAAAAATAAATACACACCGTATTTCTCCGCATGCACACTAATTCAACGCTTAAACACATTCAATGACACTTTAACACACCCTAAACTTAATAATTTCTCCATCATCCCCCTCAAATTTCCCTCTCCACGCGTACTATCACCTTCCCTTTCACCGAGTACTAATAACCGCACGGTTATCCACATTCTTAATCACTTTTAAACAATACCACCGATTGCCATGGATGCCAAAAGCGAATTAAAACGAGGTGCAGTAGCTTCAGAATAGCGGTCTATAACGCGATTGCACGGAGTGTCAGCGCGTCGGCGATAATGCGATCAGAAGCGGGCAATCGTCCCCTATAAAATGAATTTTGTTTCACGTCGATACGACTTTTCGTTCCGAAATTATCGCAGGTTGAAGCGAAGCGTCATATTTAATACTTTGCTATCTGCGTCTCACTCGCGCGCTAGCACCTCTCTGTCTTTCTCGCTCGCGACACACTGACCTACTTCTAGCTGGTCACGTGTGTCTGTGGTCAGTGACAGACGGTGACCGAGCGTTTTTTGTTTGTTATTGTTTACTAGTTCCGCATCGGAAGTGGGTCACTGGGCTTCCTGGCTCTACGTCTTATGAACTTTGAGGCCTCGTATCTCGGGAACCAATAAAGATATCGATTTGAAACAAAATGCATCTTCAAGGGCACACCTCCCCCTATCTCTCGAGTGGTTTGTTTAAACAATTGGACTATTCCTCTGGTCGCACTTCGCGGTTGAAGTTAGTGCTCCATTGGTTCATATTGAAACAGATTTCATCGTTTCGATTAGGTACACAGTACTATTTAGATGATTATGGAGCTGTCTATAGAATAAGTAGTATTAGTTTCATGTAAAATAGGTCTCCATTTAATTTAGAGTAGCACACTTGGTATATCATTGCCATGGGGATTTTTATACTTCGTTCGATTAATTGGTAAATATATCAGTCACTGTTGAATGGAACAATTGTCCCTTGTACCCTTAACTTGGGTATTTGGGTTGCTGCTTTTCCTCCCAGCTTTGGAGTAATAATTTTTTAAATATCCCTTGAAACAGAATGCATCTTCAATGGCACACTTTACTTTAGATGCAGAGTTGAGGGGTGTTAAAGCTTTGGCAGTTTCGCTGGGTGCGTTTTGTACTTGGATTAATAGCCACGCTTGTTTAGAGTCGACAGGACGTAATTACGGTATCGTCGCCACGTTAATTATGAAAATTTCTATAGATTAAATGCAACCGTGTCAGGGCAATAAATTAATAATTTCACGGGAGATACACCTGCATTCGGCGCGTGGTATTGTGCTTGCATAACGCGGTAAGAGATTCGAATTCTGCTGCGTGAAATATGAGCGTAAAGAAGAACTCTTAATAGGTGAAGTGTATTTTCGTGATACAAACACCCTTTGTACGTATAATAATATAATACAATATCAATAATTTCATTCGAAGTCTACCAAATGAATTAACATCATAAAAATATCTTAAGTAACATTAAAGTGACAATAGCAACGTAATAAACTTAAACGAAGCGCACTCATTCATCTAAAAATAATTAATTTCAGTCCCGCGTTCATCAAACGCCATTTATTTCATCCCGAGCTTCGTCGACCGGCTTTTATACCTGCAGCTCTAAAACATGCCATACATCTTCGGGAACACCGCGGAACACATGCGCATCTACGGAAGTGCTGCATCGAGAGGGCAATTTCGCTTAATAGTCTCTTATTTCGCGGTTTCCTGCTGCACGCACCAAGGGCGTAATTAGATCCCGCCACAAATTGCCCCCCACCAATCTATTTTTGCGGTATTGGCTAAATGCATCGATACAGGCTGGTTGCAAACAATTAGCCCGCGCTTCGTCGCTGGAGCGAAACGTTTACGTCGTCACGAACATCAGCGTCAGTTCGCCCCGCTCGTTCCGCAGGAATATCGAACTTGCAGACGACATTGTTCGTCGGATATAATGGACAAATGTGTTTACACCCGGTCTAGTCCGTTTACACAACCAGGAAATCTGAATTACACGCGGGTCAGTCCATTTGCACCGCGGCCGGGACTCGAATCGCCTGGGAGTACGATGGAATTGATGGATTAAGGTTGTCGCGATTCGCGTTCGATTTACTTCAAATGAATATTAACTATTCCGGAAGCTCAACGTGCAAACTCTAGATACCCGTGGAGCCGTCGCGGACTTACTTTTGCTCATCAAAATTATTAACTGCTTGGTGGACAGTATCACCAGCTTGATTAATTTTAATTCGCCGGGCTATCCTACAAGAAACCCACTTCTTTTTAAACCGTACGGCTACACCTCCAGATTCCACACTTGCGATCTCATACAGAGGGTCTGCAAGTTGGGCAATAGCTATTTTATGTGCCTGGACTTTTTCTCGGGTTCGGTGTGCACGTTTAAGGCCTGCGCGTATAGGGCTATCTTTAATAATTGTACGTAGTCGACATTCGTTTCTTTTGCTTTGTTCTTTTCTCCCTGTTTCTGTTTGTCTTTGGTTTTGTTTCCTTTTTTTTCTCTTTTTTTGTTGCCTATACTGTATTGTACTTTCTATTGTTCTCTTATCCTTAAATGGTCTTGCACCGTATATGTCAAATAAATAAATCAAGAATAAATAAACTATTATGTGCAGTGAAATATGAAATAAAGAGTCTCTGCTGTAATTTGCTCCTGTGACGTTCATTTTACATTGTTCTGCGCGAATTGAACAAATTAATTGAGTCTTTGATAGATCCGATAATTAAGGATTGAAGTGCTTTCTAAATTTCTAATCGTTCGTGGAAATTTTTGCATTTCGAGTGCAGTGCTACTTAATTACATTATTGGACTAATCTGCAGCGTGACGCATTAGCTTGGTAATTGTAATGAATATCAAACATAACTTAATAATAACGTCACCATGTGTCGTTTCGTCGTTGACAATTGCCCCCGGACTGATTAAACGTTAAACTGTGAAGATGCATTAATTGTAATGCACCTATCGAGGTGCATTTGCAATCGCATAAACATTGCATTATTAAACACTTATCGAAAGATGAATTTATTCCGAACGTCATTGAAGTTGCTCAGAATATTCTATAATGGACTTATAAATTAGCTTTGTGTTTCATATTACAAATTATATTAAACTAATACAGTTTGTAATATGAAACATCAACCTAAATTATAATTTAAATTATATTAAAGTAACAAAATTTGCAATCAACCTCTAACAGAGGTCCGTAAAATGTTTGAATAATTAATCTTTATAAGAGATAGGTGTAATTACATGAAATGCAATTCTCATATTTTTACTTAATAAAATAATGTACCCACTCTTTCTGAATGATATTTCGAAAGTATCCAGAAAATTGTAGTCCGTCGCATAATTTCGAGTTAGAAACACCATTCAAATATCTACGCGGGAACGTGCGTCAAAGTATCGTTTCCCGATACTTGATTTTGCAGAAGGCGTATCGTCGGAACTTTTATTAAATCACTGTTTCTCCATTTTGCGAGGAAGCATGGGGCAAACAAAAGTTGGTGGAAAGCAGCAGACCAAAACTCGATTCAATATTTGACTTCTCCAGTGCGCAGAATTGGCACAAAAGTGTGCACGCTTGTCTATGTAACGCAGAAATAAATTACGAACAGTTTCATCAACGATCATGTACTAATGGCACGGCCAAATACTTGAAACACTTCGCTCCAGCATGTTATCAATTAGCAGCAGCGTTTGAAATTGAATATTACCTTTCGTTGTGCATACAGTCCAGAGGGTCATTCGAGAATTTCAATATTTCTTTTTCACGTAGGTGGGGCCCCTACATTGTATTTAATTAAATTAAAAGTCTTGGTTTAATTTTCCATACGATAAATATTCCCCGTGGATGGCCTCGTTACTCGCGCGCACGCAAACATTGATTGTGCACTTGAAATTTCTTTATAAAACAGACTCCCGTTTCGGTTCGATTGTCTCTCGTGCTCGTAACATTTTATTAAAACGGAGTTAACAGCGTCGCTGTTTACCCTACTCTACGATAAATATTTGATTCGTTTGCAATGAAGGCAGCATCGATACCACATTTACCATTTCTACAACGAGCACGCTGCATTTTAATCTATTTCCCTCCCACCTGCACGAAGAAATTATTCCCCAACATTTCATTAAAACAGAATTAATCATGTCGCTGTTTACTGTAAATCAGCATAACGTGATTGTTCACTGTTTCCTCCGCGGAATACTTTGCCCACGTTGCTATTGATATTAAAATATTCGTCTCCCCTAAAAGAATCCTTCAACCCATAGAAATTGAACTCCCTAAATATTTCATACCGATTCTACCATTTAGCCTCTCGAAGGATGTGCAAGTAAGTTTTTATTGAATTCGTAGATTTATAACATTTCTGGTAAGTAAACGTCTGACTATATACTAGCTACTACTACTGCCGCTCGGTATTCTTTCTCGTTATTCCCATTCATTTCTTCTTCTTTTCATATTCTTTGCAGCCATATCTCTTTATAACTTTCAACGTGTACAGAATTTAAAAAACTAGAGATATAAACAAGCTCCATTTTACAACCGTACATTCAGTCCAATTAGACACGGACAAAAGTTACTTGAAATATAAAATGAAAAACAATCGGAATTGAAGTTGTGAATTATTTAGATGATTGTATTAGTTCTATTTTAGACATGGTTTTGGAAAAGTGACTTTATTTTGTGTCGAAACCGAATAGATTATATCAACATGGTTTTATATTTTAGGTAGATTTTAATAGCTTTTGCATTCAGGACTATACTGGTTCCAAACATTTCGCCTGAAAAGTAGCCGCGTCAGAAATGTCTTACGAGTATATTTTAGCAGGCACTTATTAAAATACAAAATAAAATAAAAGATCGTTTGATTAGTAATCGAATTAGGAAATAATTTACTGGGAAATCATATCCCAGATCGAATCAACTAACCAACGAGTATTTGAAAAGAAGCTTTCGATCACGCTCGATAATATACTATTTGAATAATCATTTCTAAAATATTACATTCAAATACTGCCCAAGCCTTAACTACACCAATGAATCCCGAAACGCCCGCCCTCATAAAACCTTCTCCCTTGTGCCACTTTTAAAACCCATCTCTCTTCGAGTCTCCAGCTAACGGGGGCCGCTATCATCCACCTCCTCGACACGATTCCACGAAACATGTCCAAAAGTTTTCAGAAACAATGTGCACGCGAGGACAAAGGCTATCCATTCGGTTCGGACGCCATCAATTCCGCTGGCTTGGGAGCGTCGTGCCCTTTGAATCCACAGCAGTGGCGTACTTAGCGGTCGAGTTGCCTCGAAGTACGTCAACTCCCGCGAAATCAGCCCTTGCTCCTATCCCATGGCCAGCTAACTTCCTGCCGCTCCTAATTGACTTCCGACACGTGGAAATCGCGTTTGAGGCTCGAGGAAGGCCGGTTCCCTCCGCCCCCGCCTCAGTGCACGGTTCCTCAGCCCGTGTTCGCGCTTCAATCCGAGCTAACAAGCTACAATATGGCTGAAAAGTATTTCGGCATAATATTGCATGTCGGTACGTTTTGGTAACAGAGAAAATTCAGAACGAAGAACGCCACCTTCTTCGTGCATTGTCAGTTTTTATTAATGCGGTGGTAGCAGCAAAATATAGTCACAGAGATGTTACTAACTTTACTGAGAAACCGACGATTTCGAATTTGGAAGAGACGAAGATGAAATGGCATATGATTCTGCGTTTCTTGTTTGAACGAAGGAAGGAATAAATGCATTGACACTCCTGCAAGATAAAGGAACTGATCTGCCTGTGTTAAATGATTATCCGATAATAAGAGACGTTTTCCTGAAAAATAATACCTCCACCTCCATCTTCCACACCAGTAGAACGATTATTTTCTTTCGCAACTGTCCCAAACAAAAGTGCCTTACTGATGAACTTTTTGAAGGGAGATCTTTGCAAGGAGCAAACTGTTGTAAAATTTGTTGAAATAAAATCTTTCATTTGTTGAAATAAAATCTTTCATTTGTTGAAATAAAATCTATTTACTGCAAGTGATTGTTAGTGGCGGAGGCAAGATAACGGGGAACTGTTTTCAGCATATTCTGGCTCATTTTCCTTGCCAATAATTTTTTCAATGGTTCTGTTAGGTCTGGAGGTAACTGAAAATTATTTCACGTTGAACAGAGTGGACCTAAAACGAGTAAGTATTTTAAGTGGCTCTCTGTTGGCCTTTATATTCTCGAATTCGAGTATTATGAAAGGGATGGTTAACCATTATTCACCACAGTGTGTCCATCGGCGGTTTCGCTGCACTTAAAACCACCAAACCTCTGTATAACCATTCGTTAATCAGCAATAAACAGAACACCATCATTGCCATTTCGTAGAAATATACCGCGACATTAATGTAACTAATGAATATTCTTAATAATTATCTCATTTTCTGTCTTGCAGAGAATTCAGAACTTCTCCACTTGCTAAAAATGTAGAAAATAAGGGCGACAAAAGTGTCCCTTTTTCCAACTGTGAAATTATACATTTTTCTTCTATGTCAGATGGAAGCAACGAGTTGCCCGCGAGCTTCCATCGGCGAATTTAATTAAATTGTTCTCGCCTGTTACAGAGTAACGATATTTCTGTAATTTGATTAAAATTTAGAAATACGTGGAGTTCGCGAAGCGTTAAATCCTTTGGAGGCTGAAATGTAGCGTGGAATGAATGATATTTGCAACTTTTGTGGTGTTTCCAGTCATACCTCTCGTTGCTAAATTACCTCCTTACAGAATAATAATTCTACGATAAACGAAACGTAAAATTAAATAATGTGTCGTTGTATTTCGTTCTCCCTTCGACTTCTTTTAATGATAAAATAAGAGATGGTACCAAATAAGAGTAACAGAAGAACGATGCCATAGAAGCGGCGAGGAATTTTACAAAGATTGAATATTAACTGGCGAGCTCGAGGCTTCTGGCCTGAGCGCGAAGTTTCGCTTCTGGTATGCGAGGGAAAAATTTAATTCGCCCATCGTTTCTGGAAATTTCATCGAAGACCGTGGATTCTCCTCGATTGGACGAGCAGACTGATCGAAGGGAGCCACTTTACCCGAGATCCACTCGATCCCCCAAAGCTATCTTCTCGAAACCTAGAGGAACCAAAACACTTCCCTATCCAGTTCTAGTACTTCGAAATTTACTTTAGGGAACTCCCGTTTAAGACTTCGATGAGAAAATCGTGGAGAATCGTTCGGTTATTATTTGTAAATGATAATTAAATTGGAAGAAGAATTTTCTAGGGGATTTAAAACAAAGATAAAATTGGACTATGATGAGAGACTTTCGTGAAGGTAGAAGGAAGGAGCTTACCTCGATAGTGGTGTTATTAAAAATAATCTAGCAAAATAATGATCCAGTGCAATATGGAACACAAAACCATAATGGTCAGAAGAATTTGCATTTAATTTTTGAAGATCACATTCTGATATTTCTTTGTTGCACTGGCTATAAATAAAGCTTGCCACCACTTTTAAATAATTGAATAAAACACTGTAGTATCATCTTTTAGTACCTTTAAGTAGTTTAAACAAAAGGGATGAATTTAACAGACAGACATTCCTTAATCAAGACTTAATCCTTATAAATTATATAAAGATTAAGACACAGTGAAACCTGGGAAATGCTCTTTTTCCATTCGCTTATAACAATTACCCTTTGAAGGAGAATATCAAATTGCTTCTACATATTACAATATTCTTGTCACCTTCGGTCTTTAAGAAGAATCTGTGTATCGATAAAGGAGGTGTCAACGGAAGTATCAAATATCGAATATCGAATATAAAGCGTCAAAAACCGGAGCACAGAGTTAGTCGTGGATTTTCGGAATTGAATCTTTTCAATTAACGACAGGCGTTCGTCGCTTCGACGTTCGCGAGGATTTTAACAGGCGGTTTGCGATCGTTCTGACAACTATCTTTCAATCCATGTTTCCACTTCTGTTGCATTCGTTTCGAGCGTGCAGGAAACGCAGAACAAGACCCGCGACGATAAATAGATCTTGAAACGACGGGTTGAAGTGACAATTTAATTTGATTGCTCCATGCTTGCACGCTTTCTTGGAGCCTGTGCAATTTGTAATAAAAATAAGACCTGCGTCATAGTTTCGAAGTAATTTTATTTTTTACCTGACTTATTTAAGTAATGCGTATACATTTTGTTAATGTTTTAAAGAAAATAAGATTTGCAACTATTTTTTATGGAACAAATATTCTTAAGAAAGTAAATTGAATGAGATAGTAATGCGTTATTTTACATTTTTATTGGATAATTATATAAATATAGGGGAATATTGTACTCATTAGTGAGTTCTATCAACAAATGTACCAGCGACTTGCAACTGCACTGCTTCTTTAATAGAACCTTATTTTCTGTGTATAAATTGTTTTACTCATTAAACTTCGATAATTGTTTATAAATTAACAGATAGATTTCAATTTAATTTCATGAACAATTTGTGATTTCTATTTTACAATAGTTATAGAGCTATGAAACAGATAACATACGTTACCTGAAACTCTCACGACGTTATGGAGGGTTAAAGTAAATACTTTAGAAGATACTTCGCATTCCATACCAGAAAATTAATTACAACCTACACCCACTAAGCGTTACCACATTTCCCTTCAACCTACAGTTCCCCCAATTTCCAAACTCACCCTTTTACATAACTCTCTTAGATCTGCTTCTCTTTCTTGTTTATCGCGACACAACACTTCATTCAGTATTCATAACTCCATCAACAGAGTATGTCAATTAGCGAATCTTTATAGCAAACATATTGATCAGGGGTAGGTTGCAAAACAGCAGGAATGCAAAACCTCGCCTATTCGTCACTTAATTAACGCAATGTAGATTTTGTGACGTAATAAATACGAATTGTTATTAATATTATTATTATTTCTTTGATGGTACATCGACCTCTTCTAAATATCGTTTGCGGACTTTTATTCGAAGTAACGTTTCTGCACATGTCTGTTAATTTATTAGCTTATCAGTTTTATTATTTTTTTACTACCACTTCTATCATTGTACTGTACTATTTATTTTAAACTGCTTCTTTTCTTAACTTTATTAACTGCCTATTCTAAACTAAGGGGTCTTCACCCTTCATAAAATCATTATACCATTAAAACCCTTTTCGAAACCAACCCCTGCCCCCCAATCCCCGCCTCAGCTTTTCGAAAAACCTACCTTAACCAGTGACACGTCACGCGACATCCTATCTCAGAACACCAACCACCTTGCACGGCGTCAAAGAAACTATCTCAAAAGAGCCTCTGAAACGTCAAAGTTCCCCGGCATTTTATCAAGTCCAGTAGACGCATCCAATAAACCAACAGAGTTGGAACAGTCGACAAAGATTGCCGGAAATTCGACGCGCTCCTCTCTCAATCCCGACCAGGCTGGAAGTTCGAAAGCGACGCTGTTTCGAGCACCAGATGACAGTTATCGAATACAGAGGAGGAGGAGTCGCAGCAATAAACGAGATTCTTGAGCCTTCCCGCGCTCGAGGAACTCGCTCACGAAGGCTTCCCTGTTTCCCTTGACACACCCCTCTCGGTTCGTGCCCCGAGAACAATCCCCATCGACGCTCGTCGAACACCGCCTTTATCGAGTAATTCCCAATCGGACCCTGTCACGCCGCGTTTCCACCGATTACCGACGCGCACTTTAACGGTTTTGCATATTCATTCGCGGCGAATCGCGTCCCGCTTCCGCGAACGGAGGCTACAGTGGCAGCTTCGAAAGGGCAATGTTAAGGGGGTACAAGGGTATTAGACGGCTAAAATGAACGGTTTATTTTGGGTTGGATTCAAGGGCGACTAATAACTCATACCATTTGCACGTTTTATAATAATTTACTGTGGATATAGCACGCATTTTAAGAACAAGAAACCTTGGAAATATTAAAAATTGAAGGAAATACAAAGCGCCAAATTGGGCGCTGCGCAATGCGCAAGTAAAGACGGTGAACATCATAAGGTGAGAACGGATCGATACTTTTAGCTGAAATTTTAACGAAACCTACGAAATGTTTTTCTCCTCGTGGTGGAATTCGCTTGTTAAGATCGCAGAATACTGAAAATATTTATTAAACATTCTTTAAGGAATTATATGAGGAAAAATGTGCACAATTGATATTGGTGCATAACTTCGCGAATTTTTGTTAAAATTTTTCGACGAAGCTCCTCCTTGTAAATAGTGAATCAGAGAACTTTGGCGACTTGTGTTTCCTTCAATTTGTGTTATATCCGCAACGAAGTATTGTTAAACGTGCAAATGGTCTGAGGTATTAGTCGCCCTTCCAGTGATAACAGTTTTAACTTCGAAATCAGATGTCGTTGTCCTTCTCCGCTGCTTCCTGCGCCCTTACTGCTTCGAGGAAGATTCATGAAAAAGGGACACGGTGGTTTTAATCGCCCTTCTGCATCCTTGTTCTTTGACGCCGGTGTTCGCAAAGCGCCCTGTTAGGCAGGGTTGAATGTTCATTCGTGGAGATTACATGATTGCCGGGTGAAAGCGATTCTCGTGGGAGGATGTGGTGGAGCGTGGGAGTTCCGAGACTTGTTCGTTTGAGGTTTGGGAGTGAGTTGTGGATAGACGTGGTCGTTCGTGGAAAAGTAGTGGCTGGGAGAAGGTGGATAGCTTCGTGGAAATTAGATGATTTTCTGGTGAAAGCGATTTTCGTGGGAGAATGAAGGAGCTTGTGGTGGAGCGTGGGATTTCCGGGACTTGTTCGTTTGAGGTCTGGCAGTGAGCTAATAGACGTGATTTGGAGAGGAAGTGGTTTCTGTTTTTAGACACGTAATGAAGATTAGATATTTTTTTCTGAAGCGAGAAGGATGTGAAAAACTGAAGGGGCACTTAGAAGTTGTACCGGAGGGTCTGTAAGTGAATTTTCACGGGAAGAGTGTGAACTATAAATTAATTCAATTAAGCCTTCAGATTTCCATGGAAAGGAACAATGATAGAAATTGGTCAATTTTGATCGTGTAAAACACTTTCGTTGCCAGCCAGGTCCAAATGTCCTTTAATTCTGGCGCTTGCGATCCTGTTAAGCAACCCAAACTCTCATTTTTCTTCGCACTTCGTGGACCCAATTAAAGTTCTTTGTTCCCGCGAGCGAGATCGCGATTGCTCAACCGACGCACGTCGTTCTCAGAAAGGACGTGGCAGAATCGAACTGTTTAATACAACAGGATCACGGTTCACCAAAGTGCACGGTGACCTAATTCCTGAAATCCTACGTGCCTCGGTGCGTGCATGCATAAATTTCTCCGTGCAACCTGCGCGTGGCTGACTTCGTATTCGGCCTCAAAAGGAATTCCTGCTTTGTTGACATCGATTCCCGCTAACAACGCCGGGATAGCACGCGGGACGTGCACTCCAAAGAAAGGCGGACAAAGCAGGAGAAAAACTGTCGGCTGGCAGCTGCGAGCTCGACTTCTTGCCCCAGAACGACGGCAATGTTTTGCCGCGAATAAAAATTCCTGTTCGCGTTTAATTCCCGCGGATGAAAAATATTTTCGTGGGTCGCGCGCTGGCGAATAGGATGCCCGGGATAAATTGTTCGTAGTAAACACAACGTGGCGGACTAATATCCTGTGTTTATAAAAATTTAAGCTCGACGCGGGGTTCGGAATATTCATCGCGTTGTTGACGCGAATGAAAAATGATTTGGTTTTGTACGCGTGTTCGTGTTTCGAGGTGTAGAATTTAAAATCTCTGTTAAGGGGATTGAGACGAATTAAGTTGACGCGGTGTATAAAGGAAAGTTTAAGGTGTAATAATTTTAATTGAGGAAAGAATGTGTCAGTGATTCGTGACATTAATTATTGTATTTTTTATTCAAGTGCTGTTGTATTAATTTTCATGTCATGAATAATTTCGTTATACTGTAGAAGAGGAAAAGCAATATACTCTTCTTAAGATGTAGGGAAATGTGTACTTTAACACTTTGTGGCCACACGGACTGTATCGCATCCCAGGATATGTATTTGGCAATATTTCTGTAAATTTTTGGACCTTAATAATAAAAATTAAAAATTTGGTGAATTTAAAAAAAAATCGCTTTTATCCATAATCGTTTTTTTCAATACAAATTTCAATTATCACTCAAAAGTGATTATACGTTACAATTATCACTGAAAAGTTAAAAATTAATAGTTAAAAGTGAAACATATGAAAATGGTAACTCAAAAATGACACTGGCGTGCAGTGAACCCCATGTGACCAATATGTAATTATAAGTTTTACCACGGAAGGTTAAGAATCTTAAATGAAATTGCTGTAACTTCTACACTTCCAAAGTTCTTGTAAATTTCGACAATTTTTACTGAATCCTTTTTTAAATTTTTGAATGCATTTTTAAAAAAATGCATCTGTGGAAAGAGATATATCGTGGGTTTACTGGTAAAACGCAGTAAATCAATATGCTTCTGTTTTTCAGAAACTGAAATTGAAATACTTTAAATGACATAGAGGTAAGTAGAATTAATGATTTAATTTACAACAAAAATCCTTTATTTCTCAGGTTATGATTTAATGTGTATTGCCAGTTTGTAAAGGGGTAACTATCATGATTTTTTGTTAGCGTGTTTTACCAGTATTCCCCAGATATGTAGCTGCAGTTATGTATATTGGTTCGGCAAACGCGTCTGACCATACACGTACCCTTTTCACTTGCCCGTTCTCATTTCCTCGTTTCTCACGCTCCACTCGCACGGATCTTTATTATTTCCCTTATATCATCTAGTACGTACACTATTTTCGCTTCCAAATCATCTGTCCATTAAAAGTTACTCTGACGAATAAAACTCTCCGCACAAATGTACAAATTCTACTTAATTCAAAGTGTTGAATGTTTCAAAAGGAAAATGCCACTCAGCTCTCGCGAATAATAAAATAGCCTGTCACGAAATCAGAAGTAATTAAAGGAAAGCAAATTAACTTGATTCAGGCAAATGCAGCAGTAACCAACTCTAAATATTCACAAATTTCCCAATACCGTGCTCGGCGCCTGCGAAACTCGAACGTTCAAGGACCTGTTAATCGATACATTTGGCAGGTCCCCGAATTTTAATGAAATCACGCACGCATCGCGTTCTAACTGAAGGAATCCACAATAATCACGGAGCGTCGACGCTGAAATTTCGCCCGAACTCTCGGATTCGTTGTGAAATTTATGGACGTATAATAGAACCGACGGGAATAGTGGGCAAGCCCGATATCGGATATCGGGTATTCGTGTAACTAATTGAAATATTTGCCGATATTTGACCAGCCGTCGAGCGTGCATCCCGCCGAGTTTAAAAGTTCTGCGGTCAGTCCGTGCACCCGGCATCCCCTTTATTATTTACCCCATTCCACAGCGCCTCGCGAAATTTATCGGCCCCTTGCCTCGACATATTAAAATCCTAAAAGTAAGCGGAGAAAAATGCCCCAGAGGTCTAAAAATCCAGACCACTAATCTAATTTAACTCATTTCACCCAAACTTCTCTTCTCGACTAACCATAGAAGCTATTTATTCGCCGCTGCACTTGTTAGTAAACGCGAGTCCAGTGGCCTAACCCTAAGAAATCACGAATAATACTCTTCCACTTCTACGAACCCTAATAACACTCTACACTTGTACTACAAAAGCTTAACAGTGATCGGTGAAAGTGCAGAAGGCGAGCCCTACTTCTGGAGCGTTCCAAGTCGAATCCGTCCGAATCGATAGTCCACACACAGTTGGCCTGTAACCGCGGCGAGAGGAGACGCGAAAATTGCCGGCGAAAACGCGGGGATTAATTGTCGGGCTGAAAAAGTAGCGGAACAGTCGCGTGTCTTTGTCATAAGTCCAGTCGCTGCCGCCGACAGGGAGCAGGGAAATTCAAAAAAGGCCCGTGTGCCACTGGCCCGCCGGCCAGTTAAAGCCGTGGATTCCCTGTTTCGAATTTATGCATCTCTGTCCGAGAGAATCAGCCGCCGGCAGAACAATGCGGCCCGTTTCGTTTTATGCGCGATGCCCGGGGGCGAGCCGGGCACTTTGAGCCGGGGAGCGTCTATTAAACAGCAGGGTTGGATTAAAATTGGAATAACGAACGCTTCCGCGTTGCTGCACCATCTCTGGCTCGTCGAATTTATTTTTCTTAGGGAAGAGACATTTTCCACGAAACTCGCAATGCGTATACTAACAAGGGAACATATCGAAGTGACAATCGTAAATTTTGATGCCACTTTGGTAGAAAGTAGTTCTTACCAAAATATGTGACACGTGTTTTTCTTATCGGCTGACATTCGTGTTGAAGGAGTGAAAACAACCCTTAAAGTTGAAGTGTGAGAAACACGTTTGCTCGAATATCTTGGCAACTACTGGAGTTAGGAGGACGATGTAAATGGTAAAATTGTGTATTCTTTAATAAGGAATGCAGGTGTGCAAAGAGATTCCAAAAAATCCGGTTCTTTAAATAATAAATTAAAGGAACACAATTTGTCAATTTGCATCGTTCTCCTAGCTCCAGTAGTTTCCAAGATATTCGACCAAACATGTTTCTCCCACTTCAACTTTGAGGGCTGTTTTCACCCCTTCGATACGAACCTCCGTCGATAAGAAAAAGTACGTGACAAATAATTTTATAAGAACCACTTTTTATCAAAGTCGTATCAAAATCGGCGATTGTCACTTCGATATGGACCCTTGTAAGATTCGTCGAGGGAGATGTCGAGTTCCGGGTGCAAGTTGATGGTCGATCCCTCTGTTGTCCTCGAAAGAAGCATTTCGCCTCTGTGTATCAAGGAGCTTGGGATATCTGTGTCTTTGGAGAAGGATACTTGGGAGATACGAAAGCTCCTTGTAGCTCATTAAGCTCAGAAGGGAGGGAGATGCTCGTTAGAAGTGGCTCGTTTATTAAAAGCTTCTTGGTCCCGTAATGGCGGAAGCTATTGGGTATCTGCTGCATGTAAGTGGAGTCCGGATGCAATTACGCGTTGCCCGATTTCGGAGCTCCATATGCAATTTTGGTAGTTGATGTTGCGAGGGTAAGGAAATTTTGGTTAAGTGAGGAAGCAGCGAGGAATTGTTTGCGATGAGGTTTAGGGATATGTGTGATACAGATTTTGATGGGTGCTTGTGGAACATAGACAAGTGGGGGACACCTAATTTATTTCTGGTCGTGGGAACTCGTGTTTAAGGGATGGAACTTTGAAGTTTGATATCAGTGATGCTATCTTGGAAACTACTGCAGGTGTGGAGAAATCTTGTAGACAAATTTCCTACGATTTTTAGGGGAAACTATGAATGCATCATGAAAGAAATTTATTTCAATTACATTTCGATTGTAATTCTGTTGATTCTATTTACTTGTTTCTTTATCTGCTACGGTATCAATGTACAGAATTCTCTCTGTTGCATACGTTTCATTGTTAGAAGGTAATCAATTAATATTTTCGTTGAATCAATACTTGCCATCAGCAAGTACCATCGCACTTAAACATACATAACGTTCGAAAAATTAATGGCGCCCCGAACGAAACAATATTGACAATTAGTACCGAGGATTCATTAACTTGATGCATCGCATCGCGTTACTTCCCTCAGGCAGTAATGGATTGTCCAATTTACGCAATATAACACGAGCGCTACACCGAATTATTAATTGTGTGTTACTAATCGTTAATACGTATGCAATATCAGTATTAGATACAGATAAACTCAATATAGAAACAACTTAGTTTCTCGTATTTGCAGAAGCTTATTCAGTACTTACTAACTTTAGACAGCCTGCGTTCTTCATGAAGTATGCTTAATTTTCGTGCAAAAAATACACTACGCCCCCTTAAATGGTTGATTCCCTTGGGCCACCATAGTGGCCGTCCAGGCCCTTTAAAGATTAATTTGTTTTGCATTTGTGTGCATCACTTTACCTTACAGAAAGAAAACACAAACCATTCCACTAAACTACTTCTTCCAAACCTCCAATATTTTTCAACACACAGCCCCCTTACAAAGGGCATAATTTCTAATCCATAACTTGGAAAATGTAGAATAACATTTGTCTTTCGCACAACTTCTATGCGACGCGTGATCCTTCCCTTAAATGAAGGTTTCCTAACGTCTGCACTGTACAGTCATACTTGAACAAAATATGAGACTTTGATTAGAAGCTAGCAAGTATTAGGTTGTCCACTGAATTCCTGCGATTTTCATTCGTAATAAATTTCTTCCAATAACAACTGCCTGTCGATAATGTATTATATACCATTCGACAGCTTCCACTTTCCCGTGCCAGAATTCTCCTGGAAGTTTCGACGTTTTCGTTTCGCGTTAGTAGCGATAAAGCTTCAGCTAAAAAACAACGGGGTCTCAAGTGAATAAAAACAAGCGTCTCCGACACGTGTTGCTCTACGGGTTTAAATTTTAAATTCTACCTTGGCTGGGAGGTTCCCCAGCAGCCGCCCTACTCGTCGTACTTTGCCCCGACGGATTACCACCTTTTCCATTCCCAAAACGCTTCGAGCGGAATTCCCCCCTCACAATGACGCGAGAACCGGCTCGAAAATTGCTTTCAGTCGAAGACCGTCGAATTCTTCGAATGCGGATTTCAAGAATTACCAGATCGTTGGCAACGTAACAGATGAAATATTACTAAATATTTTTTAGGAAAATAGAGGTTTCGCATTCACGAAAAACCGCAGGAATTTATCGGGCAACCTAATACAAAGCTATAGCTTTCCTCCCCGCCCAAGTCCACGAGCTCCCCGGAGTCTGTCCACCCGTCAGGCACCTGGTTGCCAAGGTTAAGCCACCCCCATCCCCGACTTGAAGGAACACGGATCGCGCATTTGTGACGGTCGGAGGCAACCTCGCGGGTCGAAGCATTAACACCCCTGTGTACGTGTTCCTCGGCGACGAAACGGTCGCGAGGGTGGACAAAGAGCGTGCCGGCCGGCCCTTCACAAAGAAAGTGTTAACAGTCAGTCGATTTTGTAGAGGTCCGTCGATATCATGTGACGCCCTGCCCTTTGTACGCTCGCTCAGCAGTCGACGCCTACGCAGGTGAACGTGACATGCATGTAGATTCCCCGCGGACGTGTAAAATCGCCGTTAATCCGCTGACCGGCGTTACACGGGCGTGCATGACACGGAATAAAGCGAGGATCCCGGCATTACATTTTACGAAGCAGAACCCCCTAAGCACCGCTGATACGAGGGGACGACAGGGTTTATTTGATTGTCGAATCAGTATGTGATCTTTCGCTGCTGGGAAGCGGGATTGCCCGGAGTGGGCGGAATAATAGAGTTACGCTGGAAAAGGACGAGATGTAGAATCGTCTCGAGAGGGGGAACAATGGGCGGCAGGATCGCGTCGAACTGCGTAAATGATAGCATTGTTCGTGGATCGGAAATGGGATGATTGGGAAACGAGTGGGCTGGGGAATTGTAGTTGGCAGAGTGGGAGAAAGAATGGTTGAAGAGGGGGTAGATTGGGGGTAGGTGGGAAGTGTGGGTGGTTTTTGATGGGAGGCGAGTGGGTGGTGTTGAGAATATAAAGTTGTGGTGGAATAATAATGAGAAGGAATGTAAATATTGGGGAGGAGTAGATAGGGAACAGAAGCTGGGAGGATTTTATCGGTATGAATATGGAACATGGGGGAGACAGTAGAATTATGTTAAATGGAACAGACAGAGCAGCAGAGATATAAACAGAAAAAGAGAATAAAATTCAGTAGGCTTTGAATTAAATACATTCTAAAACAAGGTGGGAGGTAGATAGAGAAGAGAAGCTGGGAGAATTTTATCGGCATGAATATGAAACATGGGAGAGACAGTAGAATCGTGTTAAATAGGTCAGACAGTAGAGGTATAAACCGAAAAAGAAGCTGTAAAAATCGATAGGCCTTGAATTAAATACATTCTAAGACTAGGTGGGAGGTAGATAGAGGAGAGAAGCTGGGAGAATATTATCGGTATGAGTATGGAACATGAAATAGATAGTAGAATTATGTTAAATAGGTGTGAAAGAGGAACAGAGATATAAACGGAAAATCAAGCAGTCGAATTCAACGGGTCTTGAATTAATTATGTATCCTAAAGATTGTGGGAAGGCAGACGTGTGAATGGAGAAGCAGAAAGTAGTACTGTCCCGAACAAGTCAGACAATAAGATTAATCTAAAGAAAGGAGCTATTATTACACCCATATTTCTGTACTTCTATTAATATCACCCTGCCATCGCAGAAACCCCAGACGGGGAAAGGTAGGTACTATTTTAGGAGGAGAATACGACAGGATCGTGCTCAATAAGGTAGATAATGTAATCCACGTTCTATCCTTCTCCATTTGCTACTACGACGTGCAGAGACGGTTGAAAGCAAATTTGAAATATTGAACAGTAACAAAAATACCCCAGTCCATTAAAAATGTAAGAACGTTCGACGATCCATACCAGACTAGTTAAACTTCCCTAGAATAGTCCAGTGACAACTATATAATAATTAAAAGCAGCTACTAAATTTACTTTTAACCTCCGCCATATACAGTGCGATTCAGAATTGCAGGTCAATGAAGCAGGGGTTGATATGGAACGCTAAAAAAAACATCTCTGTTTAAAAGCATACGTCCAATTCCGCTTTATTATTTAGTTACAAACTTTAAAAGAGAGGCAAACAGTACTCACATTTGTCTGAGATATTAATAAATCTTTGCCGAATAAATTCCATATCATCTACCAAGGAAATAATACCATTTCTTTCTCATACTTAAACTTAAACAATAATGAATAACATTAACCACAATATCGCATAAAATCCCCACCCCCTAAAGCTGCATTTTTAAACCCTTATAACTACCAAACAAGATAGAATCTGACATATATTTATTAGACAAAAAATATTTATTTTATCGTCCCCTACACTGCCCCATTGACTTCTAATTCCAAATCACCCCCCTGCAACCAACTGCTTGCCAAATCACAAGAGCTTGCGCACCCAAACTACCCCCCAAATTAACCTAAACATCCGTCTCTTCAACTCTGCTCGAGCAGAGTACAGTACCTACCCACTGCTCCCCTGAAATATCTTAAAATCTCCGTTCCTCGAGCTCCACTACAGAAGCTTCCCTTCGCTCGCGGAAATTTGCATCGCCACGGTAGCTCGTTGTTATCAGCGTTCCCAGCGAAGTCCTTCCCAGCTCGCTTAATCGACAGCCTTGAAGCCCCAGAAAGTTAATACGAAATCGATGCTCGCTAATTACCGTCGAGCAACGACGAACGTTTCAATAGTGGAATTTTAACCCGGCAAGAAGGCTTGGACGGGTGGAGCCTCCCTTTACAGGCGATTTAATTCGACCCGGTCAGAGGCCGTGGTTTAATTACGTCGTCATTGGAAAATCTCTTTCACGACGCGCACCTTATCGAGCGTAGGCCGTTTCGAGAAACGTGGCCGAGGAAATCCCGCGTTTGACACGCTCTCTACTGTCTTACAACGAATTTGAGCTTCTGAGCAGTCTGGCGATCGCGAGGCGTTAATTTACCCTTGAATGGCGGATAGCTTGATTACGCGTCACATTCAGGGTCCGTTTTGACTAGACCTGTAAATATTCGAATAATTGGAATATTCAAATAATTAGAAGTATTCGAATATTTGAACATTATAGATAAATTTGGAACTTTATTAATCTTTGGTATATTTGGCTTCCTACAAAAATGTCTGTTTATACTAATGTTTCAAACTTTATGTTGAAAATGATCGACTGCGAAACAGTAGGCATTATTCCAATTGTTTCGAGTAATTATCCGAATAAAGTTTAGTACAATATTTTATTTAAATAATAAATATTAACTCTTAATTATTCGAATATTCGAAACTCGAATTCGAATTCTCCGGTAATCGAATACTTAGATTATTCGAATATTCGTTACAGCCCTAATTTAGACCCTTCTATACAGGGTGCTCCAGTATTTATTGATGGTGCAACCGAGGAGCGGGTGATTCTATATGGAAAAATAAGTCGAAAATATAGAATAACGTTTTTTCCTTTCAGGCTTTATGTTTTATTTTTATTTATGAACCCACTCTAAGCAGACAGAGATAGATAATACCACATGATATTGATAAGAAATCAACATTGCGTATGATATTAATTCAAAGTCGATTTCTCGAAAACAAACCCTCGAAGGAAAAACATATTCTATATTTTCGAGTTATTTTTTCATATAGAATCACCCCCTCCTCGGTCGTGCTATCAATACTGGAACACCCTGTGTTAGAATCTAATCTTGTTATAATCGAAAATCCTTATATCCTCCAAAAATTGATACTAATAACTTATTATTAGTAATAGGTAAGTGCACGCATAGTTTGATATTTAAGGTTGGTCAAAATTGACCCCGCATCCGTCAGGCGAGCACTAAGTCCGAAATTAAACGACATCGCGTATTTCCGCGCTGTGGAGCGCGTTGTGAAATGATACGTGTCAATCGATACCCAATCACTGGCCTTCTTTCGCGACTGCCACCGCTGATGAAAAATTGCAATTGCCTATTTATCGCTATACATTGTTCTTATAATTACACCTTTAGTTATTTAAAGCGTAAACTTGAGCTTTAGTTTGCGAAAAGCGAGGGTGGTGCTGGGTATTCTGAATACTGTTTTCTTTTCACCTGGCCCCTCTGCGGTGAATTTTTTATTTCGTTCTATCCCTTTCGAGGGTTTTGTGTTCGTTTAGTTCCATTTTTATGCTCTCGATGTGTTTTCTTCTCTCGTTGCCTGTTAATTTTTATTCCCCTACTTTTCTTGACTCTCTTTTATGTTTATCCTACTTTCTGCTTACGTTGATTTTTCCGGAGCTTTGTGGATAAAGTTTCTCCACTCGCTTTGTGCGTTTCTTATTCGATATGCTTGTGACTGCGAGTATTTCAGAGCGCAACGTTGTTTCTGCAGTGAATTCGTTTATAAGAGAACTAGTGGCGGGAAAATGGTGCAAAGCTGGTCGCGGGGGGTACCGGAGGTGGGAAGAAGCGAACAACCCTTTAGTAAACAAAGCTTCACCAGTTTCAAAGCAGAAAAATTGCGACACAAACGCGGCGTTGGAATCCGTCAACCAGAAAACAAACAGCAGACCAACATCCTCAATTAACTCACAGAATTCCCCAATGCAGTTCCATTTTAACATTCCGTCCAGGAAATAGCGCCCCGCTTTCCGGCGAATTCGCAAGGCTCCCTTAAAAATTTCATTCAGCATCAATCATGGAAACCTTTGTCCCCTCCGCGAGAGAATCGAATTTCTCGGAAGCTTCTATAAAGCGACGTCTTCGTCGCGCCCCTCCTTCCAGCCACCCTCAGCGAAAAAGTTGCCAGAATTGCACGGGGACCGGCAGGGGGCGGGCGTTGGGAGGAATTAGAACAGAAGAAAGTTGAAATAAAGGCGGAACGAGGGGCATCTCCCCAGCGCTTTCGAAGTAACGGGAAGAAACAGGGGGTGCTTGGTTGATTAATATCTCCGAAGAGACACGGAAGGAAGAAGGAGCAGCAACGTCGCGTTACGCGGAGCATGCTTGCGAAGAAAAACGCGGAAGATGAAGGATGTATATACAGGTGCGTGACGACGCGGCGTATTGATTGATGAAGGCTGCGTTGAATAACCTGTCGAACGTGATCGTTCATGTAGCAGCGTTTATTCAGGGCACGTGCGACCGTGAGGAGCCTCCTTCTGGAAATTTGATAGAATTTCAGTGCTTGTTAGTTGTTCCCTTGGTATTCAGAGTGTGTAGCAAATAAGCGCGAGGTAGAAAATATACATATTGCGAAGGATTCGTGTGAATTTGCGTTATGAAATGTTTCTTCGCAAATTCACTTTAATTAACTGCTTTCCGTTAGTTATGATTTCATTTTCACTCGAAGTGAAGCCTGAGGTGATAATATTAAACACTTTCAAGTAAATCCAGCAGAATTAGCAATAGTAATTTATCACGAGAATCTGCGCGAGGTTTATCTAATTCCAATATCGAGATACGAATTTACTGGCGCGATCGCCTAATGGACAGATATAATTAGTCTAAATCAATTGAAGTTATTTGAGCGTGAATAATTAATTCGGAGTAAGCACTGCATTGGATATTTTTGGAATTTGAAGGAATAATTCATTGGATTGTTTTTTGTTTTGTATGTGAAATGGAAGTAACCATTGGTAAGGATGAAGTCATATTTTTTTAGATGAAAGGCAGCAGAGATTTAAGGAGAAGCCTTTTGAAGCTACTTTCAACTCATTATGTCGTATTCTCCTAAGCAACACACAAGCGATAATTGAAAATCTGTAGGATTCAGAATCGCTGTTGTCAGAGAAACTTGCAGTTGTTTAACTTAAAGCTTGAATGCTGTTACTTTATTGCATAGAAACTTTTAAAAGCAAAGCAAACTGATGGAGATCTCTGAAAGCAACGTACTGTTGAAACTCTTCCTTTATTTATAAGCTCCTTTACAGCTTCCATTGACAAACAGTTTACTTTAATCCATCACTGTTATTCTACGACAAACAAGAATAACTCAATTTACAGAAACGGTAGAATTATTACCCCCTAAATGTGTGGTATCTGCAAAAATGATATATCAATCATAATATTTGCTGTTTGATCGTGTTATTGAAAATAACAATGATATTCAAAGCAATTGTAATAAATGTAACTTCCGCCGTTGCTTTTAAGTGATAAATGTAGGTAAAAATAGGGGTCCTTGGTATTTAAAGCTGAGTGGAGAAAAGGAAATCGTCGTGTGCAAATACTCGCAAAGATATCGCACTCGAACACGGCAGAGGGCTGCTCTGAGTAAACGCAATACGCTGTGCAAATGCCGGCCATCATATTGCGCCAGATATTTTTGAATCTCGGATAAATATTATTCGCTATTACGTCTCTCATTACCGCGGACCTCTGTCAACTAGGCTACAGACGATAGGATCCACGATGCTGTTAAATTTGCATCCCGGGGAAGTATCCATTTCAATGTTGGATTCAAAGGAATCGAGGGAAATTCCAATTAATTCACCAGCAAAACGTTGTGGCAGCTTGTTTGTTTGCTACATAATTATTATTTCTCATTTATGTTACGTTGATAAAAGGAAGAATTTAATACACAATTTCGCTAGAACTAAATTACCGTGACATTTCACTAATTGTAAAATTATTAACGTTACTTTGCACGCACTCTTTGCTTAATGGCGCGAAATAGTACTGGGAAAATTTGCATGCTGCGTGAAGATTCAATAATTTGATTCAAATTAGTCGGGACTTTGATTTTAGAACCTCGTTATTTTTCTACTTAATGGAGGCAACAAGATTTCATTTCATTGCTACTTTCTGATTACTACTTTTGTGTTAGAGTGTGTCATGATTTATTAGTCTTCTGTTAAAATATTCTAGACGAATGGAGAGGAACGAAAGTACTTTAATTTCGAACGCAGATTGCAAAGCTGTATTTTGAAATAATTATTTCAGAACTGCCAAATTATTTCGATATTATAAACAGCAACCAGAAAAGAAACAGTCGTTCGAATAGAGTTTTCGAAAGGATTCGACAAAGTGCACCTGTTTGTACAAGACTGCATAACAAATACTTTGAAAATTGGAGATTCTAAGCCCCTATTATTTAATAAACTGCTAAGTGCTCTTAATTGCTGTCGATGGTGTACATAGTCGAACGAAAAGGACAATAACTTTCTCACCTGCCGATTAAATCGTTTCGACCTTCCTTCAGCGCGGTAATAGCCAATCAGACTTGAGCTTCGAGCGAATAAGACTGTGGCTGTGCAGTGATTGACTTATACTACTGGCGAAGAAAGCAATCAGGCGAGCAAACAAAAGCTACCGCGCCTTTCTCACGACACGCAAACGTCTTCGTCAATAATACTGTGCACACTATCCTTGATACTTGCACACACACACATACACAGACACGTGTTACATCTACGCGAAGATTGATTAATCACAAGATGAATATTAAAATCGCTATTAATTGTAAGTCATAGAAAATCGCTGGAAATTGAGAACCGCTATTCGAAATTGTTATTTTATTATACACCACCAACAAAGCTGCAGAATTAAGGGAAACAGGAATTTTCTTCTCAACGAAATTCAACTGCTATTTTTGCTACATAAAATTATAAAATGATCGAGTCTGAGAGTATCAACTCTCAAGTGGGAGAAAATTTGTCGACATGATTAAAATGAAAATCAGCAAGCGATTAAAAATTTTAACCCAGCAATGTGATTCACAAAATCAAATTTCAGAGAGATATAATTTTTTTTAAAAGTATTATAATTGGGTACTGCTCCTGTTTCCCTAGTTTCGGGAGAACGATTCATCAGTTTATTTTCGTGCAATATTTAGTTTCTGTCCAAGTAGTATTCGCGCGGAGGAGTGTCTGTTATCAAGATCATGCAAATTCGTTAATTAAGAATGAAAACAGCTGGGCGCCTCCCGCCCAGCGATTCCATCTGAACGCCGAACAGCGAGGGATTCAATACTCGGAAATTCCCTCTGCCTCTCGATCATTTCCACCGAAACGTAGCGTTATCTCGACCATCGGCAGCCTCAAGGCAGAGATGCGTGTACATAGCAGGCAATTAATAGTTGGCCGGTCGATTATGGTAAACTGCACAGAGTGTACGTGATTCGCAGGGCGAATTAGCAGCGCCGTCTAACGATTAGATACGTCCCCCGTATCTTTATCGAGAGAACCGACGGGACAACGCAGCCGCGCCATCATTGTAATACAACGCGGCTACAATCCCACATGATCCAGGATTTACGGCGAAATTGAACCCTTCGTGGCTAGAATTGCTGGAATGAAGCCGTTTAACTGGAAATTATCAATCACCCCCCCGGCAATTTTGTTCTTTTATTACACCTGAATTAATAGATACGAACGAAAGAAAGCTTCCTATTCGTTTATGTTAAAATTCCTCGGAACCTTTAGGTGAGTTCCAAACCTTAAACATTCGACTCGACCACTCGAAATTCTATAAAATCCAAGCAGAAACTATCGCGAAGAGACTCGCCTCGGACACCAGTTTCATCGCGAAAGCAAGCTCGCCCACCGAGCGCCCCTATCGCAAAACTCGATTACATTGGAGAGACCTAACCCAAAAGCCTTCAGCATCCAGCCCACATCCAACCAATAGCGACAGGAAGAACAGAAAAGAAGCAGTCCAGCGACGCAGCGATCGAAGCAACGGCCACCGCGTCCCCTCGTTGTCCAGGGGACTTAAGCTCCATCGATTTCGCTTGGAGGTTGCTCGGCCCGCGATATTAGCCCCCGTGGCAGCGATGCAGGAGGGTTATTTTTTTCACTAGGCCTCCGGGATGGGGAGCTCGGAGGAAAGGCGAGTTACGGGGAGATTGAAGGCAAAGGAAGACGAATAGCCTGCTTTTGGGGTGGCGGCGTCGTGCTATGAGACGAGAGACCGTGACCAGCAGGCAGGGCGAAAAGATGTGGAAAGCCACGGTGCCCTGGGACAAGGGAGCACGGAACGGTCGAGGCTGGAGAACCAGCTGCTTCAGCGAGGAACGGGGAGATTATAGGGTAGCACGCTGAGACGTGCCTAATTCCTCTGGATTCCTTTACAATCCGTGAACTTTGCAACGGGATCTGCAACGACGACCAGGGGTTGAATTTTGCACGATGATGGATGCCCGGGAGAACTGGGGACTTAAAAAATTGGTGAAAAGTCGAAACGAAATCGACGCTTGTGAATTTAAATGAATGGCACGTTCAATTTTCTCTATAATTAAGAGGTGGGGAAAAATTGAAAACTTCGCGATGTATTCGGGTTATCTTATACTTAAGTATATTTAGCAATCAAAATAAATCAAATTTCGTAAATAATTTAAAGTCAGGAAAGTTTTCCCTGGAAAATTTGATTTTTGGTACTTGTACTGTTGTCCACAAGGACCCTTCGATTATCTGTAGAGACTCTATTTATCTGCGTTTATCTCCCACCCACGGAGTCCATTAATGTCTGAAAGAAACCCCCAATGCAAGCACACCATCCTCCGAAATTCCCAGCAAAGGATGGTTTCATTAAAACTTCGAACCTCCGCTCGCCACTTCCTCCTTACAGCACTTCCTTCCATTTTTCCCTTTCGCGAGCCAGGGATTTCGCGAGGTGGAAAAGTTCGCGCCCAAGGGGACCGCGGGGAGGCAACAATCCCGAAATTCAATTGGGGAAACCAAGACAAGGGTTGCGCGCGAGCTGGATCGCTCCTCTTAATCCCCGAAAAGCATCTTGAACGTTGCCGTTTCTCGCGAGGCACGCAGGTCGGGAAATTGCGTTCGGAATTTTCCCGAACGTGTGTGTCGCGGCCAGCCGGTGGGGGGGCGTGTCCGTGGCAAACGACTTTGCAGATTGTTTGGAACGTCGACCTCGGCTTGACAGCGTCGAGGAAACGGTCCCTGCCAGCGACCTTTTGTCGCGGAACGTTTAATCCACCTGTGCGCGGCGTTCCCTCGCGGAATTTTGTTCGTCGCGATCCATTACCCGCGATGACGGAGCTGCGAGGGCTCCGCCGGGCCCCGGGGCGATAAAACGCCCGTCGAACGTTTGGGGAGAAACGAACAATTCCATTTGTGACGGAGGAATTCGATTTATGCGACGTGAAAGTGTTACGAGTCGTGACTCGCAGCGGTGGAACGGATTTTAGGACGAAAGTGTGGCGCGAATGGGGGTAGGCAGGGTTTACCGGATTTGAACGCGGGAGTTGGAAGGGTGGAGACGGTATTTTTTATGGGACTTTGATGTTCTTGTCCCGTAATGACGAGTTGTGATCGTAATGTGAATTATAATTTGAATGCTGATGTGTTCAGATCTGTAGGTTATTAAATTTGGGGTTGTTATGAATATTTTTATATTTTTCCCGCCAATCTGAGGGGCAACCCCGGGTCAATTACAATTGACCTAGACTAGGGACACTAAATGCTTTTTTATAAACTAAAATATATTTTGAAATTATAAATATTAATAAATGCGCTGCAAGAATCCCCGTATTGATATCTCTGTTTGTTTCTTCAAAACAAAAGTCGCAAAATGCGCTCACTTTTCAACCGTCTAAACCAAAACCTCCCCTTAATAACATTATACTCTTGATTGTAAATCGTGCGAACGTGCCAACCCCCCTGGCGCCAGAATTTCGCTCAAGCTCTCCAAGGAGTAATTGACGAAATCGGCGTAGCTGGTGGCGGGCAAAACCCGGAATAGTAGTCGACGCTGGGGTCAGAATCAACAGTTTGCTCTATCGATTAGTCGACGCGCCGATGTGCCTGCGAAGCAGGGTAAAAACGTGATCGTACTGACAAGCGAGGGCCTCGAAGGAGCCGTTTCCACGTGCTGCGCAAACTTCAATTTTTTAAGGCAAAATTGCGGCAAACAGCGATTTAGATACTCGAGCCGCAGGTGAAAGTGGATCAGAAGGCGAATGAGAGGAAACAAAAACACTTGCACGGAAACTTTTGGTGATCCGAAAATTCCGATTTTTTTAGACGTTGCAGGTTTTTTGGCATCTCAATAGAAGTATCAGACAATTTTTTGTTTGCACTACTTTTGAGTTCTTCGGGGTGAAAGTTCTTCATAGGTTCTTCGCAGGTTAATGTGTTTTCCTATTCTCCTGTGTATCTTGAAAATCATAACAGATATAAAAAAAATTGTTAGAAAATTCAATTATGCAGTCAAATTGTTCGAAATTTGTAATTTAACCATAAAAACGTCGCCCTCTGTAGATTTTCAATAATTTATGGAGTATAAATAACGAAAAAAATTTATTATCAATTTATTATAAATTATTAAATTTGCAACGTAACCATTTTTGTATATCTACTATAGTTTTTAAAGTATACAGGACAGTGAGGAAACACATTAACCTTTAAAGGGTGCTTTCACCCTGAGAAATCAAAAAGTACTACAAGCATTTCGTTAGCTAGGGATGGTATCGAATTTATAAAAGACGAGTCGTGCAAAGCGGATTTCATCGAGTGAAAATAGTTCTGTTTTTCCAACCCACTTTCTCACCTGCATGTTTGGTGGAGTAACCCTCCCCTTATGTTTACCGCGTTCTAATAAAACCCAGGCGAGTGCCAATACGAGGCCCCAATCGCTGTTTGCAGGGTGGCGAGCGAAAACAGGGATTATATTATTCCCCATCGGGAGCAGGAATTCGAAGCGGTCAATATTCACTCGAATAACGAAATTCTCGAGTGACATCGCATCTGCCATTCATCCAGGGGTTCTCATTTCGAGACACTCGTCTTTCAGCGAAGAATCATCTTGTGTCAAGAGCTAGACTCACAAATTGCATATACTTTGCTGTGAAAATTTACAATCGAAATAGGGTAAACATATGTAATATAGAATATCTGATTTTAAAATCCTGCCAAAATTAGGGGAATTTGTTTTTTTTTTAATAAAACTGACACGAAGGGACGCAGGAACTAATGCATAATCGTATCTATCAATAGCGCGTAATGCAACCTAAATTTGCAGAAATTTAAATACCATTTCATAAAGAAAGTAGACGGCGTTGCACCATATCATAAAAAGGTCTCGTTTTATCCTTAAAACGTCAGAAGAAACTTTACCTCTACCTCTAATAGTTCTCCAGAAAGTAATTCACAACACTATGCGCGCAGATGAATTGGGAGGGTGGTAGAATATTGTTAGACACCTAGACTAGGAAGATATTTATTTTATACCCATGACTGTCTTTTGTCGAGCAAGACGGAACAAATGACGAGACATCCTAGAAGTTAAGAGCTCCTCGTTCTCTACATGTGACCTCGTAAGCCGTGGGAAATCCCGGAAAACGAGGGTGCTGGTCTTTCTGGAGGAAAGTACAGAGTCTTGGGGTGGACTAGATAGTGTGAATGAAACGTGAGAACGATGGGTTCGTTCCACTGAGGCGAGCTTGAATGGAGCTGATGACAACGAAGTGGACGAATTGGAAGAGAAATAAGGGTGGAAGAACGTCGAAGATGAATTGACGAGGACAATAAGCGATAAAGCACCATAATTGTTATGCCAGATGCATTTGGGATTTGAGGAACGTGGAGAAGCAGCAAAATTTCTGCTCGCAATAAGTTATTCTTTTAACCCTCGGTTGTCACACTGGGTCAAAATGACGCACAATTTGACTTGCAGCAAAACATCTTTGAGGCGTCATTGAAAATGGTACTTTATACTATGAATGTTAATTTCCAACGATGAAATTATATTCCAGTGATTTAATTTCCACCAGCTCATGAAAAATTGGCTTGGGTCGAATCGACGCAGTGTGACAATTACATTCGAAAAAATTGGGGTGACAACCGAGGGCTAACTGCATTCTAAAGAAACTGGGCAATTGGAATAGATATCTGATAGTAAGATCTGACCTCATTACACCGTATATAAAAAAAAACATGGTTACAAAAATTAAGCAATGTTTCAGCTTCCCCAGTTACATCAATCACCCTTAAGGCTACCTCTAGTTCATCGGGATTAAATGTAGTAGGTACTTTAACATCTTTGTTCTTTACAACCTAATTATCCACTCACAATCAGGCAGCATCCCCCTCAAACATATCCTTGAATGCAACTCAAGGGTCTTCCGCAGAAGCTGTCCATTCGCCAAGCATGTCGTTATCGCAGAGTCATCCCCCGTTTCTTTTACTTTTTGCTCATTACCGTCGACTCTCCGCGACAGCGGAATCAATCGTATCAGTGGAAAGGTCAACGGGTACTCGGGACCCGAATATCATTGGTTTTATTTCCTGCTACTAGAGTGCCGGGAACAGTATATCCTTCAAAGTGGAAGAATTTCCTCTCTGAATGCGCAGCGATAACATTGATACTTCAGTGAACACGGGCCACCTCGGTTTTATTAATTTCGCAGCCGGCTGTCCCGGTTTCACTGCCTGGAAAAGAAGGTTCCCGGGTTCGAAAGGGTAAGGAGAACCCAGGGCTGACACGTTTAATTGGAAAACCGATGACAGTGCTCGGGGAAAAGGGTAATTTCCGTGTTTGTATCGTGGCTGAAGTGGAGGGTGCAAACCAATCGACGGTGGCTGAATCGATCTGTAAATTGATCACCCATCTTCGATTTCCAAATTCCTTCCTTTGTGGCTTCACGCTCTCTCTCTTTCTCTCTCTCTCCCCTCTCTCTCTCCGTCGAATAAAACAGAGGGGAATATTGTGAATGTGTTAGGAAAATAAGAATGTTAAATGAACGTGTCACTTGTGCTAGAAGACCAATTATTTATCAGGAAATATTCTATTATTCTGTGAGTTTAAATTCTCCTAAGCCTGCTAATTTAATTCAGTTTATTCTTAGTAATGAGGATTATCAAAGTTCGAACTTTGCATTTCCCACCCCTCGTTGCTAATGATTTCGTGGAACAGACAGTGTGTCAAAGCATTCAACGAATAAATTCGCTGGAAAGTTCCTGAACCTCAAGTTCCCCGGAAGGGGAAGGAGGCCAGCCCGTGGCTTCGAAAGGTAACCACGGTCACTGTCAACGGGCTTGAGAATTTCGGAACTAAAAAACAAATTCCCCTAATTTTGTCAATCTTTTAAAATCAGATATTCCATATTTTAATAAGTTTAATCTATTCGTAAAATCACCTAATTGAGTACTAAAATTACATAATACTTGAAGTACCATATAGTGAATTTATAAGGTGCTAAATTCATAATACACTAAAAGTAAAAAGTACCAAGGACGTAGAATGATACAATCATAAAATAATAATATGAAGATCATCACGAAGTCTGCATAAAAATATTTCAAATTCCCATTCCCATTGCAAATTAAGACCAAGCTCTGAAACCAGCATACATCACTTCTTCCCTTTTTTTTTATTCATCATATACATTTCCGCAGCGAGAGAATTCGAGCAATATCTGTCGCGGACAAATATCGTCCGCAACAACGACCGTAATTTTCCGTCGTGCGTCACGCCGCCGTTCAAAAGTCGTTCGAACTTCGGGAAACGCGAAAACCTGCCCGCGTTTCGCCCCGTTGCAGTTGACAGTCGCCTGCTTTTGCCCGCAATAAATGATGCCCGACTTCGTCCGCGCGCGCGCGCGCGCCTTTTCGCCGAAGGGCTGGCATTTGCAGGGGGATGCAAAAAGTTCCTAGTAATATATCGCTGTCGTTACGTCGCGAGAAACGACGTAAGGGAATAGTCTGTAATTTTGCACGGAACCATCGTTCAACTTCTGTTTCCTTTTTACGCGCAACTAATATGCGCACGTAATATATGTGTTGCGCGCACTTTTGTCTGTTTATTTAGTGCTAATATTTGTTTTTCTGCTAGACATGGGTTTTCTAAAAGAAGGAAACCTTGAAATATGTAATCGCGAGAGTGGGAATTTTTTTATTTTGAAAAAAGGAATTTTGGGAGGATATTTTTTGACACTTTAAAGTGAATTCTTATTGTCACGCTTCTGCTGATTATCTAAGTACTATCGATATTTAGTGGGCACTGGTAAATTAAATACTGTATCTGGAGTTGTCGATAATTGCAAATAATAATTAAACCATTTACAGCAGTCTCTCGAGACACGTGCAAGTAATTGAATTTTCTGGGAGTGAAACTCGTCCATCTGGAGATTGACTCACAATCAGCTCCGTTCTGGGTATCGCATAACTCCATCAAAGGTCCGAGAACGCATTGATACTGAAGTTCTGCGATATTCACTCAACTTCGCCGTCAGTCCACTCTCGTACACCTGACGGAACTGGCTGAAATTTTGGTAGATGAACGTTGCAACCAATTTCTCAAAACGAGCACAGCTTATCGACACACTCGATTATTAATCAGAACTCCAATATTACTCGGGTTAATAACGCTGCGGCAAAGATAAATTTGCAACGAGAATGTTGCAGGATGAAAATATCCTTTACGAGAAATATTCAAATTGAATTCACAGTGGTGACTTAAATTCGAACTCGTAATCATACAGCTACATTCGAGTTTAATTGCAATATTTAAAATTATCCTTCCTTTCACAGCAGCTTCGCGACGAGCCACGCCAATTTACCATAAAGCAAATTTATAAATATTTTAAAACACCACTTTAAATACACCAGTGTTCAAAGTTACGAATTCCCAATTTACGAATGAAAAAGATTAAAAAATGCAAATCAATGACCAATCTTCCATGGAGACCAAGCCGCAGCTTGTTCCAAAAGCTGCAGGTGAAACGAAATTGAGTTTTCGAATCGATGTAGTAGCGGAACCTCATCGACTCTAGTAACTGAATTTTCGCTTCCACGGTAGTAAGAAAGTTTTGAATGAAATCTGGCTGGCTGCTCGGTCCTCCGTGGCAGGCGAGGAGCTCGGTGGAAACAGGAATGATAATTAACGAGCACGCATTTCATTATGGCAGAGGAGTCGGATATGGTTGACCGTATACGAGCC
The DNA here is from genome assembly GCF_050908995.1 of Andrena cerasifolii. Classification (NCBI taxonomy): domain Eukaryota; kingdom Metazoa; phylum Arthropoda; class Insecta; order Hymenoptera; family Andrenidae; genus Andrena; species Andrena cerasifolii. The sequence continues at coordinate 8,942,877 of NC_135133.1, forward strand.
TCCTGAATTAGATTCCCTGTTCGATGAACATTTAACTGGTACGTAATGAATCTACGTGACTGAATCGCGGAGGAAATTTGATTTAGAGACGCTGCACGATGGCGGGTTTATTTTTACAAAACTTCATTTTAATATCATTGATTGCTTATAAAGTGAATATTCGGTGAATAAAAGTAGACGCGGATCGAATTGAGATATTTTAAGTTAACTTTAACTTCGAGTGGAGGTAATTTTGTAATTAAATTGGTTTCAAGAAATAATTCAGGCTTTTAATGGAGCTAGTGTCATAAAACCGAGTCTATTTTAAAAAGCGACAGCTTTTTATTTCGAACTGAGAATCGAAAATGCAGATCGACTCTTAAATTCTGCGATGATAATTTCTGCAACGTTGCTATCAAATATAAAATTTCACTGAAAACACAGTTAATTGAATTCTTTTACTACCGTGGAAACAACTTCGAAGGAATCGAAATGAGGCAAGTGTTAAGTGAATAAACATCCACGAAATGGAATATCGCGTTGAATGTTTCCCTTAAAGTCGGGTTGAACGGGGAATTATTTCTTTGCCCACCAAAGAATGGGTGATCAACAAGCGTAAACAAGAAGCACGCTGTTGTATGGTGGTCTCCAGAATGCCCCAAGAAATTATGCAACATTTGCACGGTTTTCCACCGTTTATTAATTACCAAGTAATTCTCTGAACGTGCTCATTGTGCTGGTTTCGAACAGTGGCACAAGAAAGATGTTCCGGAAATATTTACGCTGTTAACATAATTACAGTCCAGGCGATGATAATATTTCTGGAGACTGTAAACTTGTCCCAACGACTCTTGCGTCACTCAACCCACTAAGCAAAGAAAGTATCTAAGTTTACAAAGCTTCCAAAATTCGCTAATTTCCCCAACACTCTATAATTAAAGAACGTCCAATTTATTTCTAATTTTTTTTTTCCTGTATCTTCGATAACTATTTTATGTCTCTTATCATTTGCAATTCCATTCCTTGCTACGTCGTCGGTTTCTCCTCTGTAACCTTGATCTCAACAGAAACTGTTCCTACTTTCATTTTGCTGCAAGAAATTGCATCACTCCCGTTTCCCAAAGATTCTCCTCAAAGGCCCAACAGCTTCCGGCGTTATCGACTTTCCGTCAGGACCAGCAGGATATCGACCAGCCGATGATACTTTGCTCGTAACAGCTTCTCGCGCGAAAACGTACGGAATGAACGAACGTAAGTGAGAAGGAGGCGACGTGTATACCAACTTGTTGCTCGATTCTACCTCCTCCCGCTTGAGTGGATGGGTGTAAGTGGTCCCTCGAAAGCTTGTTACAACGGGTTGGAAAGTTATCCCTTCGAAGTAATCCACATACAATATTTGATCTAGTAATGGCTCGAGTGTTTAGTTGAAAATTACTCTGCATTTAAGAGCGTCTTAAGTGTCATCGTGATAAAATTAATGAATGTATTCAGTTTTTTAATTGGAAGTTATATTCATATCGAGATTACGAACTGGTGTTAAATATAAAATGTTTGGAGGTATTTTAGCGCTGTTACGTAGTAAGGTTAATTGCTCGCGAAGGGAACCGTCGGGTAAATGTTTCACTAAGGGGCTGATCCAATTCAATTTTTCAATGTTATACTTTATTTAGGGCCTCTTAAGTGGAGGTAATTGGAGTGGATTAAGAAACGTAAACGGATTAAAGGCAAAACTAAAGCGATTGGGTTGGCCAGTAAATATCGTAATATTTTTTTCTAAAGTATTATGCTTATCTTTGGAGGAAAGTGTTTTGTAAATCTATCTTTAAGAAGGGTTAAAACTTCTGGTAACTTTAAATATTTCTACAACTTCGTAATACTATACTCTTTCCTTTAATTGTGTCAAAGCAAAGATTACAGTTTTAGTTTAGAAACTGACTATTATAAGGATTTTTAGAAACATTTGAGTTGAAGTGAAGTTTGAATGAAAAAGTTTGTAATAAATAGACAGAAGGAGCAAGATTATATCAAGAACATAAAGCCATACATATTTTCTCAAAGAAAAGGAAGATTTTTTGCCTCCACTAAATGTGAACCTGAGCTGTTACTTAATCGCTAATAAAAATAAATATATTTTTCAAAATTCTGCTGCGATAAACAATTTAAAACAATACTCAAAGCAAGTTCGGAAATCTTACATGTAATCCATATTTCGACAAGTGTAGGGAGAAATATTATAGCTCCTCTTGTCTCATTGTCAGTTATGAAAATGTGTCTGACCATTCGCTGGCCACATCTACTTGCTCTCGAGTTCTATCTCGTATCTTCCCCTACTTTCTCACTACGATCGCACAGTGACATCATATTCTCCTACGTTTCTCTATAATTTCCAATTTAAACCTCATAGTACAATCACGTAATTTCATTAATAGTAATATTCTCTCAATATTCTTTCTACAACTTTCAAGATTCTATCGTCACTGTGTCGACCATGCTATCTAAAATGACTATCGGCTTTAGTTCTTCAAATGATAATAATAATAATAATAATGCGCATTTATTACACCACCAATTTATGATACATTAATGTACAGTTAATTCTGTTTTCCTTTTGTGGTGTTTTAAAATCATGTTTTAATACCATAATAATTCTAATATATTTCTCTGTCGAAGCGTTTGTTTTTCCAATGGTAGTACCGCAGCACTGAAACGACTGCAGTAACGAATACTCGAGTATAAAATGTTTTAACTGTTTAATGAAAATGTCAGAGGTTTCGTTGAGTTGCAACTGAAGAATCAGTACCAGTTGAAAACGCTCGCTGAACGCTTGCGAATTAACGAGTTTCCTCTGTGAATTGTGAAATGTAATATAATTGCATTCGCCTGAAATTCGTTACCGTGCATACCTACTCTCGATATTCAAAAGACTTCCCTGCCAGGCGGAGATATAAGTAAAATGCCTCGAAAGAAAGTGCATTCAAAGGGGCAGAAAACCTCGGCGCATCCTCGAAGGAATTTTCCTAAATTAATACCGAAAACTCAAGGGATTCGCACAATTTTTTCGACAATAAAGAAGTTGGTAGTGGCTGCGTAATTTAAATTGTTTTAAAGGATAGTGGAAGCTTATTGTGTCGAGGCAATTGTTTTTATGGAGGAAGCAAACCCTTGGTGTATCTAAAATGGAAAGGAAACTTCGAATATGCTTGATAGGATTGTGCCAAAGCGAACAGGGAAACTCGTGATCCCGAAGAAAAGTTTACTACAAAAGGAAAGAGAACCTCCAGAGACCTGTAAGGCAAAACTGAAAAGAAGCTGAATGGATTTTTCAAGGCTAGGTTACTTTTACTCCTTCGGCAACGCACAGTGTCAACATCTCGTTTCAAAACTCGCCACTTTAATCTAGCACACTCGATAATCATTTCTTTACCTTTGATTTCGAGGAAAAATCTCGTCACGCCGCGCGTTTTCCTTGATATGGAAGTCCATTAATTTCACTCCTCCCGTTTCGCAAACCGTCAGTTTGAAATAATTGAACTCCGTCAATTAAACCCACCATTTCGCGAACGATGAAAACGATTGAAAACAATAATTAAAATTCTCCAGTTATTTTATGCCAACAACCTAACTGAAACTTTAAAATCACCCACGTCGACTTTGAATCATCTGAAACATAAACAATACTATTTCTAAAACACTTAGTTTCCAATTCAATTTCACGCGAAGAAGAAAACCTTTAGTAACACAATGACCGATGCAATAATTAATCAATAACGTATATAGAAGTTAATAAATTATTGTATCGAATCATTAAGTTACCAAACTTTTTCTTTTTCACGTGGCACTAAATTGGAAACTGTGAGTTTCAGAAATAATATTATTTGCTGGAGTAATCTAGTAATTACTACTATACTGAATGTTCTTATAATATATTTCTTCGCTCCGATCGAATTCCCACCAAGGATGCACACACGAGATTCTCGGTATCACCTTTCGAAAGATTAGTCATGCAGATTAACTGTTAAAATTCCGGCGAGCGCACAGAGCGTCCCGCACTACGAAGGGGCGCTCGTCATTTCGCACGATTCTTTTTGCAAACCGGGCGAAGTTCGTGACATTTTCGCGGTACAATCGGGGAAATGGCCGCTTTGAGAGCACGCGGGGATAATCACAGCCGGCTCCCGTGCGCGACATTCAAATGGTCCTCTTACGACGAGCTTTCGGCCATCCGGAGATAAAAGGGAGGGAAAAATGTTTGTCGCCAGGTGGAACGACACTACTGTGGAGGATAATCGAAATAGCTTGGTGTATCGGAGATACGTCGGAGCAATTTATACGAGCATGATGAACGAGATGAAAGAGATGAAGATTTTGATTAAAGCTGGACAGAAAGTAATTACAAAACATTGTAATTCCACTGACCTCTGGGCTCAATTTATGGGAGTACGAAGCATACGATGCTTCTCAGAAGGAATTATGGAAAACGAGTTGAGGGAAGATGAAAGCTGCGGATAAAATAATTGGGACACGTTTCAATGTGCTTTGCTAATGGCCACTGCTGGATTTCATGGTAATTTTAATCCCTGCTTTATCGTAATGTATAGAGATTCGTGGAGCATTTTGCATTTTACGTCCTAAAGTCTAAAACTGCTAAGCTGATGGTTATTTCAAATTATACCCCAGGATTTAAAACCACAGAGAAGAACGAAAACGCTTTCTCAATCCGGAATCTGTGTCACGAAACTTCGACCTCGGCGATTCCCAGCGATTCCCCCCGTTTGAGCAAACTAGTGTTTCCATCTGGACAAGAAATCCTCGAGAACCGATTCTACCACGAAGAATTTAAGATGATCTCTTCCTCTTATGTTTCCCATAAGTTCTCAACAGGGCTCGCTGTCAATAACAAAAGAGAATCTTTCCTGTTTTAGCTAGCGGCTCGACAGATCTCTCCAAGCCGAGAACTTTAAATCCAAAGCTGAAAGGGCGAAGTAACGTTAAGAATTCATATTTTCGGCGTAAGCTCGAAGTCGCGTGGCCCTTCGCTGTGATTGTTAAACTCTCTGCTGAAAAACAACTGGTACCAGGGCCCGCGAGAGTTAAATATCCCCTGGAAGTGTATCATTGAATAATTAAATGAGAAACTCTTTACCAGGGACTCGCGTCTACTCAGGAAGAAAGGTTGAAAGCAGTTCCCGCCATAGTGCTCCGTTTATTGCGCGGAGAAATGGCGGAACACGCTGGGACTAATCGCTAGGAGGGACCAGAGGAACGTTTTCACGGTCTGAGGTATGAAAGTACCAGGTTTCTTGGAAGATCCTGCCGTGTCTTGCTCGGTTTAATGTTACTCGCTGACGTGACTTGAATTACTTTCTACAATTTTATTCTCCCTCCGTGCGGTAATTTATGGACACCCTTGGCGATGAAGGTTCTTCCTTAGGGCCAGAATGTTCACTGTGTGTCCCTTCAGCGTGGCTTTCGTTGTCGGAAGTGTTGTTGTTTGAAACATTACGTGAGAGGGGTCAGAAGAATGATAATGCGAAATGGGTAGTAATAAGTGGAGTGCGTAGTTTAATTTTAATTTGAGGAAATATCGAAAGGGAGGTGCCTCCTTTCTCGAGGGTAATGTATAGTTTTTGCACGATGCTTCGCTTTCGAGAGGATGTATTTTGAATGCTGCTGGAACGTAGGAGGCAAGAATGCAAGTGGAACAGGTCGTGTATGGTCAGACGCGGTTAAGAAAGAATTATAGCTCTTTGTAGTTTCTCATAGATGCCTCATCTCGAATATAATTTCGTGTATGAATTATTCAGATCACTCTAAAGTTACAGAGAGATGTAGAAATTGGACAGGGATGTTATTAAAAATTCTCACGTTATACAGTAGCGGACAAAAAAGTTATTTTCGATGTGTTTTATTTTTCTTATTCGTTAGCACCAACTTGGAACTGCAGTGTGTTTTTAATATACATATTCTAATGAAGAATTTAAAGCTGTATAAAACCCGGTTAAAGTTGAATTTATGTAACGAATAAACAAAAGTTTTATACGGCATTGAACGCGACAGCACATTTCTGGGGCCGACAAAGGAGTTTGCACTTTTGGTAACTTTTTAGACCGTCCTAAAAGCAAAAGGTGCCCCCACAAAATATTACATTTTTTACTACTTTCCAAAAGTGGTAACTTTTTGTCGGCTTTAAAAGTGCGTTGTTTGTTCGTTAGTTAAATAAATTCAACTTTAACTGGGTTTTATACAGCTTTTAATTCTCTACCAGAATATCTATATAGGGCACTTGCTGCAGTTTTGAGTTGATGTTAAAAAATAATAGAAATAGAGTGGCTCGAAGATGGTAACGTTTTTGTCCACTACTGTCTATTCTTTTTATCTCCTTACAAATACATGTATATTTATTTTTTCCACTACGAACAGCCTTTAATACCGGTCATTAGCTATATCTGTGTTACTCCGCATGAACCACAGAGGGGATAGAAAAAACAACAATTACATTTCGACGCGTTCCCGTCGCGTGTGCACAGCTAAGAAGATTTATTTATTACTATTTCTCTCCTCTTACTTGAGAGAAACCTTAAACGTCTGTCATCAGGAGAACTCCCCCTATACCTCACTGTCAAATCATTCCTGTATCTGAAGTCGCAAAATCCAGATCGTACACAAAGAGCACAAATCACACACCAATCGTAGAAGAACAATTCCTTCAACATCCCCCCCAATTCCATCGGCACAAACGCCACTCGAGCAATCCTCTGCCTCCAGCGAGCACACGCTAATTGACACCGCCTTAAATTAAATTCAGAGAAGAAGAGGAAGCGTCGTATTGGAAAGTGAGAAGGGCTGGCGTTCATTTTCACCGATACTGACAAGCCAATAACGAGGAGAACGGCGAAAGAGAGCGAGGGATCGTGAAGGGCTGTTTCCTGCGGATTACAATGAAGAAACAGTATCCTGGTAAGTCGAAGTTATTGGACACACGTTTATTTGCTTCGCGATATATAAACGGACAGAGGAGCAGGCGGGAAAGACAGACGCCCCTTTGTAAATCGATGCAATTTATTTTCAGAATGTCCGACGGAGAATCAGAGCCGAGGGGAAAATGGCGTTTGCATCGGTTGCATTCGAGTTCGCTACGTGTCTATAGCTTGGTAAACGGAATGCGCGCAGCTCGCGTGAGAAATTTATGACAGGAAAGGAGAGAGCTGTCCTTTCTGCTTTTTTTTTTTTATTGTGATTGTTTCTGGCTCGGTCGTTGCTTCCATTCTATTTTCTCCCTCGCTGGAGGAAGGTGTGCGACGGGAGAGAGCTGTGGTCGAGTGACGCATGCTTCGACGTCTATTCCTGACAATATTGAAAAAGGGGTCACTGCTCCTTGGACGAGCTGTTTTATAATCTTCTCTGTCGCCAAGCGTTGCACAGTGGCGTTAAATGTTTCTGCTCTTCGTGTACTCCGACATACATTCGTCACCAGGGGCGAGGGAGCAGGGGAATTGAAATGAAGATGGTAGTGGAAATCAGAAAACTGTTTCTTTTATTTGTGGGCGAAGAGTTTGCAGAAAAGTTAAGGCTGCAGCCATAGAAATTTGTGGATTTAATTTTGCGAGTGGAGGGAAGGTATTCAAGTTTGTGCAAGTTGTTTAGAAATACTTGCAAAGTTATAGAGTTGAATAATATGGATGTTAAAGAAGAAAGTGGATAGTAGAAAATAAAATTAAGTTAATGGGCAATTTTTAAACGCCACCCCTAAATTCTTGAATTCAAATACTTCGCCAAATTGCCACGCTTCAGGCGTCGCTGACCCGAAATTTTAAACATTAATAGCTGCAAAACGAAGCTTCCACCGCAATTTCAGAACATGCTTAAAAACACTGCCCTGCCTTCTTACATTTGCATTATTATGATTTTCTGTTTCTCTGTCATTTTATGATTTTCTGTTTCTGTGCCATTTTATGATCCCCTGTTACTTCCTCTTCTATTTTCACCTCCAAATTATATTCTTCATAATTATGTACACAACGTGTAATAAAGGTGTAATAATAAATAGCAATAATAATAGTAATAGTACCTTCATTACCCTTGACCTTCGTCCTATTTCGTTACGCAGAACCACCCACTTTATTTTCTCCTACCTGTTGCCGAGCGCCCCGTATAAAACCCTATGGAACCTAGAATGTTCACCTATAAATGAATCAGGGAGCACAAAGCGTCGCAGAAGAAAGTCCCCCTAAAAATGCCATTCAGGCTTCCAAACCCCCAGCGATCCAGGAAATGAAATCCACTCGGATTGCACACCCGTTAAGTGAGGTTGAAAGCAACACTTTGAAGTTGAAAGCAACACTTTGAAGTTGAACGCAAACAACGAGTAACGCGAAGAGTAAATTCGATATCACCCCGAGGACGTATCCCAGCAAAGAAAACTCGTTACGACAAAGAGATCCCCTTTTCCAGCCACCTCGGCCGGCCGATCTCATTACGGCGAAGGGCTGGGACCTTGGTCGTTCCTCGGTCGAGCTTACGGGCGGAAACAATGCACGCGGGAGATGGACTAACTTCGGCGTAAAAATAGCCGCGAAATGAACGGGCACGCCCGTTCCCGGAGCCGGGGCATGAAAAGCCCTGGCTACGATAACGAATCATGGCGCGGGATGCAAAATAAAAGTCACTAGAGGGAGCAGAGAGTGGATAAAGGCGGGGGAAAAAAGTGTATTTTCGGCGAACAATAGCGCCGGAGAACAATTCATCTGTCAAATAAGCCAGCTTCGAAAGTCACTGTTATCGCGCGGCGTTTCCAGAACGATTCCGGTATCGAATCGGTGCGCCTGTGTGCGGCTAACGCCGGAGGGGTAATGGATTCGTTGGGAGACGCGAAGGTAGAGGGAATGATGCAGGACGCGTGGTTAGAAACAGTAGGAACTTGAGAAATTCATTTGGCAGAGAAAGACGGTAATGGAATTTGTATAAATAATTTGTTTCACTAATTAGTGGCCGAATTTGTGATATGGAGACTGAAACGATGATGTGAGATCTCTGAAGGTTTGTAAATTGAGGCGTTAGTAGATGCTTCTGAATATTGGTGAAACGTGATAATTTTGGGGAAGGTGAATTTGATATCTAAAGTATGAAGAAATTAAGGGTGGAGCTCCATTTAGGACGCTAGGAATAACGTGATTTTGGGGAATTTTTTTCTAAGAAACTGTTAAGCGGATCTTTTCCAAACTTTCGGAGTATTTTAATTCACGTTCAAACAATACAAATTAATTTTTTCGTTACAAAGTGGTGGGTAGAAATGAAGATATATGAAGATATTTGAGTTGCAAATTTACGATTATGCTGGAGGCCCCAATTCTTCCCTGATACAAAACAAAAACCAAGGGTTTTCTTATTTCTCGTATGATTATATTGTCGATGAACCTAAAGCTTTGATAAATAAATTAAATTCAACAACTCTTTTTCCATAAATAGTACGAAGTATCTTGGGGAAAGATCGTAACTTTTTCTTTGAACTCCCACCAATTTGCCAACTTTTAACTTCTTTTTCATTTGTTTTTTTATTTCAGGGAAGAATTGGGGCCTCCAACATAATCGCAAATTTGCAACTCCGGCGCGCGTGTTCCTACGAACGTGTTCATATGTATCTCCATTTCTACCGAAGACTTTATAACGAAAAAATTAATTTTCATTGTTTGAATGTGAACTAAAATACCACGAAAGTTTGGAAAAGATCCGCTTAACAGTTTCTTAAAAAAAAATCCCAAGAATCACCTTATTCCTAGCGTCCTAAATAAGGCTCCCCCTTAAATGTAGACTTGAAACCAAAAGAATCTGACTGTGTTGAAAACCGTCGACTATGATTAGACACTGTACAGATTTCACGCTCCCTCGAAAATTCTTGTAGCTGAAGACGTGTGAAATATCGCAGCTTCCCGTTTGCGTACGGCTGTTGTCACGCTGAATTAAGTTCTAAGCCCCGCGCGAAGCATTCTGCCACGTCGTGCAGCAAACACTTCCTGGGAAGAGGATGGGAAAACACCATCAAGCTAATCCTTGAACAGAGCACTAATCACTGGAAAGAATTCCCTTCAATCTCCATGAGACGTTGCCTGTTTCATTAGACAGCGTTTCCGCGTGTTTGCCTTGCTGTACACGAACCCCTCGGCAGTTTTATTGCTATTTCCGAGAGAGCTACGAATCTAAAAACTTACGAAGCGAAGAACATTAGTATTCAGTTTCTCTAAATGGGAGAATTTTTAACGTAATAATAACAAAAGATGTGCTTTGCAAAAGTTTCTGAAAATCTTACAGTCGAAATTTATTAAATACTTTCTACTGAGCCGATTACATAAGTAACAAGGTGTTCACTCTTTAGTTAACATTAGATAACTGGAATATAACGAGGAACGTTATTTTAAAATTTCGCGGCTAATAAATTTCTGTTTGCATAGAAGCGAAATTTAATTCTTGTATTTGGATACCAAAATTGCCCGCGAACAGAGCAGACAGTGCGAGAGGTGGCCATTAAAGTATCAGCGCCAACGAGGGACACGGACAAGACGATTTACCGCTTCAAATCAGATTACGATAACTAATTTCACGGAGGGTCTATTTATCGGTGGACGCACGGCGAAGCGGCCATTTAACCATCGATGGGCCAGTAATATGACGTCGAGCGTCACGTCGATGACCGTGAAGTGTAACGATCCACGGATCTCCCATTATAACGCCACTTAAAACCATCACTGAATCGGGGCCCCGCAAGGAAAACACAGAGCGACGGGATAAAAATAGAGGAACCTATGAAACGGAGAGAAAGAAAACGTGGCTGTAAAAAGGAAAACGATAGTTTCGTCGATGTTCGCGTTGGTAGGCTGAAAGGAGGATAGAAGAGCCCCATGATCTGGGTGTGCTTGTAGTGAGTAAAGAAATTAATGAGGAAGAGAGTAAAATGTAAATAGAGATGCACACAAAAATGACTGTACATTTGATAATTAACTCTAAATCCAGTGTACAAATACTCCAGTTCAAAGAATCTCACGAAACCCCTTTCAAACTACCCCTAATACAATTTTCAACGACCTCTCATCCAGCTATTAGAAAGCCTCAGTCCTCCACTTACGATCCAAAAGAATCAAGCCATTCTCCACCCTTCTAAGCCTCCCATTTCCACTAGTCCAGCGAACAGATCTGCCAATCGAGCCGACATTTCCCTGGCACCGCAATTAAAGAAAGGGAATACCGCGCAGGCCGGCTACCCGTCTCCCGAAAACGAAGAGACAGAACCAAACACAAAACCGAAGAACCACGAGGGTAGAAGAGGGCGGAAGGGGGCAGGGGTGGGTGCAGAACGCTCGATGGAGGAAGGAGGGAGAGAAGCAGCGCGGGGAAATAGATATGGACGAGAAAGCAATGAAGCTGGATAGGGGGAGGGAGTGGTAGGGGGTTGGAAACCACGTCGGTCCAGGGATGATCCCGGCTGTGTCTATTTATACGGCCAGGGAAGCAGCGCAGCTACCTGTTGGCTGGTTGTGTACAGCAGGGCGCGCGTCACCCCCTACCCACACCAGCAACCACCACCACCACCACTAGCGAACAGCCGAGCTGGCTGGGTGACCAGCGCCGCCGAGCAACAGGGCATGCCTGTAGCGTGCACACGTAGACGGGCCAAAGCGGATCGACGAGGGATAAAGCTGGAACTGGGCCAGCGGCACGGTGGAACTGGGTCAACTCGATGCTACCACCATCGCCCATATCACGCCATGCTTCACCCCAGACGAGGTGTTCTCATGGCGTGTCTGGCTGGCTGAAAATTCACGGGACCTGCGCATACCACCCCCTGTGCTCCTTGGACTCATCCCCCGCGGCCGACGAGATCGGGCTTCAGAGGGGTGCTTAGGAGCGACGGGGTAGAGTTCAAGGCGGCCAAGGGAGTTCTCAATGCGTTGGTATCGCCACCGTGGGAGGTTGGAATTTTTTTTACGGGTTTTTGAGGTTTGTTTGAGATTCAGGGAAATGACTGGTGGGGTTAAGCGAGGTTCTGATTAATTTAGGGGTACTTAAGAGCGAGGGGATCAAGTTCAAGGCAGATAAGGGAGGTCGGAGTGTGTTGTCTCACTGTGGGAGGTTTGAATTTTTGTGGGTTTCTCTTTTAGATTCAGGGACATGTTTGATGGGGTTAATTTGGGTTTAAATTAATTTAGGGGATGCTCGGGAGCGGTGGGGTCGAGTTGGAGGCGGGCAAGGGAAGTCTGACTGAGTGTGTTGGCAACAACAGGGGCTGGAAGGTATGAATTTCTTTGTGGCTTTTTTTTGGAGTTTGGGAAGATGCTTGCTATGAGCAATTAGGATTCTAGGGAAGTATATAGATTGTAGTTGTAGAGTGGTTGCATGTGTGTTTGAATGACTAGGGTTGTTTATCTTTCTGGAGAGTAAAGTAAACAGATGTGGTTAATGTTGTAGTGGAAGAGTAGCGAGTGAATGGCAAAAAGTTTGCAATTATTGTGAAGAATTTCCACTATTTTTTTAATATAGTTTTTTATTTTCTAGTTTTTAGTGTTTGTGGATTTTTTTATACGTCTTTGACTTCTTACTCTTTTTCTTCCATTTTTTGTATTGTCATCCAAACTACACACGCCTGCAAAGTTTCAACTCTATTGGATAGTTGGAAGTGGGTTAAAATTGAGTTTCCAGATTCGAACCAAGCATGTAACAAACAAACAGAGGATCGAAGCTAAGTAAAATCGTTTAAAAATTTCCACTATTTATAGTAATTTAGTATTAAAATCCTCTGCTTGCCAGTGATGCCTTTGTAAATGAATTTCAGGGTAAAGTTCACGTGCGCACTGTCGTTTGCAGAAAAGAAGGCGCCCGAACGTTAAGCTTACTTTGTATCGGTCGACGTTGCCGCGTCGGTCAATGTGAGCAAAATAGCTCCCTTGCCCTGCTTAGCGTCCGGGCGCCTTCTTTTCTGCAAACGACAGTAGTTGATGTATGCCTGACCACATATAGAGGCTTTCTACTTGCCCCTCTGAATTTGGAAGCAATTGAATTTCACAGCGGTTTACCTGTTACTTTTCCAACTACGTACAGTCACTTCACTTGCGAAGACATGGGCGAAGAACATTCATTTTTAAAAACATGTGTATGCATTTAAAAAATTCAAAGTAATTTCCCTGGCATGTCCTGCATACTTTCATCGAGAAGAAATGAATCTCGTGGCGTTCCACCAAAGATTAAACAATCTTAGAACAGTAACAATTTTGCACCTCCATTATTTCCTTCACGACTTTGGAAACAATGTTTCCTGCAGAATTTATATGAAATTCCTGTGCATTAAATATTAAAAGAATCTCTCCTCCTACTACAGTAAAAATCCCATAATCTAAAAATGTAGAAAACAACATTTTTATCCCCGGTCAATCAGCTGTCCTCATTCAAAAATTCATTAAAAACATCTGGCACGATTAGCAAACTAAATTACATCACCCAAGAACCAATATCATAAAACTGTCGTCTCAATGCACCTCATATTCGCTGAATTTACATCGATTCATTTTGCCTCGAAAATTCCATCGCGCTAAAATGCATTTAATTTATAAAATATTAATCGAGCCCCTTTGACCTGTAACGACACAGAAACCAATTATATTTATGAAACCACTGAGTTATTCCGATCGTGTCTTTTATTGAAACGTTTAATAAAATCATAAACACTCTTTCATCGTGTGACGGTCTACCAATGAGATGCACGCACGACCCACCAAATTCGCATCCCCTATCGACTGAAAAATATCGTAATCGTGCATACTTAATCAGCGGACGATCATCGTCACCATTCCCCCCGTCTATTTCGAGATTGATTCCCCATCGATGAAAATAAGCGTGAAGGACGTGTCACGGCCTTCCATCGTCCTAATAAACCGTGGATCGTGCATGGATCACCGGTGTTCTCTGAATGTCCGGCCATCAAGTGAGCAGCCATGGGTAAAATGGACGGCAACCAATGCTGCTTCTCGAGGATACGAAAATCGAAGCAGGCGAGAGAGTTTCGCGACGTGCATCGTTCAACGTGGCCGAATATTCACGAACCATTGGGGCTTTTTGTTAAGTAAATTACAGAAAGAAATAGACGAGCACGTAATGGACTTCCTACGCGTGGATAATTAGTACCCTCAAAATTCTTCTAAACACAATAATTCCACCAGCAGCCATTTCACGCAGAAAAACAAAAGACTTGCAAGAACCTAGAGACATTTTAACCCACCAATTTCTCGGTTCAAACTACCCCATCACCCGTCATTTCCCCAACACACAGACCATTTGCAAACAACCTCCCCCTGCTCGCTGTGTGGTTCATTAAAAACGCCTGGAATCCAATTTGCGGGACGGGCATGTAATAAAAATAACGCTCAGGCATAATAATAAAAACGGGAGGTAGAGGTCCATTTAAATTGAATTAAGCGAGGCCACGAGCTACGCCCACCGTTCAACGTTCCAGCGGGCCTTCTATTTAAAACAACACCGCAATCCGCGATTTATCTCTCGATAGCCAAAGCAGCTCGCGATATCGCGCCCACGATGGCACGGCTGTCGATCGAGCCGGCGGAACTATCTGCTCGATATTGTATTTACGTCGGAACGAGGGGGTGGCGCGTTCTACAGTCTCGAGGCGCTCCTCGACGAGCAACAGACCCGCGGGGAGGGTCGAAGAACGAGATATCGCGAGTTCGGGCGAGGGAAGGTGAGAGGAGCCAGGCTCGACAGGTTGGAGAGTTGGCAGAGAGCCTGTACAATGCTCCCATTGTACCAGGAACTCCATTAGCGACTCCCTGGCTGCGCACAGGCGTGTGGGGGTGAGTCGAAGGGGATGAAAAATTGGAGAGAGACAATGAGTGGTGGAATCGTGGAAAGAAATTTGCCTGTAACCCCTTGGAGGGTGCTCGTACGTGCGTCACCCTTCGCTGCGTTATTTATTGTGGGTTCAGTGTGATCGCGGGGGGTACACGGAGGTCGCGTGTCCTTGGATTCTTCGGTGATCGAACGAAATGGTTTTTGGATGATGGGAAGGGAGATTGTTTGTGCAGGTGTTTGGTTGTGGGCTATGCTCTTGTAAGTGGCAAATGCTGGAGTACTTGAGGAGCTGGGGTTTGGGTGCTTTGATAGGTGAAGTACTGCAAGAGGTTCGATAGTAATTTAGGTGATTAGGAATCCTGGTACTATCTCCTTTTTCTGTTGTATAATGGATGATGATTCTTCAATTTTGGCGATCACGGGAAGGGACACTGATAATTCCAGAATTTTCACTCGTTGTTTTAAGATAGTGAAATGAAATTTTAAGATTCAGAAGTGATTTATATACCACAGTGATTCCCAACCAGTGAGTCGCGAAGTGTTTTTTGTGGGGTCGCCACGGTTTTTAATTCTTTTTTTTTACATTATTAAGTTAGGATTATATTCTGAAATTCCTATTTTTAATGTGTTTTCTTTACCTTATTAAATTTACCTTGTTTGAATATAATAGAAGGGGATCGCGACTCAAAACAGGTTTGGAAATACTGATATGCCCAATTGAGAGTATGTATTGATATAGAGATTTCAAATTTAAATATAGCTCTGCTTTTCGAAGTAATTTTACGCTTATAAAAGCGACTGAAATTCCAAGTGCTTTCCTCGTCGCCAAGCACTGGACTTGCAGAGAATTCGACGTAGTTGTGGCTAGTGTTGCTAACATCTTTGACAGCACCCCCTTGTATAGAACGTGAAAGGGGATTACAGGCGCTGTGGTCAAACAATCATTAGCAGTCAGCAACAGCAACCACAGAAGTTCAATCGACAAATAATAGTTGATCGCCAACAATTGAACTGTTCCTCTTCCTTTGCCTCTCAGAGATTGCTGAAGCCCTCGAGCGGTGTTCCTTAACCCTTCATCCTCCACAGACTAAATTACCTTTGTGTCGGATGGTCAGTCTATTTGTTCTTAGATACGAAAGCAAGAGATTCTTTGCTACTTGTTTAAAGAATTTCAAAATATGAAATATGAGCTTCTAATAACCTTATAATATCTCAGAATATTTTTAGTCACGTTATTATAAAAGAAATGGCTGCTTCTCTAAGGACAGTATAGATACGTCTGGCGTCGAAATTTAGTGCTTAATTGAATTTCTGCTAAGTGAATGTCGTGTAAGAAGAACAGCTTGTAATGTAGTGTAAATGGCTTGGTTTAAATTTAATTTATAACCTCGTGGCCATTCTTGCTCCCCAGTGAATACCCAGAACTTCTGGATTGTTCAGGACCATGCAATTTTAGTGCTAACTACTTCTGATATGAGTCACCCTCGCCCAGCATTGATCGTGAATTTTCATTAGCGACATTTTAATCGAATTATGGAGTAATGGCAACCATTTAAAGTTCCACCCAGTTTTACGCATCACGTATAACAATTCGCCTTTGCTTCACCGTCAAATAGTCTGAGCTCTAAACAGACTCGAACAAAAACAGCACTTGATCTTAAATATTTTTATTTTTCACGCTGTAATTTTGAACGTCGCATTGTCAATCCTTCCCACGTTATTCTCATAGCATTCATTTACAAAGAGGATAATCGGGGTACTAAATCTCATAAAAGTTCTGCACGCTACACTTTCTCGGGGCCATTTACGTTGTGGAAGTTGTAATTAGTTTTGTAATACCGCGATTACATGCAAATAGGTAACCCACTCTATTACATTTAACTTGGTGTAAAATTGAATGCGATGATGTAAATTAATGGACCACTTCAACGTAGAACAGCGAGGAGCCTCTTGAGACTGAGGGCTGACTATAAACGATCTCTACTACTTGGACTCTAAATCTACTTTGCACAGAAGCTATGATAGAATGAGCATGATTTTAATTTTAGGAAAAACGTAATTTCTATTTGCTTCGATGTAATTTTCTACATTCCTAATCTCCAACTAGTTTAATAATGCAAACAATGGTACACGTGGTGGACCGCAGTGTGGTACTAACGAAATACTCTGATAAATGGGAATTACTCCACCTTGGGTTGGAATAATTTTGTGAAAGGGGGAAGAATGTCCAGTGCTCTGGCTGGGAATCTTTATGCTAGAGATATGCATACAGGAGTGTATGCGTACACATAAAAGCATTCTTCGGCCACTATTCAGCATTCTGGACGATCCAGAGGAACGTTTCCCGGATTATGCAGAAATATATTCCATCGTACTGGTGCCACTGGATTTAAAAATGAAGAATAAAGGAAACCCCATGGTTGAAGACCCCATGGAATTCGTTACACCACAAATAAAGAGATACATGTACACAATTAACCCTTCAGTTGACCAAAAATATTCAATACTCGCTTATTAATAAGAAATAATATTAATCAGAGTAATTTCATCGTCACGAACTAGAAATGTTGGCTCATTCTGACCCATAACATAATTCCACTCGCACAATTTCCATAATTACATTGTAATCTCATCACCCAAAGTCCTCATTTTTTAAATCAGCCATGTTAACAACTAACATAAGTAGCTTCACTTGTGTCCAAAATAATAATAAAATAACAGTGCAAAATTGATATAAGCTAGCCTAAACAATAACAAATATGTGAGCTATAAATCGCTGCAAATAAATCACTCCAAAGGTTGAATAAATTCAAATCTACCTGACACTAGCTAACGTTTCTCTGAATGGGGTCGAAAATATTCACAGAGCGGGACTTCTATCGATTCAAAGGAACGGTGGTGGAACAAGTGATGGAGGAAATGGCAATGGCAGGTTGGCCTTCGATTTACGTAAATCGAACGCGAAACGTGAACCATTCGGACATCTTTTGCACGGAGTGTGACGCAAACGACGTCCCTCAGACAGAGGCTGGAGCTATGTACGCAACAGTGGGGCATTTGCATAAAAAAATGCGGGATAAAGTCTCTTTGCAAAAGTATTCCCATAATCTAACCCTCAAAGAGTCTCCGGTTCTTTTGGAACGATTGCATCCTCTGCCAGTGACCCTTGAACTCCTGGAGAACGCGTGGAATTCGGAGAGGGCTGGTGTAACGTGTCCTCGAAGGCAAACGTAAGAATACTTTCCCTGGAAGACGTAGAAGTCGTTGTTCTATGTAAAGCACTCTGAGTACGAGTTCTTTGGCCCATTCTTCTGGTTGAAATTCAAGTGTCTTGAGGAATAGACTTGGAGTTCGTGGAAAGAGTCGACACGAAGGATTTGTGAATATTCTTTTTCAATTAATGCAAGTGTTCTTAGAGAAGTTTCTTGGAAGGGGAATTTTCGTTCCTCTTTGGCTTGGGACTTTCCGATTCTGAGTCTCTCTGATATGATTTTTAGTTAAACAAATATCCATAGGAAGACATAATCGATTCAATTGATCCTCAACTTTTTGTATTGAAAAACAAAAAGTAATATTATTTATTGGTGTTCAGATAAATTATGACACTCATGCCACTACCTCCTAAAATCAGTAGTCTAAATGTTATTTCAATCAGCCCTTCTCTCGCAACACTTCACGCACTTACCCCCAGAATTTGTATAAGTGTCATCCAAGGAGACTAACACAGGACAGTCCCGAAATGGCAATCGCTGATTTTGATCAAGCTTTATGATGTGGTCCACGTGATAATATTTTTGATACGTATTTTCTTTTATCGACCATCCTCCATGTTTATGGGATGAAAACAGCCCCCAAAGTTGGAGGTCGAAAACATATTTTCAGGAATATCACAGAAACTGTTTACATAGCTGAATTCGTTGTTTAAAAATACACAATTTTGCAATTCAAATTGTTCGCCTGTGCGAAATAGTTTTCTACCCCAACTTTGAGGGCTGTTTTCGCCCCTTCAACATGCCCAATGACTGATAAAAAACAAACACACGTCCAACATTTTCACGAGGACTATTAATATGTTTCACAAAAATCAGCGATTTGCACTTTCACGACTGTTCCTTGCTAGTTTCTTTCAGAGTTGGGCCTCAACTAAATATAAAATTATTTAAACAACAGATCGAATAAAAGTGACTTTCGCTCCAGATTATTTGACGAATGAAGTTAATTTTTTCATTCACCGAATGAAGTTAATCCGGAGTCAACTTTATTCGACACATGACGAATAAAATTTTCATCTTTTATTCGTTATTCGAAATTCATTTGAATAGAAATTTTGCCCACGTCTGGTTTCTTTGGATAACCTTTATCGAAACAAATACGCGAAATACTTCCACGAGGACTATATCGTACTAAAGTTTCACCGAAATCAGCGATCGGCAGTTCAGACTGTCCCTGATAAGAAGAAAAAGCAACTTCCCCCCAACTTCCATCGCTAATAAACGTTTCCCCTTAGGTATCCCCGCAAACGACACGAGATTAGCCATGCATTCGCATGAAATGCATGCAAATCGGCCGACATTGGATCTCTACGATCAGCAGCGAGGTCTATCACGCGATAAAAGGGCGTTCTCTTCTATTTACGACTATCCTCCCCAGGAAATCGAGATTAACGAGCGATAGGGCCGCCGGCGAATCATCCAGGGCACTCTTCATTGGTCCCCTGCCGCGGACTTGCCGAGGAATTCGAAACGACAAGGGACTTAACCGCAGAATAATTCTCCCCGATCGATATCGCCTTTGTTCTAGAAAACTTAAACCCCCGCGATTCTCGATGCCCGCGGCGGTTACTCCCGCGGGGGGGGCGGGGGGGGGAGGAATATCTGTTTCCCTTTGACGTGGCACGAGAAACATGCCGGAATCGCTGCCAGCCGAATCAGATAGCGTCCATAAATTTCGCGCGACCGAATACGCCGCGGCGCAGCCGATTGCAGCGGTAAAGAAGTCGCATCGACGGCATAAAGAGACGGGGATATCGGTTTTCGATAGAGCGGCGTGGAAATGAATTCGCGTTGTAATCGGTGTATCGAATCGACGCCGGGACGCGTCCCTCTTGGACGTCGCGTCGATGGCGGAGAGCAGTGCCTCCGCCGGGCTGCGGGATTCCTCGCCGCCATCTTCATTTCTAGCGGCAGATTTGCAAGGGGATGCTTTCAGGTGTCCGCCTCCGGGTGTTGTGGTTTTCAGATATGTTTTAGGGGATCGAGAAATAACAAGTAGGTGTGTGTTTTTTTTTATTTTGGTGTTGTTTCACTTTAAGAGGTATGAAAGTTCCTATTGTTAATTTTACAAATATTGTAACATTTTGTATATCAAGTATTTACAGAGGTATGCCAAGTTTTTATTTAAATACAAATTTCGAATAACGAATAAAAGCTAACAAGGGAACATCCCGAACCTGGAATTTTAGAAAAATCTGAAACTTTGGGCATATGTACAGAATTTCCTCCTAATTACAACGCAATTTTTGTTTGCTGCCCAAATTCACTCCAAGGGGGTGTAATTGACCGCTGAAAATTCAGTTATTTGCCGATTCTGTGTTATAACTCGTGAACTGTAAAATATTTTTTTTCGCCAAATGATAGATCTAATTAAAAGAAGTAACTTTTGTCTTGAAACTTTTTTTCTATCGCTTACACTTCGCGAGCTATAACACAAAATCGGAAAATAGCCGAATTTTCAAGGGTTCATTTCACCCCCTTCGAGTGAATTTGGGCAGCAAACAAAAATTGCGTTGTAATCAGGAGAAAATCCCCTACATACTCACAAAGTTTCAGAATTTTTTGAATTTTCGGGTTCGGGATCTTCTCTTGTAAGAAAATTATTTGTCATGCGTCAAATAGAGTTAACCCAGGTTAACTTTAATTAAATAATTTTTTATTTAGTCAATGCAGAACTCTGAGTATTTATACCAGATTTTATTCAACAGAATGTTATAATATTCTTTAAACTAACAATAGGGATTATTGCACCTCTTCTTATGACTTTCGAGGGGTGGTTTCAGCCCCTAAGTATGCGAACGGGCAATTTGAAAACCCCAAGGTGACTTAGTTTTTGCTATGAAGAACAGTATTTCAGAAATCTTTGCCGTCGTTCTATGTTGCCCATCTAACACAGACAAACTTTAGTTAATAACTTTTGTTACCACGTCTTCCTAAACGATTCGAAAATCGTGCGTACTGTTAGAGCGAACACCCTGTCTGTATTTGTTCGAGTATAAAAGTAGAAGGTTATCTGTAGAAGCTGTTAGAATTTTCTGAAATTCCACATTCATTTCTGTGTAACGGAGGCTAGCTCGCGTTTATTCTTCCTCTTTCGACGTAGCGCAACATGTTCCCTTTACAAGTTCCTCGGTAGATCATTTAACGAGCACATTCACTCGGCGAGGCCTGAACTACCGAGTGTCTAAGAACGTCGGTGAGCTTTCTGTTCCAACAGGTGGTAGTCGAGCAAGAACTAGCAAACCAGCACCAGATTCCTCTATTGTAGCTTCGAACAGTAGTTGTAATTAATGAATAATGAAGTGACAAGTTATAGTCTTCTTGGCAATTCTAAAGAACAATACAAGGTGAACGGTACAGAAGATAGGAAACGAAGACCGCATACTTTCTCGATTAGAAGAAAGCTTTTGGATTAAAAAGAGGTGAAGCACTCTGAAAGGCAGGACATCCTACGTCCTACAATTATTGCAAAAAGGATCACTGATATCAAAATATATATCCCCCCTTATTGTAATTCCTCTACTAGAAGCAGAGATACGAACGACCCTGCAATGGCGTGCACAGAATCAGAATTAAACATTCAAATGAGACTTTCATCGTCCTCTCCTATCCAGTTCGAATCATCGATCACCGTTGAAGTTAACCGATACAGCGCTATCGTCGCCTCCGTTCCTTTGTCCGCGTCAGAAATGTAATTTCAATTTCCCCGTTCTCAGGCGCGAGCACGTGGTCCCGGGTCATGTAAAATTAATGCAGGGGGATGTAGCTGCCTGCTGAAGCGATCCTCGCTCACCATTTCCCCGAGAAAACAGCGCTAAGCGGAAGAAGCTTAATCAATAAATACGACGACGAAGAAAACCACGGTTGGGAACTGGGAACGTGCCTCGAGTCTACTATTATTATTATTCATCCCACGAAGGGTGTCGTTGTTAGGCGCGATAAGCCTGGACGAATTAAACACTGGTCCTTTTAAACCTTCTGGAGCCGTAATCTCCATCATGCTTCACCTAATCAGGGACTCAAAGAATTAATGAATAATTTATGCCCTAATTTCCCTAAATAAGGTAAATAAAATTATTAACAGCTCGGTGTATTCAAGGGGAACAAAATGATTGAAAATGTTAGTCCTCGACACAATGAGTCGATAGAAAGTTAGTCGATTCCCTAGTTTGCGGTAAATTATTGGAGAGCCGAGGAGAAACGTGGTATCTAAAAAATTGGCTTTAATTACTTATTGAAAGTGGATTTGATAAGTTTTCGAATTTGATGCCCCTCGAGCTTGTAACTCAATTTCGATCGTGTGCAAGGGACTCTAACTAAGGGGCAGAAAAGGTGTAAGAATATAAACAGTATTATAAATGACACCCATATAAGAAAATGGGGTTGCCTCTATAAATATGACTCGTATAAAACAGCGCTTTCTTACCGAAGTGTACTTTGCTTGAACTTTTATATACAAGGTTGCTGGATCTTATGGGCCAGAGTTACGCGTCGTTTTTAGCGGTTGCAGCAGTGGGAAGTTTGCAATTTAATGGGCAGCTTTATCCGCAGAATTTTTCTCCAGCATCCGCAGATTACCAGGGAATTGTCGTTAGGCGGGGCTTCGATCGGGGATTAATTAAAATCTGGGGGAGGACTTTTCGTGGGGAGACGTTTGGAACAACGTGTGGAGATTTAAAGACTCAGCCCCACGAGCAGTCGTTAAGATAAGGCGGCTGAAGCAAAGCAGCTTCGCCCTCTATTAGCAGCAAGTTACGTTGGTTCGTTAAAAATTTAATTAAACGAGAATACATCGACGGCTTAAGCGCGGCTCTTTGTCACGCAACAGTGTCCAAGTTATCATAGAAAGTCCCTTTCTTCGCGTGCCTTTCCAGAAAATTCGCCCTCCCTTTCGAGTATGTGCGTTCTTACACGGAATCGTTCTTTATTTCCCTCCTCCACAGTACTGGAAATATTTATTGCATTACTCCACTACCTGTCTTATTATTACTACCAGAAAAATATAATTGCAAAAGTATGTAGGCCCCTAGCTTGGCCAGAATAAATTGGAAACGAATCATTTTATCCATCATATTACCCTGAACATTCTGCGTGCCACGTGTGTATTTGAGAGCGATGCAATAAATATTTGCAACTCTGTGTATTTAACATGAAATATAGAAAACGCGAGTATCCAGACAATTTCGGATTTCAGAATTTTTTCCAGCCTCTGTGTGGAATATTCATGACGAAATATTTCCAGCGTGTGTATTAATAAATAAAAGCACTTTGCAGCTTTGAGTTATCGGCAATTGATGTAAAATTCAGCGTCCGATTGATCACGCGTAAAATATCGACGGCAGGGAGATGAACGTGGCAGTCGTTGGAAGGAAAGGGAATTTCTCGCTTTCGAATCCATCGCTGGCGGTATGGTTCGAAAATTGTACCGCTTCGAGACGGACGGTCAGAATTTCGAGTTTAATCGAACAGCAGCGGGGCAGGGCTATCGGGTTTTTACTGTATGATAGTTTTTCTCCGTAAAAGCTTCTCGCGTTCCCTGTGACTAATTGAATCGGATACATTTCATCAGCGAAACGCGTTCGCGGATTGTTGGCGAAGTACCTCCTCTGCAAATTCTCCAATTACAATAGAATTTGGAATTTCTGGCCTTCTAAAGCTGATAATGCTTTGGAACGTGTGAGAATATTGTTATTTAAAACGAAACTTCTATTTTCGTTGCTTTTTGCTTTACACTTCTGTTGTCTTTTATTGGCTCTTTAAAATATCGTTTCTTACGCCAGTTTCGGATTAATTGAGATCTAGATTGGTGTCAGAGATAAATTAGACTACCATTAAGGGGGATGCCACTCTGACGGTCGAAAATAAAGGCTATTTTCAGGGCATTCTTTTATAATGAAATGTAAAATACATATATTTAACTAATATTTTATGCTTCCAGATTGAAAAATTTACAAATCGGGCGGACGTGTAACTTTCCAACGTTTCCTCTGAATTGAAAAATTCGCAGCTTTACTTAGAGGACATTGCAATAGCTTCAGTTAAGAATTTATTACTTTATTTTATATTTTCACAGATTTAAAAAAATATTAATGTTCGAAGAAATGGCGAACTTTGAAAGAAAGGGTATAAAAAATCAGCATGTTTCTCAATGTTACGGTTAAATGAATGATTCGATCCACGCGCTGGTAAGTTTAACTGAAGATAATTTTATTACGAATATTCCCTGAAAATCTCAAGCGAATCCGATAAAAGTGGACTGAGTTATTAATCCGCCCGTTTGAAAAATGCCGTTTCGAGATAGTCGCGTTTAAAGTTTCGGCAGAAGTTATTTTCTGCGACTGAAAGGTCTAGTTCTAAGCAATATATAAGCTCGTAATCCCTCTTATTAGATAGAATGGAGATTTTTGGAAATAAACTTTTCAGGCGATAAACCCGAGAGTCTACTGTGTGCATGAGTAACCTGTACGCAGAACCAAATTAGTGTCCTGCACACGCTGCACTCCCATCGTTACTCCCAGATCCCGATTAACTCTCAATTACACCGAGTTACGTCTCGATCAATTACAGATCGTTGGCCCAGGATCATCTTGCCCGTAACGGCGTCGCTAAACTTCAGAGTAGGTCCGGTCCGAGTGAAGCAAAGGAACACACGAAAAAGTCCGCATCTGCCTCCCTTCATCAGCTAAGTGTCACCCGACCCGTACGGGCACTGCACAGTGCACACACGCCGCGCTATCGGATTTTCGCGAAAGCATAGTGGAAACTCGAGACCACTATCGCCATTCCTAGCCCACACTTCGGCCAAGCATCCTCGTATCGTAATACTTCGCGCATGCACGTGATTATTAACGCAGAACGAACTCGCAGCGTCGCAATGATCGCCGGAGCGCGAGCTACGAGACCACTTGGATCCAGTTTCCACGGATCATATCCGCGACCTACGCCAGCGTTATCGTCTCGCCAAGGTTATAGGACACCGAGGTGCACAGAGGCGCGAATTTTCCAGGCGAACTCCTCCGCAGATCGCGTCGACACACCTCGCGCGTCGAACGAGTATTCTTTAAGCTGGCGGAACCAGCTGGTCATTAATTAATTCCAATTAGTGGGATTAACGTGGTTGGATAATCAAGGCCAACTAAAGCGGCTTGCCACGTGACGCGCCATTAATTCAGCCGCCATTTCATTTACCCATTTTAAGCGCGTGAGTGAAATAATTGGGCCTGGTTACGAAGAAAGCTACCAGCCCTTTAAATGGCAATATTAAATACAGTACGGATCCCATAATTTTGTGATATTTATTTTGCAAAAATTTACCGACCCTTATTGTTACACAATTATTGAAACTACCAAGCCATAGTTCCATTTTAGACTTATACTTAATTTGCAGAAAACACCCAAACCACCGATATTATGGCCAAATGGCAAACCTGTATCGGATGCAAAGCTTACAAATTTACAAGAAACGGTGCAACTCATTCCAGCAGATTGTTTAAATTTTCATGACAATTTAAACGGCGAGAATAGAATTGCTGAAGATATATAGAAGGCTTCAGTGTAGGGCGTCTTGATTTTATGTGGATGAAATTGAAAGTGAAGTTGCTGCATATTACGAACCCACAAGAAATGTGAAATAATATTAATTATACTACTCGCTATTAAGTAACCCGTTAAAAAACATTGTAAACTAATGATAAGAAATAAAATATACTCAATAGAAATAGAGCTACTTTTCTTTCACAACTACAATCTTCGAACTAAATTTAGGTACTCACTTTCAGATCGTTAAGGGCTGGTAGCTTTCTGCATAAATTCGCCCAATTGTGGGGTGCATCTAAGGTGATAGAAGACTTCCTATTGCATCAAGGCGGTATGGTATCGGATAATCTTCAATCACGAGAAGATGAAATTAATTAAGGCTGTCAGATAATGGTTTCTTTCTTCGTTCATGGCTGAATCTAATCTGCCTGTGACTCCTGAATGTTTACACTCAAAACGTTCGTTCGAGCTCCTTTTCTCTGCCCGGTTTACGGAACACGAATTCACCGTGATACCAAAGGGGGATTTGCATCCAGAGGGCTAACCGAAGTGAATCCCTCTATTCCACGATAATTAAACGATTCATCTTGATGCAGATTAAATCGTCGAACGCGTGCGGCGTGGCACAGCTTTCCATCGCTTATGTAAATCCGTGGCTTCGTGTAAATTCGCGGCTTTATTTGTTTCCATTACCGTGATGGAGTCGGTGAAAGAAATTCATTAAATGTTTGACCCACAGATAAATAATCCTTGCGTTACAGTTCTCCCATCATTTCCATTCGTTTCTGGGAACTACGCACCTTCTCTCAATTAAAAAATTATTCGCAGAATCGCCTGAGACGAGACTGTAGATCGAAGCCACATTTAGCAGACATTTAATCAGAAGTTGTGAAACGTTGCAGCACTTCACTGTTCTATAATACAGGGAACACCTCATTTCGCAATTTCCAAACTATTTCGTAATGAATTAAATTAGAAAATTAAACTAGAGAATCGAAGGGCTTGCTTCCAAAGCTTCTTAAAAGAGTTAGAGTGCCAAAATCGAAGCTGCTACAATATGAACACAAACGTAGATAAAAGAATCTGTTAAGTTTCATATACAAGTAAAATTCTATCTGCACACTAAATGGTAAATCCTTTTCCTGTCCACAGAATACTTGTGTACTACGGGGATTCCCATTAATAATAGAGACAAAGTTTTGATAACGTAAATAGGAACGCGGAATTATCAACTGTTGGAAGAGATGCGTGTCCATATCTTTGTGAATGATTAGACAATGATCCCTGAAATTCTGGATCCCCTCGGTCCCTCAATGAACCCGTGTCGAACGTGTCCCCGTAATTGGGGCTTCGCGTTTCCTTTCGTCACTTAATGCGGTAACGACACTGAGGGCAGAAAATAGGATCGCGTGTAGGAAACGAGCGAGATCCGTTTATTTTCACCCAGCAGAGCGGCGACGTAGAAAATCTTTGTCCTCCTGTTAAGGAAAGGTCGACGCTTTTGCCGCTTCTATTTTCGTAAGGAATCAGGCAAAGTAGAATGAAAGACCCTTTTGACTGTGCCTTCAATTCAGGGAATCAATTAATGGGACAGAGGCAGCAGGGCGGAAGGAAACTTTCTATAAATGACGCGAGTGAATGGGCAAAGGCGTCGAAAAGAGGCGTCTGTGACGAAAGTTCCTGATTTCGTGGAGAAGCTACGATGGAGAAGAAAATTTTAGATAGTAAAGCCATTATTAGTGTACGTAAGATACTGTCGAAGACTTTGGAGTTTTTAAAATTTTGAATATGGAATTTTTGGGATTTGTGATATTTGGAATTTGGAATTTAAAATTTTTGGGTATTTAGAATTTTAAATTCTGGAGTTTGGGATTTTGGGAATGTGGAATGTTCTCGGTAATTTGACAGTTTCTCGTCATGGAAAGCGTGATTTGATAACTCTGATGTATTATTTCGTGTAAGCTTGCGAATTCAATTTTATTTTCTGTTTATCATCGAGAAAAAAGTATACTGTTGTATTTGTTATTTTCCTGAAATAATGCGTGGGTGATTGTTTGAAGTTTCTGGTCGATATATGAGGAGCTGTGATGGTTAAGCTTCAACTATTTTGTCTTTGTTGTAGACCTCGTTTCGCGAAATTGTTTATTTTTTTATTAACTTATATTCGGGGATAAATTGTAATTGCTTTTCTTAGTCGAATAATTTGATGGTTCTGCTGGAAAGCTTCAGGGAATATCTAATTGCAAGGGTGCGCGGGAATAATAAACATCCCAGCGAGCGGAGAAAGGTGAGAGGATTGTAAAAAAGGTGTTTGAAAGTGTATTCCAAAAGTTTCGTGGAGGAAACGACGCGAGATTCGTTAAAATAATTTCGGAGAACAGTATCATTCTTCTTGCCAGTGTCCTGTAATGGGGAAAAAAGTGAATGGGGACGTAAAAGACAATTAACATTCTTCCAAGTAGAAATGTTCTATTAACAACCTACATCTATCCACAATTGCAAATGTTACATTTTACTTCGCGATAATTGAAGTCACTCAAATGAAATTCTGTGCAATTTCTCTTGCGAAGAAGGGCTTTCCTACCAAACGATAAAAACGTGAATGTGTTATGAAAATATTCTCTTGCAGAACTCTCTGTATAGAATTTCCTGTAATTCCTTCGTATTTCTTTCCTTAAGTCCACATTGTTAGCTTCATCACAGTTCATACACGTCTGTTTATTTAAGACTTTAACAAAATTAGAAGAAACCACCGTACAGTGAAATAACTTAAAACATTACGCAGAATCACTTCATCATCAACTTAATCACTTAAATAGAATCATACATTACACTTATACTGTATCCTTTCACAAGATTCTTATTTTTGAAAGAAATAGGGTTGCCAACATTTCCCCGCTACTCGCCTGGAGGATTAGCAAAAATAAATAAAAAAATATTCATAAATTATTTTATTCTACAAAACATAAAGAGAAAGAAAATAAATTAAGTTTTCTCATCGCGTCTTAAGTTCATAATTATAATTATGTATATAAAAAAAATATGTGCATATACTATTTATTACAATGCATAGTATACATAGTAATACATTTACTACAAAATAAATACTTTAAACCATTCAGTGATGTTCGGTGAGTTCGAAAAATTGAAGTTCTATTATAGGTACATAATTTCATGCTGCGGAATAATTAACTGCTTTTTAAGATGAAAAGGTAATATTTATCACATTCCTGGAGAAATTACCAGCAAAACTGTACGCGGGAGAAATTGTCACCGAACCTGGAGTTTCAAAGCGATAAATGGCATTGTTGACAGCAAGAAAGAAACAAGAAAGAAACAAGATTCGTATCTCCCCCAAGCGAAAAACACACGATGGATACGAGGAGTTTCTCCACGAAATTTTCAATAATTGCTAACAGAGATCCTAACGACGTAACAAAGTTCCATTCTCGTAGGAAAAACCAACGTTCTCCAGCTCGAAACGCGCCCATTCACGCCCTCGATGATCGTTTTTCTGCCACGAGGGGGCAGGAAAAAGTAGAAGAAAAAAGTGTATTGGCAAGGGCGGGAAGGAGGGAAGAGGGGGATTAATGTCTCGTAGTTGCAAAGCGAGGAAAGTGTAGGATCGTGCCGGTTATTCGATTTCAACCCCTGCTTCTCCTCTTTCCGACATTTTGACCGTCGTTAATTAACGACACCGTGGGAGATCGTTAAGTGAATTGCGCGCGAGAATGCGATTTATATCGAGCACGGTATCGAGTCCCCGACTGTAATTAACGATTGGGCGATGGCTACGGAAAATGATTCGTAATGGCGATGAAGCTGCTGGGAAAAATCTCAGCCGAAGGATATCGCGTTTCCATTACCGCGATAAATAGATTTCCGCTTGTCCCGTCGCGTTTCACTTTTCGCAAATACCTACAGTGCTGGTAATATTTATTGCATCGCTCCAATATTAAACCCGTTGTCATTTATACCTGCTTTATTAGCAGTGCCAGGAGAACATTTATTTATTGCAAAAAATTGTAGCTCGCCATCCTGGGCAAAATAAATTGGACGCGAAATATTTTATCAATGATATTATTGTGAAAATTCTGCGCACTAGGCAGATCTGAGAGCGGTGGAGTATATATTTACCGCACTGCGCGTCAACGCGTTGATTAATCGATTCGGTGAATTCGGTTGAATATAAAAAATATTACGCAGGGAAGGGCGAGGGGGTTGCAATATAAAATCTTACGAATTCTTACGCTGCGGGAAATCTTATGGAGGAGGTAAGAAATCGCCGAAATTACCCTTGCGTAATTTAAGGACGACCCCAAATTAGTTAACGTAAAACCTTCCACGAACTCGAAAATACACAAGTGCCTCCGAATTTCTTTTGAGCACAGAAAATCATAGCCGAATCAAAGAAGGCAATTTCGAGCCCTTTATGGTGACGTTCCTCCGCTGCCGCGGCTCGTTAGCGATTAATCTAATTAATGAACGATCGAAACGGGCGTGTCGCTGATTGATACGCGGCGGCGAGGTCGTTTAAGGCACAAAGTTGCGTTCGTTTTAATTAATTACGCGAACCCCTGGCCGGCGAGTTGCTCCCGGGGCATCTCTGTGCAGGTACAGGCATCGTGTTTCTCTCTGACGACTCGGATCCAGCTATAATTTCCCGGGGAGTTCCACTGGATGGAACGATCGATCAATTTCTTCCGCCCGTTCATGAAACGTTCTTACAGATTTACGATTATTGCAGGCTTCACGGCTGCGATGGATTTTTATCGCTCCGCGGAATTGCTTCGCAACTCCATTACACGAAACGTGCCACTGTATGCATCGCGCGTATCACTCCATAAATCCATCAAACTGCATTCGCGTGGATAGTATTTACATTAGTATAATTCCGCGCACTTGCAAGTGGCAGTATCCAAGTAGCATTGCCAATTTGTTAGACGTCTCATAGTGAAAGAATTCGACGTTATATTTACTGCAACAACTGCCCGAATAATATCTACCCATAATTCGCTTGTTCCTCATTTTTAATGCGATGCTCGAGGTTTAAATTCGTTTCCTGATTTTAAATGTGAAGCTCGGCGATATATATGGTTACGTTATGCGTCGCAATAACTTTCTAGTTTCTTAATTTAGTTAGTTTTTAGTCATTTAGTTAGTTATTTAGTTATTAGGCTTCTAACAGTATTGTACTGCAGCCTCGCCATTTACTTCGCTTGTCTCTATGTATTATTTTCTTCTCTGGATGTGTCAAGTAATAAAGACGAGTAATAATAGTAATAATGTGGCATAAGTTAGTGAATAATTAAAGGCGAAATGGAGTCCGACTAATCGGTGAAATAAAATACCATCCCATCGAGGCCGTAATTGGCAACGCGGATCTATGAAGAAATCCACCTAATTCAGACCTACTCCATTCATCCACCGCGTTCCAAAGCGAAGTCTCTCTAATTGCTCCAGCGATAGAGAATCGACGTGGCAGGTGGGATGCATGCTCTCTGTGCCTCCACCGGATTTAAAACAGATTTCGCCTGGCGCGAAGTAAAATCGATAAGGGCCTGCGACCGCGGAAAGGAGACCCGGGAAATTACCATATGCATTCGGGATCTCCAATCACGACGGACGTGATTACTCCGGAAGGAAAGAGTTCCTTCGGCGGCTCTCCGCGGAAATGCTCGACTGGATGCTGCCTTCAATTCTTTCTGCTGCTCATTTTCTTGGCCAACGCGCCCCGTGCCACGTGGACCACCGGTGGGCCACTATATTTCTCGGTGGTGACACTTTTATTCAGACGAAAAAGTGTTTCCTAATTCAGTGTACAAATTAGAGTAGAATAAAATACAGCTGAAATTTCGGAGGGTAATTAAGCTAGTATTATCTTTCTATAATTGGATATCGCGATTTAGTGTCTTCAGCAAACTTCGTTCTACTGAAAATCTGAATTACCACCGTGGCACAGAACTTTTTTCTGTGACTGGTGACGGGGACGAATTATAGTGTGCAACAGGTAAGTAAGTTGGCATGTACTAATTTGCGAGTACGTACAAATACTTTCCTAACAAAGTTGCAAACAGATATCACGTGCCTGTGTACAAGTTTAAGTGTAAAATAAAGAAACATTAAGGTAAGTCCATCGAGAATAGGTAATTTCTATTGAAAAGGGGAAGATTGTTTGTATTGATAATGTATTTGTTTATTTCTTGTAATTCAATATTGTGATTTGGTGTTAAGCTGACGATTACTGTTGGTGTTGTATATGTTATTAGGGCTTACACTATTTACACTGCTTAAATATTCATGTTACCCACGCTGTTTGTGATATTATTTACACTTGTTGCACTATTCACAGTACAGCTCCCAGACCACAGTCAGTAAATTACTCACACCATTTACACTTCTTACAATACTGACGCGCATCACAGTACTAAAATTATTATTCAAGCTATTTGTACTATTAGTAAGTACATTAGTCCTGCACCATCGTTATTGCTAGTCCAATACCACACTACTTTCATACTGTCTCAACGCCATTCATAGACCATTTCCACACCACTCTTACAAACTTTCCTGGTCAGACTTCATAAATCGCAGATCACACATCACACAAAGTTGTAAGCTGAAATACAGCGAAAACCCAACAAAGTAGTAAATGACAAATTTACGAGAATGTTGCAAATAGAATTTCGGCGCCCAAGGAATTTAATTCTCGATTTGCAACTTGCTTGCGTATTCGCGAGAAGCCAAATTTCGATTTGCTACTTTGTTGCAGGTGCGAGCCGAGTGTCTACCTTTCTTTCACCAGCAAGAATCGTGCAATGGAATTCGAAATACGGGGATTTCGAGTTACTGCACCTGCAACAAAGTGGCAAAACGATGTATGGCATCTGGCAAAAGTATACGAAGTTGCAAACTGGGGTTTTATTTCTCAAACGCTGAAATTCCATTTGCAACATTGTTTTTAAAAAAACTTTGTCCTTTGCAACTTTGTTACGTTTTCCCGCGACGCTGATTGACTTACCTGAATAATTACCATTTTTTGCGTAATCGTAAGGCGACTAGTTCTCAACTTTACAGCAGTACATAAGTAGTGGAAAGTGTGTTGTGGAGTGTGACGTAATGTGTGACGTTGCGGAGTGTGATTTGTGACCAGCAAAGTGTGTGGCAATGACATGGGTAATGTTCTAGGAATAGTGTAAGAACAGTTTAGATAGTGTGTAGGAGTGGTGTCGGAGTGTTATGCAAATGGTATAGGGGTAGCATGGGAATAGTACGTAAAATATGAAGAACATGAAACCTAAGGAATATGGATAATAACGTGGAAAGGCATGGGAAATGTAAGGGATATTGGAATTCTGTAGGGCGTAAACAACGCGAGAGGCATGGAAAACCTAGCAAACATGAACAATGTAGAAAGTATGAAATACCCACCTGAAACATGTGAAAAGTCTGTAAAATCTGAGCGAAATGTAGAAAATGTATGTCATGTGAGAAACACGCAGTGTGTAACAAATGTAGTACGTATTCTATATGTGAAAACTGTGATGCACCTATATGTGACGTGTGACGTACAATATGAGACATATGTCACATGTAACACACGTGAGTAATATGAAACATGATGTGTATACATGGGCTACATAGAAGCATAATATATAAAATATAAACGTACAAACCTCACCAAAAAGTGATCGACAGACCCATCACTCACCCACGCATACAGTGGTGCTCAAAAGAAAGTTTAAAGCTCCTATTTTTTAATATCTGCATAACTAACTTAACACTACTTAGGCGTTAAGTATTCTGCTGGTATCGCTGGCCTGTTTTGACAACCCCCAAACTATTCGATACCAACTTTAAGATTTTCTAATAGAACTATTTCATTCTTGTTTTCGTTCGCAATTCAAACATTCTTTTGCCCGATACTGTACCACACACATCGCCTAATATCACTCCACCCACACAAAATTCCAATTACCACACCGCACCCAAAATCACCTCGAAATATCAATCCTCCCACATGCATATATGCAATCCAATAACTGTTACAAATACCCGACGACTGCAAGTGTACAAGCAGAGGGATCCTCAGCAATATCTAGCCAGCTACCAACAGGTTTCCCTTTACTCTTTCCCGCTTTCCAGCCACGCATCGAACTCCAACACAGCCGCCTGATCGATCGAAAAAACTTTGACCCAGTTACGCGTTTCACCCTTCAAACGATGCGTTCAAAACCGGGCCTAAACGCTGACCCCGACCGCCCACTGTCGTCCTCCTTCGACTGTTCCCCGCTTCTCGAAACGGTACCGCGTATTGTTTAATACGAGCCGCGCCTACGAAACGAGCCAACGACAAAGCAGTTGGCAACTGCTCGGAATCGAGGAGCGCGTTGGCGCCAGCTTTTCACCAGGAACAATGGAGTCGCGAGTCGACCACTCAGCTGTTTACAATACCTGCGCGCAGCGTAACTTTCCTCTCGGTGAATCAAGTTCGTCTCACCGGGTGGGAAGTGCTGATGGTGCATTTAGGGGCGACTGACGCGGCCCTGCCGAAGGGGGACGCGGCCACCCCCCTCGCGAGTCGACCACACAGTCGATTCTGTAACGCTCATCATATACACGCGGAAGTTTCCAGAACAGACGTGACTTCTCCGAATGCTGCAGCTGTGCATGGTGTCTCTCTGACAGTAGATGATTGGGCTATCATGCCTTGTGAATCGTGTGATCGAATGTCCATAAGCAAGATGATTTTGTAGTGGCAATTGCGCTTTTAATGCTCAGCTGGGGGGACGGATACGAAGGGTAATTCGATATTGCAATTTCTAAGCTCGTACTTTATTGATTACTGGCAAAATGCTTCGATACGGTAGAATAATCAAAAGGAATTACTTTTATATCTGCTTTTTTTATTAATTATTTTTTATGTAATTTCTGTGAAGTAACCTTTGTATAACAGGCATTTATATATGTATGTATTGTTCGTTGACATCTATTATTCAAAAAGATGTGTTACCAGATCCAGATTTGACCCTTTAAGGGTTGGTTAGGGCAAAACAGGGGAATTAGTTTATGGGTATCTCTGTTGGCAGGCTAATACCGAGTATCGATATCAAATTGGGCCTAAGAGGTTTTGAGGAATTCGTTAAAACACATTTCACCCCTTTTCACCCCTTAGGAGTTGATTAGAGCAATATCCTGAAATTTATTTTCAGGCATTTGTGTGGGTAACCTTTGTAAGTGAAATCCAAGTTAATATCTAATCGGGCCTAAGCAATATTATGGTGTCAAAGAAATTACATTTTACCTATTTTCACCCCCTTGGAGTGGACAGTGTACATAGGCCTATATTTGCCAGGAAAATTATAGAGTTTGTGAAGAGAATAGTGTGCTACTTCGATACATATCTGTACACATACATCAAAAGTTGGTAATTTTAATGC
Organism: Andrena cerasifolii; assembly: GCF_050908995.1. Classification (NCBI taxonomy): domain Eukaryota; kingdom Metazoa; phylum Arthropoda; class Insecta; order Hymenoptera; family Andrenidae; genus Andrena; species Andrena cerasifolii. The sequence goes on from NC_135133.1 coordinate 8,977,951, forward strand.
TTGTCGGTTGATGTTCCATATTTGCAAATGAATCGAAGTGGGAGGAGTTAATCTGATACTAGAAGGCCAACTTCCTCACCCCCATTAGTCGAGGATTAAAAGCAATACGACTTCATAGGATTAAAATATAGTTACTCATCTATAATTCATCATACTGAGTGCAAACTGAAGAATATTATCGACCTAAATCTCTAGAACTCATTAAAATATTGATTTTTCCAAAATTTTACTTAAATTATTGTTCTCCTAAGTGCAAACCTTCGTCACATATAAATCTAAATTCTTCTATAATCACTTTACTCATAATGGAATGAGCTTTAATACAACCCACATGTCTACACTTAGAAACAAATTAACTTAAAGAACTCAGAAAACGAATTTCATATCTTCCTTACTTCTTCCCTATTCCATTTCTTCCCTAAAACATTCATTATTTTACACCCCCTGCAATGCATTGTATACTAGACGCTTTATTGTGCTCGCATTAAAAAGTTGGAAGCGTCAAAATTGCTCGTTCTTTGGACCGTAAGATTTACAACCGCTTAGGACTTTCTAAGTAACGATTTCGAGATCGAAGCCTTATGCCTTCGGATTAAGTCACGCGCGCCGGTCTTTTTCTCTCGGTTACTTATTGCAGCATTAAAGTTACAAGTACCTGTAACGAGTTTACATTGAAAGTTTTCGAAGCGTTACCCTGCCACCCCTGTTTCGTTGCAATGGTCCCAGTACTTAGAGACTTAGAGGAAGTTTTAATGACAGTAACAAATTTCAAGATATTACAGCGTCCACACTGGCCCTTAAACCGGGCAACACCGTTTTCCCCTCAAGAGCAGAAAATAAATAAAACCCTCTGCAACATTCATTTCACTTTCTTGCTAACGTGTCCGTGACTTTCAAAACGTTCGCTACTCCCCCCAAGTTTTCACAAGCCCCTTTATAACACCCGACCATTTTCTCCGCCTCGATGATTCACTTATTCGAGAGGGAAAATTAAAGGGAGATTCATTAGCATTGAGGATCTTGCAGCAAGAGGGCTGCAGCTCCATCTTCGCCAGCTTCAAGTAAATTAGAAAAATACTGTTTATAAAATTATTGCTTTGAGTTGCCATTAAAAAGAGAACACTGATTGAAAAATATATATTTCTCGCGCAATAAATAGTAGTTATTCAGTTGATAAGTTTTCATTTCTACTTTTGGCGAAAAAATATTCTATAATAAAGATATTAATATTAATATTTCCATTTCTATTTATTTTCAATAAATCGCTCATCTCTCGTCGGATTTGGACCAAACGTGCACCAAAGGACGCAGAATTATTTCTTTTACGCGTCATGTTACACGCCACCAACTAAAAAACTGTCAAAAATAGAGCTGCATTGCTCTTGCTGCAAGGTGCTCAAATCGGCTAACGCAGATATCCTTTTCTTCACCTGTTCGTGGGACGCACATTTGTATTCCGAGGGCGAGGATAACGTCAGATCGAAGACGTTTATAGATCGTGTCGAGATCCTCGCGTGCCGAACGAAATTCCCACAGTGGATTTATGATGAAAAATGTGATGGGAAACGCGCAGAAACATTTCCGAAAGGATTGCAGCAAATTAACGGAGTTTCTACCTATTGTAGGAGAAAGCACAGGCACCCGAGAAACGTATTTATTTTATTGCATTGCCTCGAGCTGAGGATGAGGACCTAGATACTTCCTCCAGGAAAATGCGGGCCCTTGATATTGGAAAATGATTAGGAACTCGTAATAGCATTAACCCTGTATCGTTTTAATCGATCTGTCGATGGAAGTATCGTCGAAACTTTTGGCGACGCTAAGGAACGTCTGGAATAGAGCTCGAGGAGTTTCGATTTCGAAGTGGAAGCACTTGGAACATTTGGAGAAAGACTTTCTTTTATAGAATTATATACTACTTACTGTACCAGTTACCGTGACTGTGTCAGTCAACGTCACTCTGCAAGTAAATGAGAAGCGAAGAGAACAGATTGTCTTGTTTTTTCAACACTCAACAGCATGTCCAGAGACATAAGCACTGACTTAAAAGTGTTGCATTAGCTAACAACGCGATCATGCAATGACGTGGAATAATCCAGGTCAAATGTATATTAATATCTAGGCACATCCTTTAAATATCCAAAACATCTCCATTTATAAAGAAGCAACGTTCATCAACAGTAAGCCTCTAAAGCTTTCAATTTTCAGAAAGAAAGAAAGTAGCAGAGCACAGTGATATTTGTAAGTAAAACTCGCGAGTAATAAAACTCTTCAGACATCGATGAGCTTTCGTCGGAAGCCCCGTCAGCTTTTTCAATAATACACGAGTCCCTCCCCCATCTCTGTTGAGGAAGAAAGACTCACAATTCGTGATCACGTAGATCACAAATAGAAATACACGGAGCAGCTTCGACGGGGGTAACATTGATCGTTACACACAGACACAGAGTGGGTTACTTGTGCTTAATCGTTTGTCGTGATTCACATTTATAAGAGTGAGGGGGCGTTTGTGCTGTCAGGATAATACGTCTCTTTTGTATGCAACACCTCGCAAGGGGATCATTTCTATGCATGGCAATGTGTGTGGGTGTCCGTGGCTCTGTTCAAGAAAAACTTACGTCACGTATAACGATACATGCTAAAGACACGCGAAATTTTAAGTAATTACAGAAGAACAGGTGGCAACTTGGATTATTTTTCAAATTTCAGATATTTAAATCTCGGTATAAAAATGGCGTTACGGAAATTCTGAGTTCAAAAATTCGATACGTGATTTGGCGACGACAAAGTTTCCTAATTTTTATTACTCTATGTTAATAACTATAAAGCAACGAAAATTAGGAATGTGTAGAATAATCTCTACTGTTTGATGAAGCATTTTGATTGAGGTGATATTTCCAAACAAATGGCTGGTCAATTTCATTATCGTTCCTCGAAAACCCGCTGACACTTTCACGCGACGAAGAACGTTTCCTATCAGAACTAATGGCTAGACGAAAGCGATACGACAAAGTTGGTCAGCGTGGTAATTAAGTAATTGAACGGGAATTCCTCTTTCGCTTCTTCCCCGAAGCCACAATTGGTAACGATGCGAGTTATTACTTCCGGATTTCAAGTGATTTCTCCCGCGAAATGGGTCCGTCGGAAATAAAAAAAGTCACTCGGATATGCAAATGACCACGAGCTTAAGAGATTTCTCTGGCTCAACACAAACTTATCTACCTTTCCCTTATAATTTGTCTTCGCTTCCACTGGAGAACGATTAATTTTCCACACGATTTCTACTTGTCTGGAACTCGACATCGCAAGATATTCATGCGATTGCAACTTTCGCGAACTGCATTACGCTGGCTTAAAGTTATTTACTTTTGCCACGTACTTTGCATTTACCGTCAGTTCCAAGCTTCGCAAAAGCAGCCTGCGATTTAAGCCCCACGCAATCGCGATCAGCAGGAAAAAAAATTCGAATTTAATGTGCGCGAACCGTGCGGCATATAAAGTCCCTTTCCCTTTATGTTACAACCACCAATGTTACATAATCTTAATCAACATGGAGGAACTCGCATTCGCGTATTTTTGCGGATTACTCTTTTGCGCGTTAATTCGGTGTAAATGGTTCTTGAACGAAGCCACGGGCATTATAAAGGGCAAATCTCGTGGAAGACGACGGGGGGAAGAGCAACGAGTGCATTCGCTTTGTATCAAAGTGAACCTCGTCACACCGTCGCCCGTAATTTCGTTCCGCTAACTACGTTCCCCTGGATCGTTGAGGCACTACTCCATCACGGTTAGTAAAACCCCGTTTCCCGATTCTTGTTGCCTTCTACGAGGAGAGGAATCCTAAATAGACTTCTGAGATGCACCGGCGTATATCAACGCGGCGATAAATCAATTTCCTCAATTGAAAATTCAGCTCCAATCGAGGACCATTTTCGGGATTCGCGAAATTAAGTAATTTAATTGAAACAGGCGCTAGGAATACCGTAAATATTAAACAGCAGCGTTCTCCGTCAGCATTAAAGCGTTGCTGAGAATACAGAGATTTAATCGTCGACATAAAATTTTGTGAAAAGCAAAAGTGCTTGTGAATTATTGTGAATGATAATAGCACGACTATCGGCTGCGGAATAAATAAATCGATAGAAACGCAAGCACGCTGTGTCTCCGGTATGGAATATATTACGAAGCAAGGGAAAGAACTGTGATTCGGTGTAAATTGCCAGTGGAGCGGGTGAAAGTAGCTCTATTTGGGGTTAAAATTGTCTTAACTGCTCGTGAATAATTTGTGGCCGTTGAATAATTCATTTGAAAAAAGGAGGGTCTGAAACTGGGTCGGTCCTAAATCACCAATCGACTCTTCCCGATCTTGGAAAGCAGCGTCGCTCGGTATGCAGGTCGCTCGATCAGAGATTCAAGGGAAATTCATTCATCGGCGAGATGTTTAAGCACTGAGTATCTTGAGCATCGGCTGCACACACTTCTTCGCTATCACTTCGCAAGCCCTAGCCAGCTTCTCGAGAGCCGTTCGAGAAACAGCACACTCGATCCAATCAAGATCCTCGGAGCATCACTCGTGGCAGCCCTCGGAAAGACAAAGGGCAGGGGAAGGGCCGACAGCGAGAAAGATTAATCTTCATTCCCCGCTCTACGTTCATCCATGCAGAGCGAACGCGATTTTTCCCCGTCGTTCCACGAGATCTTCCACGGAACACTCAGCAACGTATATATGCGACGAGACCAAAGTGCCGCGCCGCTGAATCAACCCTCGAACCGAGCTGTGCAAACCCTCGAACTCCCCCAAACTCCAACAGTTATCCAGCAAAATATACAAACTCGCGGAAGCCCCGAACCTCCAAAGAAGTGACTTGAGAGAAACCACCCCCGTGGAGGCCGCGAGATCGAAAGGAGCCAATTACAGAATCCCGGAGAACGAAATTTTATTAATGAGAGAACACTGGTTGCTTCGCTGAAATTTCTCTTGATACCGATGGCAGGCGAGAAAGTGGCTGCAAGTTTGGAAGGTTGACGGCTGGTGGGCCAGCAGGCAGTTCGGTTTAAAAGTGGTTCAAGGGCACGGCGAAGGGGGACAGAGAGAAAGTGTGGTGTCAGCCAGTGTGGAGATTTACTCACGATTGTGTGGCACGTTTCGGTGGTGCGGCAGGACTGTCGTCGAGGGTGGAAAAGCGCGTCGGGCCGGCCGCGAAAGAGGCTCGCTCCTCTCTGGCCGCGTATCGCGCAGACGTGCCCTTCCGACCACCCCACCGACGTTTACGTGTACACACGGCGGACGATAAACGGGGGTAGAAGAGGAAGATCGTTCGGCGGTTTCCCCGTAGCCGGTGGCACCAGAAGGGCCTGGATGCGAAGGGACAGGCTTGTAACCGTGTCACGGGGAACACGAATAAACATGCGCAAATATGCGTTCCAGGGGAAATCGTTTTTTCATTTGGGGCGGAGGGGAGCTGGAAGATTCCCCAGTCTTTAACCCTCGGTTGGTCACACCGGGTCGAAATCACCCACGGTTTCACTTTGAGGTGAAATATCTTTGAGGCGTCGTTGAAAATTTTATTACTGGCGTCATTTAGTTGTGATTTCATGCATCCTCTACAGGTAGGAATCTGAATTTAGGAATTTAACTTCGCAGACTCTTCGACGAGAAATCATCGATGGACTCTCTAATTTTTATTTCGGCTTCATCCTAGGACGATGATTTTCATGGTTCGTTCAAATCAAATCATTCGAATCAAATTCGTGTATGTTGCTTCCATCTGGGGTTAATAGGGCAGTTTGGATTTCGTGGTCAGTAACTGGATTTTAAATGGTAAGTTGAATAATTGTGGAATGCATGTAGGTTGTAGGAAATACATACCTATATAATATTATTTGTTTTAAATCCACGTTTTTTAAAAAAATGACATTTTACATGTTTCCTTTGGCAAATTTTTTCAGTCAAATAGCATTTTTTAAATAAAAGTGGACTTAATATACTCCGAGCCTGGAGTACAGATATTGGAGGTGATAATACGCAAAAGTTTCATATTCAACTTTTGTAACACGAGAATCGGAAACTCTTAATTTCGTAATAAAATGTTTATAAAATGAAACCAAGATGCATCTGTTAATTTATTTGCGATCTTTAATGTCCATCAATTTCCTAAAAATTTGTGGGTCAGCGCTAACCCAGACCAATTTCCTGAAAATTTATAGAGAGTTGGGAAAATAGTACACTGCTGGTCCTTTGGGAACGTGTTTCAATAAGATTGAATGGTATTGAGGAGGTATATTGGAGTGGTGGATGGTTCATGAAGATGCAGAAGCTGGCTTCGATTTTTAAGTGGAATGGTCAATGATAAGTCAGCCAAGCTTTAAAGAAGCTTCACAGGAGACTTTCTTACAAAATTATTTCATGTGAACCATGCAAAGTTTCGACGGAGAATGTGTATACTTGATAGGGTTGAAGTATAAAATACTTAATAAGTATTAAAAAAAAAAAGTATTTACAAATAAATTTTATAAATTTTATATATTTTTTTTAATACTTATTAAGTATTTTATACTTCAACCCTATCAAGTATACACATTCTACATCGAAACTTTATATATATAAAGAGTAAATATATAAGCAGTAAAGAAAACAGTGGAAACATTCCTTCATCCTTTTAAACTTAATACCAAATTCCTGTATTTGCAGTATAACATATCCTTAAAATAATGTGAAATAACACGCATCCGTAAATATCACCAATGCTTCTCAGAAATAATGAATTTTCAATACGAAATTATATTTATTATCAATATATAACCCCACTACCAACGTGAACGAAAGTGTAAAAATTATTAACGCTCCAGAAATCGTTGTAATTAGTATCAAGTCGAGTTTAAAACGAGCAATTTTAAATACGCCAACCGATATTTCTTCTAAAATACTATACTTAAATTTTCCTTGGCCCAGGCGTAACATCGTAAAGACTGTGGTTCGCGGTAATTACTAAAGCACTCAACGGCGTCGAGTACAAGTGATAGTAATAATAAAATTGTGGCCCGCCTGACAGGATGCAGCACCGCAGGAAATCTGAGCAACGGCGTAGCCACAGTTTGATAAATCCTATTATAACCCAGACAACGAAGCGTAACATGTAAAGTAGCGCGTAACACAGCTTGCACGGCGACGTGGAGAAATACGCGGAAGAGGGAACAATTCGGTGGATTTGTTGCTTCCCGGCGAACACTCGTGGAAATCACGGGAAAATTTTGCATGAGTTACCTCCAGCCATCGGGACAGCGTTTTTGAGGGTGCTTCCGCCCGGAGGAAGCATTCGAGAAACTTTAAAAGCCCGAAGGAGAGCAAAATATTTCGAGCAGCTTTCCTATTGTTCCTGTCAATGTGATTTTACCGAAGGAAACTTAACTACTCACAGTAAAAACGTTTTCCATGGGAATTTCGATTTTAATCTCCTTTTGAAATTAATTTTACTTACAAGGGAAGATCCCGAAGCCGAAAATTCAAAAAATTCTGAAACTTTGTGAAATGTAGGGAATTTCTTCCTGATTACAACGGAATTTTTGTTTGCTGCCCAAATTCACTCGGAGGGGGTGGAATTAACCTCTGAAAATTTTACTTCTTTTAATTAGATCTATCATTTGGTAAAGAATTATTTTATATTTCATGAGCTCTAACAGAAAATCGGTAAATAGCCGGATTTTCAAGGGTTAATTTCACCCCCTTCGAGTGAATTTGGGCAGCAAACAAAAATTGCGTTTTAATCAGAAGGAAATTCCCTACATATTCACAAAGTTTCAGAATTTTTTGAATTTCCGGATTCGGGATGTTCCCTTGTTAGGCGTTTCAAGTACAAAAAATTCCAATGAATTTTAGCAGCCAATTATCAGACTGGCAGGTACTGAAAATGAATAGGTTGTTGGATATGATTTAATGCATTTTTTACATTAATTTCTTTCGTCGAAGCCAGATTATAGATTAATTATTTATTTATCAATCCGTCGGAGAAGACACTTTCGGCAACTACTTCTTATCTGAAACAGTTCTGCTACAATCCAGAGGTACGGAAGGAATTGAAATGTGACAGTTCAGAGTACTTCTCGTGTAAGTTTCGTTCAGCACCGTGGCTTCGGAATATCCTCCTTGGGAATGTACTTCCTAGTCGAAGGTTTTTTACAGCCGAGGTATTCCTAGAGAGGATGCAACATGTAGAACATGCCATTCTGTTCGTCTCTTTGAAGTAAAGCATACAAATGTTCCAAAATAACTACGCCCCTTAGATGTTTCTGTACAGTCTGCATTGAATGAAATAAAAAATTCGAACAGAAGTAGCGTGTTATTTTTTTTAAATATGTCGAAGTAATTATGAGAAATCATGAACGCTTTCACGTTTCGCGAAATATATTTCGAAGAGAGTTTCCGACGCGCCATTAGAAGAACTGTGAGACTTTTAAATCAGCGGGAAACGTTCCACTAAATTTACGCACTACGATTTTGAAAGTGTCACACCCTTAAACGATACTAGAACTCTCTGTACTACCCCTAATTTCTGTGAAATCGTGTTAGAATTAATTATTCTTGCCAATGCATAGGAATTACTCATGCAGGTTTTTAATAACACCAAAACAGCCCTTAGAATTCGTAGCGTGTTAAAACTGGATGTTTCTCAAATCCCTCATTAAACTCTCAAAATTCAATACTCGGCTGGAATAATCGATCCTTGCGACTTACAGTTGCCTCCACACAATGGAAGCTTCATTAACCCTTGGACGTCGGATAGGGAGACTGTACATTGGATTCAGGGTCCATTTTATTAGCACACGCCTCGGTATAATTAAAATACGAAATAATTCAACTAGTACAGTACAGTTCAAACTAATTTCCTGCAATTTCGCAATTATCTGTACACTTACAAAATGACGGCGTGCCACGTGTCGAGGTCGCCTCGGAGTGAATCGCATTGAAAATTCATAATGTCTCGTGGTGGAAGTTGAAAGTGGCCAGTCGCGATAAATGATCGACACAATTCTCTAATTAAAAAATTGCACACAAGCCGACGGTGCAGCGTTTTCTCCCGACACTCGTGAATCTTTCATGCGTTCCTTGGTACGGACCATTACGACGCGAGACGCTCCACCTGCTCCCAAAGAGCCGCGAAAGAACGCAAGTTTCAAAGTGAAATCGAGGCTGGTTTCCTCGCGGAACGACCACAGCGAGGCTCGAGGAAGATGGGAAGATCGATGGTCCGTCGGGAGTGCGTAAACTCAAAAACATTTCTCTTGCATCTTGTATAGTTGATATGTTTTCCTGCGTTTATTTGTTGATTCGAAGCTTTGAAACTGCTGATTACCAATTGGGGTGAGAGAAAGGTTGAGTGGCAGATTCTTGTAGCTTCTTTTTTTTGGTGAAAATTTTGACACCCACTTGCAATTATAATTTTCCTTTAGAATGCTTACAGCAAACGAAACTCTGAGTTTGCAAAATAATAATATTGCTGTTATGAGAAACAATATAGACGTTGACGCTTTGACACCTATTTGATCTATTACACCTGAACCTAAAAAGTCAATTTCGTTTGATATTTAGCAGCGTCAGAACTACACCGTTCAAACATTTATATCTTACTGACAATATACTGTTTTTGGGGTTTCCGAAAAGCAATGAATGGATTGGCAGTGAGAGTAAGTTTGTTCCGAAAGTGATTTGAAGTGATTCGTATCCTATTGATTTAGTCCAAGATAATGAGCTACAAAATTTTCCAAAAATAAATTTATCAATAATATCCTCCTAGTACTACCAACAAAAGAGGTACAAGTGGCACCATATTTATTCGCGTGACGGAATAAATATTCCCAGCACCTTGCATCTGCTGTAAAAACTACCCCGTCGAAAGCGCATAAATACTCAAACTCAACTCCTTCTCCCTTAATCTCCCTTAATCAATCATCGCGCCAATCAAGCTCGAAGCAACAACTCATCTGACATCCAGATACAGTCTGAGTCAACCGTAATCGCGCGAGGCGGAGAAAGTAAGGGGGGGCCGCGGAGGGGTGGGCGAAGGGAGATAAGCGGGAGATATGCAGTCGGCCTGAGGTAACGATTACTCCAGCCAGCTCATGGGGGATTTTAATAAGGAAACGAGAGCTTATTCATATCCCCCCATGGCGCAGGCGCTAGAAAGCCACCTGTAGCCCCAGCTTCCAATCAATACATCACAGAGGCATATCATGCAGCTTTCCAGGTAGCGACGTGTGTATATATACAGGCGTAGGTGCACATAGGGGGTAGACGCTGCTCTGGAAAGGCAGAAGTCGCCTGTTGCTGCTGCACCACCGTTATGATCCGATCGCACTTCTCTGTTCCTATTTCACCCTCCCACGTGACCCCTTCTCGGCACCATCGCCGATCGGTTTGCTTGGATGCAGCGTGTGACGGGAATTTGCCAGCGACAGATATCGCTTTCCCCCTGCGCACAGGTCGATCCATATTCAGCTGTCTGGAAAATCGATGCAGGTGGACGCTTCTAATCGGTCGCGTAGATTATCGGGTATCTGTGGTTGAAAATTAACGGTGTTTTAGACTCGATGGAGCGCGTGGAGGTTAATTAATTGAGAATGATAATTGTCCTTCTGGTTGAGGGGAAGCGAGTAGCCATGGTTGGAGATTCAGGTGACTGTTTGGTTTGTCTGATCCGTTTTATCGATCGATGGGTAATTATAGCGAGGAGTTGGATCGTTGGATGCTGATCAGTTGACCGTAGGTGGAAAAGAGGAGAATGATGGTGGGCCTTATTAGTGAGGACTTGCGGAGGAAATTCTGGGTTAGGTATGGGGACGCTGGGGTAGAATGAAATAGGTAGGTACGCTTGTAGTGGAATGTCAGGGGACACGAGCTGTTTTCAACCAAACTCTAGGGTTTGGTACGGATAATGTAGTTTGGAGTAGATTTGCCAGGTATGTAAGTAGAGGAAGTGCAGTATATTTGGAATACCCGTTTGTTTAAGAGGAATACAAAATTACCGCAGAGGATGGGGACAAATAAAACCGCATAATATCATAGGGAAACTAATAAACATTTAAATTTCAAACTCTCAGTAATAATAAAAAACAAACAGTAACTGAAACTTTGGTCGAAATGCAAAATGACTGGAAGCATCGATTTCGTTAAGGTCTAGATTCACTTTATAAACCTCGTGAACGGATTGTATTTCGCACAAATTATCGTGCGTGGAATAATTTACTTAGTACAACCATTGCTTGTTATCATATAACGCCGGCACAAGTATTTAGAGAGGCTTCCTGCTACTAATGATTGTAATAATCATTTTCGAGAGAAATCTGAGTGATGAAGATATTAACGATTTGACCCAGATCAATTTATGTTCGATTCTATTTATAAATATATGTATATATACACTTAATTCTGTTTTTACACGGTCTAGAAAGAAAATAAAATCCTCTTTTCGTACGACTTCCTTTCATCTCACACGATCCGATAAATTTGCCTTTTTAAAAAAACTTCGCTTAATTTTAATTCTGAGAAAATGTGTTCCTACATGTGCTTCTAGGAAATTGCTCTGAATTAAAAATGAATTCTTGGAATTTGCATTTAACGCTGATACGCAATCTCAGGTAAATTATCTGTCTGTTTTTTTTTAAAGATTTCTTTGAAGAACAAGTATATTAGATAAAAAATGAAGTTCGAGGTTTGACGATTTGTTTATATGATTTTGTATAATTGCGGTCTGGATACAATGCTCCATTTTTTCATACGCACGGTATCTTTTTTACACGGATTTTTCGGGGACGTACCTATCGTGGAAAAGCAGAATTAAGTGTAGTAGATACAGGTAGACATTGTTTGATTGAAGAGTACAAGTTTGAACGAAAACATTAATCAAATTAATGCTATTAATGCTATGCGACCTCTATTTTGCAGGATAACGTGTTTCTTAAAAGGATTGGTGCTGCACTAATGCGGTTGAAAGAAAAATTACAGAGGATTGCTCTTCCTTTATAGCAGTGAACCTGACTCTGGCTCTAACTCCAGCATACACTGTGTATCGCGTTTGTTACTTAAGTTTATGAGTCTCGTTTATCATCAATTCACTTCACAGATTTTCATTCAAGTCTTTCGATGCTGCTGGTAACAGTGTTTCCATAATTTAATAAACGGCATTTGCAATATAATATCCTATGAATATTTAATATACATATAACATTGTAAAATATTAAAACACCGTTTCCTCTAGTAAGAGATATAGACAATCATTTAAGATTCAAATTACTGTCAGTGAAATCTTCCTAATTTTCAATATAATAATTGAAGTCACCAACAATTGAAGACACTCGAAAGTAAAAAAACTGTGTTTAACAATATAAGTTTATAGTCGCAAAAAATAAACATTGTTATCTTGAACTGCAATGCCATGAATGAAAATATTCGTAGAATTAATAAGCATCACAGAGAATATATTCGTCACGCCATCGTTAAAAGAATTCCCCATCGCCAACTGACTTTGAATCTATCTCTCATTACCCTGCTCGATTTTTCTCAAATGTCCCGCATCGACTTTCGCCTGTGCAAGAGTCGCTAGATTGCCCGATCTTTTTCATACGCATGAGGCAAACGCTCCGTGGAAAAATAACTGAACGGAACGACCCTTAAATCGCCCCGTAAAGGGGTAGTCAATTCAGCGATCCCGGTAATATAGCTCGGCGCCGTTCGACGAGAAAATTCGCAGCGAAATCATTTTCTCACGACTCCCTTAAGTTTGTTCTTCACCCCCGCCCCCGCCCCCTGCTTTCGTCCTCCCACGACTCGACATCCACGCGGACAGACGTCCGCGCAACAGGGATATCGCGAAACAATGAAATCAACGATCAAGCAGTCGGATTTATTTTACGAGGCAGCTGGGGAACACTGAAAAATCGCTCGTGTAGCGTTATGTTCGCATCATTTGAAGATCTCGGACTCTTTTGAAGCCACCCTCTTATCCTCTAACCTTAATACAGTGCTACGTACAGAGGATTGCGAAACGTGACGTCAACTGTGCAGACCCCTGCAAACTTACTGTTCGGATATCGATTTTCAATAAATCTGTGGTTTGTGATGTACATTTTTCATAAATAGATCATTTTCTAGGGAAAGAATACTTTGCTTTCTAAAGTGTGCATTGCAGGGCTATTACGAATATTCGAATAAGTATTCTACGTATTCGAATATTTGAAGTATTCAAGTATTCTAAGTATTCGAGTATTCTAAGTATTCAAATATTCAAAGCATTCCAATATTCCAATATTCCAATATTCTAAATATTTGAAGTACTCAAATATTCGAAGTATTCGAATATTTTAAGTATTCAAATATTTGAAGTATTCGAATATTCTAAGTATTCTAAATATTCTAAATACTCTAAGTATTCTAAGTATTCTAAGCAGTGAAAGCAGTCTAAGTATTCTAAGTATTCTAAGTATTCTAAGTATTCTAAGTATGCATTTAATACCAGAGAAATCGAATTTGAGATTCGAGTATTCGAATACTCCTACTTACTCAAATGCTCCTAATTATTCGAATATTCGAAAATTCAAAGAAATTATTCGTGTTCGAAATTATTCGAATGTTTACAGGTCCAGTGTATTGTGTTGGAGGAAATTAGAATTCAAAGTGAAGTGAATATTGAAATCGTATCGATGTTTTACTTGACTTACTTGAAAGAATTTTAAAGTAATTTTACTTTTTAAATTATTTAACGCGCTGAACGAATGGTATATGTGAGGATGTTGAACGAAGCTGTTGATAAATTACCACATTTCCACGAACCTCTCAATCTCAGCGACTACGATAAGACAGAATCTTCGAAATAACCCATTTACGAAACGATACGACAGGCTGTAGAAAGGTGTGATGGATCCATACGATCGCTATGCCCGGAAGAAGCAGAACGTGCGGCGGAAAGGAGGTTCAGACGATCCGTGGTCAGACGCGCTTCTCGAACCAATATGACTGAAACTACGCATGTTCCTACATCTATAACTTCCTAAATGTATACTATTTTAAAAATTGTTTCGAGTAAAAGTTATCCTAATTCACAAGAGCTTTCAAAACATATTAAAACACTCCAGCAATTTCGTTCAAATTACCCAGAATACAGCTTTCAAGCACACTACAATATTTTCTTCTCTGCTTAATACACGGCGCTTCTTCGCACCAAGATCACTGACGAAACAAAATGTGGCAATATCATTAATCGAGACTAATAATATCCTCGTGAAATTCCTTATAAGAGAATTAATGAAACATTCTATATAAAAGACAAACAGTGCTTCCTAACGTCACAGAGTTTACTCAGCGATAATTCCTCAGACACCCGGTGTGCACGGTGCAATGCAAATCGATGTTAGATGGGATGCGTATGTAGGCTACGAGGGACAACTTAAAAAACGACACGGGGATCCGATAACGTCGCGAATACGTGGGTCCGTAGCACGTGGCGTCGCAGCGCTCGTAACCGATGCGTTGAAAATAGGAACGTAAACATATGCGACATAAAGATACGATAAACCGCCCTAATTTCGATGCGCAGTTGCTATCTTTAGGGGTGGCTGACGTCTTCTTGGTGCCCGTTCTTTCGGACGACCTGGTACGTAGTGGAATAAATTTTCCATAAGGTGAAAACGAGGAAACTAAGGGGAGGGGAAAGGTAGCTCTCGTTGGCTTTCCATTCATTACCGAGCACCTATATACAGGGTGTTAAAAACTGAGGGAACACAGAGGGCGTGTGAGTGTTCTCAAAACTGAATAGGGAATACTTACAGGATATTGTTAGTCAATTAAAAATAAAGGCACTCTACTGAAGATTCGATCTAATATCGTAGTAATAAGTGTTTTTACATACCTTGCATCCAGACACTGTTAAAAATGTTAATGACCTTTCAGTAACTTGAAAATATAATAAAACTTCCAATATTATTACTGTATGCAACTACAGTTTACGTTGTATCACTATTTTAATAAAAAAAAAATAATAAAATCAAAGGGGTGAGCCCCCTTTGTCTCCTGGCAACCAATCCCAGTCTGCCACTGCTTACATCCTGCTGTAAGATAAATGCAAATGATATTCTTCGATTTTGATGTGGAAACAAAAGGTCCACCAACGATTCCCCTTCTATTTTTTACAAATAATTTATTTCCTTTACTCTAGTTATCCACTTTCACCTTCGTTGATGTCATATGTATTATTATATTATTTATTTACTATGAGTAATAAAGTTGTACTACTACTAATAATAATAATAATATATTATTGTATAGTTTGGAAAATTATCTGCGAATACTGAACTCACTTCTCTGTGTGCACTAAACTCACTTCTCGAACACCCCGTATGTAGGTAGAATGTACCCTCCTTGGCACCCTTTGTGTTATTAATAAAAATGCATACGCGCTGCATAATTAAAGTAGAACATAAACATTGCAGGTAATATCGCCGAATAAAACTGAAGAAACGTTCCCGATCCAACTGCGAAAGCTATATTCGCGTCCCGCGAAACTGTGCTAACAAGAACAGTCCTGCAGTTCTCGAATGCAAATTGTCGAAACAACAAAAAGGGTGCCTTTTAACCTTATAAGTAGTTGGAATAAGTGCACGGCTAACAGGGTTTAAAGTGAATCGAATTCTCTGATGATTTCCTACTTAAATTTTAAAGAGACTCTAAAATACGCGATCTACGTGCACAGGGTGTTCCAATTTCGCCTGCAAAAATGACTATGTGTTGTGATGTGCGTTGAAACGCGGAAATATGAAGATTGATCTTTAACCCTTCGTGGTCACACGTTCTTGTAAATGCGGTTCACTGCAACCCAGTGTCTTTTTTGAGTTACCATGTTCGTATTTTTTAATCTTTAAACTTTTGGGTGATAAACGTCTTTTTCTAGAATTGTAAGTTTTGATACGATGAAATCTGTAGTTGATAAAAGCGATACTCCACGGTTTGGAAACAAAGCGATTTTTTTTGCGCAATAAGTACCCTTTCGAATTTGTAAAGGCGCGATATTTGAACTCGAAAATTGGTCTTGGGGTGCGACACACCCCGTGTGACGAAGGGTTAACGTTACGCTAGATATTGTTGTAGCAGTTGTTTAATAGACGTTATGAAATGATTCTATCTGCACTTATAAAATTTTCGATAAACCTGTTCTACCTTAAATCCTAACGAACCCTTCATCCCTCATCAACCCTCGCAGAATATTCTTCAAGTTACGTTCGTTTATAAATGAAAATGGAACAGTAAAGTTTGCCGTAGAACAGAAATGGCGAAAGTCGCAATTTTTTGCGCGTTTACTTTCACGTTCTGCGCAAACATTCGCATTGGCTGTGCTTGAAGAAGCATTCGTCGAAAGTTTATTACATATCCCTCATTTATTCGCACGAATTTTTCTTCCGCGTACTGCTGCGATCATTATGGCGATTTTATCATAATTATTTATCATAATTTACGTCTTTTGAATCGAGGAATCTTTTAAATTCCCATGTATCTGATGTGATTTGAAAAGCTGCATATTAAACACAGAATTATAACCTTCCTTGCAATTTGCACGCTTCCTAATATTTCCCTTTCGAAAAAGAAATACGAAAATCGAGGAATAAAATTGCAATCAACTTATCATCGACAAGGGAGGCTAAAAAATTCTGCTCTCGTGTCATTATTTCCCATAACTGTACCTTCTGTTTTGCAGAAATGTATGAGTTACAGGGTTTAATTAAAGTGAAACGGAAATATTGGTGAAATAAGTGGCGCACTTTTTTCACGTCGTGATTTCTCGTCCGTATGAAAGCACATATTCTCCGTCGCGATATCGGCGAAGGTGGGACACAGAATCGAACAAGCCGCAATATCTGCTTTAGCTCTCGCGTGGAAACGCGCGAATACGAACTTTTATGCTTTTCGAGATTCTAATATCGGTCACGGATTGTACCGCGAAAAATGATAAACTCGAAACGCGTCGCGCATTTTCCCAATACAGCCGCGAGTGAAAAAATACTCCGGTAATAACTTTGGGAGCTGCCACGTTTGAAATCATCGAAAACGCAAATACCTCCAAGCTTCCTTCGCGAGAAGTTTTTCAGCTTGACGATTTACCGGCTGAAACGAAAATTGAATCGCAATTCAACTGAAGTCTATTCGATTATTTTTCAGCAACGCTTCGGAGCGTTTAAACGGACCCAACATCAGAGATACCTCCAATGAAATTTTAATATAATATATCAAATTACATAATTTTCAACGAAGTTTTACGTAAATTATATCAAATTTTTAAATCCTCCAATTAAATTTTAGTATAATACATCAAATAACTTAATTTTCAATTAAATTTTGACATAAGTGATATCAAATTTCGTTTTCAGATTTTTCCCTGTACGGTACAGTAAATTCGTAGAAGAGATTAAATATAATACATATTAAAATCATAAATGAAATTTGCAAAGGTATTAAATTACCTACATGGTTTCCATATCTCACAGGATTTTAGAAAGATTTCCTGGAATTTGCATACAACTTCACCAAATACTCATTATTTTTACATTCGATATAACGTCGTCAAATACGGAGTACCAAATTCTCCCGTCGATGCAAGTTTCCTACGGTTACACGCGGAGCGTGAAAAAAAAAAGAAGAAGAACCGCCGTATTCGTTCAAGCAAATAAACTGAAACTACCCCCGTTACTCCCTCGAAACTCTGCTTTCCCAAAAGAGGAACAAAAGTTTTTCACCGCGAAAGCGAACTCGACACCGCCAGAAAAAGGCGCGTCGACCTCCCCCGGAGGGAAAGGGAGGCTGGTACACGAAACGAGATGAAAGTAACAAAGTAGTGAGGGGAGAAAAAATAGCAGAGGGAGGAACGCACAATGCTTCGTTAGGGTAGTGGTCGATGATCAAACGAACCGAGGGGGGGGCCAGCGATACAGGCGGTATCGCGAAATCTAACTGGCCTGGAATTCAATTTCCCATTGTGCGGAAGCTGCTCGTCCGCCAAAGATCCCGGCGAGCGCGTGAGGGCCTCGCTAACCACGTTAATATCGGTTTCCAAGAGGCAGTTGAGCAAGGCCCGCGCCGTTCTACCTTGCTATGCGATGACGAGGCAAGGGTCTATCTAAATATAACGTTCGAGCAAGGGCTCCGAGGCAAACCTGGATAATATCGATCTTTCCCAGCAACCCTTGGCAAATCACCCCCTACCCAGGGAGCTTCTAATTCAGTTATCTACGGCTGATAACCGTTCACGTATCTTTACCGATTGAGCATGGCCATAGACGAGGCACAGACGAGGTATAGAATAGACCCATCACCTTATGGGACTTCGTGTCGCCACCCAATCTGTGTTACCGACCCATAATTTCAAGACTGAATTTAGCGACCTCTGTTCATGAACAGCGTCCAACTCAGCAACTACTCTGAAATGTGTTGAAATGCTGAGAGGTGTTGCGTACTTGTATACGTGTGACTTGTTTAGAGAGTGAGTTTGACATAAGAGGGTAGGCTTTTGTTACGGTATGCTTTGGCTCGGTTGGTCAACGACTCACGCGGATTTCTCTCCGAAAATCCATTTCGTGGATCAAGACACTATGGCGTTCAGAAATGGCATTTCTTCAAAGCCCGTGCAAGCTATAAATTGCAAGATGACATTGTTTATTAGCACTTTGCGTACCCTTGCGAACCGTTTCACGTATCGTGCGCCGAAGAAAGTATTAAAAATTCACGCTGTTACTGATATTCCCACAAGTTTCTAATGCAGTGTTTAATCATTCCAGTGAAGTAATAATAATTGGATTCCGTTTGCCCCTAATATTAGTTTACCGCCAACACTGAAATTTACAGTAAAATCTAATTTTAAAAGTCTCGCAGAAAGTTGCATGATGCATGAGTGTCTTAAAAGTTTGTCTAGCCCTGAGAAATTCATCGGTTCAGTGAAGTGTGTGCATGGCATAGTGCATATTATCTCGTGATTTCTCAATTTCATCGATTACTGGACCATGTGGGAGGCCTTTTAATTTAACAGGATTCCATTGAGATATACCCGTTACTTAGAAGACTTTTTCAGAAACTGAAAGATGTTTAAAAACAGAAAATGATTTGCGATTGTAGAGTCAGTGCCTGTGCCTGCCAAAAAGTGTTTCATAGAGTACCGTGCCTCTACGTGTTAGTGATGTGAACGCGAATTCCCATAAGGTGATAGGTCTATCGTTTTAGCCTATACTTCGCCGATGTTAACAAGTATCTCACTCATATTTCTCCAAATATTCCTGCAAATGATACTACGTGATATGTATAAGCATTAACATTAATGTATCGAACGATTAAACATTGAGAATAAAAGAGAATTCAGTCGGCGCAGAAAATCATTTGCAAATCCAAGGCCAAATGTTACAAATTGCTTGATATCTCGAGTTCTATCGATTATAGTTAATAATAATTTATACTGGGCGGTTAGTGTAAATGTTGTTAACATTATTTGTCACAGCAATAGCCACTGGAATGGATATTTTAGCCGAAAATCCATTTTTGCCGAAGAATTCGCTGGATTTCGCAATTGTAACTAACCGTCGACCTTGTTTTCATCGGGGGACATCATTCCTCGAAGTCTACATAAGGAGATCACAGATCTTCATGTACTCAGTCGTCGTCGGTCCTCCGGACTTGAAGGACCTCCGGGTACCCTGGAGCTGCCGAGCCACCTGGATGCACTGGACTTCCTGGACTTCCTGGACTTGCTGGGGACCTGGTCAGGGGTTCAACCCTGGTTCTTCTTCCCCCTCCCCCCTGGAGCTGCCGAGCCACCCGGATCCACTGGACTTCCTGGGGACCTGGTTCTTCCTCCCCCTCCCCCCGGAGCTGCTGAACTTGCTGGGGACCTGGTCAGGGGTTCAATCCTGGTTCTTCCTCCCCCTCCCCCCTGGAGCTGCCGAGCCACCTGGATCCACTGGACTTGCTGGGGACCTGGTTCTTCCTCCCCCTCCCCCCGGAGCTGCTGAACTTGCTGGGGACCTGGTCAGGATTTCAACCTTGGTTCTTCCGCCAGCCTCTCGCCCCTCTGGCCTGGGTTCGTTTATTCGCTTGGTGCTGATGAAATTTTGGGGTTCGGTAAGTCATTTAAAATTTTATTGTTTTGCGAATGTCAAATCCATCATCTGTCCTATTTCCATGCATACTTTCGAGAATTTTGCGCGAGTCGTTCTATTTTATGTATTTCTTCGATGGGTTTGCATGATTTATTTTATTTCATGCATTTCTTCGATGGGTTTAAATGATTTATTTCATTTTCGTGAATTTCTTCGATGGTTTTCTCTGATTCATTTCATCTCGTCGATGTCTTCGATGGTTTTCCCTGATTCATTTCATGTCTTCGATGGTTTTTCCTGATTTATTTCATCTCGTCGATGTCTTCGATGGTTTTCTCTGATTCATTTCATCTCGTCGATGTCTTCGATGGTTTTCCCTGATTCATTTCATCTCGTCTATGTCTTCGATGGTTTTTTGTGACTTCTGTCACTCTTTCCTTCAAGTACTTATCTCTGCGGTGGTTTTGCATGCTCGTGCGTGCTCTGCTGTTGGTCGAAATTATCTCGATCGTCTCCAACTCAATAAGCTTTTCCTTAATTTCTTTCCAGGCCGACCACACCGTTACTAACATATAGTTGATTGTTTCAGCTTTTAGAGTTCACCGTTACTCGGGGAATGGAGTTAATAACACGATATATTTAACAAGAAACTAGTGCAAAGTGACAGTGAAAGAAGACATCTAAGTAAGCCTAGGCTAATTTATTATAGTATGAAGTATTTAAGGTCCCATGTAAAATTGCCAAGCAGTCACTAAATCCTTAACTTTGTTGTTCGTTTATTGGCTCCTCATCTGTGATGAGGAGGTTACCGCTGCTTCCGTTTGCGGAAGCAAGTGACTGAGCATGGAATCGGTATGGGTGGATCAGTTTCATCCCTTGGTGTTCTTGTCCAAAGGGAAAAGTTTCGGGCGTAGGGGGTGCACCTTATGGTACACTGCCTGCGTAAGTCACCCGGTTCGATTACCCAATCTCCGTGTTAGACGGCTTGAGTCAGGTCAAGTGTGTGCTCCTGACGAGTCGCATCGGAGCAACAGGAATCGTCTGGGAGGCGCCGAGCGCTTTTCCCTTTCGACTTGGACAGCAGGGTGGTAGGAACTGCGCCGTCCAATACTTGTTTCACGCTTACCCTTCGCCTTTCCTTCTTTCCTGAATTTCTTTTAATCGAGTGATTGCTTGGCAGTTCCCTAGATTCTATATCTAAACCGAAGGGATCGATGCAACTTTGTTTCCATCCATCTCTTTGGTTTAGTAGGCTTCATGTACAGGGAGATCGATGGAACTTTGATTCCATCTATCTCTCTACGGGTCTCCAAGAGCAGCAACCTCCTCGCGGTGAGACCTGGTAATCGGTGAGAACCGAGCCGATGGCTGCGATTGTCAAATATTCTAGTCGTATATAAGAATTTCTTTAACTTGCAATACTATGGTAGAATGTAAGAATAAAATATGTAACTTAAAATGTTGTTCGATTGTTCCTACCGAACCCCAGAACACGAATATAGTGTTAAGATGGAAGAATAAGTGCAAGTTGGAATATTTCAGCGAGATACTGGAACTGTTGAGTTTTTCACAATTTTTAAAGTCCTCTCTGCTTCAGCTTCTGTGATAGAATAGACCTATCAAGCAATGTATTTTTGTGTCGCCGGTTTAGGAGGTCCTAGGACCCCCTTGCCATTTTAGTGTCGCATGCAACGTTACCGCTGAAGTCTCAAAACAGATTGTAACGCAACGCGTGGTAGGAACTAGAATACCTCGTCTGTGTCCGAGACGAACTTACAACACACAGACGATGCATTACTCCTGTATCAAGAGAGTGCAGGGAATCTTGCCCTACTTAATTTTTATTCTAACCGCTTCGAGTGCTGTAAGCGTATTCTATTCTGAGTCGATAACGTCGCATGCGACCCAAGAATGGTAAAGGATCCCAGTGCCCCCGAGCCGTGTAACAAAAAATTTACATTGGATGTTACGTCTATTGTACGCGTGGTCCGTGATTATCACGAAATAATTTTTCAGCCGGCTGTACAAAAAAGTGCATTAGGAACTAGTGTAATTACAGTGTTCTAGTGTGAAATTGCAGTTAAGATGGGTGCAGACAAGAGTACCGAGAGTCTCGTGAGTTGATAATACTATTGACTAATTTCCTATTAATTTCTGACCATAACATAAGTCATTGGTCGCCGTATCGTGCCACGTATGGCGCCTTCGATAACTTAAAAATGTTCTTTAAATAAAATTCCTATTCCTATTAATGTACTCGTGGAATTAACAATGCGTGTTTCTTAAAATTACTATTTCTTCGTACGTTACAAACTTTTTGAGATAACTTACGGTAATTTTCTATCCGTGCCGCACGACGCGGAATCACTAAGATTTTTGTGGCAATAAATTTAAGATTTAATACTGCCAACAGACACAATTTTATCCGAAACGATAAATAATTCTTTCAGGTGATAAAGATTAATAAGTGGGATGGCTCCGCAGTGAAAAATGCACTGGACGACGCAGTTAAAGATGTACTTACGAAAAAATACAGCTACATAGAGAACTTTGCTTTACTAGATGGAAAATTAGCTCTCTGCGGAATTGCTGTAACCGTAGCTGTAATCGCCGTCCTGTGCGACTGTTTCTACCCTTTCCCAGCATGTAAATCTATTTTGGTCGTCCTCGTCTCTTTATACTTCCTTTTGATGGGACTTTTGACGTTGTATACAACATACAAGGAAAAGGGAATATTTGTGGTTGCAATTCAAAGGTAAATGTTAACCCCTATTAATATTTAGTACCTATGGACTCGAAGGCTGTTTTACCAAGTATCGCGTCGTGTTTCATATATTTCAGAGATCCAACCAGCTTTAATCCAGACTTCATTTGGGAAGCGAGTTCCTATCTGAAGAAATACGACGACAAATATAATCTTGTACTGTCTGTGCGAAATACAGCGACAGGAAGCGCAAACGAAACTAGCATTACGAAATCAGTCGCGAATTTCATTGATGTGAACGGTGTTGTTATTCCAGAATTAATAGAAAACATTGTGTCGAGCATGCATGATAGTATAACCACTCAACGCAAGGAAAAGTAGCAAGAAAGCTGACGTTCCCCTTTCATCGAATCTGATTTTACATCTTTTTTATAATGCACGAGACTATAATTGTTTCTCCATTTTTCAAGTACTTCTAAATGATGTAAATACACGGTGAAAATGTAATCCTACGACATAAACTGATGTATTTATTGTAATTTATGTTTAAATACAATAGAAAAACAAATATAAACTTTTACATAGTCGTTAATAGAATAAAAATTTTCTTCATCCGCTTACATTACTAGTGAAGTATTTACAACGCTACGTTTACGCTTCATCTGAAAATTTTCTCTTTGGAAATATAGAATTATTGTAATTAAACATGCAGTCAACCGAGATATTGCAAACACAATTTCAAACAAACTAAAAATACGAAATATGCGGATTTTAAGTAATTGAGTTATGAATGAAAAATTGAAATGATCGTTCACTGTTTCCTAAACAGAGAATCGGAGAGGCTTCTTGTTCAGTGTAATAACCGTACGTTCTTAAAAAAGTTTCCGTAAAAAGTATCAGCAGAAGTACGAATCCAGCTAATTTACACGCCGTACGACTACCAATTTTTTTAGAAAAATAACTGGTTCCAAACTGGCGATGGTGTATAAATTATTTATAATTGATGTTAACCGTGTGTCGTGTCATCTTCCACGAAGTCCGCTGCTTCTTCCCGTGTTACGCATACAACGTGAGAAACTTTGTTCCTGAACTTGACGCCGTAAAATTTATTCGCGTGTTGTAACAATTCCGGTCTGTAACAGAATTGATTGGAAGTTACGCCTAAAAGAATCTATATATTCGAATTCTAAGCAATACACAATTACCTGAACGTTGTCGTGATAAATTGAGCATCAGAGCTGAGCTCATGAATCATGTCCGCCACAGCTTTTCTATGCTGCGCGTCTAGAGCCTGATCAATTTCATCGAACAAGTAAAACGGCGCAGGATCGCACTTTTGGATGGCAAATATTAACGCTAACGCTACCAGTGATTTCTGTCCACCAGATAGTTGATTCATCTCTCTCATCTCAGCTCTATGACCAGTAAAAGAGACTCGTATACCTGAATAACAATTGAAAAGCCTTAATGATCGAGTGTGTTACTTTCTTTTCCTTTAAATAACGCGCGAATGCTGTGTGCTATCTCACCAACTCCGATAAATCTGTCAGAATCAGCTGCTTCTGTTATTGTTTCATCTCCTTCGTCGCCATCCGCTGTCTTCATGACTAATTGCGCATGACCCGATGGAACAAGCTTTTTGAACACCTCGCTAAAATATTTGCTTACCTGGAAAAGTGAGAATAACAATTACATGAAAGTCCAAGGTAAGTATGGAATTAATGTTGGCCCACGTACTTGTTTGAAGGTAAATTGTATCGCCTCGCATTTACGCTGCTCGAGCACCGACATCAACTCTTTAATTTTCTCGTCGCCTCTGTCCAATTCTTCTTTTCTTTTCACTAGCTTCTCTTTCTGATCGCTAAACGACATGAACTGATCCAGTGCCTTTTTATTCACATGGCTGTATTTTTTTAAATGATTGTTTGCTTTCTCCATTTCTTTGAACAACTGCTTGGTAGACATCGTGCTAAACTTGGAGTATACTTCTTGGCTAGGCAGTGCACCGAGTTCAGTAATCTTTTGTGTACATTCTACTATTTTCTGTTGCAAAATGTTCAACTTGCTGGCTAGTTTCTCTAAGTCCTTGGCATCGGCTTCTATCTTTTCTTGCGCCTCCTTTTCCTTGATCTTCCACTTCTCAACCTCCGAGGACTCCGCTTTTTGCTTCTTTATAGCGTTAGTAACCCTTTCGTTCTGAGATTTGAAATCCGCATTTACTTTTACCAATCTCTTCTCAATATCCGCTAATTGCGCTTTTGATGATTCCAATTGACGCTGTCGATCTTCTACCGATATTTCCTGCAGGGCTTGAACCAATTCATCTTTTCTTCTCACTAAATTGTTGGTCAGCAGATTTTCTAATTTATTTTTCTCGGCTTCTAATCGCATTCGTTTAGCAAATGCCTCTTTATTATCTTTCGTTAGGCGCCTTATATCGTCGTTCAATGTATCTACCTAAAAATCATATTACTCGTAAGCGATTTCATGTTAAAATTTCATTATATCTTCTCTTTTTCTCCATACCTGACGTTGATCAGCAACGGATAATTGCGCCATAAGCTCTTGATGCAATTCGCTCTCCAAACCCTCTTTCGTTGCACGCATCGCTTCTAAACTCGACGTGCACTGTGCAAGACTCCTCTCTTTTGGCGTACGATATCTTTCTATCGCGCTTAGTTCTTCCTTCATGAGTCGTATCTCTGCCTTCATTTTGTCGTACACATCCCTATAGTAATACCATCAAGTTAATAGAGATATCAAGTTAATCAGAGATGAGAATAGCATAGAACCTCATAATGATAACTTACTTAGCTTTACTGTTTTTCGTTTCAGTCCTCTGCATTTCACTGACATAAGAACTGATGTTTTGGTCTGCCTTTCTGATCTCGTCTTTAAGGGTTGTGAACTGGGCTTCGAGCGATGCGATCTGTGCCATCAGCTCCGATCTAGTTTTCTGTATTTCCAAACGCGATCTTAATGTGTTAAAGTAACCACCCGTTAATGATCCCTTTGACGATACTTGGTCACCCTCCAGAGTTACACAATCCAATCCAGAAGTGCGGGCTAAGTTTGTCGCGGCTTCCAAATTACGGCAGATCAATGTTTTCCCGAAAATATACCTGCATTTGCAAATGAGCTATTGAACACTTACAGCGTGTACAAAGTGTTAATCGTCTAGCGGTAAAAGTTTTATCATCCGTCACTGACCTTAAAGCCTTGTCGTATTTCGGGTCGTAATTCAGTTGCGATATCATAGCTATAGCATCGCTAGTATCTGGGTAATCTATATCTTTTACATGAAGTCGATTTAAGGGCATAAATGTTACTTCCCCAGGAAGACGTTGATTGTTCATCTCTTTCAGAATTTTCGTTCCGAATTTATCTGTTTCCACGATATGATGGAATAATCGGTTTCCAGCAGTCACTTCTACAGCCATATAAACACTCTTGTCGCAACTGAAATTCTCAATCACAGGCCCATAATAACTACTCACCTCATGGGCCATATCTTTACGCGTTCTAAAAGATAAAGGCGAATTTGTGAAAATAATTATTTGCAAGCAGCGGCGGAATATTTACCGAAACGTATCCAGCACTTTCCGCACGCTATCTCGTCCATTTAGAATAGGTTTCCCGGCCATAGACCGTAAACTTTGGTCCGCTTTCGCTAAGTCCTCTTTCAGTCCAGACAAATTAAGTTGCAATACGCTCTCTTGCCGGTACCTGCAATTATATAATGTTAAACCATGTTTTTCCCAGCCATTTCTAAGTGCAAAGAGAACTATATGATGAACAAACTGTTCTTTTCGAGTGGCTTGACACTGGTCCTTTGATTTAGTTAATTCATAGTATTGTTTATTGTGCTCATCTATCGATGCTCGTTGCTGCTCCATTTCACGCGTGTGTTCCTCTATCTTTTTCTCTAAAGTAATTTGTTTCTCCGCAT
Source organism: Andrena cerasifolii (assembly GCF_050908995.1). NCBI lineage: Eukaryota > Metazoa > Arthropoda > Insecta > Hymenoptera > Andrenidae > Andrena > Andrena cerasifolii. Next base: position 9,004,722 of record NC_135133.1, read on the forward strand.
CTCTCTTCAAGTCTTCACTAATTTTTCTTTGATGCTCTTCCTTATCTTTAATTTGTTTCGTAAGTTGTTTAAGCTCGTTTTGTATCCACTTATCTCTTTCATCCTAATACGAAGTAATGATTAAAACACTTTTCCTACACTTAAAGCGTGAATTTAGTAAAGTGACATTCAGTACCCTGCTAGTGAATTGACTGCCGCGACCCTGCTTGGCGTATAATTCTTTTCGCTTTTGCTCTTTTAATTGCAGCTCGCGTGTACATTCCTCTTCTACGCGTTTCATTTCTTCATACTGAAATTAATTCGTAAATTTGATCACTTGGATCGACGAAACAAGATAGTGAACAAGATAGTATAACTTACTTCTGGCTTGAGTTCTTCCAACTCTGCTTCTCTCGCTGCAATATTTACTTTTAACTTTTCTAATTCTTGCTGAGCGCGCTTTCTACTGTCATTGTCGCCTTTTACTTCTTCCAATAAATCATTAATAGTTAAAGTCAATTTGGTTTTCTCTTTCAATAATTGCTGTTGCTCGGCACTGAAAATTCCATTTCCCGCGTATGGTTAGCATTTGCAGTTACAAAATTGCCTATTCGCATCGTTGCAAGTATTACCTGAGTGTGTCTCGTTCTTCTTTTGCAGTTTGCACTTCTTTCTTCGCCTCCTTAAGACGTTTCGTTGCTCCTCTTACCATTTCCTGGGCAGTTTTTGCTTCTGCGCCTAATCGCGCTTGTTCAGCACCACTGTTAGCCCTAGATTTCTCCAGGTCTTCCAATTTTCTTTTATTTTCTTTAAGCTCTCGCTCGTGAATTGTATATTCTAAACAGCGGCGTTGTTTGTCCCAGCACTGGTACTCTTTAAGCTCCTCCTTTTCTTCTTCCAACGTCTTTAAACGTTCCTCTGCGATGCAATTACAATGAGCAATCATTTTTCGATAAATTTATTACAAGATAGAAGCAGTGTTTTACCTATTGTTCGTAAAAAGTCTTGAATCTTCTCCAGTTTCCCTTCCGTTTCTTTTAAAATAAATTTAGATTCTTCTCTTCGATCGTCGTATACTCTAGTACCAGCTACTTCCCTTAATAACTTAAGCCTCTGAGAATCAGGGGCTGTAGCCATTTGATTTATCTACACGACACAATTTGTTATACTCTTTCTATTATCGCAGATTACAAATGTTACGTACCTTTCCTTGCTTCACGATATAATATGGATTCGACCTTGAGAATCCTGCAGATTCTAACAGATTCATGACATCATTTCTGGTCACTATTCTTTTATTAAGGAAATATTGGTCCTTCTTCGAGCCAATCACTCTCCTCAGATACACTTCTTCTTTGTCAATCTATAAAAACGAACGATCGCTTTGTAATATAAAGCAGCAAGACAGACGAGCCATATAAAGCAGAATTACATAAGATACGTACCGGTAATCTTCCATCTGTATTGTCGAATATAATTTCTACGTGCGCAGAAATAACTCTCGGTCCTGTACCCTCGTGCAACAACGCCTGTCGCTGTTCGGGTCTGAGATGAGAAAATTCATCGCTCAAAACAAATTGAATCGCGTAGAAGAAATTACTCTTCCCAGAACCATTCCTTCCGACTTGAAATAAAAATATCATACATACAACCCTCGCTCGGAAACGTTTCTTCTCTTAAATTCCACTGGAACGCATACGTACCTACCACATTATGCCTCGGATCGAAGGGCTCCACTACTGTCTGTTCACGATATGACTTAAACCCCTGTATAATCACCTGGTAATGGGAAAACCGATTTAGAACAAGTTACTTGCAGTTGCGTCCCCTCGAATTGCTATACAAACGTTGCATTAAGAACGAAACTAACATTTTACAGAAGTAAAACTACTATCGCAGTAAAGTTTCTGAATGACTTGTTTCTAACCATACATTCGGGCAATATTTCGTTCGACATTAATATCGGATGTAAGATTAAAATTAAAGAAAAAGATTAGGCACATCGCGTCGGGAGGAATTTCTGTGCATGGCAAAATTCTGGAGCACTAGCGATAATTGCTTTAACGAAGGAGCGTCTGTTGGTAGGAGCTAGTGTATGGGGCGCGCAAAAAGCGACAGGTACTTAAAAGACGATTTAATCCTTCCGTTCGTAATACCTGCTTGATATACATGGCTCGGTTAAAAGTTACACGAGCGTTTCTCGTGTCAACACCCTACAGCAACACAATGGGAAAAGTAACTTCTCTGTCACTGAACGGAACAAAAACATTCAACCGACTTGTTGGCAGAGCGACATTTGTAAAGTGCCCGCAAGGAGACAGCACGAGAAAGTTTCTAGATTTGGGCGGGAGACTTGAGTCCGTGACCACTACACAGACAAAAAGGCACTATATTCGGGCTGCTATAATTAACAGAGATCTCTTAACATTGAAATACAAGTTATACAAGTATAGCAACAAATAGTCTCAGAGTAAAATTTATTTCAAAACGAATAATTAGACATGATTTTATTTCTAAATTGTTAACAGTACATATTCTTTAATGATGAATACTCAATGCATCGCTTTGAACTTCGTGACTTAGCTGTGTCTGTAAGTTAGATAGTTTATTCTTCAACGCTGCGATGCCCATCATTACGATGTTCTCTGGTTTTAAAGCTCCGCTACTCTCGACATTAAAGTAGTACTTATTTGGCTTAGCCTCCCAATTGAACGGTGCCTCGTCTGAAATGTATTATAATTATTGAATGTACATTAGGGTAGCTCGTATTTACTCTTGGTAAAATTTTTTTTCAAGATTTTCTTCGGGGCACCCTCCAGAATAGTTGCAAATAATTAAAAAAAAATCTTTACAAAAGCTCAAACTTTACATGGATTTTTTTTTAATTATTTGGAACTATTCTGAAGGGTGCCCAGAAGAAAATTCAAAAGTCGAAATTAAGAGCCACCCTAATGTACATTAATGAACCTCTTAAGTAGCAGAATACTTACACTGGTCCTCTTCTAATTCACTATACTCTGATTTAGGCCATTCATCTGGTTTTGGGAACAACGTGTGTCTCATACAATTGTCGGGATCATATTCAAAGCTCACACCAGCTGTCGGGTTCCACTTCGCATGCTCTTTTCCAAAGCCTTTCTTGGCATATGCTCTCAGTTTCAATTCTTGCCCTTTTCGTAACTTTACTATCAATATCTCTGCGAAGTAATAGATCGATTCGTCTTGTATTCTATATTGTAATATTTAAAGATGTATAGCTTTCAAAAGAATTAACCATCAGTTTCCCCGTATTCGCTAGCATCGTCCTCCCTGTGCCTGGAAGTGACGGGGAGCACTCTCGGATCGCTGGATTTAAAATCTGCCGTGGTGACGTGTCGCGTTTGATCTTCCGAGCATTTTACATCGAGCGTGAACTCGACGCTACATTCTGGACAGAAATCCATGCACTGGCAGTCTCTCGTATATTGTATCCTGTCGACAACCTAGACAAGTTTATTAGACACTTCTCGTTTTCAAGCGGAGGCTTTGGTACACGCTAGAATTCCGAATGTTAAATACTCACGTCGTCGCTTATCAATGGAATCATTCCGATTCTGTGCGCCAAGAATTCGTCACTTAAAACTGTCGAATTAGCTTCCAATTGTATCCAATCGATAGCCATTGTAGGAGTTTCGGCAATAAAGACGCGTCTCATACTGTTCGCCACGCTGCGAATATTTGAAACATTTAGTAGTTGAAGATAAATGAACTTAAATCGCGGTATAACCTGTCTTACCTTAATTCTGTATCTTCTACTTGGAACTTTACGTTTTCTTCGGTCAAGTCCGAGATATGAACCGACGGTTGATTAGCGTACGGCATTTTGTTGGAATGCTTATATTAAACAAAAACAAAAATACGTATTTTCTAATTAATATACTTGTTTCGAATCTCCTACATAATACGTCAAGTTTTGTCTGTGTTTATGCAGAGCAGTTTCGCAAGCTTTGAAAGCAGCGCCATCATGAAACATTCAAATAAATGACACTTCCGGTTTGTATTTGAATTGCACGAATTATGTAGTTTTCACATTTCTCTTATAAATACATAGGGAACGGTGTTTAGGATGTCGAATAGATTTTATTAGAAAAATTCACGTTACACATTATTCATCACATATTATATAAAGTAGGTAAAACTGGTTGAAAGAATTTCTATGACTGGATTGTCATGCTGGATGACGAAGTATCATTTTGTATTGAATTGCTTGAATACTATATGGTGCTGGTATCACGTACGTGTTACCACGTACAATCACTTGCGCAATAAATAAGTAAAAATGAAATAACGCAATTCTGGTAACTTTAACTAATCATACGAAATATAAATCCTACGATTACAATAACGCACCTTCAATATGTACGATGCTACTGCATTTATGGCACTAAAGCTTTGTAAAAACTGGAAGACTGTGGTTTGTGAGATACTATCTGTTACGTATTTTGAGTATCTTTGTGCAATCATAAAGATCTTTAACTTAACACAACCATCTCCTAAATGCAGCATAAATAGGAATACCCGAGATATATAAGCTGAAACAGTGGCATTCGGAAGTATCGAAAATACTTCGCGTTACTTTCACTAGAACTGTTATCGAATTTGTGATTTGAAAAAGAGATGAAGATTTTGATAGTACTTCTAGTAAACGATCTTTAAAGTTCGTCTGTGAAGCGCTCGATATCTTGTAAATGGTCTCCATAGTCCGTAGCTTCGCTACCTACGAACGCATCGTGATGGTCCAAAATTTCTTCAAAGGTTAGCCTGTTGTCGTGATCGTCGTCGGATGCGGCAAAGAGGTGATCCACTTCGTCGCTAGCTATTTCCCTGCAATATTCATGCATTTAGTAATATAAACGAATGCCTTGGAACCATAATTCAAAGCAGATGTATAAAAGTTTTGCTCACTCGTTGCTAGGTACTAGCCAAGAAAGTATTTCGTCTGAATCTAGTCGACCGTCCCCGTTTTTGTCGTGCTCATAATCGAACTTATCCTTTTCTATCAACAACCATTCTTTATCTTCCGCTTTAGCTCTGTTCCCGATGAATTCTTGGAAACTAATATACCCATCTTTATCGCCGTCTTTGTCGTCTAAAGCTTGTTTCAGCAGAAGTGGGAACATTCTGGGCGTCTCTTCAGGATGAGTGTAAGCTTTGAACTCCTCCGTATCCAGATATCCATCTTTATCGATATCAGCAGCCTCGAATGTTTGCTTATCATCGGTTATAAGCTTGTCCTCTACAGCTAAATCTTCCGGGTCTGTGCCATACGTGTCTTGCAGAATCTCATTCCAGCTAACTTTACCATCTTCATCGGCATCTGCATCTTCCAATCGATCTTCAGATTCTTCTGCGGTCAACATACTATTTCCAAAGCAAATATACATTCAGTTGGTTCCTGATCAATCAGTAATGTATAATAAATGCGCATACCTGAATGACCGCAGAATCCAAGCTTTCAATTCGTTCCTCTCGATAATCTTATCGTTATTCAAATCCATTTTCGTTAATAAAATAGCTAAACGTCTTTTGGATTCCTCTGTGGGTAGTTTATCAAACTCCTCCGCTGCTTTTACGCTTCCTGTGAAAAGGTACACGGATATACAGTCCGAGACTTTGGTCATACACTCGATACACTAGAGTAAACCAGCTCCAAGAAATATGTACCGAGTATAGCTTCGTGATCGAACTCCTGATGATGTTCCCCTCCTGCGTAGTGGTCCATGTCTCGTGGACTAAATGCGCCATCCTCTGTCCTCTCGTTGCTGTTAGCTTTGTTATGCTGATGAGTGTGTATATGCGCCGAGGCTGCGCTTCCCAATGAAAAGAATCCGAAAACTGTGAGGGTCAGGATAAGAGGAACCCTTAGACACATCCGGCGTGTATCCATTTTGACTTTCGAAAAGAAGCCTAAAAATTGAAATAACAACGGATAACCTTACAACATCGAGAATTTGACAGGTAAACCGACATACACGGCGATGCCGAGTGCGAGTGCCATATGGAATTCTATCGATTGCTCGTCTTTACGCATGTCGCGTAATCGTTCTCGAAAATCGACCCTGCTAATTTTCAAATTCGAAACATCCCGTCTGCGCGAGAATTTACTTTTAAATCATTTAAACTATTCTCACAAAGAGGGGATTATTATTATTATTATAATTATACGGGAAAACGCATAGTATAAGAATTACAAAACAGTCAGTTTACAGAGGGATGATGAACCGTGGATTTTATTTCGTTGCCAAATGGCAACTAAACGCACGCACCTGTTGAAACTTGCCGCACTAATGACGCCGGTTGATCATCGTATGACGTATGTCGTTGCAATCGATCAATCACCCCCCGAGTTTGTTGGAAATCGTGGTTAAGAGAATCCTCGATTTATTTCTTCCGTTCGCTTCTGAATCGCGAGGGAGGATGCTTGTTTCGCCGGGGGTGCCACTGAGCGCAGTTTCGTGCGGCTCACCGTGAAAAAAGACGAGGAAGAAAGCGTTGGGACTGCTTTAGCCGCGACCAGTATGTGCAGTCATGACTATGTTCTAGGGTGCGCGTTCAGAAATAGATTAGCCGTACTAACACGCCTTCAATTTATTTCTAACTTCAGCGATCGTCCGGCGAAAGAGAATGAAAGAGCGAGCGAATAAAATATCGGCCTTCCTTTCTCATTGTCAGCCAGTAGTCACGATAACGATTCGATAATCAGTGGCGAGATTAGGAAACGAAATTCGAACGAAATTGTGATTACTCGCATTACTACTGTATTCAGCTTATTATTATCCGTGCAAGCAATTTTTCTTGAATATGTATACGAGGCATTTCACTTCTCCGAAAAATTCACATACAAAAACCGAGTGAGCCTTCGCCATTTGCATTAATAAACATCTGTCTTCGCGATATAATTATCTAAGATTTCGAGTAAAGTTTCACGTGTAAGGCATAATGTTAAAATGTATCTTCAGGTACCTCTTCGTCAGCTAATTTTAATCCTTGACAGGATATTGATTCAACAACATTATAAGAAAGGAATTTATCGAAGGTCACGCGAAGAGGTCAGCTTCTTTGAATCTTTTAGTGCTATTTCCAACATTGTTAGCTTTGCGCATCCGCGATATTAACTAATTACCGTGTGCTGATAAGTCATTGCAAGCATCACGGATGAGGTAAACGATCGACCCAACGTCTAATCACCGACGAGATCAGTTTTGTCATTTCATTACCATTCTTGTGTCGCGTGCAACGTTATCGATTCCGAGTGGAAGTCGATCGCAAACCATCTAGCGGTTAGAGTTCAAACTAACCAGAATGTACCACGGCACAGTAAATCATGATCTTATCAATGGTAACAGATTTCCTACATTCCTACGTTATTGCAGAGTGAAAGGAAGCAGCACAGTATTGTCTCGCTGAGGGCTCGGTTTGGTGTACACGATGTGGACTCTTCGCTATCTCCACCACTTCTGTCTCACTCTTGTCCGGCGAAAGCGAGAGCGAGTGAGAGACACTGAAAGCGAGCGAGGACAGTATGAGACAGACGACGCGTTGATATGTTGTCTCGCTCCGTCTTTCGGACGCCTGACACTCTGTCCTTTACGTGCGCGACGGGCGTGCGCGATGGTCGCGAGCGCTTATCGTGAACACGAAACCGCTTTCGCAAAATCTTGACGCAGGCCCGGCTCAAGTCTTTTAATAATACATTTATTTGAGATTATTTATGACTTTACTTTGAAAAATTAGGCAACTGCCTAGGGCGTAAGGTTGACAAGAGGCGCAAAATGTTCCCTTCATTGTTGGCATTCATGAAAATAAACTTTTAAATGAAATACTACAAATTGTACTGCAACTGTTTAAAACTACGAATAAGAATTCGGAGTAACGTCATAAATAATCTCAAATAAATGTATTATAATAAAGAGCGCAATTTCACAGGTTCGCCTAAGGCGCAAAAAAGTCTCTTGCCGTACCTGGCTATCTGACCGTGGCGCGCATGCGTCGATCAGTCACGATTTCGTCTGAACGCTCGCGCCCGCCGCGAGCGTCCGCCGAGCGCGCGAAGCGTTCCATCTCGCTCCCCCCTGCGGCCAGATAGGAAGCGAGAAACGATCGCACGGAATTAGGGCTCGCTTCACGATACGGGCTCATCGCCGGTAGCGACCAGCGAGCCCTCAGCGAAACAATGCTATATACTTCGCACGAAGCTTCCGTCCAACATGAGATCACGCCTTCTACCATCGCCCTTATGATCCCAGCAGAATACCCATGCGCTTTCTATTCATAAAGCCTGCACGCGTGGACAGTGCCCCGCATAGTGCGCCGGGAAGTGCCGAAGAATCCACCGGGTGGGGAAGTAGAATAAGACAATAAACGCCCGGCACTTGGGCACAATGAAGAGGCGTAAACCACGCTAGCTCACGGTGCAGTGCTCTCGCCAATGGCCCGTGCGAATGTGGCTCCGCCTCTTAAGCGTGGCCAGTCATCCCCCAAGTGCCCATCGTGATTGCCGCGCTCGGGCGAGCGTGCGCAGCAGCGCGCACGCACTCGATCGCCGCGCTGCGCAGAAGTGTGCTCGGTGCGTCAATGCGAGAGGCCGCCGATTGGCTGCCCGAGCACTTGCACCCCTCTCGCCAAGCGTCCTTCTCCCTCGCCCGCTGTCGCGCTTATCTCCGTCTCTCTCCCCTAGCGCGTCTTCCTCCAACCTCTACCCATCGCATGGTAGCGTCTTCCCTCCTCCCTCTCGGTCTATCCTCAATGATTTCCAACCCCCTCTCGCTCGCTCCCGTTACGCGGGCACGCAACCACTACGCACGCTGGCGGCGAGTGTAGGTGGGTGCGTCCTTTCACGCACACGCGCGAGTAGTCGCGAGATACGCTCGCGCCGTGTGCGTGGGCACACGCACGAGGGATGATACGACTACCACAGGGAGCAGGCGGGGGCCGCGTTCTAAGGCCACGCTAGCCGGAGAGGAGATTTCTTATTTCTGCTCTGGTAAATCTGTCGCCCCAGTCAGTGAGGCAGCGAAGGGCGAGCCGCGCACCATTGACCGTGTCCGTGCTTCTTTTTTCGTCTCCTCTAGCCGCGACCCGGCGTTCTCCGCTACTCTCCCTCTCCCTCCCTCTCTCTCTCTCTCTCTCTCCGTCTCATACACACACGCACACACACCCACCCACGGCACGGTGTGCACGGACACGGTGCTGCACGTTGTTCGCACCGATTATTTATCGTTCCGCCACATCGTTGCGTTTTTCCCTCGCTTTCCAGTGTCGCATCTTAGCGCGCGTGAATGACGATCCCACCGTCCTGTTTGACACCGTGACGCGGTACCGTGGGCCGTTTGGTACCTGCAGATCCGGCGCGTGGTTCGCGTCTCGTTCGAATGAAGGATACGCCGATGGTCGTTGCACCGATTGCACGCGAATTGCGTCAGTGAAGTAGTGCCTCGTCGACGTTCCCCCAATCCTGTCGATTCTCGATTCCCCGTTCGATCGTGCCCGTCGCGAGTGGCTGCAGAGTGGACCGGCAGCATCCGGCGAAAAATGTAGAGTAGAAGGGTTGTCGGCGCACGAGGGAACACGGTGGTGCGCGCACGGTGAAAAGAGTGTAAAGAGCATCGAGTTACTTGGCGGACTTCAGGAGGGCGGATCTTCGATCCGGTGGAAAGAACTCTCTCACCGAGAATTCAAGGTGTCCAAGAAGCTCAGAGGGCTACTCGGATCGGAGGCTCCAGCCTAAATTGCATAAGCACTGGAAGAAAGAGGCAGCATCGACGGAGGAAGAGCAAGAGAGACACGGGAGGAGCCGCGTTGCATGTAGCCGACGGCTGCTGGGCTGGTCTTCCCGATGGATCCTATAGTGCTCGGTGAGCAATCGTTCGATTATACAAATTCCGCGAATACTTCTGAACTGCCCCAGTAGAGTAGCCGATGGGATCAACCCTGGTCCCGCTGTTGGGCCAATCACGTTGCTCAAACTATTCAAGTAGGAGGCTAGGTCTCTTCTGAAAGAAGTGAATACCAGATTGCCATGAAGTCACTTTGCAATGCACTCGTCCGCAGACTTCAGCGCGCGGCTCTTCTAATTAACGCCGAGCAACGACTCACGCTCCGCGGCGCGTCGCGCATCGATACCGGCTCGTCCGCTTGTTTTTGTCGCGAGCAGAACCTCGAAATTGTGATGTAAGTCCGATCGATAACGCCCACTGACCCAAGGTCGACTTTGCCAGCATTAGGGAGGACTTTGGAACCATTTCGACTCGATGCCACGCTCTTCCTTTCCCCAGTTTCCCCCTTTTCCGTGCGGTGCTCCACGGCGAAAGATCGCGTCGCCGCGGGGCCCCGGCCGGCGACGTGTAGCGTGTCAATCAACTTCGACCTAATTGAATTTATAATTAAATGAGACGTGGCGCTCGTTTGTATCTCGCGCCGGCGTCGGAGGCACTTATTAATTTCGCGGCACAGCGGCCGATAATAAAATAGGTTGGTGCAATTATCTACCAACACGAGCGCACCTAAGCGAGGCAGCCGCTCGTTTCCGCGGAATCTCTTGCGAGCGATTAATGGCGACTTGCCTGCCGGCCCTCCGAACAAATAGGATGCAATAAACTCTCCCCTTACGCGCTCGTTAAAGCTTCTCCAGTCCTAGCGTTTCACTCTACGCGTTAAGGTCTCGAAGCATCGCCGCTGGTCGCAGTCTTTCTTCGCGAAAGATTCGCCAGAGAGAGAGAGTGAGCAGGACTGAATCGATTCGAACGGAACGCGTGTACGAGGCTGCGAGCCTGTTGGCCCATTCATAGAAAGTGTACTGTACTCATTTCACCAGCAACCTCTGACCTTGCTGGGTCCCGGATGCCCTCTCGGTCCTTATCGCCCTGGTTGTCATCTTTTTTTCGAGCTCTCGGCGAGCCAGAGCCTCGCCACTGGCCGCCAAGCGAGCCGAGCGAGATCGCTCTTCAATAATCGTGTCAGCTGGCTTCAGTAATGTCACTGGACACCGACGGACCTGTTTGCGTCCTCTCTAAACATCATCCTCGATCGCCGGGCCTTCCCTCCTGTTTCCTCTGGTTTGGCTTTCATCGGGGATCTCCACTGGTAGCTTGATCCGACGAAGTTAGACGCGAGAAATGTCCAAATTCCTTGTACCCCTCGAGACCGCGCGTGGAATCGGCGATATCGGTGAGGGGGCGGTATCGTGACCCACATTTCAGTGACGCAAGCATAAATCATCGGAGACGTTTACCCACCGTTTGTTGTGACGCGTGAAACGCTGCCGATGACCCAGATCTAAACGTTACCCTTGCATCGATCTCTCGACGGCTCTGCGGCGCGTGACTCGGGGCAGCGCGCAAAAGCTCTGACAATGCCGCGGAGAAGCTCTCCGCGTCGCGTTACCGTCGCGCCGAGCTCGCGCGGAGATCGAGGAACGATCGACGGGCTCGGAAGTGGAGGAGCTCTCGCGGGAACATCGCGATTGCCGAGCGCCACGATACCGTGTGGAAAGAACGTCCATGGTTTTAAACGCTCGGCTTTATCAGCCGCCGCTTATTTCCCCCCTCGATGACGTTGACAATCCCCGAAGTCATTGACACCAATACACCCGCAACCGAGCGTACGGTTCAAGACCTTGATACGTTGCGCGATAAGGTCGCCCGAACGTGCTCCTCCGGCGGGGTGGAGGCGGCAGATACCGGGACAATAAAAATTTGTCACGACACACTGTAACGAACGATTAACGTGTTTCGCGTGACATGGCTCTCCTTTATTTTCCACAACCGCGAGTTTATCCGAAGCTGTTGCTGGGGAACAAGGCGGGGAAGACAAATTTAGCGATCGTTTATTAGGACGCTGGGGAGCTTCGTGATTTATGGCAGAAACTGCAGAAAACAACCCTTAAGCGCGTGGATGGTGATTGCGGTGGAAATGGCAGGAGAATTGCAAGAATTTCCAGGATTAGGGGTTAGTTTCGACGAACGTATCAGTTCGTAGATAAAAATGGGAGGAAGTAGGTACCGTTTGCTTTCGCGATTGCAATGGGAAATCAGATTCCCCCCGGTTGGAAGCTGCAGAAGATGCCAGGGGACGCGCAGTTACAGATTCATTAGCGTTCAATTAGTAGCGTTTGTTCCAGTTAAACAAGGAAGCCAGCTTTTAAAGGGTCCAGTTGACAAAGGACTGTGCAAATACTTGCACCAGCTTCTGGAGTTCACTCCGCAGCTACCTAGGGACCGTTTCTTCCGCGACGTCCTCTCTTCGCCCGCTTTCCGACCGATTCTTCGACCTCTGGAAGCGCCTGCGACAATTCGGTCGCTAATTTTCCCCGTCCCTTTAAAGTTAATCCCCTCGGAGAGTCTCCTCTGTTTGCCGCTGCGACTTCCACTTGCCTCAAGGTAAATTTGCTTGGCTACAAATTACCAATTTCGGGGGCGTTTGCAAATACTCCCAGTGTTCTTCCCTAGAAGACGAAGAGCATTTAAAATCCCATCGTAATTGTCCTCCGGAGTAACAAACAGTCCAAGTTTTCCTGTCCAATTCTCGAAGAAAGTGGAGGCTCTGTTTACCTTGAGCTCGAGTCAGCGCGGTTCATTAATAATCTCTTGAATCGGTTCAGTAAATTGCGCGAGGGTGGTGCCCACAGAATCATTCTGGATAGGTGTGGTGATTTTACAATCGATTGGTGCGAACCCGTGAAGTACCTACGTACGGATTTCAGCATACGAAAGTAAGGTTGCAGATACGAGATCTAGAATGTTAGCAGGGCCGAGGAAAGCGCGCAGGGAAATGTAGCGTGGATCGTGATTTGGCTATGAGAACGTGACAAGGTGGAACGTATCGCATGGACTATTTCCTCGGTAACGGCGGAACGATTTCGAGATGTATTGTCGACAAGTTATTACTTGCACGATTTGGACGTGGAGTTCTGCATACCCGTCCCGCGATTGAAAATCCTGGCGGCCCGCCACCGGGGGGATCTTCTAATAGCCCATTCCAAAAATTAGTCCCGACTCTGTGCCACCCGACCAGCAATTTTAGCTCAGGTACAAAGGGTGCTTTCAACTTCAAACCCATCCTTCGTAGTACCGGTGCGTCCTCCCGGCTCTCATCAAGCTGGCCACTCTTCCAGTGGCACGCCACTTGCACCCGGAAGTTCCCGAGAAACGTAGCGACGTTGAATCCTCGAGATGTCTTCTGCGAGCTTTAATGGCGGAGCTGTTCTGCGGGAACCTACCGATAGGAATACAGAGTTCAGAATGATTTTTACCGCCACCGCGGGGTCCCTATCTCCACGGCCACTCGTTTCGCCAAAAGTTGCGCCACCGTTCGGCGGATCGAAGAAAAAACGAAGGCGCACTTTTGTCGGCGCGGGATTTTTTGCTCGTCGATCGGATATATTTCGGTCCCACTGTCATCGCGTATTCCAGATGTGAGCGCGCGGCTCGTCCGCACACGCGTGCACACGGACGCGCCAGATAAATTTCGCACGGATGTATTTTAGGTGCACGAGGAAAGGTACGGCTTCGGCGGGCGGGGAAAAAAAGGTAGGAAGAATTAGAGGAAAAGCTGGTGAGAGGTCCAAGAGAGAGAGTGTAAACGAGCATCGAGAATCAAACGTACGAGGTTTTTTCGAAATTTACAGTCACGTTCCCTAAACGAGTTTCCCTCTTCCTCGCTTTAAAGTTCTGCTGCACAGCTCGGGCGACGCAAATGGGTGGACGTTTACGAGCAGCATAAACTGGGGGGTGAGAATTGACTTTCTAAAGAGGTTCTGCCTCGGTGGAATGACAGATATCCCGGGGAAATTTCAGCGATTCGTAGACTTCGCAATAGAAAATCGTTACGATTGAATCGAACGCAGACTTGTCTGGAAAACCGCGGTGCTATGGTCGAGCTATGTCCGACGAGGTCGTGCGGTTATCACGAAAAATGCAGTTTGATTAGCGCATAATTAATTTCCTCTTGCGTCAAGTTGCATAAATTTCGTGCCCATAAATAGACTCCTCAGTAGTCGGCGAGAAGACCTCCAGAATCTGGAGGGGAGATCGTGGCTGGTTGTCGTAAGGGGTAGGTTGACTAATTGTTAATAACTTTGCAACGATATATGCTCTACTGCGGAAAGATTTACTGTGGAAAGAAGTCACTTCTACTAGGGCATACATTTATGTCCGACTCCGCGATCGCACGTTTTTTTAAGTTATCGGCGTTTGTCGAAAAATTGACTACGCAAGTAAATATTTTTTCTTAAAGTTTTGATTTTTTCACGCTCTATATAGTTATAATAGAATAAATGTTAAGGGACTATTTTAAAGTTTGTTTATTGGACGATCTATTGACATGGTATTTTTGTTTATTGTGACATTGTGTTGTTTTATTATCACTAATAACATTTTCTTAACTGATTGTATCCAGTCAACTAACCCCGATCATGGGGCTGGTTGATCAGCATAAACTGCGTTCCAAATAAGAGCATACCGACGCCCCTACCGATTTGCGCAGCTCCCACGGATCTGACACACGCGATTGGTTGTAGCACTTTCCCTGCCGGTCAGTAAACCAATCAACAGTGTATCCCTGCGCGAACCGAGTACGCTCTAATGTGGAACGCAGTGTAGAAGGTGTTAGGAAAACATTAAACTACCTTAATTGTTGTCACATTGAGTCAACTTTAATAATTTAATCAGATAGCCAAATGTATGCCCTATCAAGTATACTAACCGGTTTAATGATATTTCGTCGACATAATTTATTAAAAATCAAAAACTGGCCTACCAACCCCGGTCTCCCCGACGCTATCTGCGCAACGAGTTAAAGGAACACTTCCCATCGCCCAGAGAAAAAAGTGTTACGTATAAATTTACCACGACACGATTATACACTGCATCGTAACGCGCGTCTGGAGGGGATGGACGAGGCTCGACGATAGCGTAATCGAAGGGGCTTTGACTGATTTCAGACGCGAAAGTCCTGTCCAGCTGCCAGCGAGCCTATTCGGTAAAAACGTAACGCCGTTTGGCCTGTGCCCAGCGTACGGGACCTCTGGAAATAATGATGAAACCTGACAGGCCTATTTCCAACCCCTCGTGGATACATGTGTTATAAATCTATGCGTCGTAGGTCGCCGCGCTCTGCACGATTTTCTGATTACTCGCTTCTTTGGAAAATTCGAAGAACCAAGTACCTTCAAAGATCCTCTATCTTTATTCCATCTCTATTAATCCTCTTCTACTCAACCCTGATGGGAGAAAACTATCCTCTTCGGCGCTGTTATTAATTTGCATGTTAATGTTGGGCGTCGGAGGACCCCTCGGACCGTTTAAGCTCCTTCCCCTCGACGGTTCGCAGCTCGGTGATTAAGAAGCTTTAATTTCCGACGCGCCGCGGCGACGAACTAATCACTGACATGTGCGCCGGTCCAGCGCGGAAACGGAATTAAAGATCGGTTTCTATAAAAGAGTAGGAGGCCGACAAAGGGGCAGGCTCGAGGGGCTGATAATTAGCGAGTGAGAATGGTAGACAAACACTGGTCGCGTTCGGCCCATCCGCGTAAGTGAAACACATGTTTTCGAGGGTGACACTGACATCCATCACTCGGCCCCGTGCACGCCCACGTCTCGGACCATGCTTCAACGTTCAACTTTTCTACTTATACACCCACTCCGGCCTCTGCGCTTCTCCCTTTGTACGCGACAATTTCTTCCGCCCCGCGGTATCGTTTTCGCAAATTTCCAGACACCAAATTAGCCGAGCCCTCCCCAGGGCCCGATCTGGCTCTTCCGCCGCTCCGGGCACAGATCATTCTTGCTGTAAATAATTATTTTCAAATATAATCTTTGACAGGGAGCGAAATTTTTTGTAGCATTATTTTTAATAACAAAAGTTTTACCTACCTACTTCTTGACCGCTTCCCCAAAATGTTTCACTTTTTTATTGCTTTCAAAATCGAGAGGATAGGGGATAGTCGCGTTTAGCTTTGAAAACGATCATCGCGGAAGTTGCTCGGCTCGTCATCCCCCAGTGGCACTACGCTTTGGACGTTCTCAGTTATCCTCACAGTGAAATTTCGCGCTATCAATCTTGGTTATGACGGCGTGTCGTCGATCCCCGCCATTTCGCGAGTATATAGCTCGCGGCTGTGGCGGATTCGCCTGTGAATATCGCACAATAAGCTCGCTGTTGCCTCGAGACTCACCCTGTCCTCCGCGGTCCTCGCCGTCACAGGCTCGCGGTGGATGTTCGCGGATCGAGGCGGAATAAATCGTTGAGGGAAGATCGAGTGGCGGCATAGATCTGCGGATCGCCGCGTGGAACGACAGCGATCCGGCCATTTCACGCACGCACACGCGTGAACGTCGCGGTGCACGCAATATTATTAGACTTTTTCTCGGGCCCGCGGTGATTAATGGCTGAGATCAAAGGGCCCGACGCGTGTAGTCATTTTACACGCGTGTAATACACGCATTCGAAGCGTGGAGGGGAAGAAAGAGAGAGAGAGAGAAGGGTGCAAGCGTGTGCGTTGGCGAGCACATGCTCTGCCACACGAGGACCATCCCTCTGCGTTTGGGACACCGAGGACTTTTACGTTTCACTAATATCGCATCTTCGAGCCTCGCTGTTTCAGTTTTCGCTTCTCTGAATGAACCATGCTAATTAATAAAGCTTCTCCTGGGCGAGAAGGGGCGATAGCGATGGATCCTTGGTGGACGTTTTAAGGGTGGTCTGGGTTAGGTACTCGAATTATATTGTTGCTTCTATTACTGTAGACGTCTCAACGCACAGTGCCCCTTTTCGTTGCTGGTAGGGTAGACCGGGGCCGATACTAACAGGGGGCGATTATAACACGTTAAATATCTCAAAATATGTGACAGATATCAACACAAATTTTGGATATATGATGAAGAATGACATTTGGAATTCACAAATCCATGTCTAGGAATTGCTACTATCGAGTCCATGCAGTGTTACAACCCCGATCCAAGGTCAAGGACAGTCGTAACGCTTTCTCCCCTTCTCATTTTTTATTAATAACCTGGATATTACTCGCCACACAGCGAAACTGTTGTGTCTCAATAATGTCAGATAAGTAAGTAACATTTTCGTATAAGAACTTGTTTTTTCCAACTGTGATAGTTCTTGCGTAATCGTATTCCAAAGTCAAAGTGTTACTACCGCTCCTGGTGTACCCTACTCGGTTCACCCCCTCAGTTCCCCAGAAACACGATCCCTTAAATCGATTTAACCGGTGCAGCTTTTTTTCCGGCGGTCCCGATCTACTGGAGAATTTATTGCCGACCCCTATTGAATTTCTAGTTCCCGAGTCCTCCGGGGTTTGAAGATTGATGCTGCGAAGGTCAAGCAGAGTATTTACCTCCGGGTATGTCAGATAAGCACCCTCTACATCGTGAGACAGCGCTGAATTCTGCCCCCTTGGTGGTTCTTTGATCGTTCGCGAGGCGCGGACGGAAGCGAGGCGCTGAGGAAAAGCGCAGGATTCGTCGTAATTATAAATCTATCAGGCGAACGGTTTATCCCGTCGTTAATTATTCACCTACGCGCAAGCGTGCCGACCGAGGGAGCGCATAAACCGAGAGGCTTGTCTCCTGTTTAACGAGCTCGCGCTACTCCCTCGCGATCGAACGTTCGCCAGCAAAAACGCGGGGCTTTAACGTAACGCGGGCCATTAAGTCCAAATCGTCGGAGTTTAACGGACCACGTCGGGGTCGTTCCACGAATCGGCGATCCGCTGAAAAAGCCGCTGCTTCAGTGGGGTGATTCCTGGAAAAGCCGCCTCGGACTTGCATCTTTCAATTAAAAGCCTGACGGAAGCTTCGCCGCACATTTCGTTGCCATTGCCCTGGTCTCTTCTTCGTTTGCCAGTGCAGGCTCGACGTTCCTCTAGAAAGGCGTCGATAATATCGTGGACGAAGAAATCGCCGGTGCGAACCGTCGAGGGGATGTAGAAAAAGATGGGGAGGAAAAAATGGTGGCTGATGGCCGCGCAAAAACGCGTCTCCTCGGCGTCGTCGACGGAACTCTTGTTCCAGGAATCACGGTGGCATCGTAGGGCCCTCCTTCCCGCCGCGATCTCTTATTTGCTCCTCTTCTGCTGCGTAGGGAGCTCTGAAGAGCCGCGGCGACGTTGGGAGGAACGGGGGGACCACATAAATTTCCCCTTCGCGGACAGGAAGGCCCCCGTGTTTCCACTTCCTCTCCGCGCCAGATCCACCTCTCTATTTCCACTCCAGCCTCCATCGACGAATCAGCGAATTCCTTTCGCTTCAATTGTTCGAGCAAGGATACGCGAATCCCGGTTACAGGAGCCTCTGCACCCTCGGAAGTGGAAGTATCCTCTGCTAGCTCAGCCCCGTGCATTTCTCCCGCTGATAATTCGAAGAGGGAAGAGGATGACTCCCGGTCGTGCCACGTTTTCGAGTTCCGGGGAAAGTCGGAGGCAAGGCGCGATGCTTACTCCTCCCGTGGTTAAAGATAGCCCCCTTATTATGCTCGTAACGGGTTGTTGTCTTCGGTCACCGACGAACGGAATTTAGGTGGGCTCGGAATGCAGTTAGGGGCAATTGCTAGGGCATCGTTTCGCTAATTAAGGGTTGTTACAAGGCGGCGCGGAGTCACGGGAGCCCACCATACATCTGCATCTCATTAAAACGAGCCCAGGCGCCAGGTGTAAGCCTCGTTGCGCTCGCGTATATTATTGTCGCGTTATTTCAGCGTCTGGCCAAATCGACGGGCGGATCAGGGGCCGCGGCAGCGCTCAAGCCGGCGCCCACGCTTTCATAAATCCAGGTTGCAAAGTCGGGAGTAAGGTGTCGCATAACCGAAGGGGAGAAATTGAAATTGGGGATTAATTGGGAATTTAATGGACCGGCCTATAATCGAGCACCTCGCGTCGCCTATAAAAAGCCCCAGGCCAAGAGGGCTGTCCAACCCAGTTGCGGAGTAGCGGTCCTTTTTCTTATTCGCCCTCCGAACCCTACGCCAAAGACACAAGACTTCTCAAGTCCCTCGGTAGAAGAATTCTAATCTCCGTTGAAAAGTCTCTCAAGGCTTCCCGATCTCTCCAAGGAGAAGTCCCGCGGAAGGTTACGCGGGGAGCAAAGAGAGGAACGATCTAATTCTTCATTGCCCCCTGTTTCTGAGCAGAGAGCAACGCGGTGGAGCTCGGCGCGGACCAGCAGCAACAGCAACAGCCGCAGCACCAGCAGCAGCAGTACGGCGAGGTGAACCAGCTGGGGGGTGTGTTCGTGAACGGCCGACCTTTGCCTAACGCGGTTAGGTTGCGAATAGTGGAGCTCGCCCAGCTGGGTATCAGGCCGTGCGACATCTCGCGGCAGCTGCGTGTCAGCCATGGCTGTGTCAGCAAGATCTTGGCCCGGTACCACGAGACTGGCAGCATACTGCCGGGCGCGATCGGCGGCAGCAAGCCCCGGGTCACCACCCCAAAGGTGGTCCAGTACATCAAGCAGCTGAAGCTCAAGGACCCAGGGATCTTCGCGTGGGAGATCAGGGACCGGCTGCTGTCCGACGGCGTCTGCGACAAGTACAACGTGCCCTCGGTCAGCAGCATCTCGAGGATACTGAGAAACAAGGTCGGGGCGGCGACAGCGATACACCATCATCCCCATCACCCAGCCCACCATCACCACCATCATCACCTGTACGCAGCCGCCGCGGCCGCGGGCGCCGCCCTCTGCCCTGTCCCTTATCCACCGACGCCTTATCACGCCACGCCGCCGCCCGCTGTGGCGCACCACCATCACCATCACCATCACCAAGGTTGGTAGCTGCAATCGCTCTATTAGCACGTATCGCTTTCGAGCGAGAACTTTACAAGCAGACGGAGAAGTTGCTCGACAGAGTCGAGAGGTACGCGATAGCAAAGTTCTCGCTGGAAGCGTCAACCTGCTGAGCACAGTGCGTGACCAGAGTTGGGCACGGTGAGAAGCGGATTGTCTCGGGGGTGCCCAGCTCTGAGCGCGGCACGTGGAGGGACCGTCGGGTGCGGTTTGGTCGCGGAGCCGCTGGTCCCAGCGACGCAACTTGAAGTGTCCGTTCAGTTCTAGCAGCGAGCTCGCGGGATATCGGGCAACAGTCGCGTCTCTTTCTTCCATGCTGAATGCGAGCGGTGATTAACGAATTCGAACCCGACCCGTTCCTACCAATTCGGTACCGGTGCGTTTCCAGTTGGCCAGACAACGCCGAGCAAGCTGTCGCCCACGTCGCCGACAACTATCCACCCCGGGCTCACACACCAGACCACCACCGCCGGGGGATTGCAGTGGCCCAGCCCTCACACGGTCCACGACATTCTCGCCAGCGGCTGCAACCTGACCAACTCGCAATCCTCGCCCTCCCCGACTTCCCCGCTCTGCGGGGCGATCAACAATAATCACCATCACCACGGCCACCACCATCACCACCAAACTAGCGACAACGCGGCCAGCAACAACAACAACGAGGAGACCACGGGCAGCGGCTACCATCATCACCATCACCACCACCATCAGCAGTATTACGCGTCCGCTCTGTACCATCATCATCATCACCATCACCCTGACGCTATGACGCCCGTGGTCACCGCGTCACCGGTGCTCGCCGTGCAATCGATCATGATGCAGTCCTCCGCGACCAACAGTCAGCCCGCCAGTCCGTGTAACTGAGAAGATGGGGGAATGTTACTCGCGGCAAGTGGTTTCCCTGGACTTGTGGACCAGAGGAGAACCGTGTGGACGAGTCAAGTGGATTTCGAGGGTGGTCGAGGGAGATCGTCGAGGATGACGCCAGGTGGAGGATCGGAGGTGTTAGTGGAACGACGAAAGAGACGTTTACGAGAGTTTCAGTTGCCACTGTGCTACTTTTTCGAACGACGATCGTTCCAAGTGCCTGCGAGAGCAGGGGGATAATTGTTAAAGCTTTGCGGTGTGCTCGATGAACGATGAACGAGAGGGGTGTACCACCCAGCAGTATTATATATTTTTACCGTCGTTTGCCATAGATTGAATGCCAAGAGTGCCTTTTCCGAGTGCCATAAAGAAACGCGACTCAGTACGTTGTGACGAACTGTGAGAGGAAAGTGGAGGTTGTTGTAATTTTGTTAGATATTTACATACTGTTCGCGGGAATGGCAGAGCCAAGTGCTCCACCCTTTCACCCGCTTTTCTTTTGTACGTTTGTTCGATCTTCGCGCAGTTCTAACGACGTGACGATCGAAGAGAGTCGAGTCGACGCGCGAACGTTGAAGTTAAACGAACTATATCGATATTATTTAACTGATAAAGGGTGGCACAATCGTGTCACGGTTGCGCGCCCGAACTATAGTCCTCTGCCATGCTTTTTTTTTATGGAATGTAACTTTTGTCATCGGGAAATATATATTTTCCTTGAAACTGAATAACAGAGACTCCTTCGATTCAGGCCTCGACACACCACTCTGGTCAGTTCTGCGGGTTCTCACGACTTTAATTAAGAAAAGACGAACGTTGGATCGCATTTGAACGTCGGAGGGATTAGCTGGTAACGATGCATCGCGGACAAACTGTCTCTCCTTTGCGCCATGGCGTCCCTATAATTAACCGAAATTTTTCCGCGTCCGAGATTAATCTGCTTCCTAGCTCACGGCTCGGTTGGCACGCCGAACAGCTCGAGAATACAACGGCGCTTTGGATTCCACGCGAGTTTA
Organism: Andrena cerasifolii; assembly: GCF_050908995.1. Lineage (NCBI taxonomy): Eukaryota > Metazoa > Arthropoda > Insecta > Hymenoptera > Andrenidae > Andrena > Andrena cerasifolii. Next base: position 9,026,416 of record NC_135133.1, read on the forward strand.
CTCCTTGGCACAGTGCGCGGGTTCCTTTCGAGCGATACAGCCTCCTTCTCTTATAGCAGATAGCTTAAACGACCAATGTTCACCCTAGCAAAGATTTGATGCGAAGATCCTCCCAGCATAGTCTCTGGGAACTCAACCGTTTTCACGACTGCAGGAGTCTAGAATATCTTCATTGAATTCAAAGCTGGGGCTTTAAGAAACATTCCAAACAGCGACGACTCCAGCAGAAGCTAATCACCCTGGTCCGAGCTCCTTAATTACCGCAACTTGCGCGGCGTAGGGGGGATAAAGTTCGTTTCAGAAGTCTCCGTTGGTGGGTGGAGGAAGAAGCAATTCGTTCGCCCGCGTGCTGGTGCAATCGAGTTACCAATCGATCGACGCACAAGGTACGTATTCACTTGGAGTCTGCTTATGGCGAAATTCGCGCAGTGAACGTATCGGGAGAAACTGCTCGACGCAGCGGTTATTGCACGCCTCTCCCAAATGTTTTACGGACGAAACAATGCGCGTTTTGCACCATACGATAGTACGGGCCGTGTGATTGATGCTTCCATTCCTAATAATCAGAGTCGTTTCTCTGTAACCACCGATAATGCGCGCGCAATGTTTAATGAGCTGCGATATCGCTGCGAGTGCGTGCTGGCTTACAACTAAATTAATCGTTTCCTCTCTTGTTTTGCCCGGAGGCAACGTTCCCCCAGCAACTACGCAGTTTACCCTCGATTGGCGGGGGTGCAACACCTGTTCCGTGTATTAGATATTAGCTGAGACTGATGAGCTAGCTTAGATCAGAGTTGGAATGGTCTAGTTGTGGCAGAGGGAGCTAGACCTGATGTAGCTAGAGTTAGGGTGGATTTGAGGTAAGCCTGTTAGGTCGAGCTCTCGAATTACAAAGACAGGGTGGAATGTAGGGTATTACCTAACGAGAAGCTATTCGATGCGACAAGTGCACGCAGTCGAAACGGTCAGTGAGACCAAGGTATCCGGCTGTTCTTCATTCGACGAGAGGACAGCGGCCACGGTGGCGTGGAGTCGCCCTTTGTGTGGGTGCAGGCTTATAAAAGCAAACGGGACGGCTCTGTCCAATCAGCGTTGATCGAGCGTGAAATCCCTCCTCCTGGACGAAATTAGACACCCACTCGGCGTTGCTGGCTTCACGGGCCACGGCCAAAATAACCAATGATAGTTTTTCCAATGGAAGCTCTGACGGGCCGTTTTCCAGGCTACCAGCGTGATCGCCCTCCATTTTGGAGGGATTTTTGATCGAGCGTGGTCCCGCAGACAATATTTATAGGTCGCTGGAGGATTTGGAACAAGCCACCCCTAAGAATACCTAAGCGTTGGAGGACCAATGACGTCTGCCAGCTTGTTGCAATAAAAGAGCCCTACTCCGAAGTACCATTCCGACACTACGTCTAGTTTATAGCTAGCGAGGTGACAAGACGATCTCAAAGAGCGACGGTCGGTAGCCGCTTCCGCGTAAAATTCTGTCGGCTGTCGGTGGTGTTCTAGATGCGGAGGAGGCGCGAGAGTGTTTTTCTCGTTGACGTTTAGGCGAGCATAACATAATGAGGACCGTTGCGGCGTGACGGGCCGTCCCTTTGAAATACGAATACCCCCTTTAGACTCTGCGGTGAGATACCCCGCCCCGATACTCTATTACCCTAGTCAAAGGAGCGACCAGAAACCTGCCCACGGGAGCAGCACTTCTTTGGAAGTCGTTCAGTGTCAGCTTTCTCTGTTCTCATTAAGCCCAAGCCATTCTTATTAACCCCCGAAAGGGAACGGAGGGACGCTTGGTGGAACCGGGATGCCTTCTTTCTCAGGAAAATTGTGTGAATCTGGGTGGTACGGAGGATCAATATTGCACCTGTATCCTATTGTTTATAAGTTCCCAAGTTCCTGAGCTCTTAATTTCCTAAGCTTCCAAATTCCTAAGCTCCCAATTTCCTAAGTTCTCAAGTTCTTAAGCTTCAAAATTTCCTAAGATTCCAATTAGCTAAGTTCCCAAGTTCCTGAGCTCTCAATTTCCTAAGTTTCCAAGTTCCTAAGCTCCCAATTACCTAAGTTCAAAAATTTCTAAGCTCCCAATTTCCTAAGCTTCCAAGTTCCAAAGCTCCCAATTTCCTAAGCTTCCAAGTTCCAAAGCTCCCAATTTCCTAAGTTCTGAAGTTCTTAAGCTTCCAATTAGCTAAGCTCCCAAGTTCCTGAGCTCTCAATTTCCTAAGTTTCCAAGTTCCTAAGCTCCCAATTACCTAAGTTCAAAAATTTCTAAGCTCCCAATTTCCTAAGCTTCCAAATTCCTAAGCTCCCAATTTCCTAAGTTCTCAAGATCTTAAGCTTCAAAATTTCCTAAGATTCCAATTAGCTAAGTTCCCAAATTCCTGAGCTCTCAATTTCCTAAGTTTCCAAGTTCCTAAGCTCCCAATTACCTAAGTTCAAAAATTTCTAAGCTCCCAATTTCCTAAGCTTCCAAGTTCCAAAGCTCCCAATTTCCTAAGCTTCCAAGTTCCAAAGCTCCCAATTTCCTAAGTTCTGAAGTTCTTAAGCTTCCAATTAGCTAAGCTCCCAAGTTCCTGAGCTCTCAATGTCCTAAGTTTCCAAGTTCCTAAGCTCCCTATTACCTAAGTTCAAAAATTTCTAAGCTCCCAATTTCCTAAGTTTCCAATTTCCCAAGTTCCACAGTGACCATTACATTCGTGCAAATTGCCGAATGAGCGCTAATATCAGAGGAGTGGACAGACATTGGCCGTGAAGAGGCGTATAAATTTCCGCGGCGAATATACGTCAAGGGCTTTTTCGCGTTCGAGATGGAGGCGAAGGCGAGGGATAAAGGTGGCCCGGGTGGCTTCTGCGACAGACACCCCTCCCCCTCTAAAACACGATGACTGGCGGAGGGCACGGTTTGCTCACGCGGCACGCAGCACGCGGCCCTCGCGAACTCCGTCGCGCTCGATTACGAGCTGCGCCATGACGAAGGTGCGCTAATAAATTAACGGGTAAATAAACCCTCCTCGAGGGAACGGTCCCGACGCCCGTATCTGCATCGCCTAGAATAGAATAGAATGTATTAGAAGAGCGGGCGCGATTAATGGCCCGAGATCTCCTCATGGGTGGAAGGTACGGCCGACGACGTCCATCGGCGAACGCACCATTTCCTGGCAACGAGGAGAAGCAATAAGGGTGACCGAGTAACTTTTCCTACTCGGAGGAATGCGAAACACGCTCGCGAGATCGCGAGTCTCTCACGCGGCGCAAGTAGGTACCCAAGTAAGTAATTAAATATAGGAATCGACAAGCATCGTGACTCGGTAGAATTTTTGTAACAAACAGATTCTTCGAGAGTTCCAAGGAGATCCAATTAACCAGCTAATCTTGTTACTTGAATCCGTAATCTGAAGATGCGATCAGTGACCCAGAGCATCGACCTATCTTTTCAGCTGCAGGTTCTGAACAATAAGATCGTTTACAAGGTGTCTACGGGGGAAAAGGTAGATCACGAAAGCGGGGTGGAACGTGGTAATTAAGAAAGGGAGCTGTTCCTTTCGTCTGGAGGCGAGTCGGGCCGCGTTTTCCATTCGGTGTACAAATAGCTCCGAGACCCCTGTCCCCTGTCGGCTCCTCTCATGTCTCCGCGACGCGGTGCCTCGCGTCGCGTCGCACGCTTCACGCTTCCGTGCTAACCGATGCCGGGCGTCGTCGCTCTTACTTTTAATCTACTTCCTTTTTTCATTTCCGCGGCCCAGGGCCGCGTAATAACGCGGGAAACGTCGTATATTTAACCCGACTTGCCGCTAAACGCGTTTCTTCTAAAGAATTCCACGTGCGAGACAAAATGGTGGCGTCCGTCTTTACTTTCGCTACTTTATTCCCCCACCAGGGGTAAGAGACGGACGATTCTTCCAAACAATGAACGAGCCGCGAGATCTAAATAATTTTCGTGGATATCGACACAAGATTAGATAGAAAATTCACATTCAACATGGCTGCTCTGATGTATCGATGGAAGATACCTGTTCGTAAACGATCGAGGATCGTTCACGTTACACGCGAATAGAGAATTTAAAATGGCCTGTCAATTGCGACACGTTCACTTTGGTAGAACGTAAATTTCGAATTGCAGATCGCACGCCGATGAAACTTCTGTGAAGAGGTTAACACTTACCATTCGCAGAGTCTATTTTGCTGAACTGCAAAAGGAAGGAGAAACGGGGTAGACGTCGGCGGAGAGACGCATTAGCCATATTCCGAGGTTGCATGGCGGAACGCCCCTTTCATGCCATCCCCTCCTGCCTTCGGATATTACCGGGAAGACAGAAAGTCCCGACGGATCTGCTCGCGAAGCTTCCGAACCACGTTCCACGTGTAAATTGTTGAACGAATTGCCACGCTTAATCTCGCCTCATCCCGCCTGCCCCTTTTTCTTCGCAGCGAAACGACTAGCGATGGGCCAATTCACCGTGAAATATCGAGACTAGATTGAATTCAACTGCCACTTGCTTAAAGTTGAAAATTGAGGTTGTAATGGAACACGGCAATAAACCTCGAGATAGGAATCTGTCTGTCCTACTTACGCTAGCTATAAATCTTCTAATTGGATAACTGGCAGTTAATTGCTGTTCCATATTATTTCATTAATCACACTCGATATTCTCAATGCATCGATGCGTCTACCAGGTACGTTGACGAAGTGAAGCACGCTCGATGTGCGGTTGAAACGATTCCTGGAATATCTAGCGATAGTATCGATTGCATGCTTATCGATGGAACTTCGGAATCATCAAAAAATGGCGCGTAGATTTAAATAAGATATAAATGTAGATCACATCGATGGTAATTAGAAAGTATTAATTACATATTGGGTTGATCCCATCGCTAGCGAAGGCAGTAGTTAGGCACTGCTAATCGCGATGATTCGCGCGGAATCTGTGATGGATGCATACCGAGGTCGCGGGAAGAATGCGAGAGAAATGTGTACAGAATGACTGCTTTCCTGAACAGATTGCGTAGTTAATTCGTCGTATCCACCTTGAACAAACCTTGGTCAGGGAAATACGATTGCATGGGATTATTAACGTTCAACTTAACGATAAATTTTATTCTGAAACACAGAAATTAAATAAAACGGAAATGCACATGCGTGTGAAAGGACTTTTTTTCATTAAAATTTATTCCTGCGCATTTCATCTTATTCAGCTTCTCGATTCTCTCTTTCATTCAAGATTTGTATATCATCCCACAAAACAGAGTACTAATTCTCGTGTAACTGAAATATTTATTATTTTGTATTGCTATGAAGAACAATTGCCCACGTGTTTTTTCTTTAATGTCTGATGCGTACATGACAAACCTTCCTTATATGCCGCTGGTAATAGAAGAACGAAGATATACAAACTTGCATACGAATCTGAACTATGCTATGATACCAGGAGATATGCTCGAGGTTGGAATTCGTACAGTTTTACTTGATCGTACAAGTAAAGCATTAAATCGCTCTTTGACGCCCCCCTTCGACGCGTGTGTATTAAAAGACAAGATACTGATGCAAAAGAAAAGAAATGAGCGTATTATACATAATCGTTCGAGCCGTCTTAACGATACTTTACCGACATACTTATTTCTCCACCACGTCCGTCCGCTCAACTCGCAAAGTGGTACTTACTTTAGTGACACAAACTACGATAGTCACGATACAAATGTATGACATTTAAAAAATATGGTACCTCGATGAACCGCTACTCTCGATCGTTCGCGATGCATGATGAAAAAATGAGTATGTAGTCCGATGAAGGGAATGGACTTTTATCCGTACGAGAAAAAGTAGAAAGTGAAACCCTTTCGAAAATTGTAAAATTTATCCGCCCTTTTCAAGTGTCAAGTAAGAAAAACTCCATTTTCTTTTTCGTTGGACCATCCGGTGTACGTAATATGTACAAGCATTTGTAAGTACATTTAATACTAGCCATTGTTCTCGTCGATTACTTCGTCCACTTGTACTTCCTCCTTCTTTTCAATCTCGTTCGAGTTATCGCAGCTTTCGTCCTTCTCGGATTTCACGGAGACGTCAACCACCTCGTTACTTTCCACCTCGAGATTATTATCCGGATTTGGATCGCGATTCTCCTCCCCCTCCTCCGTAGACTGCTGAACTTCCGTTGTCGCGGCTAGCGATGCGGATCCGTCGAAGTTCTGCTGATGCTTTCCAAGGCCGACTTGCACCTCTATTAATTCCAGCTCTTCGACCAGTGCCTTTTCTCTTCTTTCTATCTCCTCTGTAACGTCAAACACAGGTGTAATAAAGATTGCCGTCTGCGAGCAAGGGATTTCTTCTAAAGGTAGACATACCGTGAAGTTCTTTTGAAGACTGCGCCAATAGTATGTCAGTTTGTGGGTGTTTACGTTTTGGTACATAGTAAATCGGAGGATGTGCTCGCGTTTTTATATACGAAGAAAGTGGCAACTGCGCGGCGCGCCAATCTTGAAACTGCCGACTGCGCGCCAACTTCGCTTCCAACGCCCGGACCTCCGCTAATTGTCGCTTGCGCAACAAGAACAATTGTTGCCTTTCCCTTCGTAGTTCCTCCTTCTCTCTCCTTCGAGCCTCTTCCACCCGTGCCTCCACTTCTGCTTTTTTGTCTTCCTGCAAAAGATCATATCTCTCACTGATGTATAACGAAAACATACTCACTGTGCCAAACGAGGGTGTACCTTTGCTTTAAGTTTAGTCTCCTCCTGTCGAAATTTCTGTAGTGTACCTAAAAGAGCTCCAAACATTCGCTTATTCCTCTGTCGACTGCGTTCGTCTATTCTCTCCCGTCTGATAACTTCCTGTCTAGATGGAATTTCTCTTGGAGTTGCTATTACTCTCGAAGACACAGCCGGCTGGGACAGATGTTTAACGTCAACGCTCGTAGCGCATGAAAACCAGGAATTAAGCGTTATTCAACCTCACCTTGACAACACTATCATCTTCGTCAGCACTGTCGTCATTATTGGAAGGAACGCGTGCACTTAAACGACTGAAGACCGTTTTAGGTTCTCCGTTTGAACCCTGCCATCGACGCTTTCCACCTGGCAACTCGTTGTTGGCAAAATCTGAGACCACGCGCCGTCTGTCCTCTTGTAGTGGTCTTTTCTGTGATAGCCTATTGAAATTGCATTGCAAATACGTACATTGAGAAGTGCGTCCGATACCAAATACCTCTATAGACAGTGTTCTCTTTCGACAATAATTTTACAGGCAATGGGATGCATCGAGCACGGTGTTATCAAAATACTTCAAACAAAGGTAACGAAACTGCGGTGGAAGCAAATAGAGTGGCCGAGAAAACCTTGAGCGCAAGTGTTAGGTTATGTTTGTGGACAATAATGTTTTATTAAATAATGAATAAGTTATCGAATAAGACATGACCTGCAGGATACATACAGGTTTTTAGGAGTTTATGGGGAACATTTAAATAGAAATGATTACGAGTTTAACCTGGGTGGTGGTTGCAGTGGGCCGTTTTCCCCATCAGGAAGATCCCGGCCCAAGATCTTTCGAATACTTCGATCCAGTCCTCGGAGGCCATCCCGAGCAGATTCTAACAGCGATTCTAGCCTTTCCGCGCCCCAGGCTTCGGGTGTCCCTAATTTTCTCATCTATTTAAGATCTCCACGTTCACTAAAACCGCAAAACCAATTTATTAAACGAATCACAAGGATTGTTGTTGAACCGCATCACTGTCGTGGAGCCACCTACAATTTCGTTCCCTTTTTTCCTAATCGATAAGCCTTGGGATTTTTCCGCAGGCTTGTAGATCACGGGCCTAGTGAGTTTTCCCTAACGCTGACTTAATTGGGCCAGGTCATTGGCCAGAGATAACTATGTTTAACAATTAGAGAATGTTATTATCGCGATATTTATGAATTTATTTACGAACTTTGTAAAAAAGGAAATGAGAAGACGTTTTAGAACCAGCTTCATAAACTTCGTACAATTTATTGCTTTTATTCGATGAGAAAAATTTATGGGTGTCTATTACGTATAATTATGATTACTTTTATATTTTATTATCAATACAGCTTGCAAAAAATACTAACACCTGTCCCCTGCCACTTCCTTTGAAAAACCATAGAGTTTAATACAAAGCGATGCACATTCTGCACCGGACCTAAACGATCTTTTGGCGGGCAAATTACAACCTGTACACGCAACGTTCGAATGTCGCAGTGCCTTTGTTGATAATAACTGTTCTTACCCGCTGATATTGTCATCGTGCTTTCTTCGGTTGTTGGAAATAAATAGTACAAATTATATTTTATGTATTTAACTATCGCGCGACATGACGAGCTTGGGAAATACAGGGAAATTCCGGTTCGACAAAACGGGCGCATGGAATAATCAGAATCAAGGAGGAAATGCATCAGGGTATTGCATTTGTTATTTAAAATATGACAACTCGTAGATTCATTTATATACTGTGGAATGTTGTACATGCTATTCTTATCTTTACGTTTCTTTAGGGAAGCTTCAGGTGGAAGATTAAACGAGGTCAATGAAAATATCAGAGTGGACGGTTTGTATGGATTCCACAGGGTAGCTGATACGAAGGACAGAACGGGGTTTCTTATCAATATGCACGCAGTAAGCTCCAAAATGATTGTTAACTATTATTTATGTTACTTCGGTACCACTGCCAACATTTGTATTACTCTCTTCTATAGACAGAAATTATGGAGGACGATAAAAGACTCCAGAGTGGCGTGGACTATTATTTCCTAGAAGAAGACTGCACCAGATTTAAAGTTTCTTACGCGTATTGTCCTTACTTCTATATCTTATGCAGAAAGGACACCTACGAAGAAGTTTCCACTGGTTTGAATAAAAAGTATAGCAGCCTTATCCACAAAGTGGAGACCCTTTATAAAGAGGATTTGGATCTGGTACGATAAAAGTAAAAAATACAGGGAGACCCGGCATAATTTTGTATCTTTTCCCTTCTTTTTGTAGCCGAATCACCTTACCGGCTTGAAACAGAAGTACATGAAGTTATATTTCCTGAATATCGTCGACTTGACCAAAGTGAAGCGCGATATAATGAAAGCGGTAAAGGTAAACAAGCAGCGACAAAAGGCTCATACTTACTACACGGATATGTTGTCGAGTGTGTTAAATCCAGATCAGGAGGCAGCAAATCACAGAATGCAAACAATAGATTTTACGGATAACATTCTTGACATTAGGTAAGTACCGAGTACGATTGTACCTTGTGTTCAAGCAACTCTGATCTTCGCAATGATATGTTCTTGCAGAGAATACGATGTACCGCACCATGTAAGGGTGTCTATAGATATGAAAGTCTTTTGCGGCAGGTGGTACTCCGTAAAATCGAGGGGAAACGAAACGCCGATTATTACAAAGAGAGATGACATTATTGAACCACTCGAACCGATCGTATTAGCTTATGATATTGAAACTACAAAGCTTCCTCTCAAATTTCCAGATGCTAATACAGATCAAATCATGATGATATCGTACATGATTGACGGACAGGTACATTTCTCTTAATTATCAGAATCTTTTTATACCAGGTCAATATCTAATACGCGTGCCACGTGTTATTTCAGGGATACTTAATAACAAATAGAGAGATAATTTCCAGCGACATCGAAGACTTCGAGTATACTCCGAAACCGGAATTCGAGGGTTTTTTTACCATTTTTAACGAGCCCAATGAAAAAGCCATGATAAAAAGATTCTTTGATCATATAAATGAAATTCGGCCGCATATATTTGTATCATACAACGGAGACTTCTTCGATTGGCCGTTCGTGGAGACCAGAGCAGCTTTCCATAACATGGAGATGAAAGATAGGATTGGTTTCTCTAAAAACCGCGACGGTGTTTACTGTAGCAGGCCGGCCATGCACATGGATTGCCTGTGTTGGGTGAGACGTGACTCTTACTTACCTGTAGGCTCTCAGAGTCTGAAATCTGTCGCGAAAGCGAAGCTCAGGTACAATCCAGTTGAACTGGATCCAGAGGATATGTGTAGATTAGCGTCGGAAGAGCCGGCGGTTCTTGCCAACTACTCAGTTTCTGATGCAGTTGCAACGTATTATCTCTACCAGAAGTATGTTCACCCTTTCATATTTGCGCTGTGCACTATCATTCCTATGGAGCCGGATGAAATACTGAGGAAGGGATCTGGTACATTATGCGAGTCCCTTTTGATGGTGGAAGCCTATCAAGCCAACATCATATTCCCTAATAAGCAGGAAACAGAATTAAGCAAATTAACTACAGATGGCCATTTGCTGGACCAGGAGACGTACGTAGGAGGACACGTAGAAGCTCTAGAGTCCGGTGTCTTTCGAGCCGACATTCCTTGCCGTTTCAAGATAATACCGAGCGCAGTTGACGAGCTGATAAGTGGCGTTGAGCATGCTTTGATACATGCTATACAGGAAGAGGAGAAGGTGCCGATAGATATGGTCACGAACTTCAAAGAAGTGGTCGATGAAATCACGGTGAAATTGCAGGCCTTGAAGAGTCAGCCACTGAGATTGGAAAACCCTGTAATTTATCATTTAGATGTCGGCGCTATGTATCCGAACATCATTTTAACCAATCGCCTTCAGCCGTCCGCGATGGTCGACGAGACCGTTTGCGCTGCGTGCGATTACAATAAACAAGGAGCCCTTTGCCAGAGGAAAATGGAGTGGATGTGGAGAGGGGAATGCTTCACTGCGAGCTTAAGCGAGTATCAAAGGATGCAGCAGCAGCTGGAAACCGAGAAATTCCCGTCGCAGTTTCCCGGCGGTGCTAAACGAGCCTACCACGAATTGTCTAAAGGAGAACAAGTTATTTACGAGAAGAAAAGGCTTACTGGGTACTGTAAAAAGGCGTATAAGAAAGTGAAGGTCACAAGAATGGAGGAGAGAACGCAAACGATTTGCCAGAAAGAGAATTCCTTTTACGTGGACACTGTTAGAGCGTTCAGGGATAGGAGATACGAGTACAAGGCACTGAATAAAGGCGCGAAGCAGCAAGTAGCGGCAGCGGTGGCGAAGGGAGACGCGGGTGACATTAAGTCTGCTAAAAGTCGAGAGGTACTGTACGATTCCTTGCAACTAGCTCACAAGTGTATCTTAAATTCCTTCTACGGCTACGTCATGAGAAAAGGCTCTCGGTGGTTCAGTATGGAAATGGGTGGCATAGTGTGTTACACGGGGGCGCATATCATTATGAAAGCTAGAGAAATTATAGAACAGATTGGTCGTCCATTGGAATTGGACACCGATGGAATCTGGTGCGTCCTGCCTGCATCTTTCCCCGATAACGTAGTCATTCATACTACTCACCCGAAGAAGTCGAAGCTTGCTATATCCTATCCGAATGCTATTCTCAATTTCATGGTGAAAGATCAATTTACCAACAACGCATATCACGAGCTCGTCGACCCCGATAATCTAACGTATCAAGTTAGAAACGAGAATTCTATATTCTTCGAGGTCGACGGCCCTTACTTGGCTATGGTGTTGCCTGCTGCGAAGGAGGAAGGGAAGAAGTTGAAGAAGCGATACGCTGTCTTTAATTTCGACGGTTCCTTGGCCGAGCTGAAAGGTTTCGAAGTGAAGAGGCGAGGTGAACTTCAGCTGATCAAGATTTTTCAGACCTCTGTGTTTGAATCTTTCTTGAAAGGAAGGACGTTGGAAGAGTGCTACGCATCTGTAGCCAAGGATGCGGATTATTGGCTCGATATATTGTACAGCAAGTGCGCGGATATGCCAGACTCAGAATTATTTGAGCTTATATCTGAGAATAAATCGATGTCGCGTAAATTGGAGGACTATGGGGCTCAGAAGTCCACGTCTATCTCCACTGCAAAGAGATTGGCCGAATTTTTAGGCGATCAAATGGTGAAGGATGCTGGCCTGGCGTGTAAATACATCATCGCTAATAAACCTCATGGTGCACCAGTCACGGAGCGGGCGATACCATTAGCCATTTTTCAATCGGAACCAGCAATAAGGAGACATTATTTGCGCAAGTGGTTGAAGGATCCTGGCGTACAAATCGACGACATACGACAGATTTTAGATTGGGGATACTACATCGAGAGACTCGGAAGCGCTATTCAAAAGATCATCACCATTCCAGCAGCGATGCAAGGAGTCTCCAATCCTGTGCCTAGAGTGAAGCATCCGGACTGGTTGCACAAGAAAGTGATGGAAAAGAGCGCAACTTTCAAGCAGAAGAAAATCACCGATATATTCAGCGCAGTACCAAGGGACAATGAATCCGATCCACGTGATATCGAAGATCTGGGGAGTGATAACCAGATATTTAAGAAACCATTGCCTGTTGTCAATAAAAGGAAAAGGCAGTGCTTGGAGGAGGACGAGCCGGACAATAGCAACAAAAGCTGGAAAGAAGTTTTGGGTGCACCACCGCCAATGGGTACGACAAAGGAAGAGAAACTGGAATGGTTGGAGTTCCATAAGAAGAAATGGGCCTATCAGGCCAAACAAAGAGCGCAGCATCAGAAACTCAAAAAGAGTAGACGATCTATGAACGACAATGATGAAGTTAGTTGGGGTGTCGCAAGGAATACTAATACATCCACTTTGGGTGGGTTCTTGCGACGAGCGCAGAAGAAGCTGCTCACCACGCCGTGGCAAATTATTCAAATATCAGCAACCAATGAGCCTGGTTTATTCCGATTATGGGTAATGGTTGACCAAGATCTCCAGCCCCTACGTCTTGTAATACCGCGTATATTTTATGTAAATAGTCGGGTACCGAAGCCTGATCCAGAGCCTGGTAAACAGGTGTCTTGGATAAAAAGCGCCAAAGTTCTGCCGCGATCGCGGCCCGTATACAATCTGTATCGGTACTCTGTCCCTGAATCGCAGTATCTGAAGCACAGTCAAGAGTTACTGGAAGATTTAAGTAAACCAGAAATCGAAGGAATTTACGAGACTCAAATGTCGTTAGAGTTTAGGGCCATTCTTCAACTAGGGTGCGTCTGTACAGTTGACTCCAAAATTGCGCGTACCATAGCGGATGGCGCAGACACGTTTACTTTGGATCAGCTAGAGTTCAAGAGTATCGCTGTTCAACCATATCTTCGAAATGTTCAAACCAGCAACTACGCTTTCCTGTATCATCATTGGAGCTCGAATCAACAAAGAGCAGTATGGGGACTTTTCCTGAACGCGAGCAAAAGAGCTCATATATTCGTTTTGGATTCGGTTTCGACGAATCAGATGCCCAATATGAATGCACTGTATGCTCAAGAACGCGACATAGTAGTATCTATGAATGGAAAAGAGAAAGTAAGTGCTTTGCCAGAAGCTATGCAATTTGTAATAAGATTCGAGACGAACTTTCAGCAAGTCTGCCGTATTTTACAAGCAGCTTTGACTGCGTATAAAAACGAGGGGCACGGGGCAACGATATGTGTCATTCAAACTGCTCTAGATAAAACAGCACTGGTCACCCAAATGCCGTTACTCAACGACTTCCCGTTAATTAACACGCACGTGCAAGATATGGAAAATTTATACGGTACCCTGGAATGGCAGAGAGTCGGCGCGAAGGTAATGATTCGCCATTATTTCAAGAGCCAACAGATTTTGGAACTAATGGCAGAGCAATGCAGATTCTTCCATGCGCCCATTGGGAACATTCCTGCGGATCCCACCGTGTTCGGTACAGACCTATTTTACGCTAGACACTTGCAGAAGAACAACTTCGTGTTATGGTGTTCTCCGACAGAGAAGCCAGACTTAGGTGGGAGCGAGAACGACGACAACAGATTATTGACAGACTTCGAGGAAAGCTCGCACTGCGCTGCAAACAATCCTGGAACTTATTCCAGCGTATGCATGGAGTTGGAGATAGAAAGTTTGGCAGTGAATACTTTGCTACAGTACCATCATATTCACGACATCGATGGAACTAGTTCATTCGTGGCGTTTCACAATCAACAAGCGACGTCCGTTCAAGACATGGCCACGGGTGATCCTATGGCAAGTGTAATTCCTAGCTACGACGAGACTGCACTTTGCAGTCCCGCCTTCAAGTCACTGCGAAGTATGGTGAACGCATGGCTGCTAGATGTTTCAGTTTACAAGAATGTGTTCGCAGATTACCAAGTTATTCACTTCTACCGATGGCTGCGTTCTCCCAACGCTTTGCTTTACGACCCCGCTTTGAGAAGAACTTTGCACAGTTACATGAAGAAATTATTCATACAGCTGTTAGCCGAGTTCAAGACGTTAGGTTCGATCATCATCTTCGCGAATTTCAATAAGATCATTCTCTGCACCAAAAAGAGGACAGTGAGCGATGCGGTGGGTTACATGGAGTTCGTTGTCCAAACGATACGCAATAAAGAAATATTCCATAGTATTGAGATCACTTATGAACAGTGCTGGGAATATGTAATATGGCTGGACGTCTATAACTACGCTGGCGTACAAGGGAAATTGCCGAAGGATATGCAAGAAGATACTCAGAATAACGATACCCTTGGCGAAGATGTCGAGGATGAGGATGAGGACAACGGCGCGCCTGAAATAGTCATGAAGTGGAATTTGATGGAGTGTCTTCCCAAAGAGGCTGCGTGTCAATCGAGCTTCAATGCCATAATAGCGGGCTACATAAACGCAATTTATCAATTCATGTCTGAGAATGAGCAAATGAACGGCACTATAAGGCCTAGAAGAAGATCGACTAATTTAAGTCAAAGCTTAACGGCGCAGCTAGGATTAGGATCGCTGGAAAATACCGCAGATTTCGCTAAGAAGCTTATATCAGGGGACATGTCCCAGAAACTTTTTCAAATCGTACAGAAAATATACAAGACAGTTCCAGAAAGGGTATTAACTATCCAAGAGTATCCAAACTTGGATTTAGATGGCAAGGAGAGCAAAAGTATTAATCCTGCTCTGGAGTTAATTAAATCAGTTTGTAAGGTTTTATCTCTCGACAAAGAAGTTGAAAGCGAGGTGTACAATCTGCAAACGAATATGTTACGATTAATCAAAATCGGCAACTTCAGCGACTCAGTCGAATGGAAAGATCCGTGTATTTCTTTGATTTTGCCCGAGATTATTTGCAAAGCGTGTAATCACACAAGGGACATCGATCTTTGCAAAGACAATTTCTGTATCATGGAGGAAGGCAGATACATGTGGATGTGTCCCCTTTGCAAAATCAACTACGATAACGAAGAAATAGAATTCCTCTTAATCGATGTATTAAGTCGCAAGAGTATGGGGTATATATTGCAGGATCTACAATGCTGTAAATGCAAAGAAATCAAACGAGAAAATATGAACCTACTGTGTTCCTGTTCTGGGGACTTTAAAACTTTAATTGCCAGGGACGAGATAGTGAAATCCGTGAAGATATGCAAATCGGTTGCCAGGAAGTGTAACATGGAAGCACTGATGGAAATAGTCGAGAATACTAAACTTTTCACCGACTCCGCGTAGTTTTAACGATCTATGTATGTGTACCATAAGTAAGTCGCGGATTCATATTTTATATTCCGAATTGTAATTACTCCTGATTTAATTTTAATAGGGATAATGAATTTTCGTATACTTACATTTGTAGTTTCACATATACATGTATTTTAATAACTGACGGCTTAAGTTAAATGTAACAATTTTAATATGAATGTTCTAATTATGTGCAGCTTCATACATTTAGTTCTTAAAAGGCAAGGTCTCCACTGCTGGATCTGGAATTCGAAATTTTCGTGTTTTCCTTACACAATTACACAGTACATAAAACGTTAGTTTTATACATTCCTAAAGTTATGCGCATACCTTTAAATTGGATCTTGGGGAATTCTGCCATGGCAGCCTTGTTAGCGCCACCAAACTGTTTCGCTAGTCTTTCGAGCTCGGCTTGCCTTTCTCTTCCGATTTCTTCGGTAGGATCGACTAACTTTCCACCGCTACATTTATGGATGCGATATTAAAGGTTCTTAAAGTATCTCTTAGCTGTACGAGACATACAGGGGCTACTCACGCGCTTTTCGATTTGTATTCACGGACTTTATCAACGAACAGTTGCTGTATCGGGTCGCTCGCCTTCTGCAACACTGGTGCAACAATGCCGATGTTGCGTTTCAAGATCTTCGGCACACCAATAGCCAGCCGCTGGGTAAGCATTTTGCCTTAAAAAGTGAAATACGAATAGTTGCTCGGTAATCACAGAAAGTTCGAGGGTAAAGAGTGACAAGTGACAGAAACGGTAGGAATTTCGGTATTTTTGTAAGTCGTTCGTACAACACAGAACTTCGAAAGTTCAGATCTCCGAATAAACGGAAAACTACGAACACATTGAATTTCTCTTACGTAATAAATACTATATAATTGATTAATAGGTTATGTCCATTACAAAGAACTAATCACGAAAGTTACAAAATTACAAAGAGAATCTTAATATATCCATACGTCTCCTTACTAATTCAATCATAACTTCAAATAATTTAAAGCAACAAATTATTCTTACTTTTTACTCCTTACACAGTTCGGACTTCGGTAACACTTGCTCGTCGATACTAGTCGCCAGAGATTATGCAAGAATATAGAGTGAACCCTGAGCTAACATAATAAAACTCTCGAATAAATCTTTCCTAATACTGCAAGACGATTGGTCAAAATATCAAAATGCTAATACCGAACCTACAGCGCATTCGGTATCTCGCACTGACTCTGCGCTAGTTCCAGAAAATGACTTGAATTGGTTGATTCTTATAGAGCTATCTTCTTCTGTGTCAGAAACAACCAATCCGAGTCATCTTCTGGAACTAGCACAGAGTCAGAGCGAGATACCGAATTCGCTATTATATTCACAGGACTAAAATAATTATCCCGAGCATTAAAACAATCTCATTTTAAAAAGAAAATACACCCAACTACTAGTTTTCAAATATTTATACACCTTCTGTAATTTTCCAAACTTCAGTGTCTCACAAATTCATTTCATACCTTCAAAACAATCGCAGAATGTTTATTTAATTCCACAGGAGAACCGTTTATTTAATTCCACAGGAGAACCGTTTATTTAATTCGAAGTGTCCGCAAAAGATGGAATTGAAAAATTCCCCCTCGTTGAATTACGCGCGCTGAAGACGACGATCAATCTAGTGACTCGTGCTCCTTGATCGTAGCGTGGTTCCAAGGGAACAAGCCGAGCGCGTCGGCGAATCGCAGCGCGGGACTCGCACGCCCGCCGCTCATTGGCCGAGGACACGTTCTCTTGAGCGGTGGGGAGGAAGAGCCCGCTGTTGGTTTCATTCATGAACGGCTGGGCCGCAGCCATAATACATTTGTAATCTGTATTGTGTACGGGTACGCCGCGTTAGTGCTGCCGATGTGCGTGCGCCTCACAGTCGTACACGTGATTCTTGTTTTGTGTTCGGTTGCCTTTTGGTGTTTTACGTGTGCTTCATCTGGCCGACTGACATTGCCGAGCTCCTCACTGGATTTTACGTTGGAAAACAGGTGAGCCCTCGCGTTGAAACTTTCTTAACCTGCGCGGTATCTGCGTGCTTGCGAGGCGCGCGAACACGGTCCTTCGAAACTTTTCGAACGACCAGCGAACTTTTTCCATTCGACATTCATTAATCGGAGAATTAGGCGAACGGTGGATACAGGCGCACGGTAGGCTCTTACGAAAGGGTAGAGCGTAGCGGTCACGAGAAAAGTGCACGCCTACGTGCGGGCAGGCCTATATTTGTTTTGACGGAGTGTTCATTGGCTACTTTGCATCCCACGGACAGTGGGAAACATCGCCAAGACGAGCGTTATAGGAATGTTATCCCCGATACGCGTACGGACCTCTTGTTTGTTCCCGAGTTGTTCGACGAGGCAGAGTTTACTGTCCTGTGCTTGCCGGCTAGAACCAACGTCGGCGACGCTGAATTGTATTCTCAGCCTTTACGTACTCGTTGTTGATCTAGAATCTGCCAGCTCTTTGTGTCTCGACGTGGCCGCGCCGCGTAACCCAAACAAAACATCTTTTTTCATACCCGCGGGCCCTTCGGTCGTTTACGTACCGAGAAACAATCGTGACGTGGTTTCTAAGCATTCTGAATATTCCAAGAGGGCGAAATTTATCTTGCCCTGTTGTTCCTTCGATATTAAATCGATTTGTGCAAAGATACGTCGCGTGCACGGACACCGTGCCTCAAGCAGAGGTCGTGATTTAGGTCGGAACAGATCGGTATCGATCGTAAATGTATCGCGCACCTGATAATCGATATCGCATCTTGCGTCACGTACAATTTCGCTTTTATCGCTTGTACCGAACGCGTACTACGGCAGGTTCGCGGAATCTTTTAACGGCCGCCTCTTCCGAGTAAGTGTCCAGTGAAAATAAATTTTCGTTCGGTCGGGGGACCTTCGTTGCGACGATAGTGAGTCACGAAGCAACAATGAAGTGCATTGTACAAGTAAAAGAATGCACGGCATGATTAACGAACGAGCGTGCTACGTAACGCTTAGATAATGGATTTTCATTGCGATCCTTCGCGTCTTCTTCTCATCTCCGTATTAGATAATACGATACGGTCCGCGCGTTTACTATTGAAATCACATACACGTTTCCATAGATAGTGCGATCATTCATATTCCTTATCGAAGCTCTGAAAATAGGAGGCGTGACAAGTCATAAACGGTAATGCTCCTAATCGCGAAATCTTATAGAAGGTGACCGACAGGAAATTTATTTATAACTCGTTAGAAATGCTGTGGTATTTTGATAAAAAATTTCGATACACACAGAAACGAAACGCTACGTGTATCACAAAGTCCCCCTACCTCCTTGCTCTCAGATATTCGTCACCCACGAAGTTGCTTAATAAAGAGTCATCGCTGCCAACCCATTAGAAACAATAAAAACGAATGACTCTTTCATTAGTCGCAATATGGCGGCGGAGGGACGCTGCATTTTCAAATTTATCCGAATATTTTAACGCGCCGATAAACAGTTCCTGTCGTGTCTGGATTAAGTTTTTTATACCGCGTCTGTGTAACATATTTCGCTGGTAACGGGTGTCGGTAATATTTCCGTCGAAGCAGCGTTTGATATACATACGAAGAGGACGGGACAGAGGGAGAGAGGACTAGGGACGTGGGGATGGTTATGTGGGAGAGGCGACGAGCTAGAGGGAGACGGGAAAGAGTGCGTTGGACAGTGTAGAAGTTGAGCGTACACGAAGGGATGGGACGGCTAGCCTGGCAATTTAAAAAAGAAACGCGATGCCCTCGGTGTTGGCGGGTCGAATGGTTTTTGTACACTTTCTCGGGATCTCTGGGAGTGCGGCATGGCAACGTCGCGACCTACCATGCTCTTCCCTCGTTTGTCTTCCCGGCCGTTTCTCCTCTGCCAAAGACGCGACAAATATCAAAGGCCAGAAGACGCACCGCGATGACAAAGCTGTGCGTATACACACGTTCGTGACATCGAGACGGAAGGGAGAAGAGAAAGAGACGGGTAGAGAGCCAGAGATAAAGGGACCAGAGCATGCGCGAGAGAAAGAGGCGAGAGAAACCCGTTGATCGGTTCGGACAGGCGATTCGTGTTCCGTCAAACGGCTTTTATAAAGGAATAACGATCGGGAAAGAAGAATTGCCAATTCAGGGATAAGTGTTTGCTTCGTTTTTTCACCGCTGGGTGGAGTCGTCTTCCATATCCGCGAAGTTTGCGTGTCGAAGCGTGGCTCGATGCTCGTTCGATGGCTGTAGATCGAATCGATGCAATCTCGATAATCGGAATTCCTCGTCTAGCTGGTTAACAGTTCGGCCCCTCGGTGTAACGGTCTTTCTCGCGCGCGTTCGCTTCTTTTCACGTCGCCCCGAGTTCGGGAAAGTGCGGTTCGGGTGAAAATGAAATTCAGTCGGGCTTAATTAGTGGGGGAAGTTCGGGGCGCATCGAGATTTTTTCCCCACATGGGCTGGTCGTGGGCGCCGAGAGAGCTTGTATACGGGTCCACGCATCCCGTGACCCGAAGGAACGTCTGCCCGCATCTGGAAACCCAGCGGCAGCTCCTCCAAAGATATTATATTGCTCTCTCGGCGGAGTTGAAACAATAGACACTTCAACTCCTCGAAGGACAGGCCAGTTTTGTACACGGTGTCCCAGAAAAACGCAGCCAAGATCGCGGCAGGTTCGTAAACGAACAGTTTTACAATTTCCTCCATTGCCTGCGAGAATATAAACATTTCGTCGGTCCGCCATGTTGTTTGGTAGTTTAACGAATTCTCATTCTGACCGTTGCGCGGGTATTTTAAAAATTCAATATATTGAAAACGAAGAGTCGCACGGGGAAATTACATCCGACGTTTTCAATTTATTTTTTTTCTCAGGGGTGCCCTTTTCCTCGAGCTGCGTCATTTTTTTAGGGCTACACCTTTCTTCCGGTTAGGTTGCCTCTTTTTAGCTTACATTCTTATACGAATTAACTCTGGATCGGACTAACTTACGTCCAGGAAAGTCACTTATTTCTTTTTTATTTAAATTCGTTCTACTAGCCTTCCCTCGCGCCTTCGTTCTTCCGCACAAGCGAGAAACGTAAAAGCCTGCGCTAACTCGTCTCGCGCCGTGTCCACGCTGTTGGAAAGCTCGCAGAGTGAAACAAACTGGAAGAGCGTTACGACTTCGCCCCGGCCGTATCGAGCGATCTTTTCTTTCGCTTTCGTTACTCGGGAACGCAGGTAGACGCACCCATGTGGAAATGGCATCCTCGTATTTGCGCGGAAGTTGGCCGGGACACACTTTAAAAGCCCTGCTCCCTTCTAACCGCCCTCTGATTTCCAGATACACACAACGGGAACGCGTTTGGAAAGAGTGTGCCCGTCCGAAAAACAACGGTCAGAGTCACGCCGCAGTAGGAGTCCCAACGGCCTCGAGTACGACAACTGTCGAGCATTATCGATGCAACGATCTGAATTGCATTCGCAGAATTTATATCGAAAGAAGGCGCGGCCAGTGGGGATCAAAATTGCGCGTACAATAAATTGATTTCCCGTGTCGCGGCGAGTCCAATCGATCTCCGCGGCTTTCGCGAAGATGAAGGTCGCGATTATTTATCAGCCGCTCGGTGAGATACGTTTGGCTCTTATCGGATTCACCAGAATCTTCCCTGGAATTGGATCTTTCGCGACGTCGATAGCACGTTTATTGCCAGCTCGCCCGGGGGACCCGTCGCGGTATGCTTTTCAGAAAGGCCTCCGTGCCCGATAAGCGAATCGCACGGGCGTGTGTATCGCCGCGCCGGATCGATAGCCATCTGCTCGATGATAAGGACGGTTATCTGGCTGGATCGAAAGCTGTGGGCATTGTTAAAAACAACGCCATGGGGGAGCGGAACTAGCCTTCCCCCTTTCTCGCTCTTGTCTCCAGTTATCCTCCGTTTTACTTTAAATCCTTCAGATTATTTAGTATCGCTGTCTGGAGCGCTCCAAGTTTATCGAGGATGTTATCTGCTTTTGATAAACTAACCGCTGTTGCTGTTAGGAAATTATTGCAATTTTATCGAGTTACTCGCGGTCATCTCGCCATCTGGTTTTAGTATCTCTGATAGTGGGATGTTTGTATTTCTCTTGGGAAATTAATTATCGCCTGCTCTGGTGTACGAAAATTGCAGATTTTACCTTCGGCACATTCAGCGTTCTGCGGTTTTGTCTGGTTACCGATAGAAACGCCACGGCTTTCCCGTTTTAAACCACTTAAATTTCTACGAAGGTAGTTCTAGACACCTTGTACGGAGGAGAGGGTTAAAACCCCAGAATTCTGAAAGGCATTGTAGCCGAGGCAGATTTTTGCCCGCGTCTAAAGAGCCGTGGGAGTCGATGGCGGTGCCCGAGTACTTTTCCACCTACCATCTGTCGTTTGGGCTTCCAGCCGGAGTAGTAACCTGATCTTCGTAGACACCAGGGTTCGAAAACCTCCTACGTACGCCGCGGTGCCCTGCACTTCGCATCCCCTTACACGTTGAATCTTGTGAAAAAGTCGCGCCGCTCGCGTGTCGTACGGAAATTCACCCGCAGGCTACTATAATTTCCAGAATAAAATCCCCGATAACAATGCCGCGTAACAGATTCAATTTCCCTGATAGAAGCGAGCCCGCGAATCTGTACGTTACTCGGGCAGGTTTGCTGTCCACTTGGGAGCGTTGGGAGAAGCGCGCGACGTTCCAAGCGTTTCAGGGCACGCGAGATGATGGAAAAAGGAGGACCGTCAGAGCTTGCCGCGTCATGTGGCCGAGAATTTACTGTACAGGTTGCGAATAAAAAGGGAACGGTGTGATTTAGCATCAGCAGGCCCGGCGCAGAAACGCTTGGTTCGTTGAACGTCTGTTTTTAAAGCTCGTCGCGACCGCCGTTAAGCGTCCCAAACTAAAAGTTATGCTTTTCACGTGCCGCCCCGGCTAAATATCGAATTTACGCGCTCGAGCCGCCCGATTTCCTCCGCCGCGGGCGAATATTAAGAGCCGAGGTACCGGAATAAAGTTCACAGGGCTGGGCCAATTGAGCCGCGATTCAATCTGCTAAGCGAACGCCCTCCGTGTCTTTAAACACCCTCCCGTCTTTCCTATCGCTGAATGGATTCTTTTGTTGCAGCCAAAATGGACATGGAATCCCTGTACGACTACGGGGAGGAGGAGCAGGACTTCTACGAGGAGAGTCCTGGCACAAGGAAGGGCTACCCCATCGATCACAGATCTATCAAGGTCAGTGGTGCGCCCGAACGATCTCTCGCATGCGTCGGAGCGAGGGCGACGCGGGAAGGAAGGCCTCGGCTACTTGCCGTTTAAATTTAACCCCAGAACGAGAGATACCCTGCGTGCGGACGCGTAATTACACCGCCGGGCGGGGAGGGGCTCTAATTTTAAAGCGGGCCACGCGCGCGCAATTTCGAAACAGAAGTTTTCCCGGCGAAAAAGTCTCTCCGCGCGCCATTATATTTTCGGTGCCCTCCTCGAGGGCGCACCGCCTTCCTTCTTGCCGACGTCCGTCGCCTTGTAATTTTCCGCGTGCCGGCGCTGGTGCTCGCCCGATTCTCTCGACTGAATTCCAAACTGGCACCAACGTTGCGGAACGCGGAGTCTTTTTTTAAAGCGGACACGGGAAATCGATACAGGGCGAGCACCCCTTATCGCGTAACACCAGGGTGGCGAGCAGAGACGAGTTGCGACGAGTGGGGATGAGCGCGGACGTCGTTTTGGAAATTGTTAATTAAAGCTGACGAGTAGTTAAGAGCGCCAAGCGAGCGAGATTCGTTGGCCGGCGAAGCGCGTCGAAATAGGCCAATCCGACTCTATTTTCGCGGGCGATAGTTGACGTTGGCAGAGCTCGCGATTGTACGAGTGCCAGTAACAATTCGTTCTCCTCGCTGCTCTCCGCCTTCGTTTCATGAATGAACGTGGATCCAGCCGCCTCGTCCACTGCCCTCCTCTCGCCTCGCTCTGACCTCTCGTGTTCCCCATCTAACGCTTCTAACTCTTCTTCCCCCGTCCCCTCTCTTTCAATCTCCTCTCCGTGTTTCACTCTCTGCCCGAGCCTCGCCGCTCCCTTTCTGACTCACGGGGCCATTCTTCTTGGCCTTAACTCCTTTATCCTCCACCCTCGGGTCTCTTCTTCGGAGCAGAGGCGGGATAAACGGCGCGGGAGCAGCGATAGATAACGAATAGAAGCTAGGTCGGTTAAGCATTCCGTGGCGTCGATCGTACACTTTAACCAAGGTGCATCGTTGCAGCAGGAGTGTGGTTTAAAGCGCTTTGTACGCTGGAGAGGGTATTAGGGTAGGCCTGGGTCCTCTCGGGTAACAGGTGTTTGCCCCAGAGACCGGGGACCCGGGGTATCGGTTACCTAGATCCGATAGACAGTCTCTCCTCTAGAATTGTCGCTACCGATAGTTTCGCCCGTAGTAGCTTTGTACTAGGGTTCAAGCTCGACACTGGTTGCTCCATTGACCGCGGAGCGATCTTGTGCGCGATGAAGAGGGCAGAAACGGGGGCGATATCCCGCGAAAGCGAGAGGAATATGGAAGAAACGGAAAGTCGAGAGTCGGTCGAGAGAGGAGGGCGCAGGGACGCCGGAGCGGGAAGAAACGCGTGCACGCCGTGAACCGCTCGGGGGAGGAGAAAGGAGAGAAATATCTAAGTCGCCAGAAATAGCATCCCTTCTCGCGGCCTGTCGGCCAGACCTTCTGCATGCGCGACCCGTTCTAGTCGCATGCATGCACCGTTGCCTCACCTCTACGTCACAAACTCTGCAGTACCTTTCTCTCTCTCTCTCTTCAACCTGCCTCTCTCGCCCCCTCGCGTATTTTCATTAACGCGCCGGGGGTTGGCGGCGAATGACGTCGTTATATAATCCAGCTGCCATCGCGGTGGCGAGTCACGTGAGCCCCGTGACCTCCTATAGCAACGATAACACCGATCGCGATCGGACTGCTCCGCGAGATTCGAATTTTTAAAAAGAACGAGGGTTGAAAGTGACTTTACGAAGTTTGTAGGAACGCGGGTTGTGGAATTTGTGGCGCCACTTTTGGAGCGCCCTGTACGGTGGATTGAAGTAGCGTAGGTGAATTGGAACCTGACCGAGGATAGAAGCCTGTCCAGGGCAATTAGGGACTTGAAATCGTTGCGTTCACCCGCCATCGATTCAGGATTAAACGATTTGGGCGTGGTGCATCCGTTTCCTTTCCTACCTTCCCGCCGCATGCTGATTACACCTGTTTTTCCTCGAGGATAGTCCTCGGTCTAATCGAATTAACGACCAACTTTTCACACCGTTAGCCTGTCTCCGCTCTCGCTCCTTTATTTTCAATCAGTGTCCCAGCTGATTAGGGTAATTCTGGGAGAGATGCCGCACCGGGAGAGACACCGCACCTTCGGTATTAGAGGGTTATCGGTAATACAATACAACATTGTCGATTTTATTTTCTTTAGGCTGCTAGTTCAGGTTAGACTAATCAGCGTGTTTCCATTATTACTTTTAAAGATTTTGCTACTTTTCGAGGTAAGCCTATCGCACTTTGCATCGATAGTTATACGTCGAGTTTATTTTTGCTATCGCAGTAGTTAAAAATTCATAGTTTGTCGTGATATAACTTTTGTAACACGTTAAAGGAACTCTGTGGAATATTTCTTGGAAATACGAAAGTGCGGCGTCTCTCCCGGGCATTTGGAAGGTACCTAAGTACACTAAATGATGTTTTCGATATTAAAAATACAAAACAGTGTCTCAAAATAGATACCGCGATATCTCCAGGCAAACTATTTATTTTTTAATGACAAATCTGATATTCCAAACAGATTTGAGGGCTTTCCACTCTTTTTCACATTTTATTTTTATGTGTAATGAACGCGGAAGGAAGGAGAAATGACAATTAAATTTAGAAAACCAGAAATAATATCTGTACCTGTTTATTTTCTCAAATTAAACGTTTTGTCGAAATGCGGCACCACTCCCGCATGCGCGGCGTCTCTGCTAAGAAAGGATGTTGCTAGTTTCAATTTTTTAGGGGTGACAAATATTAAAATTTTGATTTCCTTCAATGCTATTAGTAGGGCAAGATGTTCAGCTAATAATATGTATCCTTGGAAATAATTTTCATTGCAAAATTTAGACACGGTGACAATTTTGCGCATGGCGCGGCAACTCTCCCGCAATTACCTATCTACACTGCGTTCCACATTACAGCGTACTAGTTTCGCGCAGGGATACACCGGTGATTGGTAGTAAACCGGCATGGAAAGTGCTGCGACCAATCGCGCGTGTCAGGTCCGTGGGAGCTACGCAGATCGGTCGCAAATCGGTAGTGGCGTTGGCACGGTCTTATATGGGACAGTGTATATTTTCCATGGAACTCTTTAAGCCTCGAACGCACAATTCTCCATTCCGCTCGCGAACGTCCGCGCGATCTCTTACGCGTTACCAATAATTAGGTCCGTTTTCTTGCGAGCCATCTGCCGGTGATTATTAAATAACAGGAAAGCGGGGCCCAGCTGTTGCGTTAGCCGGGCGCAGGAACTGGCCACTTGGTTGTTCCTCCGGCGGAAGTCCTCCGAAGATATTCGCCTCGGAATGCGATGTATCCCTTGTTCGCGCCTCGACCCCTTCCCTTCGATTCGATCCCTAGGATCACGGATCATCGGCTGGTCGACTCGGGCGACACTGGACCCCGTCTGTCTCACGGAGTCGCGCGCGGATTTACAGAGTTCTAAATATACGGTGTAACCTTTGCGTTTTAACTAGGAGAGGGGCAGTCGATACGTGGTATTTATATCGCGAACAAGATGATCTAGCGGAAAAGTTTTTAATCGCGCGTGTCCCCTGTCATTCATCGGAGATAAATAGGATCGACGTATAAATAGACCAGCGAACCGATGAATGGCGGACACGGGGTTACGTATTCATAGCCGTTACTCCATTGACGATTTCGTCGCGTTCGCTGGGCAACGGATCGCGGACTGCTCGAGGGCTCATGTTGAATTCATTTCATAGTAAAACGAGGTACAGTCGCCTGTGCTTAAACGAGTATCCGCGACCATTACTTAATTTCGTAATTTATTATTAACCCCCAAGCGGCACGATAAAACAGCGAAGAGAGCTTTCCCACTTTCCTTAGCAGCTAAACTGTGAATTAATGGGAAACATGCTGGGGATCGATAAACGCAACGTTTAATCAGCTAATTAAGCTCGAGATGGAGAATTGCAGCGCGCGATGCCTCCTCGAGGGGCTTATCTTATCGATAGTACGCCCGGTGGTAAGACGCGCGCTCGTCGCATGCGACATTCGGTCTAAGAAAACGACGATGTTACGTTCATTCATGGTATTCGGCGGTATAAACCGCGGTCTTACGTACTGGATGCGCTTCTACACCCTCGCCACTACGATAACCGTTCCGATCGATTCGCTTCGCCGCCGCAGCTTTGAAACAGTCCAACGAACCGCCCCACAAAATCCTCCGCGAATTCTCCAATCTATTTTCCCCGTTCGTCGTACCCCGTCTATCTCGCCCCATCAATAATCAACTTCCCCTGAATCAACGATCGCGCTTTAAATTCGTCAGCGGGCCGGCGCGATTAAAGATGGAGCGCGAAACGTCGGGCTCGTTAATGCTGCACCTCACCCGCATTACTACTTGTCGATATCGTCGAACGTCGTGAAATATTTCACGCGTACGTTCGGCAGTGGCCGAAATCCGCACCGACCGCAGAGGGGTCGAACGGAACAGGACCAGGATCGATCAAGATGGAGAGGTTCCCGGGGAACGCCGCGCGACTGGATCTGGGAAAAAAGGTTCTCGGTGGTTCGCGCTGCCCCGCGGTAGCTGTTGCTGCGTGGCTCGAATAGATTTACATGTCTGAAAGGACCATTACCGCGGACGCGGTTGAAAATCTATTTCTGCACGGTCGCCACTTCGAAACAATCCTGCTTGGCTATTGCTCGTTGAACTCGCCCCGAGGATTCCCACACGACTGTTCCCCCTTGTTTCGCGACTCGACGGAAATACCCGCGATATTCTTGCGATTCATCGTTCGTCCTCGAGGGATTCAATGGGGCCTACCACTGTGCCAATCGCGAAGGTTGTGGTGTCGTCTATCCACGGCGCTGGGCGACTCCTTTGGAAAGCTCGGAGGACCTCTGCTCGCGCTTCGACTCGGAAGCTACCACGAGGAGCATTCCAAGCGAACGATGCCCCGATAGCATTAGCGAGGAGGATCGTGGAAGTCGGCAGTTGGCTGGGGACGTTCCTCGACTTTGGGATGCGAATTTAACGCGCTTCGGGGATGTGGGAAGTAGCGTTTCTCTTGGCAACTACCACGTAGGGATTGCAAACCGGTAAATCGGTTTGAAGCTTTTTTTTTCCACTGATAACGTAGTAGATATCGACGGAATTATGCGTTATATATATGCGCTACATTGCTATACATCAAATTTTTACCGGGAATTCGCCAAATTTCTACTGGTAAATATCGAGAAATACGTAATTTACCGGTAAATATCGAGAAATACGTAATTTACCGGTAAATATCGAGAAATGCGTAATTTACCGGTAAATATCGAGAAATACGTAATTTACCGGTAAATATCGAGAAATACGTAATTTACCGGTAAATATCGAGAAATACGTAATTTACTGGTAAATATCGAGAAATACGGAATTTACCGGTAAATATCGAGAAATACGTAATTTACGGGTAAATATAAAAAAATACGTAATTTACCGGTAAATATAAAAAAATACGTAATTTACCGGTAAATATCGAGAAATACGTAATTTACCGGTAAATATCGAGAAATTCGTAATTTACCGGTAAATATCGAGAAATACGGAATTTACCGGTAAATATCGAGAAATACGTAATTTACGGGTAAATATAAAAAAATACGTAATTTACCGGTAAATATAAAAAAATACGTAATTTACCGGTAAATATCGAGAAATACGTAATTTACCGGTAAATATCGAGAAATTCGTAATTTACCGGTAAATATCGAGAAATACGGAATTTACCGGTAAATATCGAGAAATACGTAATTTACGGGTAAATATAAAAAAATACGTAATTTACCGGTAAATATAAAAAAATACGTAATTTACCGGTAAATATCGAGAAATACGTAATTTACCGGTAAATATCGAGAAATTCGTAATTTACCGGTAAATATCGAGAAATACGGAATTTACCGGTAAATATCGAGAAATACGTAATTTACGGGTAAATATAAAAAAATACGTAATTTACCGGTAAATATAAAAAAATACGTAATTTACCGGTAAATATCGAGAAATACGTAATTTACCGGTAAATATCGAGAAATTCGTAATTTACCGGTAAATATCGAGAAATACGTAATTTACCGGTAAATATCAAGAAATACGTAATTTATCGAATTCCCGGTAAAATTTTGGCGAATTACCGGTAAAAATTGTACGCATAGCAATGTAGCGCATATATTTAACGCACAATTCCGTCGACATCTACTACGTTATCAGTGAAAAAAAAAACTTCAAACCGATTTACCGGTTTGCAATCCCTACTACCACGCGAGTTGAAGCTCGATCGCTTTGCGGTACACAGCTTTTTCGTTTGGGAGTATCGTAAGATGACACCTTGCGCGGAGGCCTCCGGTGTAACAATGGAGGACCGAGGAAAGAAGAGCAAAGAAGTGACGAACGAGACCAGAGGGTAAAAATAGCGACTGGATTGTAGGGGAGAGGAGAAGCCGCGTGTGCTAATAGCTTCTTTTCGTTTCTTCCTTTCAAGGGCGTTTTCGACGATCCGTCTGTTCTCCTTTTGAATCTCGCCACTGCGTTCTGTCAGCCAGCCAGTAGCTCTCCCGCTCCTCTCCTCTCTTTTCACGATTCTCTCTGCCCCCTACCCACCGCCGGGCCTCTGTTACTCATTCATTCAGAGAACCGAGTCCGAGCTCCGTTCAGAACGGAGCATAATGCCGAGTTCTTATACGAACCGGGTCGTCGCGCTGTCCGATGGAACGGACTTTATGCGTACAGACGGGGGTTTAACGCCTCGCAGGGCGCTCCTCGTGGAATTCCCCTCCGGGTCGACTTCTATCGTCCTCCTCCGATTAAAGAATCTAAGAACAAAAGCTCCTTTGGAAGCGCTAAGTTTTCTCGTGCTCCCAATAATTTCGTTTATAGATCGTACCCCTTGATTTATTCCTCTCGCGGAGAAATCGAGAAACCCTCGCGTTGAAGTAGATTCATTAAGCACAACGGTTGGCTGATTGCACTGTCTCTCGATTACGTTCGACGAGACGCGGCTTTGGTTCGCCAGGATAAAGGAGAGCCTCGGTTATTTCTGGCCGTTCTTGCGGGGCGAGCACGGCTTCCGAGGAATCGTGGCGAGTTGCGTCACGCGCAATTCGCGCGACGATTAATTTCATTAATTTATCTAGCGCGGCGCAGAGTCATCGACTGCGAGTGAGCGAACGCGGCGCTCGCGTGGCGTGGGTGGGACGGCGGGGCCTCTGGTCTATTAGTAACTCTGCGTCCCTAATGAGCTCGGTGGCGCATCTACGGAATTCCCAGCCGCGGAGATCCGAGCGACGATGGCCAGCGATAACCGCGGGATACCGATTCGCGCGGAACACGGAGTACACGCGCGCTTGTTGGAACACGGGGCCACCGAACGTTCGATCACGTAGCGAAACGCCGCGGAACGAATCGCGTCGCGGCAGCGTATCGTTCGAATGCCGATGATGAAAGAGGAAGAGATAGGTAAACAGATAGATGGGGGCGCGGAGAAAGACGGCGGCAGGGAGCGCGTGACAAGAATTACGATCCCGGTCTTATCTGCATACACGTGTTGCATGCGTATACCGGCAGTCGTACGTAGGGGAAAATAATTATCGTGGAAGACACAGTGGGGCCGTTGTTCGCGAGTCACGATTTAATCGTGCAACCCTCCGCAACGCGCAGTCTCTCGCTCTCCTTTCGCTCGTTGCCCCTTGGATCTGTAATTCGTCTGTATTCCCTGGGCTCCTCTGAATTCTCGGATTTCAACATCAACGATCCGCTGCGTGAAATCTGTGCTACGATCCTCGGAGCCCCAGTGACACCGCGAACTTCAACGTGCACGCCAATCCACGGGCCACGACCGCCCGCTGGCGGAGGAAGGGTGGCTGGCGCGCTATAGACAGCGGCGGCAGAGGGGGAGGGTGCAATGAATTAGAGGGGAATGACGGGATGGACGGGAGTAGCGTAAAAGGACAGCGCTGGAGAAGCGAGGGTGTAGAAGGGGCGGGGAAGGGAAGAGAGCGTAGGTACGACGAGGTTGGAGCGTTGCATCGCGCCGCTCCGCTGTCGTTGCATTGCGTACCGTTGCGTCACTCTCTTGTGCAGCGTTTCATTCAACTTGGAGTAGTCCCTCGCAGCGAAGGTCAAGCGGTCGTGGCTGTCGCTGCGCCGACTCGATGCATCCTTCCACGAGCTTCCCCTCTCTTCTCCTTGCACACATGTCTCGCTCCCTTCATTTCACCGCCACTATTTGGAGCATGGAACGATCGTTCCCTTATGTCCACCAAGTACTCCTGCCTTCGAGTTTCATTCCGTTTTCAATCGCGTTTGCGGTTTCGCCCGTCTCGCTCGGGCTTTCTTCGAGCCTCTCCGTCCCGCGTACAGTGAGCAACGAAAATATTCGGGCACTTTTTAAAATCGCATAACTTTTTTAGAATTGGTCCAAATGACGTGGGTTGTTTTTAGAAGCTGGGGGGATTAGTTTGCTAAGTGACGTGATTCGTCGTTTTGAAAAAAAAATGCAATTGGAATAGCAAAAAAATAGTAAAGGTTGTTTTTTAAACTTTCTTCTGTGAGCCTGTAATGAAAATTAAAAAAAAAATGTTTGTAGATTGAAGTAAGTTGTAAAGACTATTAAAAAATTAATCGGATCGACCATTATTGCGATTTGATAATCGAAGGGTTCTTCGAAAAAGTGTCTGGCGTAATATAGGCACGGTCGTCTCGCGCTGCGCATCTACTTGGCGCGAGACAGTACCGTGTCTCTTGATACGTACCTAAAATTTCATAAAAATCGGTTAACGTTGCTCTGAGCTATGAACCTCTGAGCTATGAACGCTTAAAGATCGCAGAATAAGGTCGAAAATCGGTGATTTTGGGAATTTCGCGATTGAAGTAAGTTTTGTATACATGCCTAAAAATTTCATGAAAATCGGTTAACGTTGCTCCGAGCTATGAACGCTTAAAGATCGCAGAATAAGGTCGAAAATCGGTGATTTCGGGAATTTCGCGTTCATAGCTCAGAGCAACGTTAACCGATTTTGGTGAAATTTTAGGCATGTATACAACTTACTTCAATCTGCAAACGGTTTTTTTTTTAATTTTCATTTCCGACCAGTTGCAATTTTTTCAAAACGACGAATCACGTCACTTAGCAAACTAATCCCTCTAGCTTCTAAAAAAAACTCGAGTCGTTTGGATTAATTTAAAAAAAAGTTATGCGACTTTAAAAAGTGTCCGAATATTTTCGTTACTCACTGTAGCTCCCTCTTCTCCTTTCTCGATCCCCTCGGTCATCCGTCTCGGCTTTTCTCCGTCTCCTTCCACCCCCGGACAGCCTGTCCTCCGTTTCTCTCGCCTCCCCGTTCTTATTCAGCGATTCCGTCTCCCCCCAGCGGCCCCAGTCCGTCCAGCTCTCTTTTATTCCTCCGCCTTCCCCTTTGTCGCCACCGTGCGGCCGTTCTCCTTGTCCCTCGCGCTGCTCTTTTTCCGCTCCTCTCCCCTTCCGGCACGTCGCTTCGGCAGGTTCACCGTCCATTCATGCTTCCACCGAGACACCGTCTCCTCTTTGATCTAGCCTCGCGCGATCCCCACCGCCCCCTTTCTCCACGACGTCCGCGATCCTCGTCGCTCTCCCTCTTCAGCCTCCCTTCCTCCGCCCGGCGGAGCGGTCGGATCCAGAGTCGAGCCACTCGATCGTCCGAGTAACTCGGGGGAATTCGATACGTCGGATCGTTGCACGAGTTAAGCATCGTTGTAAATGATTCGCTGGCTTTTGAATGCTCGAAACGACCTGCTATGACGCGCTGCTATAGTCAGGATAGAATGAGTTGGACGTTTCAGGCCGCTACTCCCCTCTCAAACGATCTATATAACCGATCTCCGATATGGCTGCTACCACCTGCTTTGTAGGAGAGACTGACTGGGGCTGGTAGGTCTGTTTTCCAGTTCTTGATTTTTAATCAATTATGTGGAAGAAATATCATTAAACCGGTTAGTATATTTGATAGGGCGTACATTTGGCTATCCGATTAAATTATTAAAGTTCACTCAACGTGACAATTAAGGTATTTTAATGTTTTCGTAACACCTTCCATGCTGGTCAACCAGCCCCATGATCGGGGTTGGTTGACTATAGGTAGAATCAGTTAAGAAAATATTATTAGCAACTTATCTCAGTGGTAATAAAATAACACGATGTCAGAAGAGTTGTTTCATTATAAAATATTAATTTCTTTCTTCCATATTTTAATAATAAACTGAAATTTTTTTCAACTTAAACATAAATTATACTGTATTTATAACATGGTGAAATTTAAACAAAAAAATAATAATCGCTTTCTGAATAACAAAATAACAATTTAAACCTTATCAACGTTATTAGTCGAGCAGCCCCTGCCGATCATTTTGACTTCAATAATATAACCTTCAATTATTTATGTATAAACAAAAATACTGTCAATAGATCGTGCAAAAAACAAACTTTAAAATAGTCCCTTAACATTTATTCTATTATAACTATATAGGGCGTGAAAAAATAAAATCTTTAAGAAAAAATATTCACTTGCACAGTCAATATTTCGACAAACGCTGATAACTGTTAAAAAAAAACATGCGATCGCGGGATCGGACATATGTGAATGCCACAGTAGAAGTGACTTCTTCCCGCAGTAAATCTTTCCGCAGTAGAGCATATATCGGTGCAAAGTTATTAACAATTAGTCAGCCTACCCATTGCGACAACCAGCCCCGGTCTCCCCTATACCGTGTTCCTTAAAATAGAGAGACACTTGGGTGCAGGGAGAGGGCATCGGTAGAACCGTGCCGCTCCGCTCGGTCAGAGAGGATCCACGGTAGATCCGTGGAAAGCGCATGGAAAGAGAGTAACGGAGCGGATTAAAGGAGATATGGTGGTGGGCTTTTTCTTTCAGCGCGAGGCTAGAGGCGTGGGCAGCTATCTGGGAGGAGGCAGCATTAGCGACGGCGGAGGCATGTTGACGGTTATGGCGAAGTTGATGAAACAGGAGCTGGCCTCTGACGCCGAGGAAGAGGGCTTGGTGCCTGCCCTCTCCGGCAGGTTCACCTCGATGCGGAAGGTGCCCTCTCTCTCCGACCTGTCCGACCCCGAGAGCTCCCTAGGTGAGTTTTTTGCCAACGTTTCTCCTCTCGCGAGGCTGCTGACGCGCCTGCGGCCGGCTGGAAGTCACCCACCGTCCCACCTTCCTTGTAAACTTCCAAAGTGTCTTTACCCTCCGCGATCTTTCGCGTGGAATTTCAGGGTACAATACGGGTGAATGTCTAACGGGGTCTACAGGGTGGCTCGTCGCCGGCCAACTAAGATTCAATCCACCACAGATTAAACTCCCACCCGTTCCCCACTAAATTCTTCCTCCGCCTCGAGTACCTCCCCCGAAAACACGAAGGACGCTCCCACGAGTGTGTGATTTCCAGCGGCGTGTGTTGGTCAGCTCGAGAGAGCAGCCTCTCCCTCCCAGCCGGTTCCTTTTCTCGCCGAAACGCTCGGCGGAACGCTGGCGTTTCGGGGCGGCCGATCAACCGATTGCGTCGCTGAATAGGCGACGATCGTGACGCTCGCGTATATGCGGAGCGTCGGCGTGAGAAACTTGCACGCTCGCCGCGCGTGTTTACCCAGCTCGGGCCCAGCAATCGCCGGGGCAAATGTTTCAATTAGCCATGTACGCTGCCATTGTAGTTCTAACGCGCTACGAGATACCTATTACGCGTTTCGAGGGCTGCGCAGCACGCAGGCGCGACGTTTTAATTCACCGCGCGCGTTTCGCTACCGCCTCGGATCGACCACCTCCAATTCCCCGCTTATACGCTCTTACTCTGCTAACCTGCTTCTCCCGTATCTTACGCGAACCTGCTACTGCTCAGTCTTCTTCTCGAAACACTCACTAGGGAAAACTCCCAACCGGAAAATTAAAAAAAAATTATGAAACTTTGGGGATATGCAGAGGATATATATATCTCTTTCTTTGCTCCCCAAATTCACTCTGGCTAGTTTCCGATTTTGTGTTATAACTCGCGAACTGTAAGAACTCTTAAGTTGCCAAGTCCTAATTAAGAGAAGCAACTTTTATCTGAAAACTTTTTTCCTATTTCTCGCAGAGGAGCAAACAAATTCTGTAATTCACACACTTGTGTATCCTCTGCATATCACCAAGGTTTTATAGTTTTTCGACTTTCCGGGCTGCGAATCTTCCCTTGTCAGTTCCTTGATACCTGCAGAGGCACACGTGGGAGCGTGCCGCGAGATCGTTCCGCAGTTGGAAGGATCGCAGAATCTGAATTATTGCCCGTTATCGATTAGGATAGTAGGGTGGGAGTTGTGATTGGAAGGAATTGTGAAATCAGCATTTCGCGGGCTCCTTGTAACGCGATCGATGGCGGCGCGGGCGCGCGGCGTGTCCTGTTAGCCGTCGGGATTGTGACACTAAAAGGTGCACTTACACCGAGCGTCGCTTGCATAATACGAGCGGTAGCTGCATAAGCACTTACTCGTGTATAACTTGTCCGATTAGATCGCCGCGACGTTGCGTGTCCCGCTCTGTTTTAACATTTAAAACGGCAGAGCGAGGTGGAAAAAAGTCGATGGGCCTCGCCTGCGACTTCATTTTTTTTCCTCGCGGGGCAGAGGGGATGGACGGTGGCTGGAAAGGGAGAGCCGCTGGCAGGCACTCGAGTGCCTTTAATCGCGGCGGAATCTGTTGAAAGAATCATGAATGCCGAAGCTGCATAGCATCATCCGAAGCTTTATGCTAGTCTCATGTTAATCGACGGGGAAAGGCGCAAGGTTCTCCGAAAACCATGGCCGGTCGATTTGCGCGCAGTTCGATGCTTGATAGAGCAGACTTAAATGCCGACGGATAGAAGATCCATCCGCGATCGAATCCGTGGACCACCGATGGCCGGACCTGCGCGAAGTGCAACGTCCACGTGCTATCCGATTTCACGAGTTAACGCTCGCGATGCTGCAACGTCGAAACGCGAAACGGCATTGCGTTTAATTGGACCTGACGCGCCTCGTCCCCCGTGTGGTCTCGCCTCTGAACGTAACGCCTTCATAACGTTGCCAATTAATTGCTGGATGGGCTACGGGAGGATCTTTGACCCGCGAAATCCGCGTGTCGGCGGCGGAAAGAAATCTGTAGGGATTCTGTTGCGAGCCTGGGAGCTCATCGAAACTTCACCTTTCCAATGCTCTTACAGCGGAGCTAGTATTGTCTCGATCGAGCGTATATGGGAAGGAACTCGTGTCCTTGACAGTGAACGCTTCGACGTAGCGCAATTGCGTCAATGCAGTCGGCACAATGGCTGTTGGTATGCACCGCCTCGGGCATTCTTCTTCCTTTAAAGGGTTCAACGAAAATGTCGATAGGTCGGATGGTGAGGAGGTCTGAAATTAGCGATCCATCTGTTTTCTCGGAGAGCTCGAGCAATTCGGTCCAGCGGGGCCTCCGCAGATCCGTCGTCTCTCTTTTTACGAGCGCAGAAGTTTCTCAACCGAGCTCCCCGATTGCAGCTGGAAGCTAGAGAAATCTCAGAGGGAACGCGATCGCTGTTTCGTCTAATTGTACTCGAATGACTTGCCGCTCGAGCGATTCCGGTGCCGATTAACGGGCCAAAGAGGTGGCAGGATTCCGAAATTGATTCCGCGGTGGAAAATCACGAAAAAAACCGTGCCGCGATAATCGGCTGGCATGTCCAGTACCGAGCAGGAGTAATTCTTGTTACTCGCGGCTCGGCGAGCACGATCAAAATGTAGCGAGAATTTACGAATTGGATAATCAGCAGCATCCTCATTAAGGCCCCCCCACTGAACGCCCCCGCCTTCCATTCTCCTCTACTGGCGTGTGTACGCGAGCGCATACGCACGTAGCATCCTCGTGTCGCGTCCACCCACTTATCAATCCACTCTTGCACGCTCGCCACTGCACGACAATTTTTCACTGATTCCGCACTTTTCCGACGCGCCACCCGTGAATCATACTTGGAAACCTTTCAGCCCCTCTCTCTCTCTCTCCCTCCCTCCTCTCTATCTCTCTTTCTCTGCCGTGTTTTCCTCGTTTCGACGCGATTCAGTTCGATTTGCGCGAGATGGAAAGGCGCCGCTCGAAACGATCGTGGGAAGTAAAACGATCTCGATCGAGGAAAATTGCGGCTGGCTTGTCACTGGAAACTTTTCATTCCACCGAGTCACTGATAAAGATAAATGTCACAGCTAGTCGTGTCTCTAATATCATCGACGTAGGGAATCGGTGGACACGCTCGATTCCCGTTAACCGCCGCTATTTAGTGGTTCGCACGAGCGATTAACGCGTTTGTCCATCGACTTAACGCGGACCTGTTAGCTTCTTAGGAGAAGCACAATAGGTGGCTCTAATTTTTGTGGTACATCGACGAAAATCATCGGCTAGAAACAGGCTTGCTTCCTCTTTCCCTCTGCATCGCTGAATCAGATAGGGGAGACCGGGGCTAGTTGATGCAGGGGCAGGTTGATACAGACGAATTATCTCGACACCGTATATATCTAGCTCCATTTGAGATACGCGAAGATCGTTGTTCAAATCTTTCCTACGATCCAGCGCACGTGTGTGTGCATTGACGTTAACAATCGTTTCCTAACTGTTTTCGTTTATATAGAGAAGTAAATAGGGTAGGTGGGGGTATTACTGCGGATATTCTAAAACAGATCGTATTTAATGTTGGAAAGTACACAGTGTCTGGAAAATTTTTGATAAAATTATTTTGAACTCTATTACAGATAATTATTAATAAATATGCACAGCAAAGTTATTATTAATTCTTCTATCGTATTTTGAAATTCGTCAAGGCGAAACTTCGGTCGATTCCCGATATGGCGGTCATGAACTACTTGAAACACATTTATATTTTTGTTATTAACAGTGATACATGTAATGCAGCTTTATTACTCGATAGAGTAAGAGTTATTTTTTCAGAAAAACAGTAAATCAGTCACCTGCATTTTAGTTTTAATTTTTATTTCTCAACGCAATATTAGGTGCAGTATTATTGCGGACTGACGACAGTGCAATCTAACCTTTCTTCCGACCGTATTCACTGACGCGATGTTTGTACTAAGGTTATGTTTCGCCTGACGTCGGACCGCAGTAATACAAGCGCAGTAACTGGTATTTCGTTAGTAATTAACACGCAGTAATGCACGCACGTCCGCAGTAACTCCTGCAATGACATTGATCGACAAATCTCTGTGTTTTTAATTAACTCTGCTTATCACCCTGCCCTCGTATTTGTTTATGGAATTATTAAGGTTCCACCTTTCTTTTAAAAAAAGAAGGAGGAACTTTCGTCCATTCGAACGCCGTGTCGAGGGTTTTAAAGTTAACCTACCTTAAAACTCCGCAGTAATACCCCCACCTACCCTAGTTTTGAATACACCCAAACTGTCGCTGGAGGCACCGCGAGCGCTCCGGCATCGTTGGACCTTCGATTCGATCGATGGCATTTGATCTAACGCTGCAAGCTCGTCCCGTTGCTGGCTCTCCGAAGGGGACACGCACAGCTTCCAGCGGTTTAAATAAAAGATTGACTCCGCGCGCCCGTGCCGGAGGGCTCTTTATTCGAGCGGAGCGCTGGCAGCTCGCTGGAACAGACTCGACGTTTACATTTTCCTGCCGATCGCGCAGGAGGCCATTGAATAATGCAGGTTTCCTCGGCGTTTGCCGTAACAACCGTGTCCAGCGGCATTGTTTTACCGGATCCCCCCCCGTCCCCGCCCCTCTGTCACGATAGGACGCTGATGACAGTTGGTGGCCGGAATGTTTTATGCAAATAGCCATTGTCCGCGGCGACATTGACGCCGCAGCCGCGAACTTTCTGTGTTCTTTCGCGCGGTCGTCGCGCGGCGCTACCCTGCCTGCCGCGGCCTAGAGTAATCGGGTAAAACCGACACACCGCCAGGTTCTAACGAGAAAATTGGCCCCCTCCGCGCGCCACGCGTCGCCTCTCAGGAGACGGAGTCGCAATCGCGACCAGACGCTGGCTGCTTTCGAGCTAATTGATCGCCTCTGCTTCTCCTGGGCTAGGTCCGAGCCAATTGCCGCCGGCAATCGCGGTAATCTCGCTTCAGAGGGTTGCAGGATGGACCAAGGATGGATCGAGGATGAAGAGACTGTTGGGATATTTACGCGCCGGTTGGTCCCCAAACTCTCGCGGTCGTTCCTCTTGGAAAGAAGGGTGTGCCATAAAACCCTTCGCGTGGGTAAAAGGCGCATCTTGCCCCGAGTTTTGCCTGTGTCACCTTGAGACGGCCATGTGGCGAGCAGAGCTCGGCCAGGGATCAGAGGACTCGTCGGAGGCGACCCAACTATTCCCCTGGTCAGGAAGCGATGCACCGAGCGAATCGCATCGATCGGTCGCACTCGGGCTCGCGGACTTTGCGCGAAAGACGGCCGTGTCGTAAAGCGACGGAAGGGAAAAAAGACTGGGCCCAGGTCCCTGTCCTTTGGTACCGTAACACATGGCCTCGGCATGGAGAGAAAAGTGGCTGGCTCTCGGAGACGCGCGGAGGCCCTTCGTTACACAGGGCACGTAAGGCGTCGAGCCATGCTCATCCGGTGCTTGCTACCTGGCTGACGAATAAATTGGACGTGCGCCTATATATACACGCATAAACACGTATCCGTCACTGTAGGAATCGCTTCTCGGAATGACAAATTGACTCCCTCGATCGACAGCCGCTTCCACCACGAATCTCGCCAAAGAGACGGCGTTGAAATTTCGAAAACCCATCGAGGCTTCCCCGGGAACGAGTGCCTGCTGCCAGTGGCAGCTTAACTGAATGCACACGTGGAGCTCATACCGGCGCTGTTACTCGCTACCTGTGCCCAGATCTCTTATTCATGGGCTCCCAGATAGAGCAGTCCCGAAAATTTGCACAGAAGTGGGCAGCTTCTAATCAACAGTCCCAGCGGACGGGATAACCGTTCCACTTCCCCTTCGCCTTTCCCGGAGGAAGATTATCGCCCCGTGTCTTAGATCTAATCGCTTGGGCACCGTTTTATCTTTCCGCTGGGATCGGGGAGAGTCGTCGCGCTACGAGACGAAGAATGACGAGGTAGAGAGGCTGTTAATAGTCCAGGGGTATCGCGGTCGATTGAAATTTCGCGATAGATCGAGGCGCAAGTCGAGGAGCGCGTGTCCCTGCCGCAGGGAGAGAGGAATACCGTCGAGCTGCTGGGGAAATATGCGTCTGCTTGGCGAGTGATTGATAAGATTCGCCTGGTAGCCACTCGACGGGAGTCTAGTCACGTAGACCAGGCCTCTAGCATTATTTTAAAGTGACGGAGGGAAGGAAATGGAGGGAGGGGAGGACGGGGAGGAAGAAAGAAGAGAGAAAAGATACGGGCGATTAGAGGTGATGTTAAATGTCATCGACGACCACGACGACTTTCGATCAGGTCCTTTACATTTTCCTCCTCGCTGCTCCTCCTGCGCTCGCGTCTACGATCGATTCTACGTGTCAAGGAAGGACAACGTGAATCGCAATGCCCCGACCGGTGGACACACCGCGAGAAGGTTTATCCGCTCGCTCCTGGGCTTCGCTTACAACTCGCCGAATTCGTATTTTTCCTCCTCCGCCGGAAGCAGAGGGAGCAAGACGATAAGGAGCCAGCCGCGGCTCGCCTCTCGTGTTTCCCTCGGATCGCCCGTTGTCCGCGCGAGTGTATCTCGCGTTCTCGGAAAACGATCCTCGGCTGGCAGTTCTCTTTGTAAATAATTCTGCATTCCCGGGATCGGTATCGGTGTTTGTCGATATGGAACACAGAGGAGCGGGAAGTGGACGCGTAGGTCGGAGCGAGGTCGAGGCGCGGCCCAAAATTGGAGGTGGACCAAAAGAGCCGGGAAAAGCTGGAACAGTTGTGCCTCGAATGGATTAAGCCTGAAAGAGAGAGGTGGATTGTCAATTAAAAATTCGCCGACGCGCGAAAGTGAATCGCACACTCGTCGAAGGCGAGATCAAAGGCTTCTTCCCGTGGCTAAAAATCAGAGATCACCGAGGGTCGTTTAACGCGGGAAGGGAAAGGGAAAAGCGACGAAAAAAATGCGGTCGAAGCCTGACGAGTGCATGAGAATGTGCACGGCGATCGTGGGGAAGAGCGATTGGACGAGGGTGCACGCTCGAAAGGATCATGAAAGGGAAACGTGAACTTGCGGCACGGCTTTAACCGGTCCCACGCTTCGATATCGCTCGCCAGTTTTATAGATCACCAAGCAGCCCATCGAACAAGCTTCGCTTCTTAATAAATATCCAACTAT
The DNA here is from genome assembly GCF_050908995.1 of Andrena cerasifolii. NCBI lineage: Eukaryota > Metazoa > Arthropoda > Insecta > Hymenoptera > Andrenidae > Andrena > Andrena cerasifolii. Next base: position 9,067,530 of record NC_135133.1, read on the forward strand.
TTAACCCTCAACCCCATCGCCATCTGCTAGAAAGAACAACGTACAGCAGTACGAGCTTAGAGCCGATTCAGTCAGCGCGTCCAGCTGACAGAGGGACCCCGAAGCGACGTTAATTGCAGACCGAGGCGAATGAGGCATAAATTAAAATCACTCGTGGAGGGGACTAACCGAAGTAGCGTCGACCGGATCCCACGCGAGCTCGCGAATTTCGCCCGGACGGAGTGGAAGAAGCGTGTTCCCTCGTTGCGCAATGGAACCGAGCGTTCATCATCGAAGGGATTGGATCTCGATCTCGGGCGTGGGCCCCTGGCGTTGGGCCCGCACCGCGATGCATTGCGCGAAACGCGTAACCGCAGCTGTGCGTGCGGTCGAGGAACCTGCCCCTCCCCTCTCGCCCCTCGCGCCACGTTCCCCTGCCAGTCGTTTTGTCGCTCCTGGGCCCAATCCTGCCCCCCCCCCCTCTTCCTCTGGTTGTCTCCTTTGGCCCCGGTTTGCTTACCTACCAGAGACCAGACGCAGATACAGTTCTCACGTCCTCGATCCCCGGAGACACGACGATTTACAGTTTCAAACAAACCCTCTCCCCCAGGCCACTCGGTGTCTTCCTCCGCGTCCTTTCTGGCCCTGGACAGATGCTGGGCGGCCGACTTCCCGGCGAGGGAATTTCCAGATTTCCAAATTGCCCCTCGACTATTTGGCCTGAGTCTCTTCGGAGCTCGAAAGATGCCCTCTTCAGTGGAGGTTCTAGCGTTGAGTAGCCGGGGGGGTGGTATGCAACGCGTTGCAGCGATCTTCTGTTTCTAATTCAATCTATTTTACAGCAGAGGGTAGTAGCGCTTCGCGTGACGTCGACGCGTTGGGGGTCGCAGATTTTTTTTTCTTAATATTATTAAAGGAGATCACGACTCAAAAAAAGGTTGGGCAACACTGCTTTAAATATTCGGTATATAGCCTGACTCCAAGTGTCGATCCGTTTCGGGAGTTTCCATCGCCGTGTTACTGTAACACACGCGATCACATACTCAGTTTCGCGGTATCGATATCAGTCTGCCTCTGATAACAGGAAGGAGTCACCCCACGGGCTATTCTCGACGACCATTTGCCCGTTTACCTTGCTCTCCTAATTGATCCTCGGAATTCGTTGCGCGAGACTACTCCGACGACTGTTGTTTCAATGATGCACGGCTCGACTGAACTCTCGTAGCCCCAGAGCACGTCGCACCAGTCGCTCTATTTCCGAGGGGTGGTGTGAATGTTTAATTCCCTGCGAAATGCATCCCTCAGCTTTCTGAATCAGGTCCGTTCCTCGGAAGACCGTTGCTCTCGCGAGGAAGCGCGTGCGAAAAAGTTTCGCGTGGCCGAGGTTGCGTAACGCAGCGTTCCCCTCGATCTGCAGGCCGATCAATTTCGCCCGATAAATCCCCAGCGGTCTGATAAGCGAGCGCGTATATCGCGACGGGAGTCAGTCGCGCCTGGAGAAGTCACGTTCGCGGTGTTTGATCGGTGGCAGAGCCGGCTTTAAATAGTCGTTGCCAGGGGCATCGGTCGGAGGCGTTCGATAGAAACGAACCTTTCTCTCCGATACCTTATTGAGCGGGATTTAAAGATAGTTCGGCTCGTTAAAAATGCATATGCATGTCGCAGCGGCCGTGCGAATGAGTCCGCTCCGTCGGTGCTGCTATCCGAAACTTGGAGGTGTCTACCTCTGTCGGGCCCTTTTACACGGCCAGCCGGCGCGGAGCTTGGACGGTTTGCCTCGTAGACGGCGTGGCGCTCGTCGCAGTGATCCGCGATGGGTAAAACAGGAACCTTCCCAGGATGCATCGTGCGGGGATCCTTGAGAGTGGCGTTTCCTTGAATGAGCGCGCTTGCTGGAGCGGAGTAACGTCTGCCAGTGGTTCCTTCATTCATGGAGACGGTTTGTTGCCCGTTCCTATTCCGTCTGTGGGATTTGCAGAGGGGAAGCCTCCGAGCTTCGAGGAAAGGGGACTTGAGCGCAGGATCTACGAGTGGATTGAACATTCTACTCGAAGCCGAGATTGCAGCTGGCACATTCGAGTAGATCTAAAGGGTTCCACGCGGGTTTCCAAGCCTCTGCGAAGCCCAGCACCTGACTTTCAAAATATTCCCAACTGAACTCCCCCGTTTCCCCTTTTCATCGTCCGAGAACATTTCCCACAGAATATACCCCCCCGGAGTGGCGATGCTCCTCGGCGCGCAGCTCTCGGGTCGCGCGCGATAAGGAGGAGATAGGAGGGCGAAGGGAGCGCAGGAGGGCGGAGAGAAACAGGTAGCAACAGGTTGTGACGTCACGAGGCGCCACGCGACTCAGCTTCATTCACCAGCCTGGCCCAGGAGAGCGAGGAAGAGGGAGAGAGACACGGCGCGCAGAGGGTGGACCAGGAAGCTAATAACGCCGCGTCGTTGCCTTCTCGTTCGTGTTTTCTCACGTGATTCGAGCCAGCCGGTTTACCTGCTGGACGGCCGCGAAACGACCAGGCCCGGCAATTAGTAGCCCGTAACGGTTTAATTCGCCTCGAATCCAGCCCGATTCCGGATTTCACCGATCGATACGACGCGCATCCGCGCTCCGCGTTATTACGGATGTCGTTAAACCTCGGCCCGAGCCCTCGGAATTAAGACTTTTTAAGCCAGCATTCTGCGGCGCGCGTCGCTTTAATGGGAACACTCGGCCGCCCTCCGTTCATCGTGTACCACTCGTTGGACTTTATCGCTGTCGACTGCACGCATCGCGGCTCCCTTTTCCTCCCATTTCCCTCGTAGCCGATTGCTGTTTCTTTCTCGCGCGCTTTTCGACCGCGATGGTTTTACGACAGCGAATTCGCCAATTGGATGGGTTGGTTTTCTTTTTTTTTTGTTGCTAGAAATCTCATATGCCGATGCTTGTTCTTTGGAAGATGAAACCATTAGCGATTGCTGATAACCCGGCAGCGTGGTAATTAACAGGAAGTATAAGTTTTCAATGCCGCTGGGATGCTCGTCGTTACGTTGCTCCGCATCCAGCTTAGGATTCAGCGCAAGAAACACGGTTTCTCGATAATTTCGATGTAATCCTCAGTTCCTTCGAGCGTCCGTGATAATATGATCGCGTCGGTAGGCTAAATTGCCTCGTCCTCCTCTTTGCGAGTCTTCTACAATTTCGAAGCGCAATTATACGAAACCTGCTCCGTTTCTTGCGCGGAAAGCATCGCCGTTTATTGCGTATCGCGTCCAGCCGCGGATTTGTACCTTCTCAGGTCCTTACTGCTTACGAATTCGACAAACTCAGCCTGTAAAGTAGGCAGCTCGTGAATGCGCGAATTACTCGTAAATTCTTAGAAATTATAAATACTCGATAACAATATTCTACGGAGGAACCTAAGCCACCGCATATCAAATAGATACATTATCTGTTAGCACAACCCGATGCCAATCTATCCCGCATATCGGTGTAAAATCAAAAAAAGGCAAATCACCAGTTCATTTCATTAAACCACTATATCTCTTATCGACGTTGGGTAATATCCGACACAGGATTGCGAAAGTGAATAATATTAACACGATATCACTCCCCTCGCTTCGTTTCAATTTCAATTCGTCCTTTACGAAGAGACCCTCGCCTACCGCTTCACTTAAACTCACCCAAAAACTATGATCCACTCCATCTAACAAGGCAAGAACCCGAAAGTTCAAAAAATTTTGAAACTTTGCGAATATGTGGGGGGTTTCCCCTGGATTAACCCCTGAAATTTCGGCTACTTTCAGATTTTGTGTCACAACTCGCGAATTGTAAAAGACAGAAATAAAATTTCAAGACAAAAGTTACTTCTTTCAATTAGATTTATCATTTGGTAAAAAAATTATTTCACAGTTCACGAGTTCTAACACGAAATCGGTAAATAACCGGGTTTTCAAGGGGTTAATTACACTCCCCTAGAGTGAATTTGGGCAGCAAACAAAAATTTCGTTGTAATCAGAAGGAAATTCCCTACGTATTCACAAAGTTTAATTTTTTTTTAATTTTCGCGTTCGAGATGTTCCCTTAAGCCGCCAGAACAACCCCTTCAGCTACAACCCTCCATCCACTGCTCGCAATTAAACCCTCGCGAATCAGCAACGACTCCCCTCGCCTCCAGGAAACAAGCATCCAACAAGCAGCCCCTTCGTCCCTGCCCTCGGTCAACCCAAACGAAATTGCTCCCTAGGGTGCTTTCCGCGCAGGAAAATCGCTGGGAAATTGCCTCGAATTTCCTCCCGCGGACGACGTGTCGTATCCTCCGCGAGGTCCAGGATGACCCCGAGTTCCTTACCCCCGGCCACGAGCGAGTTTACCCCTACCCAAGTCGGTGCCAGTCTCCCTTTTGCCCGTAGAAAGAGAACGGCGCAGTTGCGTGGCTGGAAGACGGCGGGTGGGGATGGAGAGGAAAGGAGAGTACTCTCCCCACCACGTGGCGAGTAGCCACGCGAGTTCATTCATGAGATCGTGGGAACGTGGCTCACGGTGGGTCCGTTTTACCCCATCCTCCAGCCTCCTTCGTCCTCTCTCCTTGTCCGTCGGTGCACGCCGGCCGCTTTCTCTCCTTTCCTCCTTCCTGCTCCCGATCCCTCTGTACAACGCGCGCACCTCTCTGTCTCTTCACCGTTGGTCCTCTGCGCTCTCTTCGCCGCGGCTCTTTGATACGTTCGCCTCTTGCAGCCTCGTTTTTGTCTTTGCTTTTCTCTCCGCACGCTCCCTCCGCCCTGCCTCGGTGGCCGCGGCTTGATTTCGTTTATCGCGACACGGGGCCCCTCGCAACCTGTCGCTCCTTTTGATGCTCCCGTTTCGACTGCTGGCTCTGTTCCGAGGTGATTGCTCCTAAGTAACCACGGAACCTTTGGGCAGTTTCGATTTCCGTGAAAGTATCCTGTGGCTGAATTAGACAACCCTCTTTGGTAATTCATTTAGCTTCCTCGGAGCACCTGGAAGCCTCCCCTCCACAGATGCGCTGTTTCCCTTTTTTTTTCTCTCTCTGCCCGCTCTATCTCCCTCAGCTTGCCCTGTTAGACCTAGCCTGGGCCTCTTCTGCTGCTACTTTTGGTTCCTCTCTGCTGCTCCGTCTCCCTCGCCCCACGGCTAAACATCCGCGGCTCCTTGTCCGTTGCTGCCAAGTCTGGCTCGCTCTACCTGCCTCGGCCACGGCGCAGCTCGAGTACAGTGGCTGCAGCAAGTTGCGTCACGCCTTATCAGCGACCGCTGACTCCTGCTCATCTTCCTATCCTATCGATCGTTGATCCGCTGCCGAGCGATACCGATCGCGCCTCTCAGGCCGCTTCCTTTCGCACAGGATTGCGACGCTCGGGAAAAGGTCAAGCCGTTAACGCGAATGACGCGCGTCGAGGAAGGAAATGGTGAAAGAAAGGCTCCGATCGCAGCTGGGGATATTTCGAAATACGCTTGCGAGCTTGTCCCGGCGCTTCCTTCGGCCCCTCGCTGCACCGAGCCTGCGGAGATCGGAGATTGGAGAAACTCGGGGCGACTGTGGTCGCAACTTTCGGATTTTTCGGTGCACGGGTATTTCGAAAGTGCCGCGGTTCATTAATCTCTTCGAAAATTACGAGTCCCCTGCGTAAATTTCGTCTCCTGTCGCAATCCCTCTACTCGTTCGAGCCTTCTATTAAAATTCTTCTGAGACGGGTGCGATCTGATCTCGCAATTTCCGCCGAGCACCCACTACGCGCGCTCTTCTCTCCGCGGAAGTTCCTGAAAGCGGATCCCTGGATGCCAGCTTCCACTTGTCAGTTGGCGTTCAGATTCGCCCCGGGCGTGGTGTGTCCCGTTCCTCGCCAGCGAATAAATTAGAGGAATGGCGAACGCTCGGCCTACCGACCACGTAACGTAGGTAGTAACAACCGTGTTGGACGTTAACTGGCCGTTTATAGGGCCCCCGTACACGGCCCGATTCCTATCTCGTCCCAGTGGCCAGGTGTTACATTACAGCGCGGCGTAACCGCGCCAGGCTGCGGCATTGTGTCGATGAAAAATGATTTAGAGCCTCTTGCAGCGGGCATTAACGATGCAAATAGATAGATCCCGATGTTGATCCCTCCGCGGTGATACGGGTGCCTAGTTGTTTGGACGGGGGAGCAACAGGCCCCGAGGGAATCACGGCTAGGTCGCTGGGATCAGGGTATCCTGGTTCTAAGAGGCACAGGTTGCCGGGATAAATGTATTATAGGTCAGTGACAGCGAGATGGAATTCGGTGTTGAGAGGATCTGTTGGTCTGCTCGATTTTCTGCACCGTGGAGGTATGTAAATTATTGATAACTGGGCGTACCGTCTGAATCAAAATGCTCGACACGGGGAGTTGGAAAGGGTCAGTGCTGGGTTGGTGGAAGGCACCACTGTCAGGTGCATCCCGTGGGGGAATATTAAGTTGATGCGTAAACAAGGTGTAAGAAATTTCAGGTGGACTAAATTCGAAAGGGAAAACGAGACAAATTGCGAATGACTTAGCTGGAGCAAAGAATTTCTTCGAGCTACACTCCCACGAAGAAGTGTCTTCTTTTTTTAATTATCAATGGATTGGATGAGTCCTGGAGTTGCTAATCAGCGAAAGAGGAGTACCACTTGCAGAAAGACTTGTGTCGTAAGAGAACTTTCGCGGTTTACTGTACCCGACGACCTCTACATGGTCGGCAGCCGGCGGAGACATAATTGAGGCTCGTCATCGTGCTGCTGGCCCTCGGGATGTGCCCCTCGTCCTCTCTCCTTCTCTCTCCTCCCTCGATCCTTCGTCCGCGGATGCCCCGACAGAGCTCCCTTTCTCCCTGTTCCCGTTCCTTACGCACGATCGCGTTCTCCTCCGACCACTGGGGATCCTAGCTCGCCAGGGAGAAGATCCGCGATGCAGAAGACGGAGGCCAGCGACGGACGATTGGAATCGACTTGCGATCGACTAGCCTCCCTATTAGAAATTAGCGTTACCGACGAACAGGGGATGGCGAAGACTCGGGGATCGAGAACTGGTCGCTGAACCTAGACCCACGAAAACCGTATCCCGGGTGAAAGCAGAAGTGCTTCGGATCAACAACCTCGCCCCACTGGGAAGAAGTAGCCGATCGATAAGCCCCGCAGTCGGTAATTAAAATCACTCGGCGAACGCCGCGATCCGTCTGGCTGGATCTCCTCGGATAATCAGCGTTATTAATAACGCTGGAAAATGAAAGACGAAAATGCGAGAAGCAGCCCTGGAAGGAAGCTAGGAAGCTCGTCTAAAGAAGGAGAGGAGAGGCAGAGGCGAGCGAGATAAGCGTGTTGGTTCGCGCACGAAACGGGCCGACAAAGCGGCCCGCGTCTGCTTCTTTGGTACTTTTTCTCAATTAACAAATCGATCGTATTAAAGCAAGTTGCCCGGGCGGAGGAGAAGGTAGAGAAAAAAAAAGGAAGGATGCGGAGAAGCGGAGGATAGCAGGCTAAGAAGATGATCGAGCCGCGGCTGAGAAGATGGGGAGCAAAGAGGAACGGGAAAAAGGGGGCAGAAAAGGCAACGGGTGAAGGGGAGGAACGAAGGGGGCTATCTTCGGTGCGCGTATCATACGCGCCATTACTCCTAGAAGATACGGCTGGCCGCGCGTTTTACGAGCGAACGTTTATTCACCATTTCGAGCCTCTTAACGTTCGCCGCGGAATATCAGGCTTTAATACGTCCAGCGCCGCGGTGCCTATCCACGGCTCCAGTTTGTCCAGCATCCAGAAACCACGTATCCACTCGGAACCAGAACTAGAAACCGACCGCATCTTATGTAGGCGTGAACCAGTCTTGCATTCCACCGTATCATCGATTCAAACTTTGTCCCCGACCGATCGACTACCACTTGCTTTCATCCCAATATCGACAGCGAGCCCGCCTCCAACTCAAGTGCCATTTGAAAGGATTTACTCGGGAGTTTGGTTCACTGTCCGGCGCTTTTGCGAGGCCTGGATTGTGCCTTTAAGGAAAACGGGTGAATTTTCATGCGTTGCTTCCTGGAAAGAGGTGGAAGCGGGGAAATTTACATCGCTTGGACTGGGCTCTAGTCTCCTGGAAAAGTATAAAGAGCCTCTTGGTAACGACCGGTCGTAGACGATTAGGGGTGCCATTAAATATATACATGTGTATACATATATATAGAGAGATGGTTGCAACAGGTACAAGGCTACACACCAGCCTGCCCCGCTCGATGTTATTGCTCGCTCTCTCGGGAAGTCGGTAGCCGGGGTAATTGATTATCTTGCGCCCTTTATACGTTACGAGCCTGCCCTTACCCTCTTTTAAATCCATCCTCCGCGATCTAAGACGCGGCTCGTTGCGTTCTCTATACCCGCAAATTATACGGCAGAATCGGCCGCTCTTTTCTACCTTTTTCTATCTTCTTTCCCTTCCCTCAGCTCGCGCTCCAAGGCAGGGAAAAAATGGGGCCTGCCGCCCTGCCACTGCAACGGGAAGATCCTTGTTTTAGGAGAGACTCTAGCTTTGGCAATTCTGGGGTCTTAAGGAGATCTCAGTTTGCAAAGTGGGGAACTGCTCTGTGGCGTATTGGAGGGCGAAAGAAAGTGGTCGCCGGTGGAGATTAATTTGCACGCGGGAATCGGGTTTTTCGAGCCCTCCCGCTTGATGATCTCGAAGAGCAGAGCGACGGAGAGGGATGGAGGAGCTGTGCGCGAGGCAGTTGCGAGCCTGCTCCGAAGGCAGAGAGGTTTTATACGGCGTGCGTCTCTGCCTTATGGGATACACGGCGGTGTGCCTGTATATTATGGTTAAGTTGTTGCCGGTCGAGGCTTCTATTGGAGCGCAGCTTCTGGTCTCGCGAGAGATTATAGAGATAATGGGGCCCGGATAGCAGCATTGCTCGGTCCTCGCTCCCAACAAATTGCGGGGTTCATTCATCCTCCGCGATAGAGAGAAAAACTAGCTCCGCTGCTCTTGCCACTCGCTCGCTTCACCTCACTCCCGATACCACTGTTCTCTCCTCCTCGGCCTCCCTGCCCCGTTCTTCCAGCGAACGCCTTGGCCTACGTGTGCGTGGAACTCGCCTTCCCTCGCGTGGCCGACGCGCGAGCCTTCCTCGATCCTTCCTCGATCCCCTCAAATTACCATTTTGCGTCGTCCCTCTCGCGAGGGGAGCGCGCCGCTCTCCTTCTCTGCGCCAACACGCTTCCCTGGACGACTGTCTTCCTGAGAGAGCTGTCCGTTCCTCTTCGTCCGGGGGAATGTGACCTCGCTGGGCCCCTGGGTCACGTGGATTTCAAATGAATGACCTTCGCTTTGGTCTGAACTTGGAAGCTGCAGTGCGCTTTAGCTTGGAACTCTCATCAGGGTCCATTTCGCTCCTCAATAAGCTCGTATATTAGAATCTGATCTTATTATTATTATTATTATTATTATTCGTCTTTATTACTTGACACATCCAGAGAAGAAAATAGTAAATGGCGAGGCTGCAGTACAATACTGTTAGAAGCCTAACCATAACTAAATAACTAACTAAATGACTAACAGCTAACTAACATTAAGAAACTAGAAAGTTATTGCGACGCATAATGTAACCATATATATCGCCGAGCTTCACATTTAAAATCAGGAGACGAATTTAAACCTCGAATATCAGGTGGGAGGGAATTATAGTAATGAGCCGAAATATAAGCAAAGGATGATTCAAATTTAGATGTCAAGTGTGTCGGTCCTCGTGATCTGAACTACTGATCTTCTGCAAAAAAGAATACAAACGATAGCTAACACTTTGGGTCGAAAAAGACCCGCGATGTGCAGGGGAGATGTGGGATGATAGGGACACTTTTCTTTATTATTATAACCGGCCTTTCTACTGTTACCAATTAAAACTCGAATGGTTATTTAGCTCTTTTACTATCTGGCAGAAATGCAAATAAGCAAAAATGTCCCTTTCGTCCCACCTCTCGTGCGGCTGGTAGCGTGGCCAAGGGTCGCCCGTCGCGAATGATTCACGTTACACTGGGCTCGATAATTTCCACATTATCCGCTGACTAATGCGCGATTAGAGCCAGGCCATAGATTTTTCTTGCCCCTCTGGAGCAGCGAACCAGTTCCGTCCTCGACGGGGATAGCCGTGTCTGTTAATAAGCGCGGCTGCCCGTGTACCTGGTGGCGTTGATATTTCTTTGGCATTCGCGCGCTCTTTCCCAACAACCGTCTCCCCCTCTCGCCGCTCTAATCACGCTTAATTAGACTCCCGGCTGCTCCCGAGGCGAACCGATTCCTTATTCCTGCTTTCGAAATTTCAATCTATCGCCGACACTCCGAACTGTCTTCCAGAGTGCTAGAAATCTTCATCGCCGAGCTCCCGAGGTTCATCGAGATCTCAGAGCGATCTAATGGTTCACCGAGTCGCTGCAATCCGCTCGAATCTCCACGTACGATCGAATCGCTCGAAAATTCGCGGCGCAGAGGAGTCGAACGGCCATCGCCGCATCGCTCATCCTCGACAGAGAAAATTACACGCCGCGGATAATTTCGCCTGGTCAGATGTGCAGGGGTGATCACGATAATTACTTCCCCTGCTCCTCTCGCCGCTGATTTTTCGCCGAGCCTTATGGCGAGTCTTTTATCTTCCCATCTTTTATCCTTATCTTCGAATAGTCTAGATCAAATACGTCATCCATAGGCTCTGGTTCCTATTTAAGCTTCCCAAAGTTCAGCCTTAAGTGATCTTCCTTCAGAAATGGCAATCAGTTATGAAAACCCCTCGTAGCTTTCCTACTCTCGCGCCGTTATAAGAAATAAGTTCAACGATCCTTTCGTCTGTTCGGCAGAGAAACCGACGAAAATTACACGCCGACCGATCATTTCGTCCGTCCACGTACGGAGTTACAATAATTGCCGGCGATCCTCGTCCCAGTCACGCGGATCGGCCTCGATATAATCGATCTCTGGGCTGGGTCGACGGAGACTTAATGAGCGAATTTACAGTTAAAGAAAGTGGGCACCGGGGAGACACTTGAAGTATCCAGTGTGCCGTGAAATCCTTGCTTCTTCGCAGTGATTCCTGCGGAGGATTCTGCGCGCGTCTATAAATCCGTAATTCCCCTGTAAACGAACCGAGTGTCACTGAAGCACGCGTTCTGGACAGGCCGACGCAGTGTAAGCCCGAGGAGTCTTCTCTTTTCGAGCAGCATGGTCCGATAACCGCGTCAAGTTTCCTCTCGACACGTCCCTTTGCTTCTATCGCGAGAAATTGGTATGCGGCCCGTCGAGTTTCCAATATCGCGAGCGCGTAGGCATCGAGCAGGCTAAGAACACGCAGCCAACGTCGCTGGAGGAAGAGGAATCGGCGGGAGGACGGGAGCGGAGTCGTTGACGTGTACGCGTCGATCCTCTGCTCGATAGTGAGCCACTATTCGATTTGCATAAATTAATGCCGGCTTGTCAGTGAACCACTGCGTTCCGGGTCTCGTTGGAGATGCTTAGAGACGCGATGCCCCCGCGTGCCGATCCCTAGCCTGCCTCCTCGCTCGTCGATCTCGAAACTACAGGCTCCTCCAGTCCTAAACCGGTCACAACACGGCTTTGGAGGTCTTTACGCGCGCAGTTTCAATATCTTTCCATTTCCATGGCGTGGGGGACTTGGTCCCGAACCATACGAACAACTATTTCCCTCGACCTGCTTAGATTTATCGTTGCTACTTTCAATAGTTTCCTATTTATATCGCGGACCACCATATTCCCCCTTCGCGCTTCAAAAAATTCACGTAGGCATACTGGCCTCAATATCGACGGGACTCTGGCTGACGAATTTCCTCCGCGGTGGAGTGGATCGCGCTATCAGCTCGCCGCGATAAGAACGCGGTCTCGGATCGGTGGAAATGGTGGTGATTTCAGGATCCAGCTCGTGCAAAACCGCATCCGCCTGCCAATACGACGCATCGGCTCCCTGCCCCGCGATGAATCTCCTCTCTCGCCTCGAGCAGGATGATGAATTTGCTGGGTTGTTTCCGCTGGATTGCTACAAGACACTCACGTCCGCGTGATTAGGCGATTCATCTAGCTTGCCGCGAAGGGGCTGGCTGGGGGGGGCGGCGTTTGGTTTTCTTGGAAAAGTTCGTTAAACTCCGTTGCTTCGTCTCCGATTCCCCGTCCCCCTACCATCAACAGTCGCTTAACGTGTTCTTCCTACGGCGATTTTTTCCCCAGCGACTCTCACGAATCCCGCGTTTTTGCGATAATCTGTAAGCGGCCATCGGTTTCATCGCGCGACTCCCTCCTAATGGACGCTGCCTGTGTGTCAGTGGCCTCTGAATCGGTGCGCTGATAATCGAGTCCGATGTCAAGTAATGCAGGCGAGTGCGAGACCTTCGAATCACAAAAGTGTAGAATGTCAGAGACGCGTGCCGTAGCTGAGGGTTTAGGAGCTCTTCGAGGAACCAGCGGCACGTGGGAGCTGACAAAGTATAGAAATGCTTTCCTAATTTGTTTCGCTTAAAATTTGTCGCCCCCTGAGATTCGCCGCTCCACAAAATTTGCCGCTCGGCTTCCCTTCGGAGCACGAGGAGCATCTTGAGCGGATCAGGCTAGGACGCGGAACGTGGGGGACTGGTTGGAAGGGCGCTCTCTGGTAGACCTGGCAGGAATAATTGATGAATGGGATACTGGGAGAGGGATAGATTAGGTATAGACCAGAATTGCTGGCGCAAGTGTCGGTGTAACGACAGGGTTGCTCGTGTTGGAGGCAAAGTCAGCGACCAGAGGAGCCGAGGGCGATAAATTTCGAGCGCGTCCGGTTGGAGAGAGGAGCTCGGATAGGTGGGAATGGACGCGGGACGGGGAGGATTGCGCGATCGTTACAGTTCTCTTATGTAAGAGGGAGGCTGTTTGGAGGAGATCGGTCGGACAGCTGATGCGTAGGAGTGGCCGAGTAAACCAGTTGACAAGCGGCCCAAGTACCCATCCGTCCACTTCTCTTGCTTCCCCTCTGCCAGCGCCAGCTTTTGCTCGCCGGCCACACGACCGGCACGCACCAGTTAGCCTCAGGTCGTTCTTGTAACCACTCTGGACAAGTCGTTTCCCTTTTTTCCCCCCTCTCCTCCGTCCTCCCCTCCTGCTTGTCTTCGTCCTCCTCTCGGATCGCCCTTCTTCGTCCAGCGCGCTACCATGTGGCGTCCGATGGTCCCTTTCCTTCCGAGCAGATTCTTGCACGGCCTCAATAGACCAGTGGATCGACTGCTCATCCTTTGGAGCCGCGGAGAATTTCGTACACCCCAAGTTGGAAAGTAAAAGGATCGACGCTCGAAGCGAGCCGATGAAAGTTTAGACGCGGAGGAGAATGTCCATGGTCGGAGGGAAAGTACCGTGGCCGAGGAAGCGACTCGGTAGGTCCCCTTTCGCGAAGAATATTGCTCGTTTCACGAGTCAACGTTCTTTCCTACTCTGAACTTCAATTTCCAAAATACACTCTCTCGTAGCTTTCTGCGTAAAGCTATCCTACAACAATATCTCAGCAAAGATCACACCGAGGGCAGCCGTAGAACGCACCTGTACCCAAATTAATCCCAATCCAGGACCGGTGTCTCAAGTTGCTCACAAATATCTCTCTCTGGGTTCTCCTATTTCCGACCGGACGCAACGTCAAGGGATTCAAGGTCGATTTCCTCGGAAACGAAGCGCTGTATGAAAAAATTTTATTCCTTTTCCTCGACTTATTCACCTGTTATAAGTCGAAAAGGTACGGTAACTTTTTTTGATATCTCGCTTCGTTTTCGAGAAAATCCAGAGAGTCCAGACGCGTGTAGGGACGCTCGTGTGCCCCGGTGAGGAGCAGGCGCCGCGACGCGCGCTCGCAGAGGCAGCGTTGATTAGCGAGGGCCGCGGTACCTACGCAACGAACGGTTAAGCAAATAAAACAGAACGGACGAAATAATTGATTCCGCCGGGAGGCGTCGCAACGCGAGCGCGAGCTCAGAGGAAGCCGAACAGGTTTCTGCGTGGAAGAGGCGCGCGTATAAGGTCGTCCCGTTGGAGTACCAGCGAGGAGGAGTGATCCTCGTTGCCCCTGCTCGCCCTCCTTCGCTACACTTTGTACACCGGGCGCGCGCACACCGCTGGAACGGGTTTTTCGCGGCGATACGTCCCGATAACGGCAGCATGCAAATGATTGTGCATAAGGTGTTGCACCGAGGGCACGGATGACCGACCCACGGCCAGCCTCTCGCGATTCATTATCGCCGGCGGGTTCACCGTGGCGAGCCTTCGATTCGCCCGCATCGGTGCCTTGTACCGCTCTGTTGCCTGTCCAGGATCGCTGCGGCGGTGTATCCTGCTACTGTGTCGAGGATCTTGCAGGGGACGGTGTTGCAGGGGGCCCGTGACCTTGGTGTCTTCCAGAGTTCGAAGTAGGGTGACCTTGGTGGTTTGTAAGCTAAGGACTTCTTTGGGGAGACAGAGGGTGTACCTGGAATTCCACGTGGAAGGAATAGGTTCCTTTGCCGTTTGCTCCCTCCGCGAGGAACTTTGTCTACTTAAAGAGTGCGCATGTAACGAAAGTTTCCGCGAGTTGCTCGCGTTCTAGGTGCGCGGCGGACAGGGCCGTGCCACCTGAAACGCGGAAACACCGTGGACGTTATCCCCCCATTTGCATGCGCGTTACACGGAAATAACGCCGGGCGGAGAGGGAAGATAGAGGGACACAGGGCAGCCGCGGTGCGCGAGGCGTTCGCGTGTGCAGCGATCTCGATATCCAGCAGCGGTCTTGGCATCCGCGGCTTATGGTAGGACAAGGACGAGCGAGGAGAGCAACGGGCCCCCTCTGGACGCGTATCTCGCTGGAAGTGCAGCGGAAAAGGGACGAGGTGGAGAGAGAGAGAGAGAGAAAGGTGTAGAGGGGCAAAAAGCAGCCGGGGAGGGTGAAACGCGGAGGGAGGGGTTGGTGATGGAGGGAAGAACGAAGAACCGAAGAACGAGATGAAGAGAGAGGTGGACTGATGGAGAGGATCGTGGTGGGGAGAGCCACGCGATCAAGATTTATTTATAAGTCGACGAGCTTAGGCTCACTCTCGCAGCATCCCTCTCTCCTCAGCCTCAGCCTCTTCCTCTTCCTACTGGTTCCGTCTTTCTTTTCTGCTTGGCCTCCCCTCGGCGCCTCTGCATCTGCTGGTCCACCTTCTCCTCCTGCTGCCACCTCTCGCAGCTCCGTTTCGCTCGTACGCCGCGATTCCGCGCTCCGTTTTATCCGGCGACCCTGATGCTCCGACGTTCGCCGATATTCTCCGATTTCTGGTGCCCCCCTTTCTTCTCCACCAGTTTTCTTTCAAGAAAAACCCCCGCGATTCTGGGTGGAAAGTCGAGTCGAAATAAGCTGGGACATAGTTAGTCGATTTTGCATCGAGATTTTTGTATCGCAAGCTGTGCTCTCTGTTTTCGATAGCACCGACGCCAATTATAAATAGCCCGGTGTCAGATGGTCCCTCCGTCGATTCGACTGAATATTCTCGTCCATCAGTGGTCGCGAACGATCGTTTCGCCCGCTCTCGGCCAGATGTCAATTTGGCCAGCGTGGCCTGCCAACAGGGGCCTGGCTCCCCTTGCCAGAACTTTGGAAATTTCATTGAAACTTGCGCAACCCGGTCACAAAGTGCTCGTGATTTTATATTAAGCGAGGCTACGCGAAGGCGTTCTATTCAAGTGGAGCCGTTTCGACCTCCTCTGTATCCCTCTGCGAGTACTTACGTAACGATAGAAAGAATCGGTGTCTATCGGTTGGTAGGTTCGTTAGACGATCGCTCGCTGACGTGTCCCCTCGATTCATACGCTGGCGATATCGATAACGAGTTTCTTCTGGGCGCACGTGGACGACGGCACGTAGCATAAACCACGAAAAGGGAGAGTGGTTAATCTGTAGATCGGAGTCAGAGGAATGATGGCAATCGAGGAATCACAGGAGGTATAAATTTCGGGTAGCTTGGTGAATGAAATTTCAGGCCGAAGATTCGTTCGATTCATTAATCGTGGATAAGACGGGTAAGATGGGAAGGGGTAGAACTCGCCTGGCAACCAGAATCAATTAGAAGGTCACGGGGAGATGGTGCATCGCCTGGACTTGTAGGAATAAGAGAAGAAGTCCGCGTGCATGTCCCGATTAAATATCGCCGGTGTTGACTGAATCGCCTCTGCGCCATTCATTTCACGGTAGCGCTAGGCGGTGGAGCAGCTCGCATACCGATCGCTGCTGGGATATATCGAAAAGTCGCGCTCAGATCTATATTGCGTCAGAGGGATCGGCTGGAAGGGGGAGGTTGCTGGAACTACCCAAGAATGTGGTCGATTTTTAGCGCTCGACGTGCGCGCCGAGCTCGTTTCCGATCGGCTTCGCGAGCTCCAACGCGTCAAGTGTCTCAGGGACAGGAGCATGGCTTGATTTTGTGCTTCGAGTAATTTAGAGTTCACCGCTTTACAAGTGGGGGGATTTGACACGGGGTGTTCTGTTAGTATAGTCTGAAGATAAAAGTTAAGTCACTGTGGTGATCGATACTCGACGTCGCTTTTCGCTAACTTGCCCGAAAATTTCCACAGAGACTTCTACTTGAAGACTCGGACAGCTTCATTAGCGAGGTGCTCCACTTTGGTAGCACTCTATAAGGGGACCTCTGCCTTTGCAACAGTTTAAAATCAATCTGTAGGTGTATCCGAAAACGTGTCTTTGGCTTTGCCCTGATATTAGCTTAAAAATAAATATACAACGGTTTCCTTGGAATGTATCTCTCCTAGAATCAGTAATTTTATACGGGAACTCTGAAGAAAGGATTGAACCAAAATTGTTAAAATAGCGACTAGGAGAAGGCGATTTGCACGACAAATGTCGATTTTCGGGGGTGCACAGATGACAGTTTTTTTTATCTCAGAAACTAGAGCTTTGAAATTTTTTTAACTGTTTATACTATTGAGAAACATTACCCAGAAGTACTAGTCACAAGTAGTACTCATCTTGTAATTAATTAGCAAAAGAATGCTTGATCTCCGAGCGATTCGACTGCCTAAATAGCAAAAAATACGTATCCCAATTTCTACCCCTTTCTCCCATAAAAAAAGCAATCTCCACTAGCCCCGTATATACCTCTTCAACCCTCCAACCCAGAAACTGAATCCTCAACCACCAGAAATCCCAGTACCCCCAACTCCACGCTGGTCAGATCCACCTGAGCAACCCACAGACCAGAGAGCTCACAATCAGCGATTATCGTGGTGGAACATGCGCACGCGTGTCCCCAGGGGCAACCTGTTGCCGCTCGATGTCAGCGGTCCCACGGAGCAGTGGTTGGCTACCCCGGTCTAAACCGGAAATCGGGCCTGGTGGAAATTTATCGTAGGCGCAGCGGAGCAGAGCGCGTTCTAGGCCGTTCACCAGCGAGCCGCCCCACGGGGCGTCCTGTACGTGTCGGCGTGATTTCGCGCGACGCGTGCAGCGCGAAAAATCGGCGCTGCGGCTACCGAGCGCGTTTATTCTTCGGAACGACCCTGCTGCGCCAGCGACCAGCTTGTTAACGCCTTGCGCCGGCCCTTGCCAAGTACTATATGTCATTGCAGGCGCGCAATGGAATTCAGCTGGATTCATTAAGCGGCGCACAGAAACGATTAGGAATCGGAATGATTAAAGTGGCAGAGGACATAAGCGGACAGGGTAGCGCGAGGTTGGCGGATTAGAGATCAGGGTAGCTGGCGTTGAAGCGAAGCACGAAGGGTGCGGATGTTTACGAGCCGCGCGGAGTTCCCCGATCCTCTTTGGGGCCACGCGAGCAGATGCACCCGCTCGCGTGTCTGCCGTCCACTTAAGGACGCCCCACGGTTTCGCGAGGAGCTAATTAAAAGTCGAGGATCGGCTGGGCAGTTTCGGTGTACCCATCAACGATTCGCTACCCCGATCGTTTCTTGCCCTCCTCAGCCGCTGGGTAATTACGGCCTCGTCTCCGGGAGATGTCCACGATATCTTCTTGGAAACCTGCCCCCTCTGCCTCGCGGTATCGGTGTAAGTGCCCTCGAATTGCTCGGAATGCTTGTTAGTGAAAGGGTACGTGCGTTCTGATATTTATTAAGCTTCTGACGATTGTTTCCTCGATAAGGGAATCGGGGTCGACTGTCGCGCGTTGTTTCCTCGTCGGGGGATGTCCTGTTGGGCCTGTGGAAAAAAAATGGATTACCAGACGCGACAATGCGGACGTGGAGAGTGGCGGCAAGGCAGGAAAGGGAAAAAAGGGTATCAGCCGATGAGTTATGCGGCTGGTTCGCAATTACGTTTTTCCTATGAATAACAGCAACCTTGATCTTGTTCTCGAGATACGCTCTCCCAGGTAATCTAAT
Organism: Andrena cerasifolii; assembly: GCF_050908995.1. Lineage (NCBI taxonomy): Eukaryota > Metazoa > Arthropoda > Insecta > Hymenoptera > Andrenidae > Andrena > Andrena cerasifolii. Next base: position 9,085,866 of record NC_135133.1, read on the forward strand.
ACGGTGGATCTTAATGCGTATAATCTGGGTGGCGCGGTCGGTACAGTTACGCGCGCAATTTAGTGGTGCAATAATCCCTGTGGGCTGCGCGGCCTTCGCCAGAATCCAGGCAGCCCATCGCTTTTCACGCGCGTTGCCTGCGTAGACTAATCCCCCTAGCATTCCTCTGCAACTTGTTGCGACGCGGTAACGAAGTGGTCGCGGATGAACTATCGAAGTCAATATTTAATTCAACATCGAGCATCAATTCAGCAAGTGGTGCCAGTAGAATCGCAGGATTCCTTCAGCAGTTGATCCAGTAAATATCTCACACTCCCAAGTCGGTGTCCGCGTCGTCTGGAGCAGCCCACCCTTTCAGAGAGTCTCCCAAAGGATCAAGCCGCAGAATCGAGGGACAGTGTTCTCTGATTCTCGCTGGAAACTCGCAGCAAGGATGCGGAGATCGTCGGCTAGGCGCGAGCGGTGCACGCCAGGCAGAGGTACTCGTGGAACAGGTTCGAGGTTGCTGAGGAACTGGCTCGAGCAACGAGCAGGAAAAACAAGAGGCACAATCGGATTGTAGCAGATTGCCCGCGGGGCACGCATAACGGTACCAGCGCGATGTTTGCCATTAGCCCGAGTCGCAAGTTTTCCTTTGCCTGCCCTCCCCTGGACGAGTGCCCTTCAATGAGCCATAAATTGAGCCTTAGATTTCTGGACACCCGCTACTCTTCCGGCCCCCTGCTTCATCTGCATTCAATGCCTACCTCTCCTCCGCGACTTGTTTCCGTTTCTTCAGCGCGGGTCTAAGTGTACGGGGACAGCGAGGCTCGCAGGAGACTCTTATCGATTCGAGGACAGGGGCCTCGATGTCTTGGACTTAGCGGAGAGATTTCTAAGTCGTGGTTGAACTGTGGCGCCAAATAATTGAAATAGTTCAACTCAGTGAGAATGACTCGTTCCACTTCTAATAACTCTATCAATTCTATCTCCGCAACCTCTTTTCTTCCTCCTACCATGGAGACTAAACTAAAAACTTGCTCGCAGCAGATCTTCGCGTACAACAATTGGTTTCCTCGAAGGTCCTGACGAAGCATCGTTACGAGGCTCAGAGAAATCACGTTAGCCAGCAGCGAGGAAGGTCTCAGAGTTCGTCAATTTCACGGACGGCGAATGGAGCCTGGCCGCGGCAGGATTTATTGAATTTACAGAAGCTGGAGGACCGGTTGTGTCTCTGAGCGCTGTGCTCTCTATCCAGCGCGCACATAAATTCAATCAATTAGCGGGCTTTTAACGTGGGCAACCTCGAATCATCCTTGTTAGCTCTCCGAGCCGGGCCTCCTGGATCTTCCGCGAGATTTGTGTCCCCGACGTGGTCGCGCTCCCTCTTCGAGCCTCCTCCTCGCAAGAACGCTGACGCGTTCCTCGACGTAGCGATGCAACGTGTAAGAATTCCTCGGCGGACAAAGAGTCACGTATACTGGGACCCTTTGTTGCGATTGATTCGTGACTTCGTAGCAGCTGAAAGGAGCTCTTCAACCTTATACACGCTTCGCGTAATACCACTTTGCAGCGAGTCTTGCCTTCCTGAAATCAGAGAAGGATACTTAGTGCCTTTGCGCGGACGCTTCCTCGTCCCCGGCTCTTCCGATACTTCGCTCCTTCGTCCGGCAAGGGGATTTTCATTAAGCCATCAAGCTGTATCCCACGATCCGTGCGCCGTTTTCTTTCCCCTGCGCGTATTAACATCCGCGGAACGTCAGTATCGACGGACAGTTTAATTGCTCGCGATGGCCACTGCTGTCGAATAAGACGAAAAGAATGAGTAATCACCGGTCATTACTGTATACTCGCGGGCTCGCCCGCGTGAAAGTTCCCCAGCAGGAGAAAACTGCCGGCAGCGCAACGAAATCCAGCGATATTTCTCTTCTGCGCGACTAATATTCGCGGGATCGTACGAGGTCATGGCTGCCTGGTCGACGTATCGGTGGTAGCAAAGATGCCATGGTGGAGGATCGGTCTTTCCCTCTCTCGAGCACTAGCCACCGTCTCCCTCTCTTTCTCTCTCTCTCTCTTTCTGCCTCTCGACGCGGTGAATTGATGCGTGGGTGCAGGTTGGACGCAGATAACGCGGGAGGAGTTTCGTTTGTCCAATCCTCGATGATCCTGTTCCTCTCTCTCTCTCCTCTCTTCTTTGCTCTTTGCCCTTCACCGATTTCCTCTCTTTCGCCACCGTTGCCTCTCCCTCCGCGCGCTCGCTCCTCTTCCTTTGCTCGCGTTTTTCGTATCCTCGGTGCCCACCGCTTTCTTCGCTTTGTTCTCCGCTGGCATCGAAAGACGCGGCGACCTTGGGTACCATCGAGCCCACCTCCAGTGGGAGTGGAGTAGATCTCTTCGTCCCTCGGTTTCCAGAACTCGCGTTTCTCTCCTCTGTTCCCCGAAGCTGGTCCGCGGGAGGTCTCTTCTTCCTCGCGAGCTCTTGGAAGCTTCTTCACCGTTAGAACCTCGCGAGGTGCACGAAGGTGGACGCGGGACGGCTCCCTGGCATCGCGACGGAGCGGTCGATCGATGCCCCCGTATCTGCCCCGATCTCCGGGACGCATAACGAGCAACGTTGTCACTTATAAAGACTCCGTTGTACGACCAGCAGGTTGCACGCGGGGCCGGAGATTACGAGCGACTCGCTCCCCGCGAGAATCGCACCTGTCGCAGATGTAAACAGTCGCTGGAACGGGGTCGACGCGGATCCTCCCTCGGAGAGAACTGAAGCTTTGTTTCATACAGATTCCCGTGAAAGGCATCCCAGGTATACAGGTACTTGAAGGATCGTGTCACCTGGCGAGCCAGTAGGAAGAGCTAGAGGTTCATTAAGACCTGGTCGCGAGCGCGCTGAACGCGCTGCTGCGCGCCAGTCGTCGTGTCCAGCCAGGCGTGTAAGAGGAAAATTTATGAAAAACAATTAGTACGCGATAGCCTCGACCGTGTTCGCCGTGGACGCGATAGAGGGTGAGGCACGCGTATCGGCGCTGGCTTCTTATCGTTTCCCGCGCGATACATTTTCAAGTACAGGAAGCGGCCCGAAGGAACGAGGCGATAGAGCCGGCTTGGTGAACCGAAGACGTATCAATTAAGGAAATTTATGCCTACGGTCGAGATAGAGAAGCTCCCGGGTCAAGGGAGAGAGGGAAGCAGAATGTTCTCATCTCCTCCATTATCCTAAATGTAACTTGTTCGACATATCTTCAGCGACGCCTCCTTCGTTTCTCTTCTGTTCAACTCCCACACTCCCCTGTCTCCTCGCTTCGTTACGTGGAACGAGTCATTATCCATCCTACGGCGAATAACAGCACAGAACGACTGCATTGCTGCGTACTAAAATCGTACGAAACAAAGCGACGTCGCCCTTTCAGCGAACCGTGACCAGAGGGGCCCCTCGGTGTGCATGCGTATATACCCGTCTGCCGAAATGCCGTTTCGAGCCGCGGCCATGTTAATGCGGCCGGCAGACAATTGCGTTCCCGTGTTCGCTGGAAAGGGAGCTGGTTCTCCTCTGCTCGTAGGAGGCGCGACGTTGATTCCTCGCGGCTCGTTCCTCTCGCAGATAACGCGGAGCTAGGCTAATGTTAATGGCGGAGCAGGTGGTCGCCGAGGCGTGACACGCTGACGTCACTGGTCCCCTCGTGCCACCGCCAATACGAACCTCGCCGAGGCCATAGCGTCGGGTCTCTGTGCTCCTCTTCGCATTGCCAGGCGAGCGTGTTTCACCTCACTCTTGGGCTTAAATCTCGCTACTTAATCGCGGAATCGATGGCGCACGAGCTTTCGCGAGTATTTGTACGTGGGACGTTTGGGGTGATAGCGACACGAAGTCGATAATTGGGAACAGAGACCTTGACAACGCCCAGAGAAAAAGGGAAAAAGAGATTAATGTTACCACGACTGAATTGGTTCAAGGGCTTCGCGAAAAGAAAGCTGGACTTTATTCTTTAAAGAAATTATTATAATCACCTAAGGAATTTTATTTGATTTGTATTGAAATTTGAAAGATTAAATCCCGAGCGCGCCACTGCTTGGGATCGCTGGATATATCTGGGTCAACCGGAGACCTTTTGCGAAGTTAATCTTGTAATATTGAAAGGTTTTCTTAGTTTGGTCGAGGCAGGTTCCGCTTGAAACAGAAGGAGGGTTGAAGGGCGAGAGGAATAGCAAGGCGGTGGGGTTTAATGTACTGCAGCCGTTGGCGCAATCGACACCCTTTTTCTGCAGTCCAAGCGTGGGGAAAATTGGAAACGTTAGGGTTGGCTCCCGCTGGCATGGGCCCGGGGTTACAGGTGTTGGCCATACGCACGTGAGAACGTGTCACAGGTGCTGCCCTTACCGAGCTCCCTTTATTATGCTTTCGTATCGTAAATGGTTATTATCGTGGTCGTGGGGCAGTTTAGAAAGTCGGGCCTGGGACATAGTGGCTGCTCTGTTCACCAGCGCTACCGGTGACTCTTGTAATTGATGCGCGCAAGTGCTGCAGGCTTTGAATATTCAGCGGGCAAAAGTGCTGGGAAAATCGCCTCGACAGTCTTCGAATAGTAAATTCTGATAGAACCTTTATCGCATTCTTTTCGTTATTTCGCGAAGGCTGCTACGATGCAGGCTTAAACGTCGGGGTTAAAAATATAATAAAGGGGCGTCGAGGCGGCGCGAGTTGCGCTCTCTCTGCGCGCTCGCGAAGATAAAGGAGCAGCGTGCAAGCGCACCGACAATAAAACGGAATTCGCAACGCAATATTCGTTTCTTATTTCGCGGGGATTAATTATCTGAACGGCCTGCAGCGGGGCGGGAAGGAGAAGCGAGGGGGGCTGGAACGGAGAGAGTGGGGAGGCCGTTTGCACGCGAAACAGGAGAAGGCTGGCCAACGTAACTGGCCTAATGGATTAATTAATGGCTTGCGTGTCCGAGACGCCGCGGACCATTTTATAGCCTCGGTAGCGTTTCTCTTCGATCGGAAAGACGTTGCTCACCTCCAAACCGTCGAAGGCCGGTGCCTTCGACCTCTTCTTTAGAGTCCTTTCGCAGTGCTAGCGCGACGACTGCCTCGTTGCCACCCTTCCAGTTGAAATCACGAGAAGCACACGGGACTCGCAAACGCGAAAATGGCCGTGCCTCCTCTCGAGCGACCCATTTCGGCGGCTACGGTTCGGCCGCGAGAACCTGGATTGGCGAATTTCTGAATAGCTCTGGCAGGCGAGCGATGAGAACCCTTTTGTAGCAGTTGGAGGAGCGACAGAGGGCTGGTCTCTGTCGGTCGTCCAGACAAAACCAGGCGTGGGAGCGAATGCACGCAGGCTCCCACGAGCGTGCATTGTGCGTGATACGCATCTATACGTCATTTACCTACCTCCACAAGCCCCGGCTTCGTTCTCTCGCTCGGCCGACGCTCCATTAGCTCTACCCTCGCAACAGTTTTCCGTATTTTAACCCCGTTTCCCTGCTCCGAGATGCTCCTGCTCCAACCTCTCCGTCATCGGCTACAGAACGCATCTCCAGGCTTTCGGTATTAAAAATTACGACAATCAATCAGGGTAATTGTGGGAGAGATGCCGCACTTGGAGAGACGCAGCACCTTCGGTATTTCAGGGTTATCGGTAAGAGAATACAATACTGTTGATTTTATTTGCTTTAGGCTGTTAGTTTTGGTTTGATTGATAAGCGAGAACGTGTCTGCATTATTACTTTGAGATTTTGCTATTTTTCGAGGTAAGCCTATCGCACTTTGCATCGGTAGTTATACGTCGAGTTCACTTTTGCTATCGGAGTAGTTAAAAATTCATAGTTTCACATTTTATTTTTACGTGCAATGAATGTGGAAGGAAGAAGAAAAGACAATTAAATTTAGAAAGGCAGAAGTAACATCTGTACCTATTTATTTTTCCAATTTTATTGCATTTTACATCGTATCACTTTGCTTTTACTAATGTTTAAAGTAAAACGGTAAAATTAACAAATTCAAACGGAAACTTAAGAAAGGTTGTTTTTAGTTTCAATTTCTTAACGGTGACAGATATTCAGATTTTGGTTATCTTTAATGCCAGTAATAGGACAAGATGTTCAACTAATAATACGTATCCTTGGAAAAAATTGTCACCGCAAAATTCAGACACGGCGACAATTCTGCGTAAGGTGCGGCAACTCTCCCAGAATTACCCTACCACTAAAATTCAGTACAATTCCAGCGGCTTATTCGCGAGAACAAGACTTTAGCTGTCGGTATCTACGAAATGAAGGGGCCACTTGGGGGTAATCAATAACCGAAGCGATTTTCGGTGCGTCCTCTGTCCCCTGTGTGCGACAGAGCCAGCAGCAGCTCGTCTGCGGAAAGGATAGGCCGAGGGGCAATTAATTAAATCGAGGCAAACAAGCCTTTAGAAGGTTCGTCGCCGTCAGGCATCGAAGACAGTCGGTCCTGGGATCGACGGAGGCGCTAATCGTCGCCCGCAGCTATCATTAGTCGCTGCTTTCACCCTGTCTACCGTGTTCGCCGCTCGTTTATTGCCATTATTCGCATGCGAGAGACACTCTTCCGTTCCTTATTCGCGCGTCTCTCGTGGAGAACGCCACACGACCTTTGCGATCCAGCCGATTCCAATCTCGAGCCTCCTAAAACTCGCCGCGCAGAATTATTACCAGGCTCCTGGCACCTAGCCCCGCAGCTTCAAAACTCTCTCTTCCAATACGCGACGCCGTTAACCCTTCAGGAGCTCCCTAGCCGACCTCCAAGCTGCCTCTGCTCCCCAGCAAGCCTAAAAAATAGAATCTAAGAGTCGCGAAACTCCCCCTGCACTCGTCCCGACTGGAATCCACGGAGAACCGGCAGCTCGAACGTCAATGGAGCCTAAGGTCGATCCTTTCATATTCACGCTCCATTAATGATCCCGTTTGCCGGTGGCTCGATCGTGACACGGTTTCGCGAAATGGAATCGCGGCGGCGACGGTTGATTTTCGTGCGTCACCGCCGACGTGCACGATCTCCGCGATCTCACGCTTTCCATACGCGCCTTGGAAACGAGAAGTTCCCTTTTCCCTCTCGTTGCGCCCGTGCTCGCGGCCGATACCACCGCGTCTATACTTCCACGCCGTGTGTATAACTGAATCTTATCTAGGCATTCAAGTTGTTTTTTCTTTTTTTTTCTTTCCCCCCCCTCCTTTATCCGCTGGAATCGCGTACACAGGCCGCGTTGCGCAACCGTGATTTCATTCACCGGCGAGTGCCGCGTTTCCCTTTTCACGCGGCCGATCCAATTCACCGCCAGGCACTACCGTCGGCTTTTTAAATTCGTGACGCGCGCCGTTTCCGCCGGCCGTGCACCGACAGAAAGCGGAGGAAAGGCGAGAGCGGACGGAACGCGTAGCGCAACTGTTCTGTCGCGTTCGAGAGGAGGCGGGCGATCCGCGAAATGATCGATGGCGCCAGAAGCGCGACGGTCGATCGCGGATCTGGAGGACGATTAAGGTCGGCTTTCCGGTGGCTTTTTTGCCGGGGGATCGTTACCTAGCGCCGAGAAATCGAAAGTATATAATACAACGCACCGGGATCGGCTTTTCCACCGGGGGGAACGAACAAGGTAGAACTCCAGATAGGTCGTCGTAATTACGCGGAATTAGAGGCGCACTTCCTAATTTTCTTCCCGTCGACTCGAATTAAAGGCGGCAGAAGGCCACGTTCCCCGGTAGCAAACGGGGCAAAAACTCCGAGCTAGCGATGTCGAAGCGACGAGAGCGGCAGGACGGCCGGGCGGAAGGGAGGATCAAAGCTCAGACTATCGGCTGCTGCGCCAGTGCAAACAGCTCGATCGAGCGATCCTTAATTAAACCGCGAAGCAGCAGCCTCCTCTCCGCTTCTCGACATCATGGCGTCGCGCGGATAAGGGAGGAAGACAATGCGCGGATAACGAACCGCTGAAACTCCGGCTGGCGCGTCGCGCCTGCTGTTTCGACCAGAGGCATCGTCGTCGACCTCTTTTGCCCGCGGTGCGTTCCTCCCCGGTCGTTTCGAGTTCACGCTCCGGCGGCCACCGGCGATTTTTCGCCAACCCCGACCGCGATCGCCAGATAAAAACGGGCCATTTATGCCAGCGGCCGGCGTGTAACATTGTGCCCCTCGCAAATTGCAACTGTGTTGCGTGACGCGAATGCTCGCCGCGGTTTTTCGGCGATCGCGTTCGCGGATCGACGATCGAGCCTGCGCGCCAGCCTCGCTCCTCGAGTTAATGGAAATTTACAGCGGGAGGCTCGCTGCGTTTAAGCGAAGACCTCACCGTGTTACGTGAGAAATTCACCTTCCCTGCGCTGCCTCGTGTAGGCTTTCGTTCGCGAGGAGCGTGAATACGCGATCTCGATGGTGGGTGTTTTTCCTTCGATGGACCCTCGGCGTGTTATGGGGAGGGATCGGATTCTTTGCGGTGGAAAAAGGGACTTATGTAGGTAATTAAAGTTCTTAATCATTCCGCGGTGTGATTTGTAATTAACTGAGATTCGACGGTCCTCGTTTAATTCCTCGGCTAGCGAAAGAGTCGTCGAGCCCGACTCTCGGCTGGATTGGACTCGTCGCTGCGCCAGGAGCAGCGAAGCGTGCTTCCACCTCTCGCTGCTGCCCTCTTCGCGCAGGTCGTGCCTGACCCCTGTCCCTCGAAAACGATCCAACGTTTGTTTGTTCCACTTGCTCGCGATACATGGCCCTCGGACGTAACCCACCGATGACGAAACGTCCCCCGGCACCGCCGAAATTAGACGTATTCCCCGCCCCCAAACCGCCTCCGGCCATTCTTTTTGTCCACCTTTCCACTTTACTGGACCCCCTGTTCCTTTGAGCTGCTCGTGACGAGCCACCGTGTTTCCAGGCGTGGGGATGGTAGCGCGGTGCTCGCTGGAGCGGCAGGGAATCGCTTCGAAGTAGGGCAGAAGAGTTTGAAAGCGAGGTAACGCTGCCAAGGCACCAGGGTCCCTCTAATTAATTTTCCTCCGCGAACTATGGCTCCGCCGAGTTTTACTCTGAATACTATCGTAGCGTAGGCGGCCGGAGCTGTTTCCCAACTAACGATCCCGTCTTTCTTTGTTTCAGGTAAGTCCATTCTCGAAATCTACGCACGCCGCGCGAAGCCAGCCAACCTTGAATCCCCCTGGATGACTCGTAGGTGCGTACGGCGAGGTTGATAGAGGCGAGCACGAGCCTTGGTAATGTTTTATTCGGCCAAAGAGACAGAAGACGCGCTTTATAAACACCGTGGCGGAATGGTGGCGCGGCCGTATCCTCGGCTAGGTGCGCGGCCAGGTTTGGTTGGCTACGTTTGAGGTGTGCTCATGTAGATAAGCTCCGATAATGACCGGACGTGTGCTCACCCAGCCAGAACTCTGCGAACTCCCTCCGTGCGTCCTCCTCCTTCGCCACCTCCTTCGTCCTCCAACCTCTTGCTCCACCTCGTTGTGTTCTGTGACTACGGGCTCCTCTCGGCCCGGCTCGAGGAGACGAGTCCTTCGGTATGCCGTCGAGGCGGAGGCACACGTGTCGGCTTGGCTTCGTGTGCACAGTCACCTCGGGCTGACCGTGAACAGCTTCGAACCTCCCCTGCTCCACGGAAATAGAACGATGCAGCGAGAGGGAGCTTCCTTTCATGACTCGGACCTTTGACCGAGGAGTCGTGGTACCCGAAAGGTGACCGGAGGCGTGAGGAGTGCTTCAAGTTGTTAGTTCTAAGTAGGTACCTTGCTTCCCTAAACTTCCAAGTTGATCTATGGAAAGTTTAGTGTTCTGAAGTAATAATGGGAACTTCGAGTTCATAGTTCTATTATTCACCTTACTTTCTTAGGAAAGCTTCTAAGTTTTTCTACTGAAATTTTGGGAAGCTTAGGTTTCTAAGTTTTTCTATAGAAATTTTGGGAAGCTTAGGCATCTAAGTTTTTCTACTGAAATTTAGGGAAGCTTAGGCTTCTAAGTTTTTCTATAGAAGTTTTGGGAAGCTTAGGCTTCTAAGTTTTTCTACTGAAATTTTAAGAAGCTTAGGCTTCCAAGTTTTTCTATAGAAATTTTAGATTTCTGAAGCCCTGAAGTAATCATGGGAGTTTCAAGTTCATAGTTCTATTATTCACCTTACTTTCTTAGGAAAGCTTCCAAGTTTCCTATAGAAATTTTGAGAAGCTTAGGCTTCCAAGTTTTTATATAGAAATTTTAGATTTCTGAAGCTCTGAAGTAATCATGGAAGTTTCAAGTTCATAGTTCTATTATTCACCTTACTTTCTTAGGAAAGCTTCCAAGTTTCCTATACAAATTTTGAGAAGCTTAGGCTTCTAAGTTTTCTACAGAAATTTTGGGAAGCTCAGACCTCCAAGTTTTTCTATAGAAATTTTAGATTTCTGAAGCCCCGAAGTAATCATGGGAGTTTCAAGTTCATAGTTCTATTATTCACCTTACTTAGGAAAGTTTCTAAGTTTTTCTACAGAAACTTTAGGAAGCTTAGACTTCTAAGTTTTCCTGCAGAAATTTTATATTTCCGAAGTCCTGAATTCGTAACGAGAGTTTCAAGTTGTTAATTCTAATATTCACCTTCCTCTTCTAAGCTTCTAAGTTTTTCTACAGAAATTGTAGATTTCAGAAGTCCCTTAGTTTCTTTTATGTTCGCTAAGAATCCGCGATTCCTCGTTGGCTTTCTCATTGGCCCGAGCATTGGAGTCACTCTCTCCCAAGTAAGTAACTACTACTTCCAGATAGGATAACAGAGGTGAGCGAGCAGGTAGATAAAGTCTCGCGAATTGGAGGCCCGCGGGGCTAGATTCGTGGCGTGGTATCGGAGCGGGGAGATCTATCGAGCAGTCCAAGTTAGCGAGTACGCCATTGAATAATTCTTCCGGCGTGGCGGTGCGCGCGCCGGAAACGATCTGTTACCGCGCGACACGAAAGGCACGCTCTCCTGCTCAGGTGTGAGATCGTAATGCCGAGCTTCGTGGATCGCGAAAATCGGCTACCCCGCGATTCTCTCATCGCTCCATCCGCAGCAAACGGATTCCACGCGGGATCAGACGGTCCCATCGCAATTGCACCTCCATCCTTATAGTTTTAAGTCCCTTCGTGGATGCAGAGGACCTAACGGGTACTAGAACTGCTGCAGCCAAATTTTGTCGCACAGGTGACTGGATAGTTCGCGAGAGCCCTCGCGTTTACCTCGGCGAGGGCAAGCCGAGTGGCTTTCGAGGAGCGTCGAAGAGCGTGCTGCATAATGGGCGACGAAAATATGACAAACACGTAGAAGCGATAGCGCCGGAAACGGGCAGTTGTCTAACAATAATGTACTGGAGTACGAAGCGAGTTAGTGAATGAACGGGACGAACCGGCCAGGCGAGGCACGATCGCCTATCGTCTACGCGGCCAGCACGCTGCATACGAATGCTTCGTTCTCGCTAACTGTGCCTCCGCTTCGTGGAACGTCATTTCGGGACGGGGGACACCTCGGGGAATTATATCTTCCATACCCAAGTAGATTCTCTCTGCAGATTTCAACGGTAGGTAATTGCTTGCCGAGCGGTCGCAACAATTCGGCTTGCTACTCCAAGCTCCCTACACCTCAGAATTTCGGAATACCAAACACCTTCGAAAGCCACGCTAACTAACAAGGGAAGATCCCGAAGCCGAAAGTTCAAAAAATTCTGAAACTTTGCGAATACGTAGGGGATTTCCTCCTGATTACAACGCAACTTTTGTTTGCTGCCCAAATCCACTCGGAGGGGGTGAAATTAATCCCTGAAAATCTAGCTGTTTTCCGATTTTGCGTTATAACTGTAAGAGATAGGAAGAAAGTTTCAAGACAAAAGTCACTTGTTTTAATTAGATCTAGCATTTGGTAAAGAAATTATTTTACAATTCACGAGTTATGACACAAGAATCGGAAAATAACCGGACTTTCGGGGGTTAATTTACACTCCCTTAGAGTGAATTTGGGCAAACAATAATTGCGTTGCAATCAGGAGGTAATTCCCTACGTATTCGCAGTTTTAGAATTTTTTGAATTTCCGGCTTCGGGATGTTCCCTCGTAGGCCACAGAACCGACTCGATCGCTCCGAACGAAGCTCACAAGCGTCCGCCCACCGAAAGGTGTCCGTTGCCGCGTTTTATCGAGCGTATTCCATAAATTCTGCCCCGGACTGTCCAACGGAGGGAAGCAGACCCCCGAGGCCCGTCGTGCTCGAACACCCAATAGCAAACAATCTAAAGTTAGAAGTGTATGTTTGCCGCACGAGGCGTATAGGCCTCCCTGTTGCAGCCGCAGAGATTTAAGCAATGTTTCTGACTACGGCAGTAGGGACACGCATGTGTCACTTGTTGCATTCTGATTTCGATACACGCACCAAAATAACTCTCCTCGGTGTTGGCTCACCCTCCTGTGACGTCCCTTATCCCCTTCGGCGTGCGTGCTGCCTCCTCCCTCGGTATATCTGTCCCTCTTTCCCCGGCGTTCATTCACTGGCTTCGTCTCCCTCTCTATATATATACCTGTTCCTTTTGTAGTCATTCATTAGTGCCCTGTCTCCCTCTATCTTCGCCTCCTTTGTCGTGCTACCCCTCTCTCTCGCCCTCCACCGCGTATTACTCATTCTTGGACACAGTCCCACCGTCTCTTGGCCGCAACGATCATCGCGGACTCCCTCCTCTCTGCCCCCCTCGGACCCAGTCCCTCCCACGACCGCTGGCTTTTGTCGAACCTCGTGTCGCTGCGAGCCGCGAACAACGTCTCCTACGAGTGTCTCTGTCGCATATTTCGGAGGCGTGCAGCAGCACTTTTGTTCCCGTGATCCTTTCCCTGCGCCGGGCTCGCCGAAGTATCGTTAATCGACCGTGTCGTACACGAGAGCGCCCGTGTAGCGGACACGCGCGACGACTCCTCCACGATTTATCGTCTGGTCACTCGGGGGGTCCCTTTATTACACGGTGATCTTCCATTATTCGGGGGACGCACGGAGCTCGGTCGAGTAAAAGTAGCAGCGGCGGGAATTTTTGAAGTCCGAGGAAGATCTGCTTCGCTGTTCTAACTCCTGCCTCGCGAAAACGGAGATTACAGGGTTGAAGGAGAGAGGCAGAGGGCAATTAATATCAATTAATATACGGCCCTTTGATCTGCAGCTCGTTTAACAGGCTCTGCCCATAAAAGCCTTTCTTTTTCTCGTTTTCTTCGCCTCGACCTCTGCCAGCGGCAAATTGCTCTCTTTCTCCGTGCCTGCGGCCTGCTCTCGTCTTCCCTTTAATATATATCCTCTGGCCGAGCCTGCTCTTTCTTTCTCGCTGCTTTTCTTCTCCTCGACCGAGCCTCGTGACGAGCATTCGGCCGTTTCCGGTTCCCCAGCCTGCGCCAGGGGCTTCCCCTTTCGAACTTCCGGCCGTGTCTTACTACGCTTACTACGTGCCCCCTCTGCCTCTCTCCTGCACGCTCCCCTCTCGCCTTTTCGCCCCTCCGTTCCCCTCGGTCGACCCGACGGCGCTCAAGTTAAAACGAGACGGCGCTCCGCGGAGAAGAAGACCGCCCGTTCCGTGAATTAATCTGCCGGGTTTCGGGGATAGGAATTAACGCGGGCGAGATTTTTAATTATCCGTACCGTCTGTTCAACGTGTTGCGCGCTCTTCCCTTGGGTCACGAAGCTAGCCAGCAAGCTCTGCAACTGGGATGCCCGTGACTGAGCCTCGGTACTGTTTCAAAGGAAGGGGGACTATTTAGGGATATTTCTGGGAAACTCGTGGCGAATGATCCTTGTCATTCACTGGCTCGAACGAGAGCATCGGATCCCACGTGTCTCTGTCATACCAGAGCCAGTAACGCTCGAGGATTTTCCGTTGGAAAATTTCTTATTACACGCCACCAGGGAGCCGTGTTTGTTCCCCCGCCGATCGGCCAGAAAATTCGTCGTCGTCCGATGGAACCTCGGCGGATCGGTTTTCTCTTGCACGGGTGGTTGCGCAACGATTAATTGCAGGAAAGCGAGGGCCAGTCGATTAGGAAATTGTTGTCGGCGTTGGTGACTGGCCGCGCTTCGAGGATGATGGGAGCCGATGGCTGATGCCTCGCGACTCCTCGATCGCGAGATAAGCCCGGGCGACTCGATAGACGACGGGAGATAGAGGAGACAGAGAAAGGAGGGTCCATCTGGGAAGCGCGCTGATCTATCCCCGATAACGGAGTAATTTGCAGAGGTGCGAGCTTATCGATTATCAGGCGGCACCGCGCACCTGTCCAATGGCAGTGCGTGGGAGTGGAGCCGGGAACTCGTTTCGAGGGTAATCTGCTTCTGTAAATTATTCATCGGCGGACGGGAGTGGGCGCGCGTCGAGGATGGCTTCATCGCGTCGACTCTCTTCGCCGAGATCCCTATACCCCCCTTATTACTACTACTAATAATAATAATAACATTTATTTTACGGGACAAGCCCATTGAGACAGAATATATGCGACGCAAATAATTCGCACAGACAAAACAGCAAACATCGTGTTTATAAACAAAGAAACAAAGAAGAAGGAATAAAAGATTTAGGGTTTAGTAGTATTACAAGGCGGGTTCTAATTCAAATTTGAGTTTCAAGGTCGATAACCCGCCTTGTACTACTACTGGGTTTACAAAGAGTTCGCCGTGTAGGTGCAAGTCACCCCTAGATAATGCGGCTAGAAACCAGGGCTCTCTGAACATTTGTCTCGAAACTAGAGAGGGGATCAGCAAAGAAATCGATCTTCCCTTGATACCTATTGGCGAGACCGCATGTTCTGTGCAGAGGATCAGCGTGCCCAACCCAGGAGGAGTAGTCCGGAGATTTAAACAGGGGTGTTTGCCTAAGTAGTAGCACGTACGGGCACGTTGAAGTTAACTAGCGCCGCAACACTAGGGTTATCAACCATCCCGTTCCATATTCTGTACGAAGAGGATAGCTCCGTGACTCTCCTCCTATGCTCCAGGCTCCGGATACCCACTCTGCTCGCGACAGGGCCACAGTTACGGTCAAAACGAGCAAGAGGCTGACCAGCTTTATAAGCTAAAAAGCGCAAGAATCTGTGCCGAACCCTCTCAAGTCGAACTCTATATTTGTCTCTCTTATTATAGCGAAGACGCGCGTATCGGAACACGCCGTGAGGAATCTTTAAACAGCGGATCGTAGACAAGTTTTTGGAGCGGCCGCGCCAAGCATCCGCCCGCGAACCGATCCCAAGTAGCCCATCGACAAATGTCCAGCAAGCTAAACATATCTGACCGCTGCAATTCATCAAGCGTCGAAGCTTCTATGCCCGATCACCGTTTCCACCGGCTCCAAACAGGTCACTGACGAGCTTCCAGAGAGCCGCATATATCAGCTCTCTATTTCCGTCAATCCACAGGCAATATTTCAGAATGTCCAAGAGACCCACATACCCGGACAGCCGTTTCCGTTGCTCCCGCCGCAGTATTCCTACCAGATTATCGAAAGCCGTTCAGGAGATGGCCGAACGCAGCCAAGGATACCGAGCCCCATCGGCGCAGAAAGGCAGCCGAGGGACTCTATTGGAAAAGTCTGTTGCCAAATGCTGTTACGGAGCACACACGAGGCCGCAGAGGCCGCGCAGGCCACACGGGGAACGCGCCAGCGCGTTCAGGGAGACCGGAAACTGTCGCCTCTTCTCTCCCTCCGTTTACCTCTCTCTCTCTCTCTCTCGCTCTCTTCGCCTCCCCGTCTGTCCTCCCTTTCCTCCTCCATCTCCTCCTACTCCTCCTCTCTCTGTCCGTCTCGTTTGCACGGACGGCCGGCGGACTTTCACGCAACGATCCGCGTTCCGATGTGCCGCAATAATCGGCCGTTGCGAGAGAACACTGTGTTTGTCGTCGGGACAATCGTTTTCGGCGAGAAAGCGGCGGTTATTTAACCCGCTGCACCCCTGTCCCTCGCGATTCCGCGCAACCGGCACCTCTGCGCGCGCCTCTCCCTCATTCGTCGTGAATTTCGCGGAAGCTCTCGAGGGTGGTGGGTAATCGAGGCCTCGAATACGTCGGGTGCTCTGGGGATTGAGGTGGAGCGAGGTCGAAAGTCGGAACGAACGAAAATCTGGAAAATAACCGCTCCACTGTAATCAGAAATGATGCAGGGATGAATAAGAGATTGTTGTTAGATATTAGTACCCCCTCGCGATAGAATTTCCATTTTCCTTCGGACTACCTCTAAACTCTATGATCCGACTAATTCCCTGTCAGCCTGGGGCCGAAACCGATGGAATCGACCGCGCGCAGAGTATCTGGTGCTCGTTGGTCGCGATCCCATCCGCTTCCGCGCGCTAGCCATTGTCGGCGGCGAGAGGCGGAGGGAAAGAGTTATGGCCTGTTTTCCTAAGCGATAGAAGGTTGGAGAGGCACACGGAGCGTTCTCCTCCCGTTCGTATCGCGAGCGAGGCCCGCTGCCGCGCGACGTCACTTCCTTTACGGGCTCTCCTTCCATGTTCCTTTTCTCTCTGTTTCTGGCTGGCGGCGGCAGGGATCGAGGGATCGAGCTCACCTGCCCCGCTACGGTCACTCGACTTCCGGTAACCCCGAGAACGCGCGCGAGGCCACGTAACCGTGACTTCTTCTCGTCTCGCGCTTCCGCTCCCCTCTTTTCGCAATTTTCTGAACGGGCCTTCTGGTGGATTTCTCGAGGGAAATTAAAGGGAAGCTTTTTGGTCTCTGTAAGGCGACAGGAGTGTTCGGCTCATCTGTGAGGTAGATAATTCGCTGTCGTTCGGTCGGCGCAAGGATGACGGAGAGAGAGATTAGAGGAAAGGGGTGAATGGGCGGTGAAGGAGGGAAGAAGATGGGTAAGGAGGCTTCGGGAGGAAGTGACGTGGTATGGATAGGCTATCCTACGGTTCTGAGCAGCAGTTTCCATCGACGAGGAAAGGAGCACGCTGTTGCGCGCGTATCTCCCTTCCTCGGTCGCTTTAGTGCCTTATAAGTTTATGCGTTCTCACGCTCTCCATACCGCCTCTGTTAACTACACCTTCTGCACACGGTCGCGCGCCTCTTTCAAACGCTCCTCTCCCTTTTTTCACGGGTATATCGCGCGGCGTGCACTGCTCGCCGAAGCGACTATACAGTTTTGGGAATACGGAGTTTGCTATCCATTTTAATACCGTAGGTGAGATACTCCATGGAAACTTCAATTCAATTCCTTTTTGTAGTCCTCAAGGTAGGGGAGACCGGGGCAAAATCGGGACGATGAGCATAAAATCTCATAACTTTGACATTATTAAGTGAAAAAGAAATTGCAATTGCGATTCATTAGAATAAAATCTTTTTTAAATAATAGTACATATCCAATCTTTACTAGAAGAACAAATTTTTAAAAAATAATAATTTAAAATTTGATCCGTTTACCATACTCGATTCTGGCCCTAGCCCCTATAACAACGAAACTCATCCAATGCTTCAGTCCAGTTAGAGCAAGCTGTAAACTGCACCCAACCTTCGTTCAATTTCGATGAACCATATGATTCTTGGACATAAATGCAAATGTCTTCAGCGTTTTCATCACCCCTGATATCATTACCCTTCGGTATTTTATTTCATTTCGTCGTGTTCTTTCTTTTTAGTTGTAGTCCTTTATTAAGATTTACTTTTAACTTTGATAACTTCCTCTTTTTCATTTCTTTGTTACACACATTTTGTCAAAAATCGGGTACCCGCCTTTACCCCGTACGGTTGTTTCGCCCTAGCATACAATTTTGTAAATATTACGAATTATCAACAATACCATGGCGAAGTAAAAACAAACCTTTTTAATTATCTACACTTTAATATGCAACAGTTAACATAATTCGCACCAAAAAGTATCTACCTGGACGCTGTCAAAAGTGTTTGAAGTTTCTTAGTGATCGAAAATTAAATCAGAGCTTTCAAAAACACACAAGACGATATAACCTTAGTAAGCACGCTTGTAACGCGATCAATGTTGATGAAATAATGCAGATCCCGACAATACGTCGCTGCAACGACGCGGAAAAATTTAAAGCAGTTTAAAAAATAATGACACGTCCCGGTTTTGTCGGAGTTTCCCCTATCCAAAGTATTGCCCAAAAATCCGAAACGCGTAGGTTCGCCCGAAAAGCGAGAGAAATAACTGTTCACCGTCGTGGCAACTACACAGAGCCTCGCACACGCGCATCCCGTGTGCCAGGAACGGGGGGAGGCGGATCCTCCCCGTCGGCTTCCTAGTTATAATAAACGTGGTAAAAAACGGGGCAAAAACCTGCCCAGCCTTGGGCAAGTGTACACGATCGAGGGAGCAGCTTCTGCTCTCTATCAGCGTGTCCATTCGAGCCTCTGTTTCCCTCTGGCGCGTTCTCCTTTCTCCTCCTTGTTCCTCCTTGCTCCCGATCACCGTAGGTGTTGCCAGGCTACTTCCTTCCTGCGGTCATCCTCCGCGCCCTCCTTTCCTCGCGTATGAATCGTATGGGCCCTCCCTGCCTGCTCCCTTCTGCCCCCTGTTTATCATCCGGTGTCATTTCTTCCCTGCAGGTACGCTCGCACGCTGCGTCGTCTTACCATTCCCTGTCCACTCGCAGGGCAGCTAGTCCCTGTTGCGTCTCCTTTGCTTCTCCCCCTTCGTCTTCATCTTCGTCGTGGTCGTCTTGCTCTCCACCTCTCCTGCACCCCTCCCCCGTTCTTCCGCTTTATTAATATCCACGGCTGCCTGATCGACGGTTACGATTTTCTCGCGCTGCCTTCCGGGTTCTCGGCCATCTAGCCGCGAGCGGATAATTTATATCCGCGCGGACCACGCTGCGCATCCTCGTGTGCAGGTACCCCAGCGCCGATTTGTGAATGGACGCGCAGAGGAAGTCGACCCACCGGCTCGCCTGGCTACTGGTCGGCCTCCGTTTATCTCCTTCGGGCCTGATCGATCTTTTCCACCTGGATCCTTCTTCCTCGCCTTCGTTTTCTTCTCGGAGGAGCTTTCTTTTCTGGAGCCTGTACGGTGGTCCAATCGCGGATCGAATTTGGGACGCGTGCTCGAGGGTCGGAGCAGCTTTGCCGAGGCGTTCAGAGGGTTCCTAGGGACCGAGACTAATGCGATAGGTTGATCCTTAATAAATTAGCGGCGTTATCAGCGCCCAGGCCGCTGGAATTTCGCGGGACTTTTATCAAAGTCGCCGACATGGTACATAAACACGGTGAATTCATTCCCACGGTGTGGTAAACACAGAACCAGTTCCCTCCGGCGAATAAAAGAAATCGGACCGACCTGTCGCTTTGATTTTATCCACTTGTTTAATAACACAGCATTAGCTGGCTTTCCTCTTCGAAAATCGAGTAGTTAAACCCGTTCTAATCGAGGACTGCCAGCGTATTTATAGATCTCTTCTTTGTGTCACGCGTGATGCCAGTCGGACCAACCAATCGATTAATCTTACTAATTGAAGGGAAACGACGCGCAGAAGCGATCCTCCCTCGGCTCCACCGCGAGATGCTCTCCCCGGGTAGCCTCTTCCCACCGTAAATTTCCAACAGAAGCTCGGCCAAAGATCTCCTTCGCGAACCGCGGATTAAAAATCTCCCGCCAGATTTTTTTCCCGTGCCCCATATCGGTGCCGAATATATTCGCCACTGATCCGCGTATTTATCGTCCCCGGAGTCGCACCTGTTGCCCCCGATTAGGCGCTGGTCCTCTCCAGAATCTCCAAAGCATTCTTCGCCCAATTTATCGGGAGGTGCAACGTCCCACGACCGCTCGTACACCAGCCCAGAATAAAAGCGTGCCATCTGCTAAAAAAATCCCAGTGGCGACTGAAAAACTCGGAACATCGCGAGCATCGTTTACCTGAAACACACCAATCTACCACCAGCTTTCTTCCGATAAAACGATCTTCTCCCGACGGATGTGGGCGTGAGAAGTGGTCGCGCGGATCCGCGAGGTGGCCATTCTGGTGGACGTTGTCTAGGGACAGTGTGCCGGGTAATTGGATCGAGCAGAATGGTCCGCCAATAGCGCACGGTGATTATCTAACGAACGTTATCCTGCCTCGTAACGACCAGTTCCCAAGAGCGGTGATAAAAATCGTCAGAAACGGAGTTTCATTCAAGATTGCCCGCTGGTCGGGGCACGGAAGTCGTCTGGTAATATCACGGCAGCCGGCCCGCTTCACCGGCCGGGGAGGGGCAGCGGGAATAATCGAGGAGAACACGTAGCATTCGGCGGGGACGTAATTACGCGTACGCTCGGGCGCAAACACTATTTAACAACGTCGGGTAATTTCTGCCTTCCCTGTCTCTTGCCCGCGCGAACCACGGAAAGGAGGATGCTGCCAGCGCGCCGGTGATTAATGCGAGGCTTCTTGCCACTGGCGGAGCAAAGCTAAAAGTTTCTTACGCGACGAGCTTCCGGCAGCGGGGGACCATTCATAAACTCGCCTCGAAGGTGGACGGAGTCTTCATCGTGGCTACTGGGGGATGATGGATAGAAAGAGGGAGAAAGGGTGCAGCGGGTCTTTGGAAGACTCTGGGGTAGGTAGACTTGGAAGTTTGGAAGATTCCAACTCGCTGGACTTCGCGATGTCGGGAGTGAATTTCCCAAGATTCTTCAACTGTTTCGTTGGACCACAGGCATTAAGCCCGTCGCAAGGGTCGTGAGCGTGGAAAATTTTGGCTCCGCGGAGACCGTCGACCAGCGGATAGTATTTTTCGCGGGCTCTACGTCAGCGGCAGCGCGAGGCAGAAGGAAAAGCTGGCTGGTGGGGGCACAGAGTGGGTTCAGGCGGGTAGACTGAAACGTGCAGTCGCGGCATGAATGAACGAGCCGACCGAATGAAGGAACGGGCCGCGTCAGCGTGTGCGTCTGTGCGCTGGGGCTCGTAGGCGGGTGGAAGCGCGCTGACAAAGACGGATATACGGCTGGCGTAGTAAAGGGAGGAAGATGAATGAACGCGGCGGCCGTTGGACAGTGACATACGTATATCTCGAGTAGAAGAAGAGCCCGGAGCGGGACGAGGACGGGGACGGCGGGAAAGTGCGGCGCGAAGGAGACGGCCGGCTGCATTGCGCGGTCAGAGCGACGGAGAGAAGTGCACGGAGGTAGAGTGCGCGTGATTGATAGAGACGGCGGCCTGCAGCGGGATGATGGAAGGAGGACGGAGGAAGGGAAGGAAGAGGAGGAAGAGAAGGAAGAGGTGCGCGACAGAGTGGGAGACGCCGGTGGTAGGAGAGAGATAGGAAGCGGGCGGTCGTGTGCGCCGTCGCCAGTGTGAGTTTGCCGCGTCGCGTCGACGGGAGAGTATTCATTCATAAAACTAACCGAGGAGCGAGGTTAGGCGAGCGTGCACCGGGATTGGTGGGGACGGCCGAGCGTCTCCTCTCTCTTCAACCTTGCCACGATCCACGGTTCTCCGATCGATCGACCCTTTTGTCTTCCTCGACGGTGCTCCTCCGGGTGCTCTGCCTCTCTGTTTGCCTCGCGTACACGTTTCCCCGCTGGTGCTTCATTTTTCCAGAGGGGCCTCTTCGGTCGTGCCGCGTTACGCAACGATGTTACAGTGATCCTTCGTCGATACCGCCTCCCGAAGATTTTTCAACCTGCGATCTACTTAGGAACTCGCGAGTTCTTCCGTTAGTTCCAGTGTTCCGAGGCTACCTCGGATTTCCGAAACCCATTCGAGCCGCGCAAGTACATCTGGAATTCCTGCTGAGATAGCGGCACCGTCCCCACCCCCTACGCGATCACAGCTACCAGCGAACCTTTCCCCCGTTTCCCCATCAAGGCCCTCGAATCCTCGCGATTCGGCGCCGCGAAGGACAAGGAGTAATCGCTCGGCGTGCGCGTCCACCTCCGCCGACGGCTTCCCCACCCCTCGCCGCCTCGAATAAACTCTTTGGATCCCCTCTCGCGCCGGTTGCCGTGTCCCGTCTTCCTCCCTTGTTCCTCCCTCTAGCCTCGCTCGCCTCGTCCTCCTCGAGCCGGGCCGCGCTCGCGCGGACCTCTTCCTCTCCTCTCTCTGTCCGCGCTACCTCTTCTTCTTCCTCTGGCTTCTCTGCTGCCCTTCGTCTCTCTCTCCTTGCGTACGCACTTACCTGCGGAACGCGGTCGTACGTGCTCGACGGTGGCGCTTCGGCCCGATCCACTCGCCCGCTCTGCTCTCTCGGCCGAGATCCAGCTCGATCCTCGATCTCGATCCACTGAAAATCGTCGTGGAGCCGCGAACGTCTTCGCCAAGAGTGCCTCCTCCTCGCGTGTGCCGTTCTGCGCGCGTGCGTGCGTGCGTGCGTGCGTGTGTGTGCGTGCGTGCCTGTGTGTGCGGTGCTTGCGCGCGTGTACGCGCCTACGCGTGGATCCAGGCTGCCGCCACTGGTTCGCGCAAGCGCGTGTACGTACGCGCGCGCGCGCGTCCGTTGGTGGTGGCCCCCGAGCGCCAGGCAAATCGCGGAGAAGCGTCGAAAATCGGAGTAGCCTAGCGACCCAACCGCGACCAGACAAACTGGAGCGTATCCCGAACCGACCACGTACCCGTATTTTCGGAGCTGGCTTCGTGCACGAGCGCTAGAAAGCCCTCTCTCTCTCTCTGCGCCTTCCCTTTCCGCGCAGCTGCCCACCCCCGCCCGCGCCGCTGGATCATCAGCGGCCGGTTGCGCAAGCCAGGTATTCGGAAATAGCCCGTGCGGCTCGCGGTTATGAATTGATAGCAAACACATGCTGGACACGCCGCGAGGACCGGCTTCTTCCTCCTGGCCTCGTGCTTCGTCGCGTCCGCTCGAGAGATCGATCGCTCAAGCCTCCGGACGCTCTCACCTGGTGAAGGAATTGGGGGTGGAGAGTAGCTAACAGCAGAGTCTGCCGCATCTTGTTCAACGCCGATATCGAACAAGCTCTGGAGACTCGAGGGACAGAAGCTCACGAGTGTGACACGCCAGAGTTGTCCGAGCCTCATTGGTAGCTCGATTCCGCGTGGGATTCAGAGTCCAGAGTCGAACGGAGGCTCATCCGTCGCTTCGTGGTTGATAGTTGGTTAACATTGCATTGGACCCGTCGAATGGGAGGCTAGTTTCGTCGGAACCTGCTCGAGCTTAAGACACCAGAAATCGCAAACCATTCCAACGCACTACCAAGAACCAAGTCCAGCCTTGGACAGTAGCTCCATGACACCTCTAGCTTCCACCAGGCCATCTTGAAACTCACCGCCGCCCAGGATCGCGAGCAACTAGCATGGGATAGAGAACCTCCAGTCGCGATGTCCTGACGATCGAGGTCGATCGACCTAGACCTGGGTAGTTGATGGATCCTAGACCTCGGCGCTGAATCCTCGCTGAAAACTACTCGTCCTACCGTGGTTCAGTGATGTAAGAGACGCAGGAGGAACTCTCTAGGTGAACGTTGTACTCCGCTTGCACGGGATCGTGGACGTGAATGACAGTGGTCCAGGGCGCTCGTGTATGTACAGTGGGAACGCGAGGACGGCACTCATGTACGTTGACTACGGCGGCGACGCTTATGCCGGAATGGGAATCAAGGCCATGAAGTCCTTTGCCAGGCCCAGAGGTACGGAACCGCACGTCCCCTTTGTTGGCGAAGCCTCTCGCGCTGCTCCCTTTTTTGCCACGCTCGCGGTCGGGGTAGCCACTCTTTTCCTCTTTTTCCGACGCGCGGATAGTCACCTGGCTGGGAATCGAACTGCATAGTTTCAGCAACGGGTTTCCCCCTTTCCGTTCATTAGAGGCAGGGATCTCGCTCAATAGTCACTCGGCTGGTCAATTAGTTTTAGTAACACGTTTTATTATTTTTCTTCGTACCTCTTGGGGCCGTTCATTAGTCGCAGAGATCTCGCTGGATCGTAGTACCACGTGTTCCCGACTATTTCATTCATCTGTTTGGAAAGCGAAGCCTGACTTTCGGAGGCTGCGGTAGACACGCGGGCGGATTAACGCGACTACGGCCGCGCGAACGTGACTTAATAGTCCGACAGATCGCAACAGATGTCGGGGACGCCGCAGGAGTGCAACCTGCATCCCGGCTGCATACGCGCTTCCTGCAGTTGGTGGGACTCCCTTCCCCTGCGACGGTAGTTCTAAAGTGGGCCACCTCTGACCCTGACACGCTTCCCGGTACCCCGAAAGCACGAGCCACTGCTCTGTACCGGCTTCTGGGTATACCTAATCGATACCTAATTAATCCACGCGATCAATCGGCTCTCAGTCGCCCATTGACTACTTCCTCTCCCTATAGAACTGCTGTACTTGCCTCTAAGAAACTGTACACTGCCCCAGTAGTGTCAGAGTTCCTCGTTAAGTCATCGTCGATACCCGAATCCCCTGGAAATCCCTGTGGATACCCCCTTCGAGGCAGCATTCCGCGAAATCTCGTTATAAAGGGCAATCTCATTGTCGAGCGAAGGAGGTAGCCAGCCAATAATCGCCGAAAGCGTATTTACCGAGGGGAGAAAGGGAGCGACGAGTACGGAATTACCTCTCCCGCGGCACTTAATACCCGCCACGGTGCGTGCACCGGTTATTTATACTGAAAGTTTCCCTGGAGAAGTGCATCTGCTGAAACGCGGGTTAATGATAAATCTCTCACGGCTGGATTACACGGCCGTGCGCTCGCAACGTGCAACGCTCGCTCGCTCGCCTAAGTAGGGGATATCTCGAGCGAGAAGAAGCTATCCCCGCGACTCTGCTTCCTGGCAACCGGTTCCAGCGAATGGCTTGATCCGTTTTGTTCATGTAGATATCACCGAGTCGAAGACGGATTCGCCTGGAACGCGTGTACTCTTTTTCCAACTCACGGCTGACCACTCTTCCTTGAAATCCACGCTGCCGCCTGTACGCTGGAAAGCATACTCCGCGCGAATACGCTGCTGTTTGCCGAATCGGCGCGCAGTCGACCGTGAACCTCCGCTCGAACCCCTCGATTCCGTTCACCGTGATGGGGATCGAATTTTTCAAAAAGTCTCTGCCACTCGGCGACGCGTGGGGACCCCTGCTCGAGGGATTCTGCGCTAATTGCGGTTTCGGCCGGGGCAATTCGCGTGGAGCGGAACGGGGTTCGATCGAGCGCGGATAACGAGGAACGTGGAGGAGAAAGAAAAGTTCGAAGGGAGTGGGAGAAACGTAGCTACTTTACCGCGATCCGTGGCAGCGGGCCACTGAAAAGACTGTGTAATTTCCCTGTCGGTCGATTAGGACCTCGTGAATTAATAGCAGGAGGGTACGCATTGACTGTCTCTTTGTTTTCAAGTTGGTCAATGGAATGACGAAATGTCCTCAACTCCTACAGTCAATTCATTTTTCTGCCCCTACGAAATCTCTGCGCTCGGGGCAATCCTTTTATCCATCGCTATACAGGTCGAATCTTGGTTTCTCTGACCCGCTAAATCGCATTTGCAATGCTGCATACGCTTTTGGCGAGTCTCTCGATTTTTTTCACGGGATCAAACTATTCCTTTAACAAGGCCCTTGATGAACTTATGTGACCTCGCTGTGATTGAGTTTATGGTGTTTGAACTGTTTACCGACTTTAAGTATCGTACGCTTTTTTGTTATACGCTTCGTAATACTACTTTTTTCTGGTTTTGTCTTTTTCTTTGCTTTTCTCTTGTACACTAATGGGACTTAATCTTGTATTTATTCATTTAATATATATATATATATATATATATATATTTATTTAATATATATATTAAATAAATAAATAAATAAAAACCGATACGAATCGAGAAAGCAGTGATCTCTGCTAGCAATCGATAAATTATTTCGCGAGACTGGTAGCCCCTGCCGCGTCGATGTTCACTTTCGATTCCCGATGCGACGCCGAGGAAGCTTGATATCGTTCCGTGGCATTCGAGGATTAGTACAGGCGATTGCGAGTGTCTCCTCGACGAATTTCACTTTTCCCATCGCGCGATTTCGCAAGTGTGACGGTACACCTCCGCGTATGAAATCATAGAACAATATATCATCCGTCGCCGTAGCTTTCTATTAATAATCCCGGCCACGCCGAAGTCGGCCAATCAAGTCGATCGAATGGGCCAATTCTGGACCGATCCACGATTTCTGCTTGGATCCAGCAGGCTTTACATTTCACCCTCCCTTCGTAGAACTCGACCAAGGAGATTTAATACAAGACCAATTCGATCCAGAAATGATTTAGCTTCTTATCAATCAAGCCACTTATTCCTCCACAAACTATCTCAATCTCCTCGAGCCTTGAAATCCCATTGAAACCGAACGTCCCTCCCTGCGACCTCCCCTCTATCGCAGCAGCACTCGCTGCAGGATATCGCCGATTCAATTAAATCCAGGAACCACGCCGATTGCCGTCTTCATCTCGCCCTTATCTCGAAAGCGCGCCGTTGCTCCGCGAGGGAACACGCAGCCACGTCCCCGTTAATTAGCGACTCGCTCGATATTCCGCGCAGAGTTTTCCTCCGCGGGAAAACCACTCGCAGCCCCTCCCAGGGCGTAACGAAGCTGCAGGAGCCCGGGCAACGAGCGGAACGATAACCGATTTCACCGTAATCGGACGTTTTATCTGGCACGACCAGGGAGAAGCGAGCCGACTAATCAGCCCTGGCACGATAATTGGTCCATGGGCCGCAATCGGGCTCCCGTCGTCGTCGTCGTCGTCGTTTGCCGCGCACACTGTTCTACATTGTCTGTACCGAGCAGCGCATGTGAGGTTCCTCGATGGTAAACGTCCCCGTGGACAGATCCGTCGCGACGGAGCGGGTCAGGAAGTTGGCCAGGCATGCGTCGACGTTATCGCGCGACGCACGCCGACTTCTACGCTATCTGGCCGAAACACACGCGGTTTCTTGATAATCGCCGGCTAACAATCCTGCCCCGCCACTTGTTGCCGCCAGTAATCGCCACTGCTCTGAGGATCCCCTGCGGGGCTTTTTCGTTATTTGGGTGTAGCAGCTTGAAAGAGACAGGGGTCGTAGATGAGACAATCGAACAGCGACACCGAGTCGGGGTCGTTGGCTTCTCGTATTTCGGTGAGTCGGGTATTTGGAACATGGTTACTTAACCCTTCGTGGTCACGGGGTGTAACGCACCATAAAGGCAATTTTCGAGTTCAAATGTCGCACCTTTACGACTTCCAAAGGCTATTTATCGTAAAAAATAAAAACAAATTCGTCATATCAGAATTTGCATTCCTAGAAAAAGACTATTAAGGGGAAACTATACAATATGTATAATAAGAGAAATACGTTATTCGTGAAAAAATATGATTTTGAGGTGGATCGTCAATTCTGGAGTACAAAACCCCTCGGCTTAGATTTAGCAACAACGTAGTGAAAAAGGTCTGGGCAATAACGATTTAAAGAGGTTAGTTCGTCTACTTTCGAAACACATGTGTGAATTTATCGCAAAAGCAATAGTGACTTGGAACATTGAATTTCTCCCGTACTCACCACAAATTGTCCGAAAGCAGAAAATATAGATTCTGGTATATTTTTGTAAAAGCCGCAATATTTTCTCGTATTATTATTGCGGCAGTTGTGGGCGTCTAAGGCAAAGTTCGAATCTGGCGATAGCGTCGATGTATTCTTATTTGTGTGCGTAAAACAATGGTGGGGCGTTTTGTCAGATGGGGCGAATTACCTAGTTTTACCTCAGAGCAAATAATTGCAAATCTGTGCAAAAAACAACCAATTCACCAGGTACATTAAAATTCTGGAATTACTATATTTAAGTATTTAATATTGCGGTCCGCGTAGAGTATTGGGTTTCCACTTTTGACTCGCTAGAGGCCAAAGGTTGCTCATCAATGCTTTAAGGGGTCATGCTCAGTCAGGAGGCCGAGGAAAAGGGTGGTCTTTGGAAATTTTTTACTCAAAAGCTATGACACATTTCTCAAAAAATCTTTTTTCTATTTAAGGATTGCATCTAGTACCGTGCATCGTATTTTTTTTATTTAAAAATATTTAGCAATAAATAAGTTATTGTCCATCACTCGAAGGTTCTCTAAATAAAAAGGCTTCTGCGGTGACCACTGCTGCTCGAAAGTCGATCACCTAAAATAAAAAATTCAAAAGAATTTACTTATTATATTATATTAACTAGTATTTGAACGAAGGGTTTTTTTATCCGATGCTTAGTTTTCTTTTAATTGACGAAAATCCGTTACGATTTATGATAAAAATTGAAACTTTTACTTTAAACATCAGCCATTTTTTCCCAAATCAAAATTACGAAAAATCCTTCGTTCAAATACTAGATAATATAATATAATAAGTAAATTCTTTTGAATTTCTTATTTTAGATGATCGACTTTCGAGCAGCAGTGGTCACCGCAGAAGCCTTTTTATTTAGAGACCCTTCGAGTGATGGACAATAACTTAGTTATTGATAAACATTTTTAAATAAAAAAATTACGATGCACGGTACTAGATGCAATCCTCAAAAGGAAAAAAAGATTTTTGATAAATGTGTTATAGCTTTTGAGTAAAAAATTTCCAAAGACCACCCTTTTTCGGCCTGCTGACTGAACATGACCCCTTAACGCTCCATCGATTGTACGATCTCGTTGTACCTGTTCGCTGTGGATTCGGTGAGGAGGTATTTTCTACTGATCGAATTTTAGGGAACATTGGGGATGTCAAGAAGCATTCAGGGACAGTGGTCCCGGGTTCGTGGAACTCTGGTTAGAGTTCACTGATATTGTCCCCTTATGGAAGTCGCATTATTCCTCTCTATCACGCAGAATATATATGGAAAAAAAGTGTTACATTATAAAAAGGAATGGGGGGGAGAGTGAGCTATGCAGTGTCCTCTCCTCGAGCGAATTCTATTGTCACCCAGTCGTCGCGAGGACCTGGGGAAAATGTGATTTCTTGCAGGTTTCCCACAGTTTGCTCGTCAATTAGATCGGCACACCGGCGTCCCGAGCGTGAAACGTTTCACAGTAACCGTGCACCGTCTCCGAAACTCATTATCCGCTCGCAGATGACAGTGTTTTCCCGCGTTTCCGGCCGCGGCCACGTCCGTTTAACTGATTTAACGGCCCCGCGACACCGTTCATTAAAGAATATTAACACGTCGAAGCGGTTCGTGCTTCCCTCCATCCCCTCGGCCGGGGCGCAACCGATTATTAACAGCAACGAGCTGCCCGCTCGTTATCGCGGCGAGACACGCGGTTCCGCGATAATCGCGGCGGGCCAAACAATGTCGCCGACGCTTGTTAAAGTCCACTGTGGGATATCAATCGAGTTGACGGTCCAGGCCTCTCCTCTTTTTGCGCGAAACTTATCGAGGCAAGTGGTCGGCACGCTGCACCGCCACCGGAATTACCGTGGCTCCGGGTTTTCCTTATTTTGACCACCGTGTAATCTCCTCGTGGTCAGATAACGCCCGGTGTCCTGGGGCTTCGACAGCGCTGGCACGTTCGAAAGATGGAGTCACATTCGAGGGACTCGGTGCTCGGAATTTTGGTAGATTAGAAATGACGAGGGTCAGAGAGAGTTTTGGGATACTGGCGCACAGTGGCTAAGGGTCCAAGGGGAGCCAAGGAAGAAGGGGTTTTGTAAAACGAACAAGAAAACTGGGTTCTATTCTTTAAAGAATTTTCATTATCGCTTAATGAATTTTAGTGAATCTGCATTAAATAAATTTTGCTTAAAAATAGTTTTATCCTTTGAACTCGGCTCCTCGAAGATTGAGACCTGAGTTGCCACTGCTGGCATATATATTTAGAGTCACTGAGCCCTTGGAATCTGGAATCTCCTGGAAACTGAGATATCCCAGCATGGAGCGTCCCCAGGACAAGGTTATTGTTCCTCGATCCCTTCCTAGCTAATCTTCCATCCACATTTTGGCCAGCGAACACCGAGAGGCGTGGCCGGTGAGACCATTAGAAACGCTACGTACCGCGTGCAAAACAAAGTGTCGCCGCAGCGGCTAGATAAGGTTTATCTGCCAGGCGGATAGAAGTGGTCAGCCCCTTCGGGGAAAACCGCAGCCTCCAGAGCGCGCGTCCTTCGTCGCTAACGAGGCAGGATGTGCACATGGAAATTACTGGGGACCGGCGATAAACACTTCCAAACACTTTCATCGATTCCACCCCGAATCTGGAAACAGTTCGAGGACCTAAGAATACACCGGAGGAGCTCCACAGTGTTCATTACTTCGGGGGGAACGAGGCACGCAGCGATCCCTCGGGGCTCGTTGGTTCCTCGAGCACAGGGGATGCGGTTTAAATATAATCGAAGCATCCCTCGCGCCCCACGAATTTACACGCCTCCCGAGGGGTAAATGGGGCGCGCTACCTCGAAGGGGAAGAGGGTGAGCTCCCCTACCATCGAGCGCGCCTCGATGGAGCCTGGTCGAAGCAACAGGTGTAAGGCGGTCACGTGCACGCTAAATACACGCTGATACGCGGCCCGCCATGTGTTTTATTAATTAGTAAGATCCAGGCCTGGCGACTCGACTCACCGTGGCTAGGCTGGTCGTGCAGAAGCCTCGCTGATTGGATTTTATTAATTACACCCTGAGTGATACGAGTAGATGCTTTATATTTCTATTAGAGCTAGTAAGTCGGGCAGTTGCGCGGTTAGAATTCAATCTTGAGGAGAGCCGAGTTGAAGGGATAAAAGTATCTTCAATGCAAGTTCAATAGAATTCGTTAGGTGAGTATAAAAATTGATTTAAACGGCAGAAAGCAGTTTTCTTCCCTTTTTACAAAACCTCTTCCTTCTTTGGGGGACGCCGGGGCCCCGCGGCGAGCGTATGTTTGTAATTAATGTTGGAGGATCGGCGAGCACATCAGCAGGGAAATTAAATTTCCAAAAATCCTGCCCGGTGCGTTGGCGAGGCGACGAAACGAGAGAGCGGAAGATTTTGGGGGCACGCTACAGGCAGGCTAGTAGTTTGTTCAGGACAGCTGCCGCAGTTGTTTGGCTGCTGAGTATATTCCAGAGTCGCCGTGGAAAGAGGGATAAGCCAGAAGACGTTGCCAGCACGTGCCCCGTGTCCGTTAAACTCATCTACAAACTTACGCCGTCGTGTTCCACGTGGAGGAAGGAAAAAACTTACGACGCCATAAGCCGCAGGAGGAACGGCTCCCATCATTTCTTCTTCTTCCTTCTTTTTTTTTTTTCTTTAATTCCCCAACGTCTTGGAACGATGGCGTGTCGCACGCGTTCCCCGAGGACGATTCGAGGATCAGGCCCCTGATTTTCGCTGCGTGTTAAACTGCGAGTTTCACCGTGCTTTCGGCCGCGACACCGGAGGACATTTCAATTATCCGAATTTCTCTGAAACAAGCCAGCGGAAAACATCGCCGCGAGCGCGTGGATGTTTGGCCATCGAGCACTATCGAGTCGCGATGACGGTGTTACTTTGCAATTAAAAGCAGCGACGGTTCGATAAAGTTTCTCGCCGCGTAACTGTTGTGCACGGTTAGAGGGGAAAAAATGCAGATCGGTCGGGGCCTTTAGAATACCAAATCGCCCGGGGCGATATTAATTCGCGTCTTCGTAAGAGCGAAAGAAACCGCGGAAGCGACGGGGACAGGCGATCCTGCAGACTTTCTATCGTTGGTAATTAGCGAGTGGCGAACTTTCGGAGGGAACGCGCGCGCGTCGAAATCCTTTCTGCGAGTCAATCGCTTTCGTTGCTCCTTCGCGCTCCGATCAAATTCTCCGCGCGAAAATTAAGATTCACTCGCTGCGACACCTGCCCCCAGCTCTGCTTCTCTCTGCTTCGAAACAAAGACACGGGTGTGCTTTAATCATCGCTGTTGCCCGGAGGGAACTAGAGCCGTCGCCGAGTTGTTTGAAATTGTAATTCCATACTAAAATTTGAAATCCTCCTCGGAATCGGAGGATCAGGGAAATACAGTAACGAATTCGTTTGGCTGGCTTTAACGATGGGAACGGGGAATCGTGGCTAGGAGTGCCGAGGGGAATAGATCTGGGCCCCCGAATATAAATGCGCGCTTTTAAGTCGATTAAGCTTATCGGATGAAAGAAATATTTCCCCGGTGTAATTGGCGTCGGGGGGCCTGGGCACCAAGCAGGCCGCAAATAACGCTGCCTATGGAAATTTATGGTAAACCAGCCGGGTCAAGTGTCGCCTGGGTCGCGGGTCGTTAGCCATTTGCATTTCCATTCGATTAAGCAATGGCCACCTCGTCCAACTTGGCTTCGATCGGTCGATATCGAATTTTTCTGGCCGGCTAGAGGAAAGGCCGAAACTAAGCCGAGCACCTGCGGCCGCTGTTGTCCATCCCTTAGATACCTTGGCGAGTAAAACCTTGGCGAATGTCAGCCGAGCAACGCGGCAGAAATATCCAAAGCACCTGGATACTGGATTGCGTTGCTCTCATATTCCGGGGACAGTGGAGATCCGCCGATCAGAGTGCGCCATCGCGAGGGAAATTCATTTACCAGCCCCGAGAGGCTGGCTGCGTGCACTTTCGTCCCGATTGTCCAACTGTCGCGGAACGTGACTCACAACATCGCACGGGTCGCGCTCGTAACCGCTGCTTTCTCGCGCGGAACATTTCTAACCGGTGCATTTACAGTCACACCCCGTGGTACGCAAGACGCCCGCGGGCTGTAATTACGTTACACGCGGAACACCGCGTGGACCCTGCGTTTCCTTTCGTGCGAGTAATCGTATCTGGTATAATACGTGGCTGTTAATTGCTGGCCGCAGCGTCGAACGTATCGATGCATCGACCTGCCGGGTTGCGTCAACCGATGGGTGGCACGGGAGCTCCCAATTTCTCTATTTCCATCGCAAGTCCACGCGTGTATCTGTCTTAATTCCGCGGAAATAGTGGAGGGGTCCACTGATGATCGAACGACGCGGATATTTTATCGAATTCGTCTCTCCGTCGGCGCAATCTCTTCGAGGTTCCGCATAAACCTGCCGGCGATAATCGCGGACCCACGGAATTTTCGACGAGCATCAACTCGCGTCCCGTTGCGTGCAGGACGAGGCACACGGCATTCGCAACGAGAGCCAGCCGCCAGGCGTCGTTGCTGGGAAAGCAGGAGGATTGAGATTCCGCGCACGGTGCAGCGTTGCGCCGCGGCACGTGGGACTTTTCAATTCGACTCCTCCAGGAGCCTGGTCGCGTCGTTGTTTCGCCCCTTCGGCGAGGAGGCACCTCCTTCGATTACACCTCGCGATGAATAATTCTGCGACGCGGCTGCTACACTTTGTAGCGTTCCCTGGAAGCTTCTCTGCCGCGGAGGGAGCAGTGGACGCGGCGATCGCGTTGGTACTTCGAATCAGCTACTTGATTCATCGATCCCCCTTTCCCTGCTTCTCTGAATCCTCGCTTTCGGGCCAGCTCCAACTCTCGAGATCAGAATCCCCGATTCATTAACTAATTCCACAGTTGAACTCGGGAGCTCGGGCCCGAAATTCTGTTGGAGCTGTTGGAGGAGATACATGGTCGGGGAACTGCTGGACGAGACAGCAGGTAAACGGACAGCAGCTCTCGAGCCCGGTGCCCCTCCTTCCAGCTCCGAAACGACGCATCGATACTTTGTACGTTTGTAGCTACGCGGCGCGCCGGCATGCAAATTCGCCAGCGTGTGCGTGCGTGGCTGTGCGCGTAGAGACAAAGGTGCTTATGGGTTACACGGGAGGCTCGCTGTGCGTGCACGCCATACATACTTAATGGAGTTTCGGCGGGGCTTATAGCCATGCAAATCCAGCTGTGCAGATATCCCTGCGCATGATTTTTATAGTCACGCTGTACTCGCGTGCCGCGCCGAGTTTCTTCGCGTCTCGTACGCTCTCTTTCGTGGGAAGCCCGTGCACCGAGCCTCCCGTTTCTTTGGATCTGTCGCGTGACACCGAGTAGCAGAATTGAAGTTCGTGAATTCGTGTTTTTATCCGGCTCTCGGGGAACAGTTCCTTCAGAGGCGACTCCTGTTTATCGTAAGCGGAAGAAACGCGACGCAGCAGCCTCGATAAGATAGTAGGCTCTTTCCCCGATGCGGAGACAAAGGACCAGTAATATGGGAGCGCCTTAGTTTCCTCCAAGCAGAAGAGACTCTGTCTTCTGCGCGGAAAATTCTACCGCAATTTTCAATCAACGCCGCGAACGCTTTCGACGATCCTCCTGTCTCGGGAATTACTGGATCGCAGGATACGCTCGAGCAGAGAGGGAATATTCCTAACAAGGGTAGAGGAAGCTAAGAAGGAGAGTGCGTAAGGAGTATCCCCGTAAAAAGCTTGAAAAAAGTAACGAAATTACGCCAAGTACGGGAAATCAAATAAATCAGAAAAAATAGAAGATAATAAGAATTACAAAATAAAAAAAATAATATGCGAAATCAAAATGAGCTGCAAGTACGCGAAGGTGCTTTCAGTCAAATACTTGACCTGGCGAGGCAAGGTCAAGGTGTCGATGAATAAGAATTATTTAAAAACGCAATATAATGAAAGTGTACTCATATTGTCAGAGTTTTAAATTGACAAATTATCTGAAAGCTTGTCAGGGGAAAGGTATCGGTGTCGATGAACGATCATGTAATTATGTTAAAACGGAATATAACGAAAATGTACTCATATTGTCAGAGTTTTAAATTGACAAATTGTCTGAAAGCCCGCGAGAGGGAAGGTATGGGTATCGATGATCTCAAAATACCTTGCCTCGCCAGTCCAAGTATTTCACTGAAAGCACCTTTATGTACTTGCAGCTAGTTTTGATTTCACATATTTCTTTTTTATTTTGTAATTAGTATTATCTATTTCTTGTGATTTATTTGATTTCATGTACTTGGCGTAATTTCTGTACTTTCTTGAAGTTTTTTATGGGAAACTCACTTCTCTTTACAAAGATAATTTGCACAGGGAATGACTTCAGATAATTTGTAATATTATGTTATATTATTATGTCGACAAAATTTGGTTGGAGAATAAGAAGAATCAGAAGAAAAATCCTACCATTTCCAACTGATTCACGAGACGACATTACGATATCTCTGTGACGCGTGGACCGATTTTATTGAATTTGGTCTTATTCGAAAGCTGATATGCGGTTCACATCAGAAAAATGCCTTTAAATTTAGCAAATATTGCGGGCGTGATGAGATATTAATGAAAGAAGTTTCAGGTTAGGTTGGAATAGCCGGGCGACGAGTAAACGATAAGCGGTAGCGACAGTCGACACGTACAGGGTGTCTTTCATGTACTTGGCGTCGAGACGCTACCGCGTCTCTAGATTCGGTGGTCGCGCCATAAGGCGCAGCGTGCAAAGCGTCGGCCGCGGCATAGAGCAACCGCGTACCTACAACGACGATGCACCTGCACCTGCCTGGCAGTTGCACCCCTCTTTACGACGATGCTATCTAGGATGGTGTGCATGCCCCCCTCGCCTGTTCGCTTTCGCTGCTCCTGCCGGCGCGGCGCGGCTCGGCGTCGCCGCGACACCTGACGCTTCTCCGTGTACACGCGGCCTGGCCCGGCCGCTCTCCTCCTCGCCGGCGCGCGCGTGCTTTCTGCGTGTAGGCCGCTTTGTGAGAAGTACCATTAACCTGCCTTCTCACACATCCACCGGGGCTGAATGCCCCGTGCTCGTCCGTCTCTCCCTTGTTTCGCGTCGAACGGGCCGACAGGTACCACCTACCGCTCGCTTACCGTCGCGTCGCCTCGCACTTTCAGCCCGCCGGAATTTACACACTTTTTAAGGGAACGGGGAGCTCTGGGGTCCCGGGAATGCTGGCAGGCTGTCTCAGGACGCGTGGATGATTGTAAGTTTTGGGCATTCCTCGTTCCATCCGCGGGGACTCTGAATTTTGGAGACATTCGGGCTTAGATACTGTTTCGACGCTAGGAAAAGTAGCCGCTTCGAGAGATCTTAGGTATTCAGATTCGGCTGCTTGGAAGACTCGGAATTTTTCCGTTTGGACCGAGGAAATTGGTAGTTTTAGAAGTCTTAGATACCTTTTCTGATTTGGGTGCTTGGAGGACTCTGTATTCTTCTGTTTCCACGCGAGCAAATTCTTATTTTTGGGAAATCTCGGGGTACTCCCCTTTGGGCGCTTAGGAGTCGTCAGAATTTTCTGTAACACGCGAAGAAGTTCCTAATTTTGAGAAACTTCAAGGTCCCCCACTAAAGTACAGAAAGGGTTCCACGGCTAAGAATTTCCGAGCGCTCCTCCACCAACGCGTACAAATTTCTGAAGCGTTCCATCACTCCTCCCGATTACACCCGAAAATTGGCAACTCCTGCCTCGCGCAGAGCGTCCCCCGACTACCTCCGCCTGACTCTCTGTTCTTATGTTGCAGATATACCGGCGCAAGTGCCGCCGTTAACACCTGGGACCAACAAGAAGATGACCGAGGCCCTGGAGGCTTCTTTCGCCTCCTGGGAGAAGGAACGAGTCCGCCTCAACATAACCAAAGGTCAGTACCTGGTCTTTTTCTTCAGCTCGGACTCAGCCTCGCTGAAAGCGCGTTCCACCTCTCCCTCTCCTCCTCTCCGTGCAGCTTCCACGCGCCGGTACAGGTTTGCCCAACGACTTCTAATTACAGGATCGTTTGCCAGGGTTATACCCGACGATTCGATTCCCCGGGCTTTGATGTTTTCATCGGAAAGAGACACGTACGTTAAAACTTTTACGCGGCCCCGGTCGTCGGCGAAACGACGCGGTCGTTTATGCGCGGTGTTAATAGCGGCGAGATGCCGATAATGAGCGTCCGATACTCTGCCCGTTCGGTGTTTGTCGAGGCCACTAAACGGGGATCGCGAGAGGAAATTACAGGAGTCCAGGCACGGGGAAATTTCGGGGACTGGGAGCATTTTGATCCCGGCGATCAGGCAAGATCGAAAGTCACCGGAGACGCTCGGTGCGTGGAGACGTGAAAGTCAGAAAAACGATAGAGCCTCCTCGAGGTCTGTTCAAAGCTTCGGTAGACGAGGCAGTGGATGGGAGGCTTCGTTACACATCGCAAGTGAACTTGCAGCGTTCAGAGCCTCCACTGGCTGCCTATTGATCACTGCCAGCTAATTACCGACTCTGGTAAACTCACCCGCGGACAGTCTAACCATTACCCACGCTAGTTAATCAGCCTCGATCGTTTTTTGCTACTGTAGCATTCACTTTTTGTCCCCCTGTGCGCGATTCTCGTTCCTGCCACGATATTCGATCTACTATTCCGAGTAAGATGACGAGCTAATGCGGCGCTCTCGCCACTCCGCTCCGACCACTGTTCAGAGACAACTTTTCCGCAGTCCTCCGCGGAATACCCTCCTCCTGGAAAAAGAGGCGAAGTTGGAGACGGCGGGTCGCGCGCGAAAGGGCTCTCCTCGATCCGTTGCGCACCGCCACGGTCGACCGCGGCCAGGAGAAATTTGTCAGAAAATCGGACGACGAGGGACAGGGCGATGGAGAGGAGAGGAGAGAGAACGGTCTAGCGTGCGTGAGTGCGCCAGCGTGGAGACGCGCGTGGTTTATACCGCGATGTGATGTGATGTGCGACGAGGCGGCGATGTGCGGGAATTGTGAATGTGATGTTGATGGTTCTCTGATGGGGAGCCGATGCCACACATCCGGTATGCGCATTCAGAGCCACGCGGGTGTGACGTTACTTCCGGTCTACATGCCCCCGGGTTCGTACCCTACGGCCAGATCACCTACAGCCTGACCTCCTCGTGAACCTAAACCAGCGTGCCTCGCGGCGGCGTTCCACTTCCAACGTGGCGCATTCTCCTCCTAAGTCCACTCTTTCGCCTTCGCTTTTTAGTACCGCCGTGTCCCCTCGCCGTTGGGAATCTACGGGGGGGGGCCACAGCTAGCTTTTGATGAATTTTAACACTTCGGGAAAATTGGCCCCTGAAGTGTTGCACCGAGTGCAATAACTTGTACACGTCGCGTTCACTCAGGTGATTCTGCAGCTTTGAATCCAGTGTGAAATTTCCCTCCACACTCAGAATCAGAAATAAATCTTCTACACCCCATATGGACAGGGCATAGTTTGGGCGAAAGAAATTGGAAGAGGTAGGAATATATTTTTGCCTGTAACTTTTTAATTTTCATCGACAGTAATAGCATAGATTGTTAGCCTGGGGGCGCCAAATCTGCCGATGTGCTTCCTTTCTGCTCGGCGGTGCCGCATGAGATTTCTATTCTACTAGATTAAGAAGCTAGTGGTGCCAGTGGAGCAGCATCAGCTTCCTATAAACGATAGAAGTCTTATCAATGTTTGCGCCCGTAGAACTGGGAATAGTGTGTCACGTTTGCTTGGAACACAGCGTAATCGTGGCCCGGGACCGCGTCGCGGGGTACTTCTAGCGCGAAAAGATTCGGGAGCGTGGTTGGATCGCTCGCTATCGCCGAATATACCGCGAGGTGTAAGCACTTACTTGGGCGCGCGTGTGCCCGCCACCAGCCGACGAAGAAGCACCTGCTGCGCCATGCCGTGCATTCGCGATTGCATTGTAGAACGTCAGAACCCCTCTGACGCATTCGTTATTATGATTTATTCAGAATCTGCCTTTCTTATGAATAGTAAGCGCCGCCAAGGATGTCGTCTCCTTTGTCGAGGCGAAACGGTCCGTCACGTACTGGCCGGGCACGCATCGACACACCGATGTAGAAACCTTGTTGCCAGTCGCTTAACAATCTTCTCGAACTTGCTCCTTTCGAGGCTAAACGGTCATCGAATCGGGGGCTCCCTTCTTCCGCGTTTCAAACTCGCTCGGTGGACCCGCCGAAGTTGATCGAGGGAAGGCTTTAATCTGTATCACTCTTTCCTCGAGCTTCTGGAGAGCTGT
This sequence comes from Andrena cerasifolii, assembly GCF_050908995.1. Classification (NCBI taxonomy): domain Eukaryota; kingdom Metazoa; phylum Arthropoda; class Insecta; order Hymenoptera; family Andrenidae; genus Andrena; species Andrena cerasifolii. The sequence goes on from NC_135133.1 coordinate 9,124,589, forward strand.
TGATAGCGGGGCAGCAGGTTTCTTAATTGGGAAGCGATTTGCACTGAATAGAACTCTCGATTGACTTCAGGGGAACTCCAGGTGGAACGATCTTGGTTTCACTTTTCATCTGAATAGTATTGAATTTTAGTCGCGAGAGGGATTGAATATTCCTTCGCAGTATCCCACAATTATTCTATAATGGAGATTCCATGGAGCCTGAGATCCGTGAAGCTTAAAACATAGAACAGAACGTATTTACTCCACTGCGGTACACAGAAACAAATGTCGTTCCTCGATAAAACGCAGCAAGCGAGAAAGCATCGGTGGCTAATTAAAAATGTCCCCGTGACACGCGTGTACAAGCGTAATCTCGTATCGGCGCGTTTCTCTCTGCCAAGCTGGCCAGGTTGTGTAAAGGAGAGGGAAAAAAAAGGGAGGAAAGAATTGGGAGAGGGAGCAGGAACGAAAGAAATTGGCGTCCACCTGTACGACGGCGCAGCGGCCCAGCACGGGGAGAAATTTATCACTGGCAGGTACATCGGTATCGTAGGTAAACTGTCGGGCCCCGACATGGCAGACGGGGTTCCTAAACCAACCGACCCGCCGAAATCACGGTCGGCGTTTCGATTATTGCTGTGAAAGCCTGCGCGTGGCACCTGCGGCGCCTATCTCTGTTTAGGGATCGATGCAGCCTCGATTGCTATTATCGGCTGCTCTCGGACACCTTTGCAAATTGGCCAGCATTCTGGGGGGACAGTTTCTCCGCTGGCGAAATTTCAAGCTGAATAGGGGGCTTTGAAGTTACCGTAGTTAAAGAACGAGGACCCTGCGAGCAAGAGGGGCGCAGCTTTGAAAAATTTGCCAAAAGTAGAAACTTTTCAACTCAATAAGTACTAGGGGAGGTCGGGGATAAAAGTTCCGGGGGTAAGTTGTTCCGACGGCTCTATCTTCAAAATAGAAAGATCGTTGTACTTTAAATTATTTTTTCCGTGTGATTGTTCGCGCCATTTTTTAACCCTTGGGCGGACGCGCCAGAGCTATTCCACGCCAAAACGGATAGGTGAAAAATTTAGTAATTATTAGTTGAAGACTTAACGAATCGAATGGTATTTTTTTCAAGCCGGACGATTTTTTTCAACGACGTCAAATCGCGATTTGAAACTTCGACATCGATTACTGTTAAGTTTATTAACAATAAACAAAATCTTTTATACACGGGTTGAGAAAGCATTCCTTCAGTTTTAAAACGAGCCCAAGACGGTAGCATTATCTTTAAAAATGACCGAGATATTACAGTTTAAGTGATAACGCGTCGGCCGATTTTGTTTGAATTTTCGAAACTTTAAGATTAAATATTTCGGGAACTATTTCACATAGGCCGTTGAAATTTAGTATACTTTGTTCTTGCAAGGTTATCGACAAATGCTGTAATTTTGAAGAGAATCGGTGAACTCAGTCCATCAGTTGAAAATAATCATTTTAGCTCCATTATATATTACACTTCAGAAACGGTTTCTCTGTTGACGGTGGTAACTTAAATTAAATGCGACAGGAAAATATTAGCAATGTATCCAAAAATGCAGTAAATGTATTTAAAAACACAAAACTAGTACATGTAAAACATTTTTAACATCAAAAATGAAAATCAACTGGCACATGCATCGCAGGGTTCTTGAAACACACCACGATCGCGCGCGGAGAGAATGTTTGTCTTACCGAGACCTAACGAAGGAAACACGCAGATCGGTGAACGGAGTTCACAAAGCGCGCCCGCTCGAGGGTTAATTAGTGTCCTCTTTTTGATGTTAAGTGAAAGCAATAATTTTATAAACAATTTTTCCTAATTTACTCGAAGCTGGCAAAGGCCGAGCTGCGCCCCTGAAATCTATTTCAAATTGTACACCTAGTTCCCTAAGAAACAGAGTCCTCTGTCGCCGAGACAAAGATTCCACTGGTTCCTCTACACTGTTTGATAAGAAGCCCGTGCATCGTTGATCCACCGTTCAGATTCCATGAGAATCTCCACGCACTCGGCGACCATCGGTCGGTGTCGCCTCAAAGAAGGCGAACGCCACGGGAGTCCTTGGATGTCCATATCGAAATCGTGGATCGGTGCTCGATACCGCGATCGTCTCGCGCGCGACGCTACGTGACTCCAACTCCTTTTAGGCTTTTTATGAATGAAGAAGAGGAGAGAGGGTTCCGCGGCAGTGTCCTGTTCGTGGAAAGGACGCGGTGCACGCGTTCCGGAGCACGGATCGAGCCGCGGCCATGATGCATAAATAGAGGAAAGGTGAGAGAGCAAAGAGGAGGACGCGCGCCACGGCAAGTGTCTAACGGCACGGCACGATCAAAGCCGCCGCCGATATTTGAGGATCGCGCCGATGTTTGCCCAACTTATTCCTTGTCAGCACTGTTAACAGACGTTGCTCTCTCTCTCTCTCTCTCTCTCCTAGCGACGCCTGGGTCCCTCTTCGCACCCCCCTGTCCACAATGTTCCTTCTCGCCCGATTGCTCCTTTTTATTTCCCTGTAACTAGCCAACCAAGCTTAGCCCCGTTTCCCCAACATTTTAAAATTTTCAATCCGCGATTCGAGGATCCAGGTAAATTTTTGTAAATGCGCACTCACAGACAAGTTTCCTGACGAACAGAGTAGGTTATTAGCCGCGGCAGGTGGTCGGTCGACAGTTGACCGCCGAATCCGGAAAAGCTAGCGTGTTTGTAAATATTTCTGCGAGGGGGGGCCGCGATTAGAGCGTCGCTATCGTTCCTCCGTACGAGCAGGCCGGTGATTCGCCGGCGCAGCTTTTAATCAGCCGCACCGCAATAGGCTAATCTAGGCAATTAGTTTGCTACGACGTAATCAGCCGGGCAGATAAGGTGAAACAGCGGGTGGGAGTTAAAAGTCCTGTATTACATTAGATTACTCGCGTGCATTATCATCGCCGAGGGGAGGGAGAGAGGGAGAGAGAGAGAGGAGTATGCAGATCCGCGACGCCGCCGGACCGAGATTATCAGAGGAACGAGAAAAACGTCCAACAGAAGCGCGCCAGCCTCCTATCTCCCCAGTTACGATCCTCTCGCAATTAATTGGAAAATAAAACGGCTCGCGTCCAATCGCGCGAGCTCGGTGCAACGGAGCTTTCCTCCGGCTCCCTGGCGTCGTTATCCGTTCGAAATAGAAGCAACAAAGGGTCCCCGCGGAGCGTGCACGGTGTTTAGATTGAGTCAGCGCGAAATCGCGCGAGGTGAAAGCATTGTTCTCCGTCCCGAGATGACCGGGACGTTACCGAAATTCTTCGGAGCGATCGGTTCGCGCGCGCCTTTCAAAGAACCGCCGGGGCCCCGTTCACGGCCGAAAGCGAGGAGGAGAGGGCCCAGCGCGCTAGGACTCGCCCGTCGTAATTTCTGTTTGCATTATGAGCTGAACTGTACTTTTACGCGGGGAAGATACCGCGAAACAATGCAAGACACGCGTGCAAATATGGGCGCGCACCTCAAATGGGACATTCCAATGTTTCTCGGTATCGCTTCTACCAAAGATGGCCGGGCCCGAGCACCGATCATGTCGTCAACCCGACACAATATCTCCCGTCTTCGAAAAGCCTTGCGTCACTGCGCCATTATTCTAACTCCCTCGACTTTCCACGCGCGGAGCGACAGATCCCGAGGCAATTGCAGGGGCACGGCGCACAGTGGTCTGATTCGCCAAAAAGCTGGCCGAAATGCAATTTTCAAGGTATAAAACAGCGTTCTGCTACTACGGCACGTTTGCTATAATTATTATATAAACCTTCCGAGTTGGCTTAATTTCTTGGTGTTTAATGTCTCGATATTTCTATCATTTTTAATGTATCGCACAAAGTTTACTCTGGAAATGTTAAGAAAAATTTCGAAAATTGGTATTTCAACTTCAAAATACCACTTTTTCTAATTGTCAATGTTTAATAAAAACAATTTTCATATCAGCGACCACGAAAACTCTAAAGTACTAGGTGTCTGTTAAATTTGATATTTTTTTCAACTACTCGACCACCATTTGTTTACTTTTTGCAATTTTTAATCAGCGACTTCGAAAACCCTTGTATACCAATTTTTGTACAAATCGGAAGATGCCTTCATATTTTGGCCAGCTTTTTGGCGAATTAGATCGCTGTGCGGCGCCTCTCTCTCTCTCTCTCTCTCTCTCTCTCTCTTTAAATTTAGGAACAGAGGAATTCGTGCAATTGCTAGTGAAATCTAAATCCAAGAGGTTCGTCGCTTCGCTCGTAGCTTTAGCGCTGAAGGTTCTAAATTCTCCGTCATTCCCATGCAAAAGCGGTGTGTAATTGATTCGACGGATAAGTTGGAACGATGGTTGGAACAAGAACGTGAGCACTCGGAGGCATTAGAATAGATACCGATCGTTTCTCCCGCTCGAATGCCACCGGGAGCGATATTAGTCACCGAACCGATTTGAATAATCGATCCCCTCGTGGCTTTTTACTTGGACCGGTTCGGCGTCGATCGCGCGACTCGTTAACGCGATCAATTACCTACGCTCGGCTCTGTCGGCGATTTTGCTTGGCACGATCGCGTGAGACACTGGGATTGTAATCGGCCTTGTTTTCTCCGCGAACGGGAAATCCCATTATGAAAATAACGGATACGTTACGCGAGTGGAGGCGAGTGTTTACTTTGAGAAACCGAGGAAGGGAGGGGGTGAATATGTATATTGCTAAAAAATTAAACGACTCCTCGTTTGCCGGCGCGCTACTTTGCTCTTTCTGTAAACAAAGCTGCACTAGTGTTTTAATAAGCGTGTATAGGTGTCAGTGGCGCAACCAGAGGGGCCCGAGGGGCCCTGGCACCCCCAAACAAGGGTTTTGGAAAATAAAAGGAAACTGGATTTCATTCTACACTTTTATAATCACCTAATGAATTTTATTGAATATGCACGATATTATTTTTATCCCCCGAACTCGGCTCCCCCTAAAAGTTAAATCCTCCACGATTAATAGGCCTTGATGATGTTTTTCAGACCCGAGGCAATGGTCGGAGGCAGCTGTCGCTCACTGGCTGCATTGGGCGATCGGGGAGTTCTCTCTGGAGGGTGTGGCGATGCAGCCCTGGCAGCACATGACCGGGAAACAGATTTGTGCCATGGGGAAGGAATCCTTTCTGGCACGTGCGCCGGCCTTCATGGGCGATATCCTGTGGGAACACCTCGAGATCCTGCAGAAAGGTACGTGACTTTCTCCTCCCTCGCGTACTCCCTACGATTTCTTTCTTCGGCACACCGCTGGTGAGCCCTCTCCCTCTGGAGTAGCTTGTTATTAGACGCAGCACAGCTCAGAAATAGAGCGTTGTAACCTTCGCTGCACTTCGGACGCTTTACCTCTCTTCCTCGCAACCCCTAGACTTCGAACCTCCGCGTTGAAACCTCCGAACTATAAACTCCGCCGCGCGAAGTCCCCTCGCACGAGATCGCTGGCCTGGCCCAGCGGGGATGGGGATGAAAATCCACCAGCTCCTGGTCCCCAGCGGTCCGAGAGGCCGAGTAGCTGTCCCCCGGGGGAGGATTCGCCAGAGGAGAAGCAGGTTGCAGCGGAAGAGTCGGTTTCCCTCGGCGGTGTCGAGGAAGATAGAGAATATAAAAAGAGGAGATATCGAATTTCCGTGAAATCGCAATGTGACGGCAGGTAGCGGGGCAGAAACTGGCCGCGAACAATGACGGGATCGAGGAGGCGAGACGGCGCGTCCACTCCTCCGTCCCCCTTGCTTTCTGCGCCCGTGTTTTCAGCGTTTCGAAGCGTTGAATCGGGCGTTTTTATTCCAACGAAGGAGAGAATGAGGAGGGGGGGGGGAAAGAGAGCCCGCGCCATAGAAACTCCCACTCCGGATATCCTGTGCCCACCAGAATGGTCCCGTGCCATTGCCTCGGCCACTTAGGTGGTTTTTCGGCCCGCTCGTGCTCGCTTGCGTGCGTGAGTCCCCGCGCCATCGGGGGAATCCGCTCGTATTACGATTACGAGATTCCAGGCGAGATACACGCGGGATCCTTTTCAATGGATCGCACGATGTCCGCGGGGGGAGGGCGGGAAGGAAGTCGAAGAAAGCTGGACGATGTACCTCGGCGATGATTCCTCTTCGGGGTATCCGAGAACGGTGTCCCTCGTTACTCCAAACCAATGGGATGGTGAAGGAGGGTTCGTTCGGGAACGATTCACTTCCACCCCTTTCGTGATTCGTAGTCCACTAATCTTCGTAGCATAAATGGTACCTACTTAATTACTGCAGCAGATTGCAAGCCACTCGATGGTCCCGTGATTGTTTCGCGCCAATTTCATGTGTAATGGGGAGACCAGGGCTAGTTGATACCTTATTCAGTTTTCAATTTTTCTCATTTTTGTTTGCATTAATTACGCAATAACAAATATGCCAAAATATACTTTGGTCCTTCCTCTTTAATACGTAGTGAACGGAAACTTGAGAAAATACATACAAAATGAACGAAAAAATGTTACTTGGACGAAGGTAAAATGTATCAATTTACCCCACTGCGGGGCTAGTTGGTACGTTATTCTGTCTTCAATTTTTTTCACTTATTATTTTAATTAATTACTTAATAACAAATATGCTAAAATATACTTTGATCCTTCCTCTTTAATATATTGTAAATGAAAACTTGAGAAAATACATACAAAACGAATGAGAAAATGTTACTTGGACGATCAATTTGTATGTATCAAAACTATTTACTTTTTTCCATATAAACGAAAACAGTTAAAGAACGATTGTTAAGCCTGGAGTCCACCGAGAAGCTAAGCTAAGCTATGTTACGCGATGTAATGTTTTAACGTAACTTTTGGTGGAAATGGTTCCATAAGAATGTATCGAAGCTAATTTTTTTAAAACGTAGCATGGCATAGCGTAGCATCGCATAGCTTAGCTTAGCTTCCCGGTGGATTCCCGGCTTTAACGTCAAGGTACACAAACGTATTTACGCAGGATCGCAATAAAGAATTGAACAACAATCTTCACGTATCTCGCTGAAATGGAGCTACACATACACGGTGTCAAGATAATTCGTCTGTATCAACCTGCCCCTGCATCAATTAGCCCCGGTCTCCCCTATCGATCGCTCATTTCTGCCGAGAAAGGAAAAGCAGTGGTTCCGTGTAAACGTCTAATTGGTCGCGGTTCGCGCCAACGTGTCGAATCGGGCCCAGCCGATTGAATCGCGGTTTCCTCGCCAACGAGAGACAACGCGAACAATCGATAAGGAACTACGGGCTTTTACTCAACGGGAGTTAAATCATGGGTGAACCTCCACTTCCTGCTTCTATCATTTCATACCTTAGCTCTCTTTCTCTCCTTGGCTAGCTGCCCTCCTCGCTCACGCCCTTCCTGCCCTCCCCGACCGAAGATGTAGAAGTTCCAGGGAAACTTCCTCTGGCGAACGATATACGATACGAACAATGAATGGCTCGCGAGCAACCCAAAGAGTCGCCCTCCTCGATCGTCGATTTCAATCTGCTGAACGACATTCGGAAGTCCAGATCCTCGGGATCTTAGGAATTGATCGGAGCTCCTAGAATGTATTTTCCTCTGATAAATATCAGGAATTTATAATGGTTCGTGTGAAGTCTCAAGGGAAGAATGGAACAAATGGGAATTATGGATTTTTGGGGGTGAGAGGCTTCACCGATCGGTGCGCCAGAAAGTGATGGAGAAGTAAGGTTGAAGTAAGCTGTGTGGTGAAAAGGCCCCTTTAATCGCGGAACAATGGTTCCGCGATTCTCCGCCAATGGTAATCCAGCGTGGTTCGTGTTGGTACGCGCGTAGACACAACGACATAGCGTGGGTAATCGCTTTGATTCCGCGAACGAGAACGGATATTAGGAAACTCCGCTGCGCCGTAAAAAAAAAGTAGAAACTAAAAAGCTGCATCCTCCCGCTGTGGGCGCGATCGAATCACGGTGAAACCCGCGATATATCGTCCCTTTCGCTGGCACGAAGCATTTCGTTTTCGTTTCCATTCCTCTTCTGTCCTCGGAGGATCATTCTCCTTCGGTGGAATATTCTCTGTAAATAAGCGAGAGGAGACGATTCAATGTAACGAAACCGAACTCGACGCTTTTACTCGCTAAGAGATTCGCGGTATAAAATAATCGATTTAAGATTCCCTCGTGTCTCGCTAAAAAGTCGAGCAGCAGCTCTTCGTCGCTTTCCATCCCAGCGCTACTTGAATGGCTGAGGATGGCGTCGGTTTCCATATCGCGCAAGCTCGCCCGCAGAAACGTTGCTGGCGGTGAATCACTCGCCAATGGCAATCGTCTCCTTCGCAATAATGGCCGTAATAATGGAGCACGCGGCTAGATCGTTGATCACGATTAACGTTCGCGTCCCTCCCGCGGCGCGATGGTAAAAACGGCGACGTTTACGCGTCCCGATAACGCGCGGAGCCGCAGCACCGCTTAACGGCGCGTAGCTCTGCAATCGCGCAGGAATGGAGCAGCTAATTATTCCTCCCACGGAGGCTGCTGTGTAAACAGCGCATTAGCGCGAAACGACACAAGTGCATGAGTCGACTCTGGGGGTAAGGGGGAGGAAAATTGCGAGGAAATCGTATCTTCCGCCCCCACAGTTCCACCAACTGATTCGCCGCGACCGATGTTACGCTCGTCGAGCTTCGAGTCTTCGCCGAATTTCCACCCCCTGTTGCATTTCTCGTCCCCCGAACTCAGCTACTCCTTCTTCTTTAAACTCACGCCTGGACCGTTTCCCAAACTGCCGAGGAGTTGGAGGCGACTCGCCACTGAGGATCTGTTGCATTTTCCATTCAGATGTCGACGCGGCGAAGGCCTCCCTGGAGAACGTGCCGGGCAGCATGTACGAAAGCGTATGCGTGCCAGATTTAGGGGATTTCCTGGGCTACCAGGGCGCGACACATCAGGTGGCGACCCCGGAGCACAAGAGTCCAGCGACGCCCGCGAGTTCCACCACCTCGAACTCGTCAGGCCCTCAAACCGGAAGCCAAGCGGCGTCCACGTTGCAACCACCCTCCGGCGCGGTTCCTCTGCCCTCGAGACAGTATCATAACGATGGTAAGTGTCTCTTTTCACTATCCTGCGAGGGCTGGTCAGAGGGCTGTCTCCCACCCTTCCGTTCGACTGTGCGCCGCGCGTCCAAGTAGCTTCGCGTCGATGACCCTGAAAGCCGCGTTAACCACGGGGATCCGACTCTCAGCGGAGGGGCTGGAGGGATTAATTAGCGGAGTGTGGGATGTTTTGACACGCACGAGGCGCTAAATCTTCCCACGTCGGGGCACGATGAAGATAGCGCTGGTTATACAGGGATCGTGCTGGGTGAGAGTTGATTCACTGGATTCGGATTTAATGGAGTAATAAGCGGTGTCATCGACGCGAAGCCGAGTTCTTTAGTTTTTTTAAATCGCTGGCAAAGCAGCGGATAAATCATTTCCCCGGCCGTACTGATCGACGCCGAAGAATGCAGCCTCCCGCCCTCGCTGCGAAAACCCGTCGAGCCGTTTGATGTCGAGGAACGCGTGCTTTTGAAGTCGGGACGTGCGTGTATACACTCCTCGCCGACGTTTACGCGCGAAGATAAATTAGAAATGGTCTGGAAGTGCACGGAGGAGCCTTGTCAGAGGCTACGCTCGTCTCTCCAGCTCTGTGAAAGTCTCCCTGACAATATAGGGTACATTGAACGCCGGACCCTTGCTTCCTGCGTCAGGTGTAGATAAACGACGAATGGATCTCTTCTTCCTTCTGGATCTCGACACCTCGGGCAGCGTCTCTCAACCGTTGATGAGGCCTGGTCACAGGATGGGGGATGAAACTCGTCCCTGCTAGCCAGTACACCAAGACTCTCGCTCGAAGAGAAAGCGGTCAGGAAGCTGTCGCTGAAACAATGTCCCCTAAGCGACGCTCGAAACAGTTCCGACCATCCTCCATTCCACCTATCGCGATCTGTGCTTGGTTGAAGGAGTCCAGGTTGGGAAACGCTGACCAGAGGAGCAGCCAGAGTGAGGTGAAGCCGTGAAACCGCGCGACAGGCTGGTTTATTTATTTCCCCCGATTGCAGCCGCGAACGAAAGCGGTTGCGACTCGACGGAGAGGAGTTTCTCATTGTTACGTCAGGGTGGCTGATAGGATCTCTCGGCTGGGCGCATTTTGCACGTGTTGCCACAGGTCTCTCATTATCGTCACCGGTTCGCTCGCTTAGCGCAGTCGTCTCCGCCGTCCTCGTCGTCCCGGCGGCGTTGAGCGACGACAATCCGGGCGATTTCGCAGCGCGAGAAATCAGCTGGCGTCTGGCTCGGGGAGGGTGGATTATCGCAATATCCCCCGAGCAAACGGGCTCGTAGCACGCCTGGCAACTCGCAATTCGTGCCGTGATTCACCTTATTCTCCGCCGTTTTCATCGCTGAACTCTGACGCAACTCATTCAGCCGAAGGACTCCGCGTCGTTCCAGCGGCGAACAATGGAAAACGCTCGCTGGGAGTGGATCATCCCATTCATCCGGCCGGGCAATTCGTTGCCCTGGATTTTTCCCCGTTTCCGATGCTATCGGGCGCGATGCTAACGCTGCTCCTGAGAGAGAAGCGTTCTGCATGGCTCGCGGGGTAGACCAAGCGAGCGCATAGGCGCGGGAGCATTGTGGGTAGGGCGCGATGGAACTTGAACCGTTCCAAGTCGACTCCATCGAACCTTATAGTCAATCTTCCCCAGTCACGATACTTCCCTTTCAATTCAACTCAGCTAGGCCCAGATACATTTCCACCCGTTCTCCCCCGTTTCGACGATTCGTCCAGAGGCCCAACTGTGTCGTCGACGTCCCGCCACTTGGCCCGAGGCACCTCGGTTCGTCCAGAGGCAGCGCGAGCGCGTCGAGCACACGCGAGCGAGTCGCCGAGCGGATAGAATGAAAGAGCGGAGAACATTATGAGGCGAGCGTTCGTAGCGTAGGTAACAATTACCTAGCCAGGGGCCTTACGTCATTGCAGCAGTGACCGTGGGTGAACGAGGGAAAGTCGGGCCCTCTGCACGCTTCGCCGCGGACAATGGAGACGACGCCGGGCTCCGCTTACCTCTCTCGAGGCATCCTCGCGTTTACGCCCGATAAAAAAAATCTACGTACGCGCTCCCTCGAGGCTGTGCTCGTTCCATCGAGCGATCTGTACCGATGGATCGCTCGTTTCTTAAGAGATAACGACTGGAAGCTTGGCTGTTGCAGAGGTAAATTAATTTATTAGTATCGAATGGCTGCAGGCATTCTAGCGTTTCAGGGATAGAGGTGAGCTCGAAGATTGGAACTACATATATTCGCGGAGAGACTTTTGCACGAGGCTTGGCGAACTGTATCACAGTCCGTGCGCCCGTAGAACGTGTCGTTGCAAGACGGCCAGCACAGGCGACCGTATAATAGACTCATTATTTCTGCTTGCCGGAGCACTGTTACGTTATGTATCGCGGCTCTTCGAGGTCTCTGGTTCGACTCTCGCTTATCCTCGCTTTCGACCTCCTCCTCTTGGAACCGATGCATTACGTTACCGGTGCTCGCACACGCGCGCCCGCCGAGCTCTCCAACTTTTCCAACCCGTCGAGCCTCCGCAAACACCACCGTCGGCCCAATTCTCACAGGGACTTCACAATCGTGCATTCTGAGGAGCTCCTACCATCAGCCGACTCTCGTATTATCGGATACCAGCGGACTACTATTGCAATCCTCCAGGGAACGATCCTTCCAATTTACTTTCTCCACGATCCCCATTCCGAACATTGGAAATTCAATTTATTGGAGTATTCTCGGGGCTAACGCTACTCCAACTTCAAGCACCCGCTGCGATTAGTCTTCCAAATCTCAGATCACCGCTCGCCGGCCGCAGTTCCTAAATTTCAACGAGGACCATTCGAACCGCAGAAGGCAAAGTGGACACCCACTTCGCGATCCGCGAGAAGCTCGACGAATTTCGAGGATGCTCGTCGGAGAGAGAAGGTTCGTTCGGCGGTTCGTGTCACGTCTGTCGCCGCGCGTGCACGCCGGGCGCAGACGCGCTCGCACACGCGCGTGCGCATAAATTAGAGGAGGCAGCGGAGGCAACGGAGGCGGCTGGACGAAGAGGACAGCGCAGACGGTGGCGCGCGCAAAAGCGGCCAAAAAAGGCCATCGGCCATCGTGCGTGTGACGCCATTCGCGCTACCTTTATGGAAAAGGTTAGTCAATCGTGCCGACTGGGCACAATCGGTTATTTGTTAAGCAACCACCGCGTGATAACCAGCCGTGGCTGGCCACGCGGCATTTTGATTACTCCCCCCGGGGCCCTGAGAGCGCGGTTTTTGGCGATCGATCGATCCGTGCGCGTCCTCGTGAAATTCCTAAGGCCCGCGCACACGTGTGCGCCCGCGGAAACGGGGGGGGAAAAATCCTCGAGGAGGATCCATTATCGAGGGATCATTATTCCTTGAGTATTGGATGCGGTCGAGGCGAGTTGAGCGGCTAGGAACCGGGGCCGAGGGGGTGGACGATGAAGGAGTTGTCGGGGTTTTGTAGTGGAGCGTCAATGGGGACGCGGAGGGTTGCAGGGATCGTTCAGTGTCGAAACTCTGCTTGGAAAGTCGTAGAAATGGGATGAATGGCTCGTGGAGTGCCCTAATTATCCGTGAATATCGAGAGGTTCAGTGTTCGAAGTTTCTGGGTTGAAATTTCTCAGCAACACCCCAGAAATATAGTAGCTTGAAAGAGTATTCCAAGACTATTAACTCAGCCTTACGCTCTCGGAAGATCCCCTTCAGCAACAGCAATTAACATCTCGCTGAGGGAGCCTCCGCAGAAGCTGAATGGCCGAAAACACCGCAGTGGAATCTGTGCTGTCTGTATCAGCGCGTTACAGGGTGAACATATGCCAACAATTGTGCAAGCTCGCGGAACAAACGCTCTGAAGAGGGATGAAAGGTCCGCGGGAAGGGGAGAGAACGCGAGAGATTAGGGTCGTAGAGGGATGAAACCGGGTAGGTCCAAGAGGGGAAAGGGCGCGCGGCAGGGGGATGATGGTTGGCGCAGGTTGTATTCATTCACTCGTTCATTCATAGTTCGTACACCGCCTCGGGGGCCTACAAAGCCTTCTCTCGCTCATTCAGGACACACAACGCGACCACCGGGTGTACGTACACGCGCGTGCGAGTGTGTCCGTTTTTTTTTCGCCCCTTCTTCCTGTTCGTGTGCATACGTCGTCCTCGACGGCATCATCTTCGTCGTCTTCGTCCACCCTGGTTTCTCGTCCCCCCGGGCCCGTGATTGGTGCCCGCCGAGGGAGAGAGCGAGACACGCGGGACAGGGTGACGAAGGGAGGGAGGAAGACGAGGGGAGCAGGGAGTGGAAGCTCACGTTACAACCGGAAGCCGAGGCAGCGCGGAGAAAGGGGGGGGAGGAGTCCTACCCCAATATTCCGGAGGGCAAGATAGTTTTATAATGTCCTCGAGTGCTCCTCCCTTAATGCACCCTCCTTACATCGGGGCTGGCCGCCGCGGCATTGTTGCTCACTTCGAGCAATCGAACAGATGCGGACGGAGGGCTGGCGATCTTGCGCGACCGCTTTTCCACCGTGGTACGTTACGATATACCCTCCATTAGGGGCGTGAGTCGAGGTCCCGCGAGATTTTCGGGACTCAAGGATCTTGGGGAGTTTGCGCGATTTTTCGATAGGTTTATCCTTTACTGAGCGCGTTCGTAGACTCAAAGGCTTTATGATTCTGATACTCCATTCGATCCCAGGTGCCAAGGTATCCCAATTTCCTAGATCTGCTCGCCAGCCTCAACTCCAAACTTCCTACTTCATCTTATCTTCCCGATCATCGGCGATCGAACTCGTACTCCCTTAACGGGGGACTCCGCTGAAGGAGAAAAGGCAGCGTCGCGACGCAGTCACTCCTCTCCTCCCTCGCCCCGTCTAAGAATGGCGAGCAAAGGGCATAATGATGGTGGGAGGTGCCCCGGGTAGGCAGAAAAGCAGCAAGTAACACGCAGCACGAACGGTAAAAGCGTGCGCGAAGAAACGAAGGCAGGCACAAGGCGCATCGAACTCTCGTGTCCTTATTGTGCGTTGCTCGTAAGTCCCATTACTATTGCCGGCGGACTATACACGACGGCGAGCGAGAGGCACGAGGCGTAGGGGAGTGAGCGCTTCCGGTCCCCTCTGCATCACGTGCGAGCCCGCCGAACAGAGAAACCCCCGTTGCCTCGCCTCTCTTAGCATCCGGTCTCTGCGCCTCCCCAGCCAGCCCCCTCTCAAAAATAGGCTAGGCCCTTCGGACTTGCGACCTCGTGCTCGAACCGCTCGCGCCACGTCGATCCTCCTCTATCATCCTACTCTCCTTCACCTTCTCTTTATTATTGCACATCTTTTTCTCCTCTGCCCGCCTTTAATGTCACCCATCGTGCCATAGACACGGAGACCACCGTAGGCAGGGAAAGGAAGAGTGAAGATCGCTTGGAATCGTTTTCGCTACTATTTAACGATAGGCAAAGTTACCCTTTTTCACGTGTATGGTGAGACTAATGGGTGGAAGAACTCAGAACTAGAGCTGTTCCAGTACTCGGAAAATACGAGCCGAGCCTGAGTCGGCTCGAAGAACCGAACCGAGCCGAGTACTCGAAAAAAGCGAGCAACTCGAATAGAACCGAGCAACTCGAATAGAACCGAGCAACTCGATTTTTTTCGAGCGGCTCGAAGTAAACCGAGCGGGCCGAAAGTACCGAACAGTTCGGTTTGTCGAGTAGTTTGAAGCCTGAATGTTTCGAATATTTTAGAATATTTTTATTTACTGGATAATGGTTCGTAATTATTACTATTATTATTTCGACTTTATTTATTTTCAATAGTTAGAGAATACTTTCATTTGCAGTTTACATTTTAATTACTCACATTATTACTGCGGTCTCGCCTTTACTCGTATCTTAATTTCGCCTTATGTACTATATTTTCTGTTTAACGAGTAACAAAGAGTCTAAATAATAATAATAATAATAATTACGAACCATTATCCAGTAAATAAACATATTTTAAAATATTCGAAACATTCAAGCTTCAAACTACTCGACAAACTGGACTGTTCAGTACTTTCGGCCCGCTCGAAAAAATTCGAGTTGCTGAGTTCTATTCGAGTTGTTCGGTTCTATTCGAGTTGCTCGGTTCTATTCGAGTTGCTCGGTTCTATTCGAGTTGCTCGGTTCTATTCGAGTTGCTCGGTTCTATTCGAGTTGCTCGGTTCTATTCGAGTTGCTCGGTTATATTCGAGTTCCTCGGTTTTATTCGAGTTGCTCGGTTATATTCGAGTTCCTCGGTTCTATTCGAGTTGCTCGGTTCTATTCGAGTACTCGGCTCAGCTCGGTCTGCATTTCAAGCTACTCGAATATTCGAGTACTCGGCTCAGCTCGGTCTGCATTTCAAGCTACTCGAATATTCGAGTACTCGGCTCAGCTCGGTCTGCATTACAAGCTACTCGAATATTCGAGTACTCGGCTCAGCTCGGTCTGCATTTCAAGCTACTCGAATATTCGAGTACTCGAACAGCCCTACTCAGAACACGGTCAACTGGTGCGTGAACGTGAAGCGACACCCGCGAGGTCCTCAGCATCTGTATACTTCGGTTCTGAAGCCGTGGAACTAGATTTATAGACGAATCAGAGATTCCCTTGCAGCCACTGAATTTAAGGTTCCCACGTGTGATTCGTCCTGCGTTTCGATACCGAGTTCAGACGCTCTGTCTCCAAGCGAGAGGTGGCTGCTCGTCGCGGAATGGCACGCTGATATAACTAGGAAACGTGGGATTAAGATTCAATTAAACGCGGCGTGTAATTAGAGGCGGTAGTTAAGGCCCCGTAAGAAGCGAGATTTCGCGGTAAACGCGCGGGACAAGATCGACGGGAACAGGGAAAGGACCGCACCGAGCCTCTCGCGTCCTCTTGTCATTAGGAGCAGCTCCGCAGGAGCATCGAGCGTGTGTGACCGTCGCCTAGCGTGCTCCTTCTTTGCGCGCCGCTTAATTATCTAACGTTACGCCGCGGTAATTATATTTGCGTTCACCATAGTCAGCCAGCGCACATAGTTATAAAGATCCAGCGTCGAGGGTCGCTCGCATTTCCAGTAAAATCTTTTCGAAAAACACCACCGAGGAAATTAACCGTGCTCCAAGTGAAAACATGAGGCATTCTCAAAACTCGAACGTACTCCTAGGTTCTCAATCCCCACGGAAGCACGCATCTCGCGATGAATCGCGCAGAAAACATCGCCTCGGCGGCAGCAGGTGGTTGAAGTTTCGAGGGGGCGTTTGTGACCCCTCCCGGTCCCCACTTTCCCCTCCAGGCCCCCGTCCACCCCCACTCGGTGGCCGCGCGCCTCCACCAGCGCGAGATTTCCCCTGCCAAGGGTTCCTTCCACCTCCACCGTCGTGGCGGCGAACGAGAACGCGGTCCGCAGCTGGTTGAGTTGCCTGTTTCAGGGGCCGAGGAAGGGGGAACACCGACGGCGAAGGGTGAGGGTAGCCCAGGTGGTGGGGCGCGACGGAAGGGAGGGCGAAACGGCGGACCGTGGAGCGGAAACGGCGCGGCGCTTCGTCACAGTGACACGCGCGCTCACGTCAAGTGGAGAGTGCACGCGAGAGGAAGCTTCTCTTCTACGCACGATTATTCGCGGCTCCTCTCCTTCTTCCCTCTTTCTCTGCGTCGTTGCCGGTGCGTACGCCCGTGGATCGTCGTGGACTGCGCGTCGTGTGCGGATCGTCGCGGTCCTCTCGCTCTAGGTGTGCACGCGCCGTACATCGTAACCCGCCGTGTCGGGATATCGACTCGTGGAATTCCTGGGGAGCACGGGGCGGAAGGCATCCACCCTCCTGGACACCTGTTGCGCGGGCTGCCTGGAGGATCGCAGCACCCTCCAACCGTTCCACTGACGGTTGCGCAACTGACGGTGCCACTACCAAGGTACAAGGTGCACGGTTCAGAAGCCAGCTCGAGTGTCTAATCGCGGGCAGTGATCGCCGAGGGAATCGCTGGCGGTTCTGTGATACAGTGTGAATGGACCATTGAGAACTGTTTCGTCAGTTACCTAGCCTGGTGTTTGAATGAATGCAGAGGCTCCGCTGTGAAAGCCAACGTGCCTCTGTGTCCCGCGGATACTTCGTTGGTGGCTCAGCCGCGATACACAGTGCCTTCGGAGTAGAGAAGCAGCAGAGTACCGCCGTAAAAAAATCCTCCGCAACTAAAGCCAACGCGACTCTGGCCGCCAGCTATGCGAATCGTCGCGGCGTCGAGGCTCTCCTCGTATCCATGCTCGGCGGTGTGATCGCGGCTAGTAGACTCGCGCGGACGTTGCACGCGGATTAGAGAGGAGCGGCTGCACCGCTGCACGGATGCACTGGTGCATCGACGCCAGTGGGTGCGCGTCCGAGAGTGAGCACCAGCCAGAAAGCCAGCCAGAGGGACGTCACGGCGGGCGTCGGGGGCGTCGAGACGTCGCGGCCTTCGGGGCAGGCGCCGGCCATAATCGTCGGCACCTACGGTAACAACGATCTCGGTCAGACGACGAGCAGCGGCGCCGCGGCATCTTCGGAGATGGTGCTCCACATGCTGGACACGCTGATGACAGGCCACGAACCGTTCTACGCCGATTACCCCTCGTACCAGGAGGCGGAGCCTCTCACCCATCCGCACCACCAGCATCCGCACCAGCACGCGATCGCCAGAAACACCGGCATGCCTCCGATCTCCCTGGACGCCACCACCCACACCCCAGGTACCCACTAGCTCCTCACGCGCGGTAAAGCCTCCTCCGAGGCGAACCGCGATCCTCGGCCGAGAGCCTCCTCCGGCTCTTAGACGCTCTTATTCGTTACGGTGTCTATTCGCGCGATTCACCACCGGGAGTGCTGTCCCTCTCGAAGGAGCTGGAATTACCTTGGGAATTGGAGATTGATTGGGTTTCAATGATTTCTGTTAAGGTGCGAATCCACGTTGAGATTTTACACCAGAGCTAAGTGTGAATAATGGAAATAGTCACGAGAGACGAGGTTTTTGAAAACATATGAAACTACGCATTGAAGTCTAATTTCACTAATGATAGAGTAACGAAAAAATTGTCTCGCGAGATTAGAGTCTCGCGTGAGTCGCGATATTTTTGTCCGGCCGTGGATTTGCACCTTTGGATGGAAATCGAAGGAGGCCTCTGTTTCCTTACGAATTCTCTTCCTCGCGTACTTACCATCACGGCTCAACGAATTCACCAACACGGTGCACGGAAAGATGTGCGTAATCAGCCGAATTGCACACGCAGGCTTCCGCGTGACGCAATTAATCGGCCCCCCTCCCGGGCCCGTTACGTGGACGGAATCAGTGCCCGAGGGGGCCCAATCTTCCTCCCGCTGGATCACAGTTTCGTTTTCATTTATTTATTTATATATTTTTTTACACCACGAGCGGAGGCTGACGCGTCTCGTTCAGCTTGCGAGACTCGTGCCGCGTGCCATTACGTTGCTCGCGCCTAATTGACCGTTCTGCCAAGGTCAATCGTCTACGATTGCATTAAAGTGCATTACCGGTGTGTAACGGAGACGAAACCGCGCCGTTCGCGTCGATGCAAAGCGTCGTCGTTTGTTATCGCGGCCGAGAGATAATCGCGCCCCGTGGAAAGTTGGCGGCGGGTCCGCGCGCACGCACCACTCCCGCGCAACGAAATCGCCGGTTCCACTCGGTTTCCTCTCGGCTGACGCTCTTCGCAGGTTTTACCTTCGGCCACAGAGTGGGACAGAGGAAAAGAGAGGGAGAAAGATGGCAGTCGACATCGTTCGATAATAACGCTCCCCCAGACGCATAACGATCCGTAACTATATCGTTAGGCCTCGACGCGGACTCCTTTTGTTCGCGATGCCCGCAGCAAGGTGTGGCTTCGCGTTAAATCGCCAATAAAGCGGCGCCGCGCAAGGTCAGTATTGCACGGCTCGCGGATTTTTCAGGCCGTATCAACAAATCGGGCTACGCGATTTCTGTGGTGGAGAAGGTTCTTCGTGGAATATTAATTCTGGTTGAGAGATTCTCGATTATCGCGGTGCGTCGTGGCGGTAGAATAGCTGTAGCTTGTTCGTCCTGGAGAGAATTTGATTTTAGATTAAACGTTAGGAAATTAAAAGCACTTCTGAGGTATGTAGCAAGTAGTTTCCTGGAATTATGAACTGTGCTTCCGACGATGACGCTTGGAGTTGTGGTTGTTGGGTACACGCACGCGGAAACTCGAGAAATCTCGAACGGAAGCGCGGGAAAACGATAAGTACGCGTCACGAATAATCGTGGAGGGATGACCGCACAGTGGTCACACTTTTCAGCGATTACGGTAGTCACGGCTGTGCTTTAAGCTTGATAGGGAATAACGAAGCCAAGGATTCCTCGGCGAGGGATAGGGAGATTCGAGGGGAGGAATTTGGACCACCAGGATCGCGTAGGAGAGACCGGGGCTGGTTGATACAGGGGGCTAGTTGATAAAGACGAATTATCTCGACACCGTATATATGTAGCTCCATTTGAGCGAGATGCGTGAAGATTGTTGCTCAATTCCTTACTAGGTACGATCCAGCGTACGGCTGTGTACCTTGACGTTAAAGCCGGGAATCCACCGGGAAGCTGAGCTAAGCTATGCTATGCGATGCTACGCTATGCCATGCTACGTTTTAAAAAAATTAGCTTCGATACTTTCTTATGGAACCATATCCACCAAAAGCTACGTTAAAACATAACATCGCGTAACATAGCTTAGCTTAGCTTCTCGGTGGATTCCCGGCTTAACAATCGTTCTTTAACTGTTTTCGTTTATATGGAAAAAAGGAAATAGTTTTGATACATACAAATTGATCGTGCAAAAAACATTTTTTCATTCATTTTCTATGCATTTTCTCAAGTTTTCGCTTACTATATATTAAATAGGAAGGACTAAAGTACATTTTAGCATATTTGTTATTAAGTATTTAATTCAAATAATAAGTGAAAAAAATTGAAGACAGAATAACGTATCAACTAGCCCCGCAGTGGGGTGAATTGATACATTTTACCTTCGTCCAAGTAACATTTTCTCAATCGTTTTGTATATATTTTCTCAAGTTTTCATTTACAATATATTAAAGAGGAAGGATTAAAGTATATTTTAGCATATTTGTTATCAAGTAATTAATTCAAATAATAAGTGAAAAAAATTGAAGACAGAATAACGTACCAACTAGCCCCGCAGTGGGGTAAATTGATACATTTTACCTTCATCCAAGTAACATTTTCTCAAGTTTTCATTTACAATATATTAAAGAGCAAGGATCAAAGTATATTTTAGCATATTTGTTATTAAGTAATTAATTCAAATAATAAGTGAAAAAAATTGAAAACTGAGAAACATCAACTAGCCCCGGTCCTCCTCCCCTATAAAAATTTTCTGCCCGCCTCCTTGCCCGCGCTAGCTTACCCGTAGACGTTTTGGTTCAAAAAACACGAGCAGACGAGCTGAACGGGAGCCCAGGCCTCGAAGAGTGTGGGAGAGTTCGCAGGTCACCGGTCTACCCGAACAATGCGCGATTTCGTTGCCGTCGAGGACGACTTTTTTACATGCCGGCGTGTATGCATCGCACAATTGCTGCGTTCCTCGCCATCGTCGCCGGCGACATTGTCTTCCCCTCCACGCCGATGGAAATTCTTTTCCATCAGATTAAACCCACCTGACTGATTGTCCATTGTCATCCTCCACCCGTCGACTAGCGATTTTTAATGGGCCCAGGAAAGTTCGTTAAATTGATTATCCCAGTGCCACGGTCTCCCCGTGGCACGGCTC
This sequence comes from Andrena cerasifolii, assembly GCF_050908995.1. Taxonomy (NCBI): domain Eukaryota; kingdom Metazoa; phylum Arthropoda; class Insecta; order Hymenoptera; family Andrenidae; genus Andrena; species Andrena cerasifolii. The sequence continues at coordinate 9,145,436 of NC_135133.1, forward strand.
CGATTCCTGTTTCGTTCAATGGAGCAACAATTGCACTCGAACGTTTCTAAAAAAGAACGCAAGACACTCTAGTAACTTAATTCCGATCGAGTCGAGCGGTATGTTTATAAATTAGGAACTGGTAATATCCTTCGTTTCACAGATTAAAGGCCGAAGCGCGACGAATCGAAGGAATTAATTAATTGCCGCTGTTCCCTCAGGATCAATTGTTTATAAACTTTCCTCCTCGCGTCGCCGCGTTTCGCCAAATTGCGCAACAGCCTTCAGGCAACGATCCATAGTCACTTGTCTCCCGCGTAGAATTTTTCACCTCCCCTAAAACGGTCCACTAACGTTTCCTTCTGTTCGTTCTGAAAAAGTCGCGAGCCTAGGCCACTTAGCGAAAGAAAAATCACTGTTATCGATCGCCAACGAAGGCACAGCTCCGACGGCATTGAATCTCTAATCAGTCCCCGCGACGAAAGACATTCGCGCGGAGCTGTTTCGCACACAAAGAGTCCCTCGAGGCGCGCGCAGCGTATTCGACGAATTAATTATTGCCTGCCAGTGCTCGGCGGAGGCTCGCGTTAGAATCGCGCCCGCGATATCGGAAACTCGCGCTGAATCGTCTCGATAAGAAGCCGTTGCTCGAGGCGAGAGGCGTCGAGTGGCTACGTCCGGAGTGTTGGGATTATCGGAGGGAATCGTCTGGATTCTGATACGGGCCAGGAATGGCGAGGGAAGAGATGAGGATCGCCGGTGGCACAGAGAGATAATATGGGCTTTCGGCGTTGAAAGCGTCCGCTCGTGGGGCAGGTTTTAATTTCGAAGAGGCCGCGCCGAGGCAGTCCGCTCCTGTTGCCCTTGCAGCAGCTGTGCAACGCCGACTGGCGCGTTTCGGTTCGATTTGGCGCGTGCCCTCCGTTGCTGGCCAACGTTGCTCGCTGCTTCTTTCTCGGTCGCTTGCTCGGCTCCGCCGTTACTCGCCTTGCGAGCAGAGCCCCGGCACCTGTTCCACAGCTGATACGCGGCTGCTACTTTTGCTCATTCGAAACCGTCCTCCTCTCCTTCTCTGTCGCGTCCCCAGCCTTTAGAGGGGTTCCAAGGAACTTCTTCGGAGAGCGTGAGCGGTCTCGCTGACCACGGGCCTGCCCGAAGGATCCTGTTCTAATTGCCACCGCTGTTGCTACGCTAATTAAATCCATGGAACGCTCTTCTGGCGGGAAAAGCTGTTTGAAACGCGGAAAGTTCGAGTCGCTCCGCGGCCCCTTAAACTTCTCAGTTTCCAGAGACTTGAATCTCGGTTTAAAGGCCCGAGGTTCGCCGAGCAGGCAGCCTCGGGATTCGATTTGAAAGAGCCAGCAGAGAAAGAGAGAAAGGGCTCGGTTGCTCCCAGCTCCAATTGTTCATCCGTGTGAACAAACGCGCGGAATGAATGCTCAGGAATTTCGGAATAGTTCGGGCGAGCGCGGGCGCGCGTTCTCTGCCCCTGTGGCTCCGTTGGACTCCCTTGGACTCGCGCGATGGAGACGGAGAGCGCGCGCGAGAGGCGAGGGTGCATTTAGGTAGCGCCGAAGCATATGCTTATGGGCCCGCGCGAGTGTGCGTGCCTTGTGCGCGCCGTGAGGGCCGACTCGAAGCTGCACTCCCACGCTCACCGTCCATGAAATGGGGTGCGAGGTGCAGCTACACGCCAGGCCCAAGCAGGTGTAGGTGGTGTGTGCACAAGGGCCCCGTCCCTACGGGCCCTATTAACCCACGTCCTTCTCTGGCCAACTTGCTCGCGGGTATGAGAACCCGTGCACTTTTATCGTAACCCTCTCTCTCTCCACCGCTCTTGGCTTTCTGTCTTTTCACCTTCTTACCCTGGGAGAACCGTCCCTCCCCAACTGCGATTATAGAGAACCGAGGTCTAGCGAGATAGTAAAAGCAGTGGCTCCTTCACCACCAGACTTAGGTAGGGTAGACCGGGGGCGGTAGTAACACTTTGACTTTGGAATACGATTACGCAGGAACTGTTACATTTACTACAAAAACTCTTATACGGAAATGTTACTTACTTATTTCACATCATTTAGTCACAACAGTCTCGCTGTATGTCGAGGAATATTCGAGTTATTAATTATTTTTTTATTTTTATTTTACTTTATTTATAAACGGACCGAAGCCCTCTTTACATAAATGTTTACAAGGAAAAAGAACTTTACCTAGTATAACAAAAGATAGACATGCTAAATTACATGGTACACCGGATAAGACATTATCCGATAATCCTACGTAACTGACTTTTAAAGGTGTGCGCAGATCCATTAAAGAAATCAATACTATTGTAGAGAGTACTAGAGTCAGCAGTAATTCGATTTATTGGATTAATTGATCCACGTGTAGATCTGGATTTAAGATTAATATAAAATGAGAAGCGTGTAAAGTGTTACAACCGACCCTGATCCCGGGTCATTCTTCTTTTGGTTTGCTTGTGCTATGCTATAGGATTCCATGCAAACAAGGCAATAGTATTATCCTTCGTTATCACTATTCGGTTCTATTGCGGTACAACCGACCCCGATTGCCGATGTTCACAATACCGCCCCCGACCATGCTTTTGAACTTCAATTATAAATGTTGGCTAACGAGACGCATGAAAGTGCTAAGTAACGATCGGTACAACTTTAGAAAAGGTCCAATTACAGACTAGAAAATCGAAGAAGCACATACTTGCAAAGCCAGTGTTTATATTACAATTTCAAGTCACTAAGAAAAAGTTCCTGTTTCGTTCACTAGCAATGTCCATTGCGTATCTGTACTCCTAGGCATGGATGTGTGTATTCCAAATGTTCGTCACATATCCAAAATTGGTGTTAATATCTATATAATGTTATTGGGCCGGAATAATCACAAAACTGAGTTTCTCTTTGTGTAAAAGAGTTTTATTTTTATTTTTTTGTTTATATTCTTATTTACAACTATTTACAACTATTTACAACGCTTACCTGTAAAAGAGAAACGACATTAAATGTCGATTATTCCCCAATTACAATCCCTATTTCCTGTTGTCTTTTAATTCGTGGAGCTTTGTCCTTGCACTGGTGTTTACTTCTTAGTCCTTCTAACCTCCTCAGCCAACGCGCCGTGGGTGTGCGGGCTAATTTAAAAGGTAGTACCCTGTACTTTCTTTGCATCTATTATACGTTTTGAAATATTTAGCGTGTTACATTCGCCCCCTGTTACTACCGCCCCCGGTCTACCCTACTCCTGCGGGGGACAGAAGCTATTTACCATCCAGAAACCAGTATCCCCTTATCGTCCGCTCCAGAACTCCCAAAGTGCGTCTAGAGCTCGTCTGCCCCCCAGCTGAGTGGCCCGAACAGAAGCAACCATAGTAAACTCTCGATAGGTCGCCGAAAAGCCTGCTAAAAGTAGGACTATTCGCTATCTGGCAGCTCCATCTGCCCTAAACGTCAGATGATTTAGAGTCCTGCCCTTGAAAGCGAGCACCCCTAATAGCCAGCAGCGATTGCCGTCGAACGGCCCCGAAAAACTATCCCCCGAAGTGCAATTAGCGGCGCAATTAAGAGCCGCGGTCGTAACGGAGATACTTGCGGCCCCGATCCAGCGACGATAACTCGGTCGTGTGAACCGCGCAACGATTCCTCCGACGATCGCAAGCTCCTCTTCTCGGAACTTTGCACCGGCTCGCGTGGGCGTGTACGTGCTACGCTGTTAATTACACGGGGATGGCGGGGAGTGAATTATCTAGAAACGATCGGTCTGCGTGCGCTCGCAATCTCCGATGGACGTACGAGATCCGCGTCCCTGGCGGGCGCGTGTTGGCGGTGCGTTTCGGCGCCGTAACTCTGCCGGGTCACTCGTGACCCAGCTATCTGGCGATACCTGGGCCTCGTTACGGGCCCGTGGTCCCTCGCCACCTGTTCCCGCCCGTTGGGAAAAGGATAAAAGTGTGGGAACGTCGACCGGCCTCCGCGTATCGCGTACATTGTAATTCCGACTGTTCACGCGACGCGACCCCTGCGCCAGCTGGATTATGATAATCCGAGGACGCGTTGCGCTCGCCATCGGGGAGCGAATCGGGCGAGGCATTAATTGGAGAGTAATTAAGAGACCGTCGACGAGGTACCAGCGCTTGTTCGGGGAGCTTACGCGCTCGGTTGGCAGTCGTAGCCCGAGGCGGCGAGTCCATTAACCGCCGTCGCATAGGGGTGCTTAAAGTCAGGGGAGAATCGATTTACGGCTTGCCAGGGGGACTCCGGGATATCTGCATAGGGGTGTCGATGCCTCGCACCGCGGACAGCCGAAGAAATACCGCGGCACGCGACTTGGAAGCTTCTGCGAATGGAGGACCCAGCGATACGGCTCGTTGATAGTGGGAGTAAGAGTTTTGCGTGCGCCTGGCTCTTGGATAACAACTCGCCGGGCGAAACACCGTTCCTCCCTGTCTCTCCTCCGCAACACCTAACGGTGAAATTTCAGATAAGATTAAACGATTTCCGTCGACTTCCGTTCCCTGGTATCGACGCCGGGTTTCGACTGGATTCTTTTACCTCGCGCCTTATCATTCAGCGTTCGTCGCGAAATATAAATCTGCCGCGGGCAATCGAAGCAGGATATTAATACGCTCTTATCTTGGACGCGCGGTCGTCCACCGTCGCAAGAACAAGAGAATCCGTCTGTCGTTTGTCGGGAGCTTTCTGCATCGAATGTTTACGCGAAAGAAAAGGGGACTGGGGGATGGTAAGTGTTAATACCTCTGAACGTGTTATCAGCGGGATATGTGTGTGGCCCTAGGCTTAAATCGGTATCTATACCCATCGAGTCATCGTTTAAGCTATTTCGTACAGACAGAGAAATGACCATTGCAAATTAAGAGGGCAGGAATTGCGTATTAGACTGGAGCACCAAATCTCTCCGATCCGCTTTCAACCACCTCCTGCGAGGAATTTTCTCTTAAGGAAAGCGAGAGTGCAAGTTGCAATCTCCTAATAAATAAAAGAGACCGCATCGTGGAACGGTGTTTATTATATTGAAATAATCTTGTACGTGGACGTCCGCAGGAGGTCCAAGGGGTGGCTTGAGAAAAAATCGCTTGTTTTTAAAAATCAATCTTTATTAAGTTTAATTCATTATTTAACACGAACGATTAAAACCATTTGCGGATACGAACACCTTAACGAAAAGACGCACGGTAGAGGCAATAAAGACGACAGCAAACACAGACAATAAACACAAAGTAGAAGAAAGAAAAGTGTGGGATTCTCGAAAAGAAGTCTATGCTCTTAAGGGGGAATCCTATTCTTTGGATTAAAGACATAGCAAAATTTGGGATTTTTTTTAAAAAAAACCAGCGTTCCGATTCATCTGAAATTTAGACCATGTGTTAATGCATCTTTGAGGAAGCTGCAGTTTTTTTTTTATTAATTTCGAACCATAAATATAGTAGTTACCTCCCTTAAAGCGTGTATTGCCTAAGACGCAGATCCTACGAAGAATGTGACTTTATACCAAAGAAGTCACTATTTTTAAATTTTTAATTAAATCGGCGCTTCGAAATCTGTTCAAACAGGCAACTCGACTGTTTCTCAAAGTTGCCCACCCCCTGGAAGAAAGTCTGCGTACGCGGTTAGGTCCTGACCGACGAGTCCAACCGAACACACAGTGGCGCGTGTATAGTTTGTTAACCGTTTGACGCTGAAACGGCGAGGAAACAGTCGCAGCCTCCGTAATGGACGCGCGCGCGATGGGTTTCTCGTGCTCGAGGAAAGGAAGTCGAGGATAGGCGGAGTTGGCTCGAGCCAATCGTCGAGATGCGCGCCGCCCACGTGTCAGCGGTTCCTCCCTGCAGACTCCGTGCCTCCCGCGGCACCGCGCGTGTTCCCCAGGAGTAGCCCGTCTAGGAGATGATTTCCCTTGTCGCGAGGAGCTCACCCCCGAGCTACCGCGAATAGTAGAAGCTGACCTGGCACCTAGATCTTCCTTTCGAGAGTCCGCCCGCAATTAGCTGAACTCCGGTGCCAATCTACTCGGTATGCCCTCGAGTCAAACGGGGGATGTTAAGGGATGAGACTGAGGGTGCGTTTTGCTTGTGTTCGACAGGAGGCTACAACCACCTGCGCAGTCCTGTCTGCCAGGACGAGAACCAGAGGGACGAGACGTCGCCGCCACCGCACAGCCATAGCACCCAACCCCCCAACTCTCATTCCAGCACTCCGAACAGCAACAACAACAACAATAACACCACCAGCGCGAACAACGCGTACATACATCTGCGGAACTTGAACCAGCTGAAAACGGAGTGTAAGTGCCTATGCTGATGAGTCCAGGGATCTCAGGCAGTGGTAGATGTTTAAGTGAATACTCTGAGAAGGATTGCAGAGGTATGAAGGAGTTTATTTGCTTTCGCAGCAAGCTACAGCAATCACCACATAACGGAGCACCTACAAGCGGCTGGCGGAGGGTTGGCGAGCGGCAACGACCTCCCAGGCACAGGGTCCAACGAGACCGACCTCAGGGTCAGCCAAACCGCCACAGAGAGTTACATGACTCCCGCCCACTATTCAGGCTACGACGAGGCGTCCGAGTACCACAGCCTACCCCAGGACCACCAGCCTCCTCATCCCTACAACCTGGATGGCTCGCCGGAGTTCTACAGCGCCAGCGGAATCCACCTGGAGCCCAAGTACCAGCCCTCGCCGTTCAAGAACTATCCCCGAGGTGAGCTTTCGTTCAGCGATTAAGTACTGAATTCAGCGAGGCTCAGAAGCTGACCGACGAACGTTGACTTGCGACAGGTCGCTACCACGAGGGCTACAGCGAGAGCAGTGGGTACGGTCAGTACGATACGACGTCATTCCAAACGGTTCCTGGAAGCGGAAGCGGGGGTGGAAGTGGCGGCGTAGCCGGTGACCAATGGGGTGTCAGTCCCCTTGGCGAACACCTCACCCACCATCCCGCTTTCCTCGCGAGTCTCGGTCAACGGGACTCTTCCAACCCTCACCATCCCTCCTCTATCGGTAACAATCCCGACCAGAAGCCTCTGCTGCAGAGTGCCATGATCGCAGGTTACACAAGTGAGTGCCTGAAATTTTAATTAAGGTTCAATGTATAATTCGGAAGCGTGTCAGCGGCTTCTTATTTGCTGTGTAACTTTCCAGGCAGTGGCCCCTGCTTCACTGGCTCAGGTCCCATTCAGCTCTGGCAGTTCCTACTGGAGCTGCTGACAGACAAGTCCTGTCAAGGGTTCATCTCGTGGACCGGCGACGGCTGGGAGTTCAAGCTGACGGACCCGGACGAGGTGGCACGTCGCTGGGGCATCCGCAAGAACAAGCCGAAGATGAACTACGAGAAGCTGAGCCGCGGGCTCCGCTACTACTACGACAAGAACATAATCCACAAGACCGCTGGCAAGCGATACGTCTACCGTTTTGTCTGTGACTTACAGAGCCTCCTAGGGTAAGTGGTCCTTAACGCTCGGCAGTTGCTCGATTCTTCTTCAGGGACTGCGAGAATGACGTGTGACGCTCGGTTCGCAGATACAGCCCGGAAGAGCTCCATGCAATGGTCGACCTGAAACCAGAGAAAAAGGAAGAAGACTGAGCTTTTTGTTACTGGACATGTGTCGAGGACTGTGCCGCTGCTAAAGGAATAGGAGCAATTCCTAGGTGTATCGCACTGGAACACAGGTTGACGAAGGCGGATAAATGTAATGGACAAAAGTGTAACGAACAAACGACGGAGAGAGAGATGAGAAACCAACTGTGTATCGCTAACGAATGAATTCTCTTTAAAGGGTGGTAGGCTACCAATCCGATAGTCTTCTCGCGTTCAGATGATATAATAAAATCGAATCGGTCGTATGTACCAAAGACAGGGTCTGCGTATACCATTGGTGCCTAAAGTTAATTGACTAAAAAAAAATGGAAAAAAAAAATTGTGAATTTGTTTCTAAGTGATTAATTTGCCAAGCCAGATTTTAGAAGATATTTATAGGTAATAACTCAACAATTTATACATATTATATATATATTATACATATGAATATATATAAATATATATATATATATATTTTTAATGTTACATGATTTCTATAAGCACTGCGTCGAGCACACGGTATATATGCGTCTAAATTATTTATGTCCCATCTTTTTAAACAAAATACGTCGTTGATTCGTCTCGTTGATAGATGGACACGCCGTATCGTGATTGTTATTACTATAATTTTACTGCAGTAAAGCCATCGATACCACTTATATGTTTTAGACGGGGCGAGCTTAAATTCGAACAATTTCGATGCTTTTCTACGTTTTAGATTAACAGTAAGTTCTTCTTTTTTTTTTTTTAGTATTATATATGAATACCACTTTCGAGCTCGCTCTTTGGCCTGCGACAGGCAGGTGAAACGACACTCATTTTTATACTATCAGTGGACTTCTTATTCTCGCTTCCTCGACATCAGACAGGTGCGAATGGATCCAGGCATAATTATAATTAAGATCGTTTGCTGTTAATTTCGGTCGCAAGCTGGGTTATATCGTTCCGGCGCGTTTCTTTCTTAACGAAATCGTTTTTTTCGTTCCGTTGATCTCTGCGCTTTATTCCTAACGATGAAGAAAAGATTTGTTTTCGAAGAAAGGGGCGACGTGCAACCGGTGTTCAAAGACAGCGGCGCGTAAAATAGTATTTGCAATAGACAGTTCAGAATGACTCAGCTTCTCGGAGATGTATCGTCGGCAATGCGAGTATTGGAAAAATTGCGCGAGATCCGTCTCGACTGACTAATAGGGAATTCTCATCCGCGGATGTGATCTTAGCGTTCCGTTCGCGCTCTATTTCAAATACCATTGTACGCACGGAAAAGCGGCGTCTGTTTTTTGGGGAAAGCTTCTCTCTAATCGCATCTTCCAAATTCTCCACGAAGGAACCTTATCGTTTTGCGAAGCATAGCAATAATTAACGTAGACGTTCTTAAGGGATACTTTTGCGATCTTTATTGTATATATATATAATATTGTACACGTCCGATGCGTAGAACACTGTGTTAAACGTGTATGTAGATGAAATCGACGACGAATTAATACTACGGACTAGTTTTTGCGCAATTCACCTTATCTTTTCTTCTATTCTTCTTTTTTTTTTTTTTTAATTCTACATTGTAAAAATGTTGTTCTGTTGAACGTAAAATGTAATAATGTCGATTATATATATATGAATGCGTTACACGGCGGATAAAACTGATACAGGCGAGGAACCTTCTTTTTTACGTACGTATGTGATTCTAATATTACACGTCAATTAAGCTTCACTTTTCATTGTGTCTGTTAACGCGCCCGTGATGGGGCGAATCGAAAAACGTCGGTGAAGAAACGATGATAGAACAACATCCGATATATATGCATATATATATGTGTGTGTATGTATATGTGTATGTAAAAGAGGAGCTCTTGAGGATCGACGAGATTCGATCGCGACACCGAAAGTTAACTATTGAAATTTAGTTAATACCAAGACCAGAGAGATCTTGACATATCCCGTCACGATTGTTAAGTTTTTCTATATATAATAAAAATTTAGACGTATGGTCCATGATTATCGGAGCGTGATTAAACAATGTATTAATTTGAAAGAGCAACTCATAGACGGAAATGTCGAGGCGACATATAAATGGAAGCCATTACGCGGTATATGCATTTCCAATATTGTACGAACCTTCGGCACGTATGATATCGTGAATTCGAACTTCTTTCCTTTCTTGCACACAACCGAATGTTCGTGAATTGTATCGAATCACTCTTAGCCGAATAAAAGGGGGGACAGAAATCGCTGTAATGGAGCACCACGTATTCTGTTTGTTAAGAAAAGTATTCGATCATCGTTTTCGACCATTACGCGAGGTTGCGACAGCGACATGTGAAAATTCTTTAGTAGTTGCAATACAAATAAAGAAATTTTTATAAATACGTCGGACGCACGCGTAAGCGATGGCTCAAACCTCCCGATGCGTGCTACGCAGACTCGTCGAAACGAACGCCTCTCGTCCTTTCGACGCAGCCTCTCAAACCCTCGTCGATCACCCTGACGTCAGCGGCTTTCCTTGTGCGTCGAAACGACATTGCATACTTTATGCACCCTCCTGGGCCTCGCCTTCCAACTCGGCAAGCGATGCCCAGTGCTATACTCGATATTAATGCATTGGGCGTTATGTCTTCCTTACACGGGGGAGAAAAGTGTCTTTATTCGTCATCCTGTTCAGAAACGATTTTTAAACGCATTTAAAATTGCTTTCTATCCCGTGACAGTCGGCTGACCAATGTCGAAGCAGCATTTCTAAGCTGCCCCTCCATTGCGTGCTATTATTGTAAGCCGATTTAAACAATCTCAAGCGCGATTAGATGGTGCGTTAAGATTAACAGTGTACGTTGAGTAATATCAGAGTTAACTTATTGGATTTTCGCAATCATCGAAAGTACAATATTTGCAAACTTCTTCGTTGTAAAAATGGAGAAGTTTATAATGGAGACATCTAACGTTGCAAGTTTCACAGAATGTGTATTGCAATTGGTACGTGTAAGATTGTTCGTTTCGTCTGGTATGTCGTGATTATAATCAGTTTACTAATTTTTACCAATTTTCGAGGTCTCGAATTCTTTAAATGCGAACTCTACAGCGATCGCAATACGAATTTACGTGAAAGAACGTTACATTCAAGTAGTCGACGATGGTGCAGGGATACCTAAGCAGGTATTAGACACCGTCGCCGAGTACGATATGCAAAATGCTTATAATTGGAGTATACTAGACATTTGCAATTGTAATTCAAAGAACCAGACACTCGCGAACATTCGCAGATTATCTGATGCTGTGATGATAAGTTCGAGAAGTTACACTTCACCAACAACGTACATGAAGGTACAGATACTACTGCATTCTATCCGACTTTTAATATTATTGCATTTGAACTAACAATCTTCATCCATTTAACAGATATTCAAAGGCTACCATGCTCCTAACATTGTCACAATTCCGGAAAGACAAGCGTGTGGCACTACTGTGAGCATCTATGGATTTCACGAATTAACATTAAATAAATGGAACGTATCTTTGATGCGCCACCTGCTTGAAAACATTGCCCTGGTTAATCCGCAAGTAAGTTGAATTCATTCTCTTTGATCACATATTTCTACACAATTAATGTGTATTTCTGTATTTACAGGCTTCATTCTCTATCAGGGATGACGAAAAGAAAGAACTTATCACGAAAATCAGCAAACCCCGTACTTCAATACATATTTTTCAAGTATTATATGATAATAAAGTAGTATCACTGAATAATATGTGGTACATAGAAGATAAGGAAAAATCTTATATCCAGTTCTCTGCATATATTGGATTAAGTAATATTAGGTCCAATTCTCCACAGTTTATCTTCTTAAACAACATACCTGTTCGTTGTCCCCTAATTCTGCGAGAAATCTCGGACATGTTCATTGCTGGGTGGAAACCCGTTAGAAGGGTGCAGAGGAATGCGTTTATTCTGCTGTTTATCACGTGCCCAGAGTATATCTTTACAATAGAACAAGAAAAGAGGACTCTGATGTTACCTAGGATGCACGACTTGTTGCAAAGTGTTAGAGTTAAGATGATTAACATCTTTAACAATAATGTTTCGCCACTTTCTAGAAGTGTCTCGAGACGCATCAGGCGCAACGGGAATTTGATATACAGCAATGAAAATAGTTTAAACAACATGAACTTATTTAAGAATACATCAATACTTCGACAACCGCCTGTAATCGAAGCTGGTCAGCCGTTAACAGCTGCACCGCGAAATAGTAATGTAATTGAACAGAACTAGTGATAGTTTTACCGACTTTTTCAATTAC